>NW_027437180.1:25302500-25971875 GCF_033239565.1 Halichoeres trimaculatus
TTGATGTTCTTTCCAGTGTCAACATTTTGTCTTGTTAGCAGGTGTGTCAGGTTACGTGACAGCATGAAAAAACTATCTCAAAACATCTTCACCTGGAAATAGTCAAGTATGCCATCAACTTTCCTGTGACACTTTTTATTTCATGTGTCAGGTGTAGCTGGGACATCACATGCTTGAAAGCAATGTACTATATCCTTAAGAGTCCCTGATGACTCCTCTTAATCAATTTCATGTCTTTCTGCCTGTTTCTTTGGTTCAACTTATCCCTCTTTCCTAATCTTAAACCAACCACATTCATGGTTCCAGATCCAGATCAAGGACAGATTACCAAAATTGAAACTAAAAAGTAAAGTTAATACAAAATACAAAGCAATATTTCCTTTTCAGTTCTAAATGAATAAAAGTTGTGAGGATGTAATTTACTGAGGATCATCCACATGAAAACCCGTAGAATGGCTTTGTTGTTCCTGCTTCCACTTCTCACTCGCAAGTTGTCCAAAATGGCAGCTGAGTCATTATCCCAAGGCTTCAAAATATGACGCTCAAGGTTCCCTGCTAACATGATTACTAAACACTGGTCCTCATTCACCAACTGTTCTTAGAAAGAAAACTTTTTTGGAACCCACATTCACAGTTTTGAAGAAGATTCTTGTACTAACTAAAGTTTTCTCGTCTTAGATTTGTTCTTAGTGACAAAAACACTGCAGCTGAAGTGCTTATAAGAAAATTTTAACCAATGTCTAGTTTCCCTTCATTTGGCGCCATTAGATTTTCAAAAACAGATAAGTGCATACATGAAAAATACAAACGTTATTATTTGTTTACATAATCATACATTTTGATTTTTACAATTCTGTTCACTTTTTCAAACCAGATATGCAAATTAAATTTTCAAGTTAACATAATCTGTTTTAATCCATGTGTTACACAAATTGTAAAGTGAAATGCATTTACACAAATAATAACAAACCTTTACGTACATAAACTTAATGGCACTCCTGTCACATATTCACTCTTTTCTTGTAGCAACAGAAAAAAAGAGGAGACGAAATGTTGTCAGAATATCTCTTTTCTCTCAGGCATTTTTTTTTTACTCCATTTGGTGTCTTTTTCAGTTTAGCGATTTTTTTATTTTTATTTTTATTGGCTTTTCATGCCTTTAATCAGTGAGGACAGGACAGTGGACAGAGGAGGCAACAGAGTGAGAGAAGGGAGTGACATGATATGCAGGAAAAAAGGTCACAGGTTGGATTTGAACCCAGGCTAACTGCTCACAGGCTAACTGCTCACAGGCTAACTGCTCACAGGCTAACTGCTCACAGGCTAACCGCTCACAGGCTAACCGCTCACAGGCTAATCACAGGCTAACCGCTCACAGGCTAACCGCTCACAGGCTAACCGCTCACAGGCTAACCTCAGAGGGTGTGTGACCTGAACTACTTGACTGCACCTGCCTCCCAGTGTTGCGTTTTAATGACAGCCTTCTCCAAACAAGTGAGCTCATCAAATGTAACCATTCACAGTATTTATTTTATATCCCCTGCTGACACCTCTGATAAAAAATATGCCTGGCATTGGAAGGATGTTTTAAGAATTAGAAAAACTGGTATGCGGTTTAACATCATAAATCACCCATCAACTTCTTTTCAGACTTCTTTGCGAACAAATTTGAAAACATCCTAGGCAGAGGTTGCTGAATGAGGCCTGCTGTTATTTAGCTAATAGCTTTAATGTTTTAATGAGATCAGGTGTCATACAACTGAGACTTCAGAAATCCTCTTGGTGTGCTTAGAGTTCAATTGTCGTTTTAAACAAACAGTAACTGTTGACTGTTCTGAGAGCCTAATCTCAACCAAGTCACGCTGTAAGTCTAAGAGTAATAGAATGTAAAACTATAGTCAGCAATATTTGTTCTTTGGAAAATGCAGCTGTCTGATGCTTACCAATCATCGCGTTAAACTGAGGCAGTGCTTGACACCAATTCATCTTTTATTACTGACAAGATGGGAGTGTGTTGGTTACTACCTGGTCTGTAAAATATCCCCAGCCTGTAGAATACCTGATGTCTCAATGCGAATATAACTCTCAGATGCAGGTCTCGTGTTATTGAGTGTTATTCTCTTGGTTGGTGCGTTAGCTCCCATTAGTGGACTGTATCAGACAGCCTCCACTGAAGGCATGTTGTTTTATTTCTCTGTTAACAAAGCAGCCGGCTCATTTCATGCAATATGAATAAAGGGCCAAACACTCACAAGTGTTTCAAGAGGTGATTTCCCCACAGTGATTACACTGGAGAGGTGCCAGAAACTGAACAGGGGGAAAATTACCATACTGTAGACAGAGCGACACAACCTGTTAAAAAGTAGGGAAGCGTGTGTATTTGAGCACGCGTAAGTACAGTATGTATGTGTTTGCTTCACTCACAGATTTGAAGGGCGAGAAAGATGGAAGTGGTGTGGATTTTAACGATACTGGTACTCCTGCCAGAGCGGCATAAATGATATTATCTCTCTATCAGTCCACCTGTACGGTAGTGCAAATAGAAATGTAACATAGTTTGAAAGCTTTTTTTTTCCACTTACATGACAAATACAGGTGTTTGAAAGTTGTCTTTACTTTGCTGTTTACCCTGAATAAGCAGACTTCAGAGGTGCTATGTTCAGAATGGAGTTGATGGCAATATATTGGATTTTAGGTGACTTTATTTTTAGAGGTACAGGTACATATAATTAGTTCTTTGCTAAAAGATTTGGCACATCACTATACTAACAACAATTTAATTTTGGTTGACAGACATTTTTGAGTTCAAACAGACCACTTTGGGCGGCCTCTTAGGCCTCTTTCAATGCGTTTTAGAGATGATTTGTCTGAGTTTTTAACCTTACCCTGTCCTTTTTTTGTCTCCCGGTCTCCAAATAAAATCAAGACGCTCATGTGCTGATGTGCTGACGTGGGGACACAGTAGGTTGAAGTCATGGCATAATGACATTTACTTTGTATGACTTGTGCAACCTTCGTAGCGGCATCATTCTCGAGTTTGGTCACCAGCATGCTTTTTTCAACCTGTTTGTGTACCTAGTGAATACATCCACTTACAGAGAGCATTGATTTAATAAAAAAAAAAAAAAAACTTGTATCATAGCCATGGCCTCTGCTTAGTTCACCATCTTGGATATCTAGTAAACATCACACAGGGGCCCCAGCAGCTTCCTTTTTTGGTAACTTTCTAGGCATGGGCCAGTGACTGGTTTCAAGGTCTACTACTGCTAAAAAAAAAGTCAAGGTCACTGATAAAACACTGATCATACAGTATTAGCCCCTCTTGCCAATCAGTCATAAACTAGATGAGATAAGATTGGTCAAGTGAGGTAACTACGTTGTCTGATCACATGATTATTGGAACTGTACTTTTAATTTCAACTTTGAATAAAAAGAATCCGTTTAGCATTATAAGAAGCTATATTTCATTTATTAATTCAAAGTGGCTGTGAAGAGTTTCTAAGTGATCTTGAAAACGTCTCGCTCTAGATACATGCCAGATGGTGATCCTCAGTTTAAAATGAGATTATCAGCACCAAAATAGGTGATTTCTAAACCTCATGTGCCTCCCAATGGGGTCAGACAGGACTGGATTGATTGACGGCACATCAAGGTCTCAATGACCATTCAACCAATCCTCCTGTCTTGTTTTAATCAGTGTGCTGGTTTTCGCAGTACAGCACTGAAATGGTTTGAATCGCACCTGACAAACATACGTTTTTTTTTTGTAATGAATGGGGACCTGTCAATTTCTGCTGCTCCTTTTTTCTGTGGTGTGCCCCAAAGCTGCATACTGGGCCCTTTATTGTTTTCACTTAACATGTTGCCTAAAGGGGCCTATCATAGCCAGGCACTACCTAGCCTTTCATAGCATTGCAGATGGCCTGCAGATTTATCTTTCTGTGTTCCCAAACAAAAGTCTTGCTTTTCAAACCCTAACTGACTGCATTACAGACATTAAAATGTGATTAGGGTTTTTTTTGCACTTAAATGAAGATTGAACAGAGTATGTTCTATTTGGTGTTTCTGCACACTGATGATGTGTATTTTTACATTAATTTCTCCTGTGAGGAATCTTGGAGTCATTTTTGATAGTTTAAAATTTGACAAGCAAATTGACAGTGTGGTCAGGGCCAGTTTTTATCAGTAAGGTGTCTTAACAAAGGTAAAACCCGTCTTAAATCGTGCAGATCTGGAAATAAAACATTCATGCTTTTATAAACTCAGGAATGGACTGCTGTAACTCATTGTATGTCAGTGTCTCCAAGACGTCACTCAGTCGTGGTTCAGAATGTGGCAGTACACTCTTTAACTGATACTTGATGACACCCCAGCTGTTTTTGCCCTTCACTGGCTTCCTGTTTCTTTTAGAATGGATTATAAAATGTTAGTTTTTTGTTTTATGTCCTTAATGGCCGTGCCCTTCCTGATCTGTCTGAACTAGTGTGTGCTCAGAACCCCAGAAGGGCCTTACGTTCTTCAAACTAGCTCTTGCTGGAAGTCCTCAGAGCAAGGCCAAAACCCTGGGGTGATCTGGCCTTCTCGGTCGCTGGGCCCAGACTCTGGAATAAGTTGCCCCCTGAAATGCTTTGAATAGCCCTACTGACTTTGGGCTTTTTAAGTCCAGGCTCAAAACCTGCTTATTCAGACTGGCTTTAAACACACAGTAATACAGTGAGATATTTTTGCTATTACAATTGAATTGTTACTGTATTGAATCTTGTAATGTGATTCTAATGGAAAGCACTTTGGTCACCTTGTGTGTTGTAAAAGGCTCTACAAAAAAAAGCTGATTGATTGATTGACTATGACAACACCACACGTGAGATCTGTGTTTTGTAAACAACTTCTTGGATTAAATTTTTTAGTAATGGTGGACACTGGAGCTGGACTGGCAAAAAGAAAAAGGACAGAAGTTTGGAAGAAAGTTAAATACGGGAGTGATAGAGCACGAGCTAAAGCCTAAAACACAAGCATCAAATGGATAGCCCTCACAGCCTCTCAAACTAAATGTACATTTTTACTAATTTCCCCCAAAATGTATACGTTGTAATTATAATACCTTGTGTTCAGTGCCAGGTGCTTTTGCCTTCAAAATAACACATTTTAGCTGCAATCTCATTACCATGATAGTGTGAAAATTTTGATACTTCTGTTCAAGGTTATCATTTAATAAGAATCTCATACCAAGCCTGATCCCGAGACACCCAGTCTCTGCCATAGAAAATTTTAAGCCGTGAGGAACATGTGTGAACAACAACTTTAGTCAGGTGCAAGCTGTTATGAAACTTTCCAGAAATTATTAACAGTGCATCTGCTGGATTACATGTGTTCTGTTTTCTTTGGATGCTGTACATCTTATTTAAATTCATTTAAAGATAGCTGTCTTTGAAAAACAAAAATGGTGGCATGGTGGTGCAGTGGTTAGTGCAGTTGCCTCACAGCTTGACAGTTTCTGGTTCGGTTTTGTGGTCGTCAGGAGCCTTTCTGTGTAGAGTTTTGATGTTCTCCCTGTGAATGCGTGGGTTCCCTCTGGGTGCTCTAACTTCCTCCCACAGTTCAAAAACATGCGTATCAGGTTAATTGGGGTGGGTTTGAGTGTGTGTGTGACTAGTTGTCTTTATAAGTCAGCCCAGTGATAGGCTGGTGACCTGTTCAGAGTGAACTTGCCTTGTACCTGCTGGGATATGCTCCAGCCCCATCAACCCCAAAACAGAGTAGTAACGGTAATGGATTGACAGATGTCTTATTACAGTAAAAAAAAAAAATCTCCTCTAACTAGTATTGTGTTGTAACTGTGGCTGTTTTCCAGAAAAAAATTAAAAACTTTTTAAAATTAGTTTAGTGACTAATTATTTTGCGTAATGTCTATCATGTTGTGATTCTTAACCCTGAAACTTCACATGAATAAAATCACTGGCTGTTAGAACATTTCGAGGAACACCACTACTCTCTAACTCTTACTTGCACATACAGTTATAAAATGACACACACCATCTATAGTCCTGTGATGAATGTCAGGACAAAATGCTGAGTCAAACACTCAATCTTCTGCTTCATGTTTCAACCCTTCTCTCTTCTCCCACACCCTCCTCTGGTTAATGGCGCTGAAAACGAGGGCACGTCACACGTGTTGACGCGATGGGAGAGGCAGTGGCCTCGGCAGAGTTAGCCTGAAGGCTCGACTACTGTACATGCTGATGTTTGTACTGTCTCCAGTCAACACTGCTTCCTGCTGTTAAAATAGCTGAATATTTAATTTTCTGCAAAATAAAACACAACAAACACAATTAAAGAGCTTTTTCCATCCACTCATTCAAAGATTAATTTACTTCAAAAGAACAGACAGCTTTCAATATTGATTCAGTTTTTTAAAATATAGTCATCCTGAATTAAAACATAAAAAAAAAAATACTCAAATTGAAGCAATGTCAGCTTGTGACCCTTTTTATCTTGGATTACACTGCATCTCAAAGAAGCTTTCTCCAGGACTTAAATGAGTGCTAGCATGCCAGATATTTCCCTGTGTGGAGTTTGAATAGGGCTTACGGTCCTCCTGTTGTTTAGTTTATTTCTGATAGAGCTACAGACAGACTGACACGGATTCTAAGATTAAGATCCACATTTGTCTATTTCATGCTCACCAGTGGTCAGACAGAACACCACGTCCACATGACAATCTGACAGTTTTGGGTCCATCTTTTCCGTCTCATTGTGGTGTTTAACCAACATCTGTGTGCTGCATGGGACACTAATTCCCCGTCAGTGGGCTCCCTTTGGTTTTGGTTCCCTTTGGAGTGAACACACACACACACACACACACACACACACACACACACACACACACACACACACACACACACACACACACACACACACACACACACACACACACGCACACACACACACACACACACGCAAATACACATAAAAGATACACATGCATGCATACTGGTAAACAACCCCAGCTGTTAAATGGACATGTTGATAGTTCAGCTTGGCTTCCTATACTTTATCTTTGTTTTTTAATATTTTAAGACAACATGATAAGTGTGGTTTGTTTTAGTGTCACAGAGACCTTCGCATATGTACATTTTTATCAGCATTAGAGTTTCTTACACTTTAAGCTGCGTTCTTGCTCACAGACAACAAACACGAACTGTATGTTAGGAGTCAACAGCCGTAGTTTTTGATCTCAGTACAGTAGCATTTTTTGACCAAGCAGTAAATTTGGGCAGAATCCACCAGCTTGATATAAACGTCATCAACCTGCATGCCTGCCCACACGCTTCTGGTAAATTTTCTTTAAGATTTCTTGCTGTTTTCACAAAAGCACACCTGACTTGACCCTGAAATAATACCATAGAGATGACTGGGAAAAGTTGCAGGTGAGTCAGAATGTAAAATTTGTCTGAGTTTGCACATGAAACTCACCTGGGGAGTTTTCTGGAAGTTTTTACCAGTATGAGTACATCACTTCAGACTTGAACAGGAGCAGTACAAACTTTATGATGCACACGCCGACCAGAAAGAAATTTGTTTGGCTGCTCCCTTGCATTTAAAACTATTAGTATTTCCACTATTTCTACCAAACATAAAATCAATTAAGTTTTCTCGCTACTTCAGCTACATATATATTTTTTTACATTTCTCCATGGCTTAAAACCCTAAAAAACATTTTAATATGAAGGTGTGTCAGGGAAACAGTATGAGACCGTTCACAGGGCTGAGTGCTTTTGTAAGTCTTTCTCTTTTCCATCCTAATAAGAGGTAAGTTCTGATCAATAGTTCAAGTCTTTGTATTTCAAACAAGCTTGTTTCGGATGAGATATACGCTATACTAGAGTATAGAGATGTATTTGATACAAAACAAATTAATTTCTGGCCGCTAATGTTGTGATGTCTTCACAAATGAACAAACCCCCCCAGAATTGGTCGGAGGGCTCAAAGCTCCACGGAGCATAGTGAATGCATGACAACGGCTTTCTTTTTTTAGATGGCTTCGATCTATTTTCAGAGATGGGTAATGATACAGGACAGACACTGAAGGACATTCAAACCTGTCAACTCCCCTCTCTTCACACCTCATTGGTCAGAGGGAAGACGGCATTGATGAAAGGTCGTGGTGACTCTGATTAAAAGAGAATAAATTCATGGGGCAGGACGGGGTGGTTTCTAATCGCTACCTATAGACGGATCGGGTAATTGATCGGGGTTCGTCCTCACAGAGTTGAGCTCGCTCTGCCTCCAGCAGCTGTTAACCCTGCAGTGTATTAAAATCAGATCAGGCTCTCGTACATAAAGGAGTATGCCAAGAGGAGTGTAACAGAGTGTTCATGTGTAACAACACACCCCTGTACTACATAGTAGGGCTGGGCGATTATGGTAAAAATAAGAATCCCGATTATTTGAAGTGATATTGAAATCACAATTAATAAACACAATTATTCATTTATTCAAAAACTTCAGTACTGATTTAAACACAACTTTAAAGAACCAGCAAGTGGCACATACAGTATTATTGTTACACAAAAGTCACACACACTCGCTGTGGCTGCGCATGGAACACAGAAGAGCTATGAAGCACAGGAACTTGCATACATCTACACTGTGTGGCATATTAATTGTTTTTCTTTGATTATATTGTTTTTATGATTGTCAAATGGCAAAATTGAAATCACGATTAAAATCCAATTAATTGTCCAGCCCTACTACAAAGCAAGGAAAAATAAACATACAGAATGAAGAGGATGCATGGCTTCTGGCTTCAATGCTTTTGTTTTCAATAAACCAAAAATAATTCTTTTTAGAGCTGTTTCATATCATTGATTTAAGGTGTTATGTTTGGCCAGTGAGATGATGCTGAAATTGTGTAATTAGTAGTTATTGTATCCTCACTTTACACTTTGGTTTGCCAAATTTGTTTGCTAAAATAACAGAAGTGCAAAAGGTGGGTTTACAATGCCTCTTTGTGTAAAAATCGAGAAGACACGCTGTGTTGAGGCAGTGACTCCCACACTGGGGAGCGCGGCCAATATTGTAAAAGAACCAAATGTAAGGCTGACGATTAATCCACAATAAACGTCACACCTGCTGGAACAAAAATTAGCAACAGATGAGAAAATGTTTTTGAAGTTCCCCTCTAGTAACAGGGTTTCTGATAACGATACCTTTCTTTTGTGCCTCATACCACAACAGAATCGGACAAAATAATCTTTAGAACAACAGAGCCACCAAGACTTGTCTGACTTTTATCTGAGAGCCATAAATCAGCACACTTGAAGTTTTTGAGACACCCTATTAAATGATTTTCTATGTATTTTTTGTAATGACAAAAAAAAAAGAAATAATAACTCTCTTTATCTTTATTCTTTAACTGTTGACATTGTTCTCATGTTTCTATCCTTCAAGAGTATTTTTCTTGTGTGCATGACAAGCGTACAAAAACTGCTTATTGTTGTGTGGGTGCACCCATTTTTCTATTACATCTCATTAGACAACTATACATTCTCCAGCATGTTGTCATTCTTGGTCAGAGGACAGCTCTTAAGCAGCAGTGTAACCAGATTCACTCATTTTCTGAATCCATCACAAGCTGCACCAACTAACTGCGCATTGTCTGAGAATCTCTTTGCTCTGTACGAACTGCAACAGATTAATTTTTATGCTCAGATTCTATGTTCTGATGAGTGAAAAGAGGACAAAACATTTTAAATTAGGCTATATAGGGTATAGTTTTCCTTTAAAATTTCCACTAAGTTAGTAAATTATTGTAAAAGACCCCTTAAAGAGTTAAACACTCACTCATTGTGTGTACAGTAGACAATGTAAAGACAGCTGGTACAGTCGCAGCTGAGATTAAACTCACTAAAATGTTAAATAGGCCCTGCTGTGTCATTTCTTACTGAAGCAACATCCGGCTAAATGACTGCAAGAAGATTGTCTTGTTGGTTTGTGTCAGAGTCCCTCTGAGAATGCGAGATTTTCCAGTAGAAAGAAAATTGAGAGGGATAGAGTGAGGAGAGGCAGAAACAGATAAAGAGCTGCATGGGGGGCTGCTGTACTGAGCAGGAGAGACGATGATCTGAGATAAGCAGGAGGACGAACAAAAGGGCAGAGGGAAAGGGCATGTCTAAGTCCCCTTTCAATTTATTTTATATTGTTCAATGTAAATGACATAATCTGCAGAGAGATGACTCAATAAAGAAGCACATGGTCATAATTAATCCCCTCACATCAAGACATACCTTACTGAACGCATCTGCAGTCATTTTAAAACAGAAACACACAATCATACTAATAAATCAAAGCTTCATAGATATTCCTGATGCTAAATTGACAGCAGTGGCTTTAAGGAGATAACAGTTCATGAAACAGTCTGACTGAATTGTTGGTTTGTACTTGGATCCCATGTTTAGTGTTAATGAAAAGGCACTTAGCCATGTACAGTATGTTGTTTATTCTAAACAGTGAGGAGGAAATACCCTGTACAGTGGATGCCTGCAGGGATTGAGGCATGCAAACAACGTCTCTTGTCCTTCCTGTCATCTCTGACTGTTGGCTGGTAGCCAGTCATTGGGAGACATCGCCACTAACTGTATGCATCAGACTGGAATCTTAAACATGCTTTAGCCGAAACGCCTGCCACTTCAGCTGAAGCACTGCAGGCTTGGATTCAGTTTCTTTCTGACACTTTTAAAGTTGATTGTCAAGAGCATGACAAAACCAAAAGAAAAATACAAGCCCTGGGTTGTTTTTTTTTATCAACAAGTCTGAGCTTTTACTAATATTATCGGAGAGATTCAAGAAATAAAGCAGATACACAGAGCAATCGCTGCTCCACACAGCTTAGAGAGGTGACTCTGCTGCTTGGAAAGGAAGAGTGAGCAGACAGACCAGACAAACTTGGCAGGAAGACTGAGCTCGCACAAGAACGTAGAGGTTTGTTCCAAAATCAATGCAGCCTACTAATATTTGATTCTCTAAAAATTGAAGCTTCCATTGGCAGACACATTGTGCACACACTCACTTGTTTTTCTCTCTCACACACACGCAAACAGCATGCACGGCTGTATAGAGAGTAGAGTACACACTGCTGCATGCACAAACGTGTCCTTGGTGAATGGATGGTGAAATCACCCACAAAAGAAAAACAAAATGATGACAATCAAAATATATTTAAGTTCACCTTTGTGTAAAAAGGAGCCATGGTGATAATGCTGATGGAACAAACAGTTATTATCGTGTAGTACTTGCCAACTTTAACACCTTATCTGCAGTGTTATACAAGATTAAAAATGCAAGAAAGAGGTAAGGAAGAGTAGCTTTTTATGGGGTTTTAAATTAAAATGTTATCTAATTACACATTATATGTGAAGAGGTGTGAATGCTTAATCATCAGAAGATTTTCGCATGTATCTGTCACCTCAAGACACAATGAGAACGAAGCACAGCATGCTTAACGCTAACCAGGGTTTTGTGGCTACCTCAAAAAAAAAAAAAAAATGTAACTACAGACTGAATTGATATCAGAGTCCTGTTCCAAAAAAAAAGAAAAGAATACACTGAATTAACAAAAATTCATTTGTTTGAATTTTTACCATTGTTATTTACCTTTACTTCAGCTGTCTTTTTCAAAGTTTAAAGTTGCACTCATCCTGCATCCACATGGCACTTCATTGTACACTCAGTCCTGTGTCAGATATTGTTGTCAATTGTTCCATACATGCCACTTGATCTAACTAGGCACTTATTTTCCAGGACGTCAGCTGCCAGCAGAGGCTTTGAAGACCTTTTGATGAGAAAGCTGATAGTTTTCTACTTTTGGCTGGGACTGCAAAAATGAAAATTAAAAAAAAAAACAAATAAAATTAAATAATAAAAAGCTCATACCCTGAGCAGGATAGACAGTAATATTTTTGATAGGAGATGAGGGGAAGCATACCTCTCCAGCACTTGGGGCTTAAAAAATGATATATCAAAGTATATTTCCTGTATTTGATCGGACAAGCACAGCCTAAATAGCTGATTTCAGCGCATCTCCTGCCTCAAAACACCATTTCTGGTCACTGCGCCTGAAGGGCCCCTGTAAATGGGGACTTTCTTTATCAAATGTACTTGAAACATCTTTTGTTCCATTCTGAACTCTGTCGTACAAAGTATGGCTAAAGTCAAGGATTGGTTTGTGTACAGTTTGATTCTAAGCTGTATGTTACTTTGGCACAACTTCTCAAGACCGATTTCTCTCAGGGTCAGTAATCTCATCTAAAAGGTAAATCATGCTGTGTGAGACAAGCAGGAGTTGAAAAGGATACATACTGCCCAATCAATGACTAACCTGTGTTTGAACAGGCACAATATCGTCACAGCACACCTGTTGTGTTAAACTTTCCACTGAAATTTGTGAAGGTGCCACTTTTTCTTTGGCTTTGTTGTATTACTTTTCAGAAAACAACAGAAGCCATCCAAGGCTAGCTGTTAGCTTCCCATTATGGCAAATTAGCAGTTTGCTTCTTGTTAAATTATCAGCTACTATAATGTTACTTACAGGTTTTATGAAAGGTCTTTTACAGATTGATCAGCCCCAAGTTTCAGTTTCAGTTGAGACACAAACCCAGCTGGTCCTGGCTTTTAAGGGCAAAAGAGTCATCAGTGAAGTGGTGAGCACAAACAGGTGTGTTATGGCTTTTGTTGTGACAGAAAAAACTGAAAACTTCTCATTGTTTTCTTGTGCCCTTGTCTTTTGGAAAAGAAAATATTTGTGAATTTCTTTCACAGCCAAAAGTACTTTTACAAGCAAGTTACGGAGCCATACTGACTCAACAAAGAGTAGAGAAGAGGAATAATCTGGGTAGTGAAATGTACCCTCTAGCTTCTTTTAACATTGTTATTATAGGACAGCAAAGCCTGGCATCAGGTTCACATCAAGTCTGGTAAAGATTTTGTATCGAGCTGTTCAGAGAAGCCAGTAACCTGTTGAGGGGTTGTGCCAACATCTGTGCATCTCATGATTTAAAAACATGCTCAGGCTGGACATCCTACAAACATGGTAGTAACATTATGTGTGTGCATTAAAACACAGATTATCATTATAGGTCTCATTTAAGCATTGTCACATCCACTTGCTTATGTTTTGTTTCAGTCTTGGTTCTTGGTCATGAAAGAGTGCTAAATTTAAGAGTCCAAATCTTGCTCATCCCCAAGATTAGATAGCCCAGATTATCCCTCTTGAAGCTGTTCTAGTCATATACAATCAAATAAGAAAACTCCAAAATACTATGTGGAGTAGAATACATTAAGCTGTCTGTGTGTGAGGAGTGTTACAGTCAATAACCCACAGAATATGATTAGAAATCATTGCTTTAGAGATTCTTTGAGACTGCCTTCATTACAGCTAATTGGATTGAATGGTGCCCACTCATTGGCCTACATTTATACATTGACATCGTATTTAAGGCGCTTAATCTGAATGGCACTGATACCATGGGACTGATATTTAAGCTTTTACATCCAGAGGATGTTATGAGGGTTTAGAGAGAGGGAGAAAAAGCGGGTGGGGGAGGGAGATTGATTCAAGAGGAGGAGAGAAGCAGAGGGTGAGGAAGCAGAAGAAAGAAAACCGTGAGAGGGTCTCAGACATAGAGACTGTAAACCAGAATGACAGTGCAGGGCTTTTGTTCGAAAGTCTGCCAGCGTGTCAATTCAGATGTTACATTTTTATCGACACCCGCCTCGCCACAACCTGACAGGCGGGCAGAAGCTCAACTTTTTACGTTCCACACCAGAAGTTCGGGGTTCGTGAAACAGGTTCCCTCAGTAAACTTTGGAGGAAGTCTTTTCTTTTTTCATCCCCTTGTCTCTCGCTTAGGGAAGTATGCAAGACTGGCAATGTTTATTCACTTGACCTAGAAAAAGCTCTTGGTATTTGCACACACATTCTGAATTCACAAGTCATTTTTGATTTTATAGCAGAGCTGTGTACAGTGTGAGGAGGCGCGGTGTACTGTCTGAGCTATTTATTGCATGATTTGCTGTTAGTTTAGAGGATCTCAGGGGGAAAATGGCTTGTTTTTAAGGCTTGTAGGCTTCTTCAGTACATCAGGCAGTGTACTGGAATGATAATGGTTTAGTATTTATATAAATATGTATGCCATGAATGGAAAGGACTTTAAAAGTCCCCATCAGTGCCTTCATGTAACTGGTGCAAAGAGAGAGAGGGAATCTTGTTGACATTAAAAGTGCAAAGAACTTGAGCTGAAACATATCATTTGCAGAAAATAACCAGCAAAAAATCTTTTAATCAATTTATCATCTGAGTTTCATTCCAAGAAAAAAGGTTGTTAGATTTCTGACCATTGGCTTGATAAGAATAAATTATATCTTGAGCATTAGGATATTTTTAATACACATACACCAGAAAGCTGCATTAATCCATGTGTCTTTGCAAAATTAGTGTACTCTAAGAATTGTTGTACAAACTGTGAATTTATATACCCTACGACCAAACCCCAACAGACTCAGTTAGTATAAAAGACGTACTAACACTTAGACAAGAATAAGTGTGCAATTGTTGTTTTATTAAGTGCACACATATTTTGCCAGTCTTACTCATTCCAGTTTCTTTTTAAAGTCACAAACAGGTTTCTAAATTCAGAATAAAGTTGTAAGAGCTTTGTTAAAGTTGGGGTAAAGTCTTCATTTTGACTTGGTGTTAATGAAATAAAAACATGGTTGAAATTATCCAGGTTTTCTCATGCAAATCATGTTGTTCAGTGATGTGAACATTGCCAACAACCACTAGGTGCACCTTCACCAGAACCAAACAGGAAACTTCAAATTGTAGTAAAACAAACATAACCGGGAAGTGAAAAAATGTGCACTCCTCTCAGATCATTGAAAATGAGGAGAAACTGGTAGAGTTTGGAGTTTTGAGAATGAATTTTGGGAGTGAATACTTAAAAAATCTCAGTCAGGGTGAACTAACTTTCATGTGGAGAAAAGGCCAAAATATCCAGAGAAACCGTTTATTTGAGGTGTAATAGTTTTAGCTGATTTGTCAGACTTAAAATTACAGGAAATGATTCAATTCTCATGATTTACTTTGTTATAGAACCGATGTTGGTTTGGTTTCAAAGCTTCATCTTCATTTTCCGGTCTCCACATGCTGCCTGTTTGTGAAGCTGCTGTTATACTGAGCGAGTTTAAAGCACTACCTGGCAGTAAACTGGAAGTGCAGCAGATTACTCCACAACTGTCCATCTGGACATTAATACACAATAGAAAGCCAAAGCTGTTTCCCTGCATGGCCACAGACAGGCTGTGTTGTTCACTGCTGGCTTCATTTTAAGCCTGGCGACATCCATCCATCCAAACTCAGCACCCTGAGCAGGACGGGGAGGAGGAGAGATTCCTTTGATGTCTAATAGGCGTTTATTGACAATTTCTCCTTAAACTCTTAATCCTAAACAGCAGCAAGCTATTTGACGGCTTTATTCACTGCCTGCACTTTGATTGTTTCTGACCACCTCAAATGATGCGAGCGTTCATATTGATCCTCTGCTTTGTGTCTTGTGTTTGTTTGCCGATTGCTCAATAATCCAATTATTGCAGTACAGCTTTCTCTGAGCCCCTGTGAAGAGTATGGAGAGGGAGGAAGATGGAGGGGAGTGGGAGAGGAGGGAAAGAAGAAACGTAGAGACAGAAAGGTAGAAGGGGAGAGTGAAGGAGAAGAGAAACCACTAAGGGGCTCTGAGGCTGCGTGTGTGTTCATGTGAGAGAAAAGAAGAAGGGAAAGTGGCGGGCAGAGCCAAAGTTACCTTTTTATAAACGCACTGACCTTGTGCACTTCACATTAACCTCTCTCTCCAGGAGAATTAGTCTGTATTGCTCACACTCGACTGTTCCTAACTGCACCAATTGATTTCAGTGGACCAGAAACAGGGAAATTGAATCTCTTGTTACGCTGGCCAAAGACCAAGGGAATACATGCTAATGCTGCACACACAGACCTGAAATGAGCTTATGCTTACTGTTAGTCCACTAATGTCGCTCTAGATAGATTTGGTGTGACTACGATGGCTCCCTTGGGTGCAAAAACTGTTGGAAGAAGTTTATAAGCTGTGGCTGTGAGGAAAGGGAAAACTCTTTCCTTTTTTGTGTGTGTTTCCTGTGCGTCAGGTTTTAAATGCAGGAAAGGAAAAAAAAGTGAAATAGTACCTGTTGACAAACAGTTTTTAAAAAATGTCTAGTAGTAATGTAGCAGTTTCTTCAATACTAGGTCAGCCATTCTCACCCAATTAAATCAGCAGTATGTGATTATTTCTGATTGATAGCTGAAGGCTAGGAGCGCAGACAGATTCATTTATGCAGAATTTGCTCCTTGTTAATCAAACTGATTCTATCGCAACAAAAACAAGTTCTCAAAAAGTCCTTTGTGCATTCAACCCAGGCCCAAAAGGACTGCAGGGTGCAAACAGTTTGACTAAACATGTATGGATTTCTTTAAATGCCTCCCATAGACGTAGTATGTCTCCAGCATGAGGCCAATGTTGACGTTTGGCTCCACAATGGTACACTTTGCCTTCTGCAACAAATGGCTTTAATCCACCTAAATTAGGAAAAGTTGCTCGGCAGGAGGGAGAGATTACAGAGGATAATATACGCAGAATGTGTGTATGAGTTTGAGTTTCCAGAGAAGAGAGGAGATGCAGTAGAGAAGAGAAGCTCAGGGAGATGACTGAGAGAGCAGAAGTGTTTACAGAGGCAGCAGCTGGGGTAAGGACCTCATGCTGCAAGAGAAGAAGT
Source organism: Halichoeres trimaculatus (assembly GCF_033239565.1). NCBI lineage: Eukaryota > Metazoa > Chordata > Actinopteri > Labriformes > Labridae > Halichoeres > Halichoeres trimaculatus. The sequence continues at coordinate 25,319,343 of NW_027437180.1, forward strand.
TTCAGGAGAGAAAAGGTGAATTAAAATTGTCAAAAAGGCAGGAAAAGAAGCTTAAACACCTGAACAAAGGCTCGGCAGGTTTGGTTGCAAAAAAGTAAACATAACAAAGATGTATAATCTCAGCATTTAAATAGTACTGGAAACAAACCTTTTTTCAGATTTTGGAAACAGTGAAGGTTTAACACTTTAATTACTGTAGCAAAGAAACACAATCTTGGAAAAATTTAAACAAGGAACAACCTGCAGAAAATACTCAGACAAAAAGGCAGAGCAAGTTTTTTATTCATTCCTAATGTCTCAAAAATACTTTGTCATTTTAACCTCAGTAAACTTATTTTTAATAAAAATGAATTAGTACGTGCAGGATCAACCTTTGGTATCTGAAGTGTTCCGGTCTCCATTCTTCATAGGTTTGTACTCTTAGTAGTATTGACTGATTGCATACCAGGCTTATAAGCAAAAAAGAAAAAAGAAGAAGAAATCAGTTTGAAAAAAGAGCTAAAGCAGGATGAACACTTTACACCTTCATGATATGTGTGGTTATCTGATGACATTTTATTCAACCCTGTAAACAGATTTCTTCATGCAGTTACAGTTTATGCAACTTCATTTTGCATGGCAAATTGATGTTTTAACATAACCCTTGACTGCCGGTAAAACCAAAAGTAACTTGCGCATTCCTCTGAGGTAAGCTAGAGTAAAGCCTCTATAACTTACAATTTACAGTGAAACTGAGACTCACCGGATACAGGTGAATTGTCTCTACCCTAGAGTATATTTACGGAACAGCTACTGTTTTTCAGAAATATCTCAAGGGTAAATTTCACTTGGCTTTGCTTTTTGATATGAACACAGGGTCCCTACTGAGGTTGCTAATTGGTTTGTCAACAATGCAACACAGTGAAAAGCAGGCCGTAGCCGAAAGTTGTTAATTTCTGACTGTCTGCAGCATAACTGCAAAGTATGAAATCAATTCCAGAGCATTATAATGTCATCAGCTATTAGCCAACAGGTTCTTGGGCTGTTGAGCCCAACTGCAGAGCTTGGACAACACTTGCAAGGCTTTCAAGTAACACGTATGTGGAGGAGCAGTAGGTGTTAAATGGAAATTACAACCTCTGTTCTCCATGGGGGATTTGGTGGTGATAGATCTGTTCAGAGCAACCTGGCACTTGTACTGCATTTACAGTAACTGGAGTTTGTGTGCTTTGGCCAGAAACAGGGCCAGCCTCACGCTCTTATTATGACAGCCTTTCTCATATAAAGCCTCTGTGGACAGACAGACCCTGGGGCGCAGAGCACATAAAGAGAAGTCAGTGGCACATTGAGAAGCTGTCAACACACTGCACAGTATACAGTGTCAGAAATGTGGATGTAGGATGCCAGTTAGGTCACGGTAGAAGGTATCTGCTCACAAAGAGATTGACAGGCATCTTTCCCGATCCCAACCCCATGTCTTTGTATTGCTAGGAAATAAAACAATTACGCTCTATTTCCTCTTATAAAGCCACTCATTAGCGCTGACGGGTTTCGCAACATGAAGCAGAACAGTGAATAGATAGCAAATGTAGAGCTACAAGCTGCTTTTCTGTCGCACAAAGCCTGTGTTTCAATAGGGAATCCTTTGTTCACTGTGTAAATCCCCATGGCCTCCCATTTAAAAGCTCAGTGTGTCACTTGAGACTAAACTCCTGCTCACTAAAAATTAATTCAGATATTTTTTAAATCCACTTAGAGTGGACCATGTGTATTCTCCTTTAGGAGAGAGATCTCTTAAAACAGGATAAATTACTTTTTCCCTACTTTAATTCTTTATACCAGAGCCATCACCTTCTTACTGTGCACCTTTCAAAATAAGATGAGATTTGTTCCCCTTCCAAAACTCCAAAATGTCATGTATTCATCAAAAAGATGAGTTGAAGTGTTTACTAATCGACAAGCAGAAGAGAAAAGCCTTTTAATCAAGAAGTGTTTCCTTGATGGTTTGAAATGTGGGTTGTATTTGAACAGGCCACCATGGGGACAGGGCAGTAGAATATAAATGTATAGGCTTATTAATGAATACACCGTATGAACACATGTGACTCATAGCTGAAAGAAATAGGCCAAGGATAATTCACATGAAGAGCAGTACACAGAAATTCACTTATGCTGTATGCATCTTAGCTCTAATGTAAATGTGATTGCATGAGCATGTGCAGTAAAAAGCCCCCTTCTGTAGTACGGTAAATCATCACCTAGAGACATAGCCTTGATAAAAAAGATGAATTTTTACATTAAAAGCCAAAAGTGAATTAAAGAAGATAAAATTATAAAATATAAAATCATAAAAGTGAGATAAAAACACAAATTAAGAGTAATTTCTGTGAATGAACATATATATATATATATATATATATATATATATATATATATATATATATATATATATATATATATATATATATATATATATATATATACACACATACACACACACACAATACAGTGATATTTTTTTAACTCAAAGTGATCACTGCTTACCCATTGACCCAGTAATAAGTTTCAGAATTTTTTCTCAGATTGTGTTTTCTTCCCTGTCAGAAAAAAAAAAACCCTCTCTTGTTAAAATGATTCTATCCATTTTCCAGCCCTGCATGCAGGCTCAGTCTATTGACTCACTTTAAGAATGGTCAGGTCCACTGTTGTGTAAGAACCAGATCAGTGTACTTTTTGAAGCCTGTCAGAATCAGTCTCCAAACATGGATGTTGAATAATATTTAAATATTTTCTCTTGCCTGGTCCTGTCTCACCCCGGCCTTTATCCTCCTGTCCTCTGCTCTCCTCCAGCCTGCCTCACCACCATTGACATCCCTGGAGCTGGCCAGCCAAAAAAAAGAAAAGGAGGTGATGGGCGCCTGTTCTGAAAGGGCAGCCACATGCACCACTGCAAATCTTTCACCTTATTAAATATACATCAATAGTCAGCCATACCTGTGAGGCAGTGCTCACCTGAGCCAAGGTTACAGTGTCTGATGTTATTTTTTACCTCTTGTTTTGAACAGGAAATTATGCTTGAGGCTACAAAATGTGCCATGTACAGTGATGATTGGAGGAATAGATGAGAAGTTGAAAGACCACGTTTGAGACAACAATTGATGAAAACAGCCTTTAATTCTCTGTCCATTTGGAATTAGGTAACGGCAAATATCTAGAATTATAAAGCCTTCTACAAAATTATTTTTTGGGTGTTTTTTGGTGTTATTTGATATATGGGAAGAGAGTGGGGGACGATGTGTCAAATACTGGCATTGTCAGTGCAGTGAGGACTACAACTTCCATACATGGGGTACCCACTCTGCCAAGTGAGCAAAACCAGTGCTCTGCTTTTCGGCATGATAATTCAGCCACAGTGCTGCAACCCAACCCCGAGCCCCACTACCACCACACCTTTAACTTTCCATTTAATCCCACAATGCCACAACACTGTTATCCCCATTTATGATTTTACATGTGTAAATCAACAGTAGAAGCTTCATATACACACAGTCAGACATGCACAAACAAGCATGCCATTTAATTTCCTTAGTCTGACACTACCCAATAAGCCCCTATAGGCACAGAGGTTGACTGAAGTTGTAGTAGAGATTAAGGGTTGGATTATACTTTGGATGTGGTCCGAGATAGATTAGCCAGCAGTTTGATGAGTCAGCATATACTGTTCACATGAGTTCCTCTGAAGGTTCACTGCATAGACTGAGCTTTTTCTTATTGCAGTAGGTGTTTTTGTGAGACTCTAATTGCGCTGTGTCCCTCAGCAGGTGTTGCATTGTTCATCCAGTGGCCATCTGGGCCTGTAATCCTGCAGAGGTGAACACACTGAATTTGAAAAAGGTCATTACCCAGACATTGTATGTGTGTGTGAATATGTGTGTGTCTGTGTCTTTGCCCTGCAACCTTTTTTTTTCTTTTGCATTTTATACCATGGGATGAACTTTTTGTACTTTTGAGGTCAGAATTTTAAAGTTGACCTTTTTGGGAGGTGACGTTGGGCATCATGATGACAATCAGAGCCAACTGTATTCACCAATATGTACTCAAGTTGGACTGAACATCCCTGTTTACCCTACCCTTCTGCTTTTATAGCAAACAAATCAACTACTTAGTTTGTCAGGAGATATAGGTTAAGAGTGTTTAAGTTAGCTGGGCTCTTTTTAGAAATGTGATTGTTCAGTAGCCATTTATGGAGAACAACTTTAAAAATGTGTTCATCTGTAGTTTTGCACGTTCACAATTACTGAATTGGTTTGCACTATTTTCTTTCAGCATGTTCTCACGTGTTTTCGGGCTCAGACATGACTTCTTTCTGACTGCTTGCCAGCTGTTGAACCTTTGTAACACTATAGAGAGGTCGAGTGGAGAGCCGTTCTCAGCACTCCTTGAGCTAACATGCAGAATGTGTTACTGCGATGCTAACCACCTGGTCCTGGGCCAACCAGCAACTTGGCTTTGACTCCTGTGTAAGCCCACTTCTTGAGGTTGTGGTTTCATACCCTGTTACTTCAGAGAGCCATCAAACTTTAAAGTAGACATACAATAAACACCCAAGGCAGGTCCACTTGGCAGCTGTTAAACAAACTGTATTTCTTTGGTTTGTATGTCAGCTTCTGACTGGTTTGAGTGTGCAGCATTTCCCTTTCTGCACATGCTAGCCCTCCCTTGCTCCCCCTCCCTGTTCATCCCTGTTCATCCTGGCTGAATTGTAAATGGCTGGTGGGTGCTTGAGCATGATCACATGTGACAGTTAATGCGTAGGGTTGCTGGCAACATGTGTCAGCGCCAGTGTACATTAACCTACATTCAGATTGAGGCCTTTTTGAATCACCCGGGAAAGGAAAAGGTCGCCTCTTGAATAAGATATTATCTGGCACATTTCATTTCTGTGGACCCACAAGCCGAGTTCATTTGGCTTTTTAAGGTTCCAGACTTGAAATGCCAGTGTTTAGCTTATAGCACATACTAATCCTATTGACTGGACCCTTCATGTGTTCTAAGGTGAATGTAAACAGAAGCAGGCTGTCTGGAAAGAGAAAGACAGAGGTAAGGAGTAGTCGGCGCAGAGGTGGCTCAGGTCAGGGCTGATCCCTTAAAGATAATCTCCCTCTCTGGGGATTTGTTTTTCTCATTTGTCCCCAGGCCTATAAGCTGAGTTTGGAGGTCACCTGCTGCACAGGCAGCACGACCCGAACCTCCCTATTAGGCGCATTTGTAAGGAGCCATGCAGGTAATGTGTGGAGGCGGTGGGGTGAAATCAAAGCAAGCTGTAAGGAGAGCTGAAACATGAACACCAGTGGCGGTCGGGTCTAGAGTTCATCCATGCCACTGAAATCAAAAGGATCAGGCTCTGTAACAAAACCAGTTTTAGCAGCAAGGCTTTGAAGTGGTCCATTTGTGTTTATATTCATGGCAGTTGGCTAGATTGGGATAAATGTTTAAGCCATGTTTCACAAAGGTGGTAAAAACAGGCTTTTTGTGTGTAGTAGTTAGACCCAAGCCAGCTACGGTGCTTATTTTTGTTGTGATCATGATGGTTTATATTCACAAGGGAGTAAATTTAAATCACTGAGCTGGTATTTCATGTTCCCTCATCTGTTGGATAACCGTTCATCACAGGCGTCTTGTGGACATTGTTTCTTTGTCTCCCATGCCTGAGGATCAAACTGATGCTTAACAATGTGTTTCTCAACATGTGAGTGTGATTCCAGCTGTGTTGGTTATGTTTTCTCTTCAGCAATTTTTTAAACCTATGGCTGAAAAGGGCATGTTATGGATCTGTAACATAGACGCTTTGAAAAATGTTCATGTTTTCAGTGAGGCCATCTGTTTGTGTCTGAAGAAACGTTTTGAAGCCCAACATTTGCTGTCCCCTGACTTAATTCTCTAATTTATTGGCAGATGTTTTTAATTGATTTTCAAAAAGCTTCAGTCATGCACCGATGCCCCTGTGATCTACATTGTAAATAAGACAATCAGTGACAGGATTATTGCTTTATAATGAATTGTGGTGCCAGTGTTTAGGTCAGGATTATTTAAAAAAATGTATTTGGACAAAGGAACTGTGATGGGAAGTATTAAACTACTACTTATGGTAATTTTACACTTGTTGAGTTAAAGTCCTTAACTCCAGATGGTTACTAATCCATACATCACCTCATGGCTCTGCATCCTGCAAAAAGTTGTCTTAAAAAGCGCAGTGTTTCAAAGTAGTTGTCCCTTTATTTGCTTCCACAAGAAAAAGCATGCTCTGGAAATGGCCAACTTTGGACAACAGAGTGTGACAGTGCTCATGGGAAATGTAGTCTTCACCAGAATCGACACAACATGAAAACTATTCACAGTGTCTTAAACCCAACTTTCATTCAGTCTTGGCACAGACAAAGTAGAGGTGGATTTTTGATTTCTTTTGAGCACCTCCAAAGCCCCTGTCCATCATTCAAATAAGTCATGCTGCTAGTTATGTGGATGTTTTCATAAATCTTGGTTTAAACAAACTTGCAACAGACCTGATATAAAATAATACCCACCCCCTAAAATTTCCATTAATCAGGAATTCACCGTTTTGAACCAGAACCATTTTGATACCTGGCTGAAAACATTTTTAATTCGGCTGAAAAAATGACATTATTAACCAGATTCATGAGGCTTTTGGAGCCAGCCTCATGTGGTGACTCAGGGAACTGCAGGAATTTTGTACTTTTGGCTTCGGCTTTAGTTTCCAACACTACCGCTTGATCAGATCAACAGAAGGACATCATGCAACCCTTACTTATGTTTTGACAACATTGAGGGCTGTTTCAGTTGGGATGAATTCTAATTTAAAAACTGTATTTGATATTTTTTTTTATCACCACATTTTTATTTTAGATGTGTAACTTTTGCAGAGTTACATTGCTCTACATTTTACACGCTCAATGCTTTTCAAAGTCCAGAAGCAGAAAATGTCTCTGAGGAAGGAGAAAGTTTTTGGGTAAACTTAGCTAAACTTTTTGATTTACTTTCAGAAAACTTCTCCTCAGCCTTGTACACATACATTATATCCAAAGCTCAGATGCAAGATCCATATAAATTGAGTTCCTCTCCATATTGGAGATCTTTGGCCTGGCTCATGCTTAGTATATAAATGATCTCTTAATGGACTGCACATGGTCAGAGAGTGGGTGTGATGACCCCATATGTTATATAGGAACTGTTTATTTTTCTTATTGTGGTGTTATTGAAAAGCAACATTTTAATAAGACTGCACAGTTTTGGATTAGAGTTAGGAAAGTTTGAACATCAACCTCTCTGAGAGTTTATCACGCTACACAGAAACTATGACTGAAGCTGTGGACATGCACTGGCATCATGAGCCTGATTTTATACTGTATGGATGTGATCAAGCCCTCACTGCTCTTGACAGGCATGAATTACGGGACTTTCCAGCCACGATAATCCTCCTCACCAGATAATGACACCCTGCCACCGCTCCCTCAGATTCAAGCCTGTGTGCTTTGCCACTTAGCCACAATATTTCAGGTGACTCATTTCATTCATTATGAGTGACAGCGAGCGACTGAGCTCAGAAACACTCCTGCTGCCTTAAAAGTTTTCTCTGCAAGACTTTTGGTCATTCAGCTGAGGCTGCAAAGATAGGCTGAGAACTTATGTAATTTAAAATCATGTGCAGGTACAGCTTCAGACATGCTGAGGAAAATCAGGATCGTGTGTGTAGATGAGAAAGATAGTCCAGCCTGTTTTCTGGCCATGATACTGAGCCTCTATCAACAATGTAAGGAGTACGCTGTGTCTGTGTGTGTGTCTGTGACTTGTCTCATTTTTTTGTTTACACTGAAAACAGTGGATTTATTGCAGAAAGATAATCATGATTTGCCATTATGAAGAAGGTCACTAAGAGTTTGCAGGCATAAGCCTTGGAGGGGAGACAACACAACAGATTGGAATTTAAAACAAGGAATGCAATCACAGCTGGGATACCAGATTCATTATAAAACAAATGCGCCATTTTGAAAGTGAACTTCCTTTTATTTGAGCGTGAGATTGCTTCATTTGTCCTGTATTTTACAAGATTTTACCTGAAATGATAAGTACATTTAAAAAGAGAAACCCTTTTCCTGTAACTTCAAAACATGTAACTCCTGAGCACAAAATTTTGAGGGTTTTGATTTTTTTGTATCTGTGAGTAGCAGCCAGTTGGAGTAGATTATACTGTAACCTTAACGAGTGTAACACAAGCCTCCCAGAGAGGAAATCTCATATTTCTGTATGCTCAGGTACTCTGCCCAATGCCAGGGTCACCTTCACCAGGAAAAATAAATCCCCGGTGGCTCTCTCACACTACCCATAAGACCTCTCTCCTCTTCGAGAGGCGGTGAGTGGGTGTCATCCTAATGTTTATACTGTCTGCTCGCGGTTATGTAAGCCATTTTTGTCCTCTTTCTCTTCCTCTACATCTCCCTCTGCTTGTTTAAACTAATCTACCTTTACCTCTCCAATGGGCCAAGTTGTGTGTGTTACGTAAATATTGTTTGAACTGGTCTAGCTTAAGGTTTTGCAGCATGCTGAGATTTGTGTTACATAAATATTGTAGGCCAGACTACAGAAAAGTACCTTACCTTGAATGCTGTGTATTTTTTTTTTTTACGGGGTCAAGGATGCTTCTCTTTCATGAGGTGCAGGTTCAGGAAGGCTGTGGTACTTGTCTGAACTATCTCTGTGTTAACAGCCTCTAGAATGAGCAAGTCAGTGTGTCTACTGAAACACACACACACACTCACACACACTCACACACACTCATGTTTGTCTTTGCAGTGGGTGGATTGCTCTGTAAATACAGTACAGTAAGCATCAGTGCGTGTGTTTGTTGCAGACAGCGTAACATGCATGACAGTGCCATTGTTTTTCCATACAACAGAGCTGTCCTTGTGGTTCGGCCGCTTGTTTACACTCTCAGTCATGCTAATGTATTTCTGAGGGTCACTCAGTTCATTCTTACACCATGGGATTGTGCTCTCCGCTGTCCTCCATCATACAGCCATCTCACAGCCCATTATTCACACATAATGATGTTATCTTAATAACCTCAGAATAACTCCAGCACCCCTTGACTTCCTCAATACCTCTCATTTGTCAGCTTTCTTCCACACCCGCTCTGTTCCCATAGAAACTAATTGCTCTAGTTATACTGTGCTTAGTTGACTTCTAACCTTTTCCTGTGACACATATTGACCTGTTTATGGTTAATAAAGGGCTCTGAATTAATCTACAAAAATGACAAACCGCAAAGTGCAGCCTCAAATGACCGCTGAATGACCAAACTGCAGAAACAGTTAATTAGACTAGATGCTTTTGCCAACCTGTTGCACTAAATGCACCTTTCTTTCTCAGATTGTAGTTGTGAAGTTTTAAGATAGTTAGAATGGCTTTAAACTAAAGCACAAAATGACAGATTTACCTCTTTTTAAAGACATTGGTTTGTACAGTTTGTGTTGTTGTACATTATAACCAAAATTAGGACGCGGTCACACTGGCAAACCATGCGTGCTTGAGCACGATTCATTTATCTGCTTCGGCACACTTTGGAGAGGTGGGCTTCGGCACAGTTTACTTCATGCACGAGCACAAACACGGGGACGGTGTGATCCATGACATATAATCACCACGAGCACATATCTCGACAATCATTTTAAACAAAGCAGGGTTGTTAATAGAGGTAGACCGATATATCGGCCGGCCGATATATCGGGCCGATATTTGGACATTTGTCTCTATCGGCCATCGGCCGTATTTTATTTTAAAAAGCTGATTTTTGATCTGTTGTATAAAATGACGCAATTTTTGATCAGGCACAAAAAAGATGAGCACCTCAAACTTGTGGAACCACTTGGATACATTACATACTTTTGTTCAAATTATATTAATAAGTTTTAATTTCTTTTTTGACATTTTAAGAAGAGTGTGAATGTTTACTACTGCTTGTTACATTGTGTGTTTACTCAGACAAAATATTTAATTGTTTTGAAAACTGAATAAATGTTCAGAGGACTGGACACGACTTGTTGTAATAGATTTCTTTTAGTTGCTCAGAAATTGCTGCGTTTCACAAAAATGTGATAAATATATATTTATTTAGCAATCGGCCTGAATATCAAATTGGAAAAATCGGCTATGCATATCGGCATCGGCTGCCCAAATTTGGAAAGCATCGGCATCGGCATCGGCCCCCAAAAAACCCATATCGGTCGACCTCTAGTTGTTAAAGGGCTGTGTCGAGCAAAAACGACCTATAAGTCGAAAAGTCTCTAAAGTTGTTGCGGTGCTCTCTGTGTCTCATTGTGCTGACTCTGATAGGATCGCACTCAATGTAAACAGATGCTTCACGATGACATAGGCAGACCATGGGTGTGTGTGATACCTGCTAAAGTCTGGTTCATATAGGGGTAGTGTGACCGCTGGCCGTACTCTCCAGCTGGGGAACAGCGCTGCAGGGGGGCAATCGTGCGTAAGCACGGCACGGTTTGGCTGGCCAGTGTGACCGCACCCTTAACTCTTCACCCAACTTTCATGTCACGCTGGTCCACAACTAAGAGGGCTGCTCTCAAAACCAGCCTCTATCAGTTAGTTACATCTATGCATCCAATATGCATGTAGAAAAAAAGTCTTTCTATCAAACGGCTTTAGCCTGCCTACTCTTGCTGCTTTCTCTTAAAACTACTTTGCAATCCTCCTTCTCCTCCCCAGCACCTCCTTTAATGCTGTGTCTGATTTTACCAGTGTCATACTCACTGTCGCTGATGCTCACTTTGTTCTGTAACCCTGGGCTTTCTTTGCTGCTACTGCTCTCCCTGCTTTAGCCTCTCATGTACATGAGGTACATGAAAGAGAGGAGAGGTTTGCTCTCCCCTTATCAGGCTTTAGCATTCCACATAGACATGTTGTAAGGCAGGGAGCTCCCAGAACAGAGCCTTAAAGGGTTTTCACGTGACGTCACAGCAAGTGGAAGTCACTGTGGTTATTCCCACTGAGTGGCAGAAACAGGGAGATGACTGGCAGCGTTGGATAACATACTGCCTAAAATATACTAAAAAAAAGGAAAGAGCAGTTGTGCAATTGATTGTACGAAAGGGTTTGAAAAGCAGTTGGAGCTACTTTTTTCCAGGTTACCAAAAGCCAAAGAAAAGAGAAGCAGCAATTTTCAGAAACAACTGAAATTGAAATTTTTGTAAAGCTAGTTAAATATGTCAAACTGCTCCTTTGAATGAGAGAAACATACCAGGTAACAGTTCACAAGCAGCAGTTAGTAATTTGAGTCTTTTCAAAAATGTTCAGTAGTTCCCCCATCATAAGAGAGATTAGTTTCACCTCGAGACCTGCGATAATTTGTAATAATTGCTGAGGATATCTGTGTTTTTAATCCTGTATGAATCGGTAATTTGTAAAGTAAAAATTCCAGGACAAACCACCAAGATTGTTTTGAGACACCAGAGGGGAAGTGATGTAAATGCATACCCTCTGTACTACCATAGACAACTTAATGCATGCAAATAATTATCTTTGACAAGAGTGAACCCAACTGAAGTGTCTTCTTTTAGTTATGTTCTTTTACTTTTCAAAAGTTAATAGTAAGACCGGTGAGTGTTAAGTTTTCTGAGAAGTTAGATTTAATTGGTTGTTTGTTTTAAAAAAAGATGATTAATTAACTGCAGTGTTGACAAATGGGGGCTCCTTCATTGCCTGTACTGGATTAGCAGAGTTGCAGTGACACTGGCTGAGCTTGCTGTTATCAGTGTCTGTTTCAAATTAACACAATCACAAATTGTCTTGTCAATACAAAGAACCACAACACAGTTTGTTTGGAGGAGGTCTATATGCTTCACCACACATACAATAACATTTCCATTACATATGGAGAGTTTGAGTGATGTTGAAAAATTGAGTCACTGAGAAGTGCACAAAACTGAACTTCCTAGAGTGTCTACCCAAAGCTAGCAGACTGTACTGAAGAGTACATGTTTTAGTGATACATGCTGCTACTGACCTTTAAATTATCTTATCCGACACATCTGTGAAGTTCAGTGCAAGGCAATAAATTATATAAAAATTTGCATAACTAGGGGCCATTGAGGCAAATGACAGATGGAACGTTTTGTGGCTGTTAAGCCAGAGGCTTGAAACCTCCACCTTGAAGGCTCCACCTCTCTTTGCCTGTTTGTAGGCTGAGTGAAAATTGGGATGAGTCAGCATTTCCAATATGGTGCGCACCATTTTTGGGCTTTAAAATACCTCTGTAAATACCAATGGATGATGTCACAGAGACCATGTCTACACTTTAGCAGTTGACAGTTGTGTTTTGAGTAAAACAAACATAAAATGAAAGTATCATTTCCTGATTCTGAAAAGCCATCCCCCTGTGATCTTAGCTCCTGCTGGTTAACATCCCCTCTACAGCTGAGAGAGGGCTGAAATATTTGAACTATTTGGAGAATGCTCCTAGTGTGACACCCCAATTAATTTGAGCCAATTTGAGCCCAAACATCTGTCCTGGGGTTGGCCCTCACATATCATGGCGGGCACAGAGAGTCTCAAGTGGATTCAAGCGCTCTTATTCCCTCCATTTATTGTTTCATTAGCAACTTCCTTCAACAACGAAAGGGACAGAGAAGGAAAGAGAGAGAAATTATTTTACTTGTACAATTCGTTGGGAAGAAACAGCCTTTGTGTTCTCGACTCATCTGTACCCTCATGGGAAATAAACAGCAACTAAATCAGTTGTTAGCATTGCGTGTTATCTTTAAAGATGAAAGGACACTGAAAACAATGAAACCGCTGCCCTGGGGTTTCATAGGAAGGGGGAAAAAAAAGCAACAACTGGAGCGAAGAATGAGACCTTTGATCCGTGCAGTCAGTCCCATTGAGTTGGTCTGAGACTGTACCCAGAAATAGAGAACACATGGGGTCAATGAAAGAAAAAAAACAAAGCCTGGTTCACAGAAGTGGCCTGCACACAACTTAAGAACTTTTTATGATTGCCTGCGTGTCAGTTTTTTGGAGGTATTGTTACAGCACTTCAGAATTTTCTCATCACAAATTTCTGATGCACCTTCCCCTTGTAAGTTCTCATCTCAACCTTCATTGTAGCAGACAGAAATTGCAACCTCAGATTATTTTTAGCATTGAAAATAACAACCAAAACCAAAAGGGGATTTATTTGGCTTGTCCTCGTGGCCTAGTGGTGAAAGGATGCACATCATTTAACCGCAATGCCCCAGTTTCAAAGACCTCTGATGCATGTCATTCCTTTATTCCCCCACCTCATTAAAACATTGTTGTGTAATAACTTCTGCACATATTGAATGCTCACAAACTGAACCCAGCATCTCTGCAGATCCAGCCTCGTGTTGGGAATGTCTGGTGGCCTGTGTGTTTGGTTTTGGGCAAATGGCAGAGCTGGGTGCACAGTCACTGCAGCCTGGCCTGTCTGCTCTGGTTTCATAAGCAGAGAGGGAGAATGACCTATATAGTTCTCTGAGGGAGGGGAAGTCACCTTGTTGGTGGACCAGCGGGCAGGCAGGCTGGCAGGCAGCGACAAGGTTTTAATGTGCGGCGATATTAAAAGGGTTGAGCACTGACTGGATTTTAAAGCTGTACTTTAGAGAGACCTCTCATGAGCTGCTGCTGTGGTTTTGGGTCGTAAACTTTCCATCTTGGTGTGGATTGTCTTTTTGTTCACACTGTACAAGTTTTACTATCAGTCATACTTGCACTATTATAACCATTATTTACAATACTGAACAAGCTTCTATTATAAACTGTTGTTGCTTTTGTTGCTGTCTGTCCTTCTCCTAGTGCCTCCTCTGTGTCTCACTGTCCACCACTCTGTCTCTCTGTGTCTCAACACCTCAGTCTCCTTGCTTGTCTTCCTGGTTTCCTGCATCTCTCTCTGTCACACTGTCTTCCTTTCTGTCTGCCGGTCGGTCTCTCCTTGTGTTTGACTCTTTACCTTTCTTTCTGTCTTTCTTTCTGCACCAGTGAGTGTGACACCCTGTCACTCTGTTTGTGAGTCATAATGCCCTTTTTTTGCCTGTCTCTCGCTTTCTGTCTCCTGGTCTATCTGCCTGTCTTCGGGTCACCTTCTGTTGATCTCTAGGTTGATCTCTCACAGTTGGTAGGTCTCCCTGTCTGTATTCTAGTCCGTTCATCTTCCTCCTGCCTTGCTGGCAGTCTGTCTGCCTATCTTTAGATCTGTCTGGCTGTCTTTAGGTCTCTCTTTATACCTGTTTGTCCTCTGGTTTGTGTCTCTACCCAGGACAGCCAGTCTTCCTGCTTCTCCAACTTCCTGTCTATTTTCTCACCCATCTGCCTCTCTTTTCTTCTGTCTGTCTGTCCGTCTGTCTGTCTCCCCATCCATCCTCAGGACTTTTCTAGGTGTCTTGCTGTTTTTGTCTTGGTCTGTTTGTCTCTCTCTCTTTATCCATCACCCTATCTGTTGATCCGTCTCATGTCTTGTCTGTCTCCATGTCCATGTTGTGGCCCATCTGTCTATCTCCCTTCCTGTCCTCTAGTCTGTCTGTTTTTCCAGGTTTTCTGTTTTACTGTCTCTGTCTCTTCATCTTTTGGTCAGTTGGTCTTTTTTCTCTCCCCTTAACTCCTTCTTCCCATCTTTCATGGCCCATGTGGTCCAGACAGATGGTTGATCACCAGTGAGTCTGGTCTCTTATTGAGGTTTTTGCCTCTTTAAAGGACTTTTCCCTCTTCACTGTTTCCAAGTTCTTGTTTATGGTCGATGATTGCTTGGTTATTAATATATTACAGTGTGTGATCTGAAAATACTATTTAAGTGTTGTGTAAGTTTGACTCTGTACATGTTTATATTGATTAACTGATTGATTTGTTATGGTGCAAAAAGGCAGATGTAATGGAGAAAAGTCAGCAGATAAACATCCTGAAAAATACACCTCAACATGTTTTGGATTTGCACACATACACACACTCAAATTAGCTGAAACCATGGGGCCTGATGCCAGAAAGATCCAGTCAGACAAACACCTCACCAGAGACTCCTCTAAGCGTCCTAACAAATTGAATGTGTGTGTAGATGGACAAGAGGGAATTAGATCAGTGGTCCTGATTGTATCTGAGTGTGCTGGTGCTGTACCCCTTTCCAGCAAGTCCCCTGGAGGAAATGTGTGTGCATGAGAGAGAGCGGGTAGCGAGAGAGGGGAAGAGAGGGACAGAGGAAGGGAGAGAGAGAGCCTGGCAGCTGGTTTGATGAAGGATGGAAGGAGAATGTTAACCAGACAATCACCTTGCATGTTATTGATTGAGATGGGAGAGAGGTAATTAGCACAGAAAAGAAGGGGAAGCTGAGGCCACTTTCAATGTTTTGATACAAGGTGTTCTCTCTTTGTACCCATCTACATATTTGTCTTTTTCCCTGTGTGTGTGTGTGTGTGTGTGTGTGTGTGTGTGTGTGTGTGTGTGTGTGTGTGTGTGTGTGTGTGTGTGTGTGTGTGTGTGTGTGTGTGTGTGTGTTCTATAATATGAGGGGCTTTGTTTAAATAGAAACTATATCGCAAACCAAATATTATACTGTCTGTAATTTTTTGTCTTAGTTTGAAATGCCTGTTTACTTTTTAGCATTTTGTTAAAGCCAAATAATTTAGTGTAAGTCCAAAAACTAAAGGAGTAGCTTATCATTATGTAATTGCAGCTTTCCAGTTCTACACTCAGGGCCTTGTCCATCAGCTGCTCTACCATACCAAGCAGTAAAAGTAAGCAATTTTCAGGACTGTAGCCCATTATTGGCACAAAAATATCTGCTGACATGTTCTACGATTAATGAATCATTCTTCTAAAGATTTTAATAATTACACCCAAAAAAATAATTATTGTAAATGTGGTTTCCCCTTGGGTATCAATATAGTATTTCTGATTCTAATGACAAAATTAGAGCGGGCAATCCCTCATTTTTCCTCCTGGTTGTGTTGACAAACACAAAAAATAAATGCATCAAATAAATAAATAAATAACTTTTTACAGAGTTATAAATATTTTTTTCATTTCAGCCTAAAATTATTTTAGAACTTTTTGCCCAAAATTTTCTTGCCTTTGACAGCTCCATAAATATAAGCTGCACATTTAACCTGATAATTAAACTGAGTTTTCTTTGAAACTCAGTTTAATCTTTTTTTGATACAACTTATAAAATTTACTGAGACAGTAAATGTATTACATTTTCATTAACCTTAATGCGCTCATACTGTAGAGTGGTATTAATGTGAAAGCATTACGTTAAGCATTACAAAGCATGATATCCTATCAATTCTTTTATCAGTTCAACACAATCAGGTATTCCTACCCTGTCCCATCAATGTAATAGATCAAACCAAGCTGTGGTTAAACTTGGTGAGTCTGACTATAAAGTATCATATAGTTTCATATTGATTTGTTGTTAAATTGTTCAGCCCTACTTTGCATGATTTTCAGTTCTTCAGACACTGGAGTGAGCTGCTCTGAGCTGCCTACTTTGCACCTGATGGCAGATTAACTACAGACAGACATCATCCATTACCCTTGGCAGCTACTGTAACTCTCAACTAGCTCACCCATACATCAGTTAGGACGGGCTGCACATCCTGAGCTTTAATGGTCATGTAATTATAGTCTGATCAGTCAGTAGTGAAAGTGGCGCATGATGCCAAAGTAAACACTGAGTGGGATCAGGTAGAACTGCAGCAGTCTGTTGTCAGCGCTGTTTTTTTTTTTTTTTTTGTTGGTTATGGCTTTTGGTAAACAAAAACTAAATGCCATGCTCGAGTACGTATTAATCTTCAACTCTGAACTCTGACTTAATGCACAGCAGATTTTTGGCTTTATAGTGGCTTAATTCAATTCATTTTTCAGTGCCTTTCTCCTCTTATCCGGGAGAAAGGGACAAGCGTTTGGGATCCGACTTAAATTTGACATCCTGCTTTGTGTCTCTCTGCTTATTGAATTTGAATAATCTCCTCTATAAATCTGTCACTGCCATCTCTGTAAGCTTGGTGATGCCATAAATCAGCTGAGTGCAACCCCCACCCCCCACCCCCGCTCTTGGCTGGCAGGCTTATTTATGGCTAGCCTCATTGCTCTGCTACTGTACTGCTGGTCGTAAAGTCCAGGAATGCATCACAGTTTGCACCAGGCAGTATAGATCTGTGAGGAAGGGGACAGTCTGCTGCGACTTTGCGGTTCTCTTATCTTAAGTTTTGTCGATAAGTATAACCTGTCTAAAACATGTAATGTGTTGTCTTTCAGCTCGCCGCTGAGACAGCCATCCTCAACGGCGAAAGTGTGCCTGGTTTGTGGAGACGAGGCGTCAGGGTGCCATTACGGCGTGGTGACGTGTGGAAGCTGCAAAGTCTTCTTCAAAAGAGCAGTGGAAGGTAAAGCAACTGGTGTTCTACACACACACACACACACACACACACACACACACACACACACACACACACACACACACACACACACACACACACACACTTGTTGGTCCAAATTTGTATCAATTTACACTTTTTTCAGAGTAACCTAAACAATTAGTTAAAATTGGATATTATTGTAAAGTAATCTGGGTTGTTTTTTCATAAATCAGACTTTGTTCTGTTGAACTTGTGTTTCTGCGGGTTTCTGCTGTATTTGCAACGATTCAATAATAAGTGTGAGAACTTTCTTTTTTTTTTTTTATTCTGCCCTTATGTTTCCACTTTGGTTTCAGAGTGCAGAGCTCTAACGGCCGTTGTACTTTTCCCACACTGAGAATTAAAGAGAAAATAAAAGCACGCCTTACCTTTTTTATATATCATAGTATTACAAAGAATAAAACAAGTTGTTTTAACTCTTGCTATAAAACTAATTCTTGTGTTACTGTCAAAGGAGTAGGCTTTTGTACCAGATTTCCTCCCTTACACAAAGTATTATTTATAGTAGCTCAGACAAAAATGTTTCCGTGAATACCCCAAAATGTAAAAAAAAAAACCCAAAACAAATAAACAAAAAAAAACCAAGAAAAACTATGCATGGTTGACATAGTATTATATTGTCACACATTTTGCCCACTTGATTAGAAGGAGTTTCCCAGGAATAATTTTCAGCAAGTAAGTTGAAATTTGTGGTGAACAACTGCAGCTTCCCCAACCAGAAAATGAGAAATGTGTGCAAAAAGGTTAACTCTGCAAAGTAACACTCCTGTCTGTACATTTTTCTCTTAATAGAGCAAAACTCACAGAGCTCTGATGTGACAGGACAATTTAAAGCGTTTTGTTAGAGTTAGAGAAGTAAGGTTTTTTTTGCCAGAATGATCAAGCAATAGCCAATGCCTCTTCACTTTTCTTCACTGATCAATGAAACTACTGTCAAATTTAAATGGTCCTTACTTATATTTTTAAAACATCATTAAAATAACCGAAAACATTTGGCACTTTGGATTTATAGACTTGAGTGGCACGCTGGATGAAATCAAAACACTGAGTGGGTAATGCTCCTGCAGCAGGCCCTTTCTGTTATATTTAGCTGGGGTAAAATCAGCAACAGCCATAATGTGCTTTTCATTCGGCGCCTGTTGCCCGAGGCGTTGGCCTGACTCATTAAGATGAGTGTTTGAATGCAAAACAGCCGCTCGCAGATTGAGGCGGTGGAGCCGGAGGGAAAAAGCAAACACGCCTGACAGCCAGTGATCGGGCCCTCTAGGTATGCTCCTGACCATTGGAAGAGTTGCACTGACCAAATAATTTCCTAATACGATGATATAGACACAGCATCATCACAGAGACCTAGAACCAGTATGTATCTGAGTTTGTCCAATCTGACGTGCCATTGTTCTCACTGGACGTGGGGCTGCAAGAGCCTTAGCTCTCTGAAGAGTAAAAATCCTTAATGGCTCCTCGATTGTACCACTTAACTCTTCAGTGTGCCTCATATAGAACATTATGAACAGAAATTTATCGAAGCCAATTGATTGCATGATGCTCTCATATTCAGTACACGGCCCCGTATTTCAAACCTTTTACACGTGTCTCTCTGTTTCTGATTCCTCCTTTGGTCCGCCCCACAAACAACTGCAACTGTGCAAACTCTGTAAGTGTAATAAGGGCGGCCCACACAGGCATGTGATGTCATCAAGGTTGCGTACGCCCTTCTGAAGTGCAAAGTGAGCTGTTACCTTACATGACCCCTACACAGCTGCTGCTGAGGTGGAAGAAGAGAGGGAGGGAGGGAGAAAGAGAGAGGTATAAGGGTAGAGAGAGGCAAAGGATGAAAACACAGAGAAGGATTTTGCAAAGTGAAGAGAGATAGAGGACAGTGAAACAGATACAGGGAGGGCGGGGGAAGGAAGGACAAAGAAAAAGTCAGACGCAGACAGAGAGATAAAGAGAGGAGGAGCAGTGAGAGGGAAAGAGAGAGGAAGAATCAGGGAGAAGGGTGGAAAGCGATGTGTCAGCAGCGAGCGGCGGAGAGGTGTAAGCTAGGACGTGAGGAGACGTTTCACTCCTCCCCAATCCCAGTATTTCCTCCTCCTTCTCCTCCTCTTTCTTCTCAAAGTTAAAAACTTAGACTAGGCGTGTAAGATATAAAAGAAGACTGCAGAGAGCGGGCATCTGCGCAAAGGGAATAATCCAGCCCGTATTTAATTTCTTTTGGCACCCCCTGCCTCGAGGGGGGGCACAACTTTTTTGGTCGTCTGTAGCTCATTAGATGACTAACTTGCTCTCAGCTCTTTACTACGGAGCTAGTTAGCATTCTGAAGTCATCAACAAATCATTAATACTGTGGAGGGTCTGCCTTCCTCTCTAACCAGGACCAGACAAGGCATTGTGAAGTAGCTTTATTTTACATCACCACAGCTTGGCACAGTTATTCTTTAAAGGCTGCATTTTGGGTTTACATTTGGACCATCTGTTTGGAATATCTACTGGCCACATGGGCCTCTTACTGCCCAAATCTGTGCTCTTACAGTCCTCCTCAAGGGGAAGAATATTCACTCCACTTAATTTTTGTCTTATCTACCAGAAGGCAGAGCCAACTGTACATGATAAAGTGTATAACCATGGTCCCAGGAAACATATAGAAATACTAATTTATGCAAAATGTTCACTTGGCTCTGAGCTTTAATACTCTGGCTTCAATTCAATCTGAAAGAATTCATATGCAGACACATTTACTTCATAAAAAAATCATCTCTCCAAACTCTTCTAAGTCTTGCAGTTTATTTCTTGCAGTATGGAAGCTGTAACACTTGAACATTTTCAGTGCTCTTCTCTAAACTAAACCAACAGAGAAAAAGGGTTATGACTTTGATGAGGCAAACAAGTTTTGCAGCTGTTTCGCTACTGTTGACACTGCTTTCTCATGCCAGCATGCAGCTGGCTTACAGCCTCTACGTAACGAAGGAATTCTTCGGCATAAACAATTTTAGTCTGTGGGAAAAAATGCCTTCTGACGCTCAACAACAGTTCACAAATATGTGTGACATCACTAATGAAATGTGGAAATAGCTGAATGCATTCATATGTGCTGCTTTCCTGCATCCACACTACTTAAGAGCAGTTTGTTGATATAAGACAGCTGCGCTCAATAATCGACTCCATGTGGAGAGCATTTGAAGACTTGAACGTTGCCATATCATTCACATGTCATCAGTGGCTTGGCATGTCTGGTCTTTGTAATAATACTAGGCCCTGCTTTTAGCTCACTTGTTGTTTTTCCTGTTCTCTTATTGAACTGGGAGGTTTATAGGGATGTTAGTAAGCCTTGTTACGGCCCTACTGTGTTCTGCAATGTGACTGGGTCGTGGTTTCCATGGCGCTGCTGTCAATCTAAAAACCTATTCTCTAGCACCGCCTCTGTGGGAGAGTTCATCTGAGGACATGGCTTGCTGTGGTTCTGCTTTGAGCGGCAGCTAAGCCGTCCAATCGTGTTCCCCCTAGCTCAGGCCGGAGGAGTAAAGCCTCCCTCCAGTGCCGAGTGAATGCTTCAGGTTGTGTGTGTGTGTGTGTGTGTGTGTGTGTGTGTGTGTGTGTGTGTGTGTGTGTGTGTGTGTGTGTGTGTGTGTGTGTGTGTGTGCTTATGTGTGCATGTGTCTGTGTAGCTCATGTAACAACGACTGAAGTGAAGCCATTCAGCAGTGCTGCTCTGATCTCAGCTCCCAAACACATGGCTCCAATAAAACCTCCTCTAATTAGAAAATACACGATATATAAGCGCAGATAAAGGCATGCATTTAGCATGCAGTGGGATTTTACACATCTTCATGAGTAGAAAAGGTAGTCAGGTGTACAACTTCAGGTACAATTTTAATCTGTAAGGCTTACTGTAAGTATGTGTGTGACCTACATTGCTAATGCATTTATGTTGGAGAACGCAGCCTGAGGAGGGTCTCTAATGCAGCCTAGATACATTAACTGTTACAGTATGTGTGTGTGCATTTATTTATTTATTGCTTTAGAAATAAACACAAGGGCTGCGGGATATCAGCGCTGCAATTACTAATGACATTTCTCTGCAGGCACATCTGCAGTTCGTAGTTTCTTCAGCCTGAAAGGAATTCAAAAACTCAAAACAACCCTTACAGTATTTCAAAAGCCAAGTTAAAATGAATGATCTACCTGTCCTGTCCTGTCTGTATAAATTTTGAACAGAGGCATACAGAATTTCGTTGTCGCGTTTGTTTGAGATGTTACATAAATATTTAGTTATGCAAGCTGCTCATAATTAGTTACATTATTAAATGACTAACCAACAGACTCTAATTGCTTTCAGTGAGACCCTGTGCTGTCTCAAAGGCTTTTTCCCGTCTTATAATAAGTAGCTGTATATTATAACAGTATATTTAGTTCCTGCATGACGATATTACACCTGTCATATATGCACACACTACTTCCTCCCTTCACTCAGTTCCCCCTGACCTGGGCTGACCTGCAGCCCGCTGGCTCTGCTCTGGATATAATCTGACCTCCATCTCTTCCTGCTCCCTCCTGATAGCTTTGTTCTTTGACATTAATGCAAAACGGATCCAGTTCAGTCAGAGGGTCACACCTGTTGTCTTCAACCAAATAAGCAGTGACAATCTGATAGGGGTTATCAGTGTGTTCATTGGGGATTTGTTTGTTAAAGACACAGAACACACTGGGGGCTGTAGCAGTATGTCTTGAAGTGCACTGTGACACACAGTTTTCTACAAAGGACATTAATCCCTTTGACAGGTGCTCAGTTAATTAATAACACAAATTGTTATTAGAAAAGAAGCACAGAGGAGATTTTACCCTCATTGTTCTATTTAAGAACATAAATTTTTTGCATTTCATTCATCATCATCATTCATATTTCAATAAATATACATATCATTCATATCTTAGTTATTTGACATGAATAAACTGTTGCAGTGCTTTTTGCTAGAACATTATAATGCATTACAGATAAGAAAACTCTACTACTATACTCCATATAATGAATAATGATTGTATTTATAATGTACAAAGCAGCAGCTTGAGAAATGAGAAGGCAATGCCCAGGACAACGGTTTGAGATACAACACATTTTAATATAAATGGTGACATTTGTAAACAAATAACAGCTTCTATTTATAGCATATCTAACTTGTGCACCCTCTTTTTACTAAAACTTAACTGTTCAGAGCCTTATCCAGCACAGCTGTTCGTGTGTTGTCCAGAGAACTGAGGCAGCGCAGCTATTGCAAGGCAGATATTTGCATACCTCTGGATAGTGGTGAGAGCAGTTACAACTGTGAGAGGCCTGTTTTTTGGTTGCTTGGTATTTTTTGCCTCTATAATTTAGGTTTTCCTGAATGCAGCCACAGAATTGACCAAATGCTTTGTGAGAGGATAATTAAATTGAAATTATCTGTGGGACTGACATAGACTTTAGCAAATCTTATTGTTAGTTTGTGTGGGTTGTAAAGTTTGGTATTATGATATGCAGTGTTGCTTTTTTTTGCTGCTGTTTTAATTAGGTCAGAATCTTTAGACAAAAATGAGTCTCAGCCCAAGCTTATTTATTTATTTATTTCCCCTTTAAAGTTTTAGTTTTAATCAACGACAGTTTGAAAACCTTTTCATCTTGCTTTTATCAATAAAAAGTAAACACACTGTGGTCAAAATTTCTCTCTATAAACTCACTCCAAAATTGAATCATCTTATCAGAAATTGATCAGACCATTTTGCAACCAGCACCAGGAAGTAAGCAGCATATAAACTGTGACATTTATCTCTTTTACGAACATCTTTCATGTTTTGACTTATAATAAAGTGGTAAAGACTTCCTCTATCCAGCTTATCATACACATGGAAACAATTTAGCACCATCAGGATGAGACACAACACAGCTTTATGCTGCGGAGTGGAGATGTGGCAGCTCATCTCAGTCGCTGTTGAGTCAAAACTGGTGCAAACTGCATGAAGCGGCAGAATTATGTTGGTGGTTTTGCTGCTAATGATTGTGATCCATTCTTCATGAATTCCCTTCGGTGTTTAAAGCTTGTCTGTATGTATCTATCTGATGATGTAGGTCAAGGGTCTGCAACCTTCAGCTCTGAAGCCTCATGCAGCTCTTTGATTGCTTTACCATGCATCCTTTGTAGCTTTGATTAATATTAATTAAATAAAGAATTTCTATTTTTCTGATGGAGGGTATTGATGATTAAAGATATTGACACTAGATAAAATCATGCATAAACATTTTGTTGAAAATATGCATCACATCTTGCAATAAAGCCTGTCACTGCTTTACTTCACCTCCTACACCTCCTATTCAATTAACCACCAATGTGCCAGATTTATATAAATGCTTGATATGTGGCAAGACATTAGCAAACAATAAAACGTGTTAAGTGAAGCATTATTATCAATATGTGTTATCAAATTCAAGGATTCTGTCAAAAAAATTATTTTTTTTGCAGGTTTTTGAATTTCTTTTTTTTTTGCACATTTATTGAAATAAAAAACTTAGACATCACATGTACACTTTCATAAAGTCAAAAAACTTCTTGATTAGATAATTATTCACTAGATTTCAACTATGTAGAGAATTTTACACACTTTTTAGTCTCTGTTGGGAAGATAAAGTAGATTTTGTGGCTCCAGGTGAGCTGAGGCAAAACAGCTCCTATGAAAGTAAAGGTTGCAGACCCCTGATGTAGTCTAGGAGTTTAAATCATTAGTGGAGTCTGTCCCATGTGGCCATTTGAGGAACTGCAGCACTTTCACCTCATAGCTTCCTTCATTTCTCATCCAGAGTTTGCTGCTTTGGTTTTCTACCTGTGTTTGTCTGCATCCCAGTCTGACAACAAAGAAATCTGAAACCAGTGCTTTATCCCACCCACAGTAGTATTATTGATGTTGGGCAGCTAGTGTTTCTGAGAGGCTATTTTCTCAATCAGCAGCCTCACCACTTGTGTCTGGTAGCTATTTAAAACGATGTGGTTATAGGCTGTTTTTGACTTAGTCTTAGTTGAATTTCAGATGTAGTTTACCATGCAGGTACCTGGAGAACTGCAGATCAGATCAGCATTTTTGAGGCTTTATACTGTCTGTATGGTACTCTCATAAAAGATTTACATGATTTAGAGCTCAAAAGTATCACAGGTTAATCTTACAATGGTGTTTTAGGAAAGCTTATTTCAGCCTCTGTCTGGAATGCTTTGCTTTAGTTGCTATCTCTTTAAGGCACCTGAAACCCCCATTTCCCTGATTGGCCAGCCCCCTGGAGGCCTGCAGAGGCAGAACTCAAGGGGCCTTGGTCTTTGAGGCTGTCCTCTCATTTCATAATCACTTCACTATTTAAGCAAGTTGAGTTTAAATCTTGTGAAGAACTGTGCTATTTTTAGCATTTTGAGCAGTTTACATACAGATTCAGGGATTTCTACAACGTACGTATATATAGTGACTTGAAAATTTGCAGATGTTGGACATCCAGCATTGTTACTTTATATCCATGTTTAAAATAATGGATATCGTATAAAACCCCTCTATAAAGTGAGTGAGCAATAGGATTGAGTTTTTTTTTTTCTTTTCAGCAGAATGTGAGATTATTTGCTTTGAGCAGGCGTGAGTGGACTCCATGACCAGTAACCATCATAGTAGCAGAAAGCATGTGTTTTTGATAATGATGTCAAGTTTATTACAGTATCTGACTGACAGAATCTGAGGAATCAATTTTATGCAAATATCCTGTTTGCATTATTGATGTTTTTCTGTTTTTGTAGCTTTTCTAAATCTCTGGGTATGATGCGTTTGGTTTAATAGGACAAAATTAGTGCTCAATTAACCACTTCTTATAGAGAATTAAGATGTATTTATTTATTTTTAAATCAGACTTTTGTTAAGGTAGGGCTAAAAAAAGTTCTAGCCACCATTATGCCTGCCATGTGCAGCAACGATAAGCAAATGGGCATCTGCAGAGGTAAACATGCTGTGTAAGGACATGTGAGTGTATGCGCACACCATGCATAGATAAACAACTCCACTCTTTTCTAGATGCACTCACAGTGACACGTATACACACACGCACTGTGACTGTGACTTCGCCTGTCTCATGAAGTATATTCTACTCTAACAATTATTAACAAGATTCACAGGAATGAGCAAAACATTTGACATGAGGGCTCCAGAGTTTGCAGAATTGCCATTTGGTCCGGCCTATCCAAGCGAAAGAGAGTGTGTGTTTGTGAGTGTGTGTGTGCATGCGTTTGTGCGTGAACGAGAGAGTGGGTTGGGAGAAGGAGGATGGCTGCGTTGTGTTTCCTGTGTCGCAGTTTACTGTTTTTTAGAGCAAGAAAAATGGGCTTATGTAACGGTCATGTGATTTAGCCAGAAATAGTGGTGGGGCTACAGCTGCTGCCTCTCCTCCTGCAGCTCGGTTCCTTGGCTTTTGGCAGCAGCCAGACAGACACACTGCGCACAAGTCCTGCTCGCTCAGAAAACAACTTCTGCTCAGTCCTACACACAAACACAAATACTGTACTGTGGATGCAACAAAAGCAATGCACAGAATGTATGTGTTTGAGCACTAAGCATGTAAACAATGTGCAGGCTTTGGTGCTAAAACAGAAGAGCATGAGCCAGAAATCTCTAAAGTAAATGTTACAAGACGCAGGGAGATGAATTCAGTAAGCAAACATGTGCATGCATACATTCGTATATGCAGTCAGACATGTACACACAGTTTTGTGGAGCCAAGCCATGTATCGGGGTCACTGGGGTCAGTTCACCCAATACTGCTCCATCTGGGTTGTGTCCTGCTCTTCATGTGTGTGTATTAGTTTGTGAAGCAGTTACAAGATTTGCACTTTTTTTTTTTTCAAATTGCCAAGTGGAGCAGCATCGGCTCAGTGTGAGTATGTACATGCATTTGTGTGTGTGTGTGTGTGTGTGTGAAAATGTGAAAGTGAATGACTGTATGTGTGCGCCTGTGTGTGGGCGTATGGCGCTCTGAGGCTGGCGGACTTGTGGAAAAAGGGAAAAAGGAGGGATGGAGACGCAGGCGTAGAGAGGGAGAAAGAGTAGACGATGAAGAGGAGGAGGAGGAGGAGGAGAGGAGCTGTACAGTGAAGAATTAGTGGAGCGGAAGGAAGCGCTCTGAAATGGGAGATCATTGGGTTTAGCTAAGGGCTAGGCAGGAGGCAGGAGGGATTCTCGCCATGTTAGCATCACTGTCAGGAATAGTCGAGCTGCAGCCAGTGTCCTGGTTCTGGGGAATATTAATACCCCCATGCCATATACTGTAAAATACACCATTAGTTATGTGTTATAGAATGTGAAGGGGAATGATCACAATTCCAATCGCGTTCATAGAGATGATCAGGAAGTGTACATGTCTGCTATTATCAGATTCCACATTGTATCTAAGTTGACCTACATACGAGGCGTTTAGATATTCTACAGTTGAATCGAACGCTTCTTCTCCTCATGCTCGCAAAAGTGTACAAAAACTATTTAGAGTTACATAAGCTAAGCTCCTTCCCCACAAAGCTACACTACCCTTTGTAAATATCAATGCTGTTTTACATCAAGCTGCGCACACTGACTCTGTCCTGTCTCTCTTTAGGTCAGCACAACTACCTGTGTGCTGGGAGAAACGACTGCATCATCGACAAGATCCGCAGGAAAAACTGCCCGGCGTGCCGCGTACGGAAGTGTCTCCAGGCTGGCATGAACCTTGGAGGTGAGGAGTCACAAACTCATTACAGATTTGCCCTGTCACAAGTCTCAGATGTGACATTTGAGTCAGCTATGCTCTGCTGAGGAGAAATTGTAGAGATGAAAAAGTGGGTCTGGTTGTAGTCACAGGAGGCCTGAGGATGCTGAGTCATAAGATGTTTGTGTGTACGTGTGTGCATATGCTATATCTGGGCACAATATGCATAATGTATTCACAGAAGGTGTAGATCTACTGTACTCTACATAATGTCAGCTGACAAAGCCTGCAGACAAGTTACAGTGTTGTGTTTTTAGGAAAGACTTTGTAGTTGCGAGGGATGTGGCAATGTGTTTAATTGTTGCCAGTGGCTTATTCCAATTCGGGTCGCTGTGGCAAACTCAAGGCTAAAAGCATTCTTAAAAGGATTTCAGACTATTAGAGTCATTGAAATAACAAATTATTTTCAACCGTCTACCCAAGTGTAACCACATTATCTGAATTAACAAAGCAGGAGTTTGAATGTCAACATGAATGTTAATGTTAGTCATAATGTAAATGTGTAGAAAAAGTCTGAAGTCTTACTATCTGTTAAAGAACTTCAGCAAACAAAGGTAACCACTGGGACAAAACACTCCTGTGGCTGCTGCTGTAGCTGCAGATAGTTTCCTGGGTTGTCTTTTGAAATGTTCTGGGTTTGATTGCATTTGTGGATCTTTTGGATTAACCAAATGCATCTCTGCATTTTGGAATAAAATGTATCCGTAGCAGTGGTAGAGGACTTACTGCATGTCATTACTTACTGCTGAGAGTCTCACGAAACTACCATGGATTTATCAGTCACTCCCAGGTTCCCTGACTTGCAGTCAAAAAGAGACATTTAAGGAAATAACAGTTGATATTTTCTTTCTTGATCATCACTTAATTATATATTTTTTAACTCCCCTTATGTATCACACTGGCAGATGTGTGCCTTTTTGTGTTGTTAGACATTTTAGCAGTGATATCTGTTGAGAAAATTGTGTCAGAGCTGTGAATAGTGAATAGTCTAACCCTTGGGGAAAATTTCAGAGTTTTGACAGGCACTGTGATCAAAGCCAAACTAACACAGACTAAAAGAGTTTAAGGATCATTTATGTCTGATTCAACCCTTCCAACAATATCCAAACAGCTGACAGTGTTATTGAGTGGTGGTTAATATTCTAGTCTCTAATTCAAATGCCAGCATGATGGTTGAATCTAAA
Organism: Halichoeres trimaculatus; assembly: GCF_033239565.1. Taxonomy (NCBI): domain Eukaryota; kingdom Metazoa; phylum Chordata; class Actinopteri; order Labriformes; family Labridae; genus Halichoeres; species Halichoeres trimaculatus. The sequence goes on from NW_027437180.1 coordinate 25,347,806, forward strand.
CACCTTAAAAAATACATCCTGTCTGAGTCTGGCTTTATCATCTCTTCTCATAGGTAACTTGGTCAGCTACAAATTTGTTGTATTTATAGCTACTTTTCTGTTGACCAGAGTTGATAAACTTTCCTAACTTTCATAAGCTGAATAATTTCAGCAGTTTTAACAATACATAGAGTAATAAGATTCATCCATGCCTTCACAAGAAACTAATGAATGCGTAATGTTACACTGTAGTGTTCCAAACGTTGGAGGACTGTTATTATCAGTGCAGTGTGAAAGGTTTGTTTTTCTTGAATCTGAGAGATTTCCAGATTTGCAGTAAGAATGCTCGGATGTTATCAACAGATATATTGTAGAAATAACACTATGAGTGTGTCCACTTAAAATAAAGTCCACACAATGAGGGTAAATATGACTAAGTAGTACAGTCCCTGTGGTGTTAATTCTCTTGTTAATATTCAGTTCAAAGTGCAATATTTCAAAAATAGTTGCAAATGTTTTACACATATTCATCCTGGAAACATTTCAAGATTCAGATTGTAAATTTAACAAAAATGCATGCTAATAGGAAATACTATGAACCTTAAGATGACATATTTGTCTTGGAGAATACAGGGTAAAAAAATCCTTTCATATTACCTTGTTACATAGGCTTACATAGTGTTCATACACATTTGAACACACATCAGTTAAGTTTGAGTGGAGCGGGTTTAAAGAGATGGGGCAGCAGCAGCTTGGTTCAAAATGGCTTAAATAGACTTCTTTGTCATTCACGTGCAAAACTGTCACTGCAAGAAAATGTGTACAAAACTCAGAATAGAAAAGGTTTTCAAAAAACAAGCAAAAAACAAATAAACCTATGATAAACACATTGGATACAAAGCCACAAGGTAATAATGGACCTTAGGGACAAGCTCCACCAGCAATTTAAGACCAACAATCCACTGTGTGCCAGTCATAAATAGGCACCGCAGTGCAGTAGCAGATAATCACTTACATTAGCATATTACCAGCACAAAAGCATGGCTTGTAGTAAACATCTCTTTCTCGTGAAATGTTATGTAGCGTTGAAAAGCTGCAGTTGACCATGAGTCATAAATAAAAGCTTCATGTTGCCAATGACTGTGGCTGATGAATTAGACTCAGTTTTTTTTGGTTAAATGTTGATACAAAAATGCTGTTGGATTCTCAAAGAAAAAAGGAAAATCTTTCTATGATGCTATTTTGACACCAGTTCTAAGGAAGTGAACGTGGCTATTTACCCCCAAAAAAGTGATCAAATAATGTCAGAACTGTTACACAAGAAAAAGCAGTGCCACTGATGCGGAGATCAACTGGTTAGCATCTTTCAATCCAAAACTTAAAGGCCACTTTGACACAAAGAAACCTGTCTAACCTGTGAATCTGAGGGCGTACATTACAAAGTTGGGGTATGAGCTTTGGCTGGATGAGTTCCACGCACTTAAAACAACTGTTCAGATATTTCCTTGGTGTGTCACTTAAAGGCTATTTAGCTGGTGTCATTTAATCAAACCAAGTAAGGGACTTTCCGAAACCTTTTTGCCATCATCGAGATGAGTCACAGTTAGCCAGCAACAATGCTTGAAATGGTAGTCCTTCAAGGGCAGAAATGTATCCTCCAGTAGTTCCTGAAACCAGGAAGCCATGAAATAAAGTACCTGTCACAAATCTTTACAGTTAACAAGAACAGGAATCAAGTTGGAACACAGTAAATACAGTAAACATTAACAGAAGTATTGGCTAGATAGCTTGCAGGTTTTTTAGCATGAAGCTGGCCAGGAACAACAATGAGGTGAAGCGGTGTGTCCCATCCAAAGCACTAAAGAGAAGGAAAACTCCAACACCCTTTTTAAAGTCAAATTCGTGAATGAAAATTTTTAATAACTAGTTAGAGCCAAGTGATTGAGTGGAGCAACAGCTAATACATACTCTAAAACAGGCCTGCTAAAATGCTATATGATTAGCATTTTCACCAATGTAGTTTTAATGGAGCAGTATAGCAGCAGCATCACTGGCTGATTATTTTTGTACAGATGGAGTTCATATTGGGGTACATTTAAGGGTGCAGGTGTGAGTGTTGTTTCTGAGTACAGCAGGTATTAAAAGCCTAAGCAAGCTGAGCTTCATATAATGAATTGTATAGATACACAATATTGACATTTATGTGGTTTTATTTATTATTTGCTTTTTATTATCCCCCAAACAGTCCCATCTGTGTGCAGCTGAACAATACACAGAAAAAGGAAACATTATTATTGCATTGTCTAGTATTTGCTCTTGATTTAGCTGAACTTTATTTTGGAGGCACTATTTCCAAATTCTGAGCCACATTCGCACACAAGAGTTACAAATGCCTTGAGATGTTTCTTTTCTTCAGGGTCAATGCTAGCAGATTCTTACAAATAGCACTGAAATTGATTACTATGTCTTCACCACAATGTCAAGGCTCATGAATTTAAATGTTTGCTCCACACATTTATGTATCTATCTGTATCTACCCCACAGCACGAAAGTCAAAGAAGTTGGGAAAGCTAAAGGGAGTCAGCGAGGACCCCTCTAAGGATGGCCAAACTGCCACAGGTGGTGTTGGAGGCAGTTACCTGTCCACGGAGAAGGAGTTAAATGCCAGTGCTGCCAATGCCATGGTGCCCCACGGGCCCGGGGTGGTCACACCTTTTCTGCCGCCCTCCATCTGCAGTGTGTTGGAGCTGATTGAGCCCGAGGAGGTGTACTCAGGCTATGACAACACACAGCCTGACACAACAGACCACCTGCTGTCCAGTCTCAACCGCCTGGCCGGGAAGCAGATGATACGCATGGTGAAGTGGGCCAAAGTACTTCCAGGTTAGTGACCAAATGGTGTTTTAGAGATTTTTGAGCCCTTATTGGAAAAGCTGTTGATATCAGCCCTTTTAGATATGTGTGAACTTCATTTAGTTGTGTAAATGATGATTTAAAAGGTTGTACTAGGTTGGTATAGTGGCAGTCTATTTAAACACAATCTACCAGTAACATGTTGATAAGTTACTTAAAAGACTGGCAAAGATTCATTTAGCAGTAGTTCAATAAATTGTTGTTAAATTGCATGTTTTAACTTGCACACAATGTCCTTGACCAAGTTCATTGTAGCCCCTCCTTTTACATTACTTGTATTGATATCTTGGGGGGACACATATACATCAGTCAATTAAATACATATGTGAAGGACAAAAAAGGGTGAGAGGTTAAAATAATGTTATGAAGCAAACATGCTCGCATTTTTAATTTTGATCTTTACATTTTGATCATACCAAGCAAACAGATTCTCAGACGCTCACAGTTTTCATTTTAAATATTAGGTCAGGAAAATGATTCCATAAAGCTTCAAACGGATTAGGCAGAGAATCCCATTTTACCATTACATAGACTCAAGATTAAGACTCCCAAACAGAACTCATTTACATCACCATCACAAGATGTTGAGTTGAACAGAAGATCTAATGTCTATCTCATTAATATTTTACCTACAAACCACAGGAGGGGAAGGAGAAGAATGTTTAAAAAGGGATAAACAAGTTCCCCTAAATGCCCGTCAGTAGGAGACATTTTGAAAGATGCCTCACAGGTAGCTCTTTGAGGCTGTTTAATTTGCTGTATTGCAAATATTTGATACCTCCACGGTGTCTGCTTGCCATATCCGGACATATAAATAGAAGGGAGCCAGACAGAAGGGTCAAAATGAGTACCTTCGACTTTCAGATTTGCCACTGCATGCATTGGGATTCAATTTGAATGTTGCAGGGCTGACGGCTGACATGCAGGGAAAACACATTTGTCAGTACTAACAATATTCCCTCATGAAAGTCAGAATTATTTAGCGCTGCCTTATTAGCAATGCCTCTATTGATGTCTGTTTACCTCTAAAATTACTTGACGACATCTAACAAAGACATCAAGCTCCAAGTTCATATTTTAATTATCAGCTTGCCCTGTATGCGCTTCACTTTAATGACTGTAAACACGCATTAGATACACCTGTTCCACATTTTCCCTTTTAATAATTGTATTTTGCATATTTACTAAAATAGTCCCTAAGCCTTGATAAGTCACTTGCGTGTCCTCAGTTGGCCTCTGTTTTGCATGAGGAGGAGTTTCTTGCCAGAGTTTGATTGAGAGTTTGGCAAATTTCCTATCCGACTCTATTTTTGGAGCTCAATAGACAACGCGCCAATAACTGGAGGCCTTGTGGGATTTGCATAAAACAAGAATGGGTGAATACCTCTCAGTAGTTATCATGCCTAAACAAATATTGGCACAGGAAAGCACAGTGTAGCTATGATACACAGTGCGTTTGTATGCACATGCACAAACACACAAATATAGGTATCTTGCCTCTTATGTTGGCGCTTAAGTCCAAATGCATTACATCAACGCCTGCTACGTTTTCATCTGTGTCTCCTGTGTGTGTGTGTGTCTCTGTGTGATAGGTTTCCGGGGCCTGCCCATTGAGGACCAAATCACCCTGATTCAGTACTCATGGATGTGTCTGTCCTCTTTCTGCCTCAGCTGGCGCTCCTACAAACACACCAACGGACAGATGCTGTACTTCGCCCCTGACCTCATCTTTAACGAGTAGGTTTCATATCTGCAGTTTACCGCACACATAACTCTGATGTCATTGAATGTCATTCTGCTCATTCTGACATTTGAAAGAAGAGCAGCGACTCAGTTTACAACTCATATTATCTAAATGTAACAAGGGAAGCAAACATAAGACGTTATTCTTTGTTTTTATGCATTTCTGTGCTTTTGTGTGAATGCAAATGCAGCTTTAAAATACATTTAATGTTGTCTGATGTCCTGTGGCATTCCCAGAACACAAACATAATCTATTACAAATGTGAGCGAGAAAAATTTGTTTTTCAGAGTATATAATTAGTGGATACAATAATTGGTTGAACAGTCAGGCTTTGACAATTAGTGTGTGGTAGCATCTGTTATTTTCAGCAGCTCATCGCATGCAAATTTATGCATAAACATCAATTTTGCCAGTGGAATTTGGAGAATAAGGAGTGTGTTGTGCTGCTGTACTATTTTGAGCATTGCATTAACATACCTGAAATCTATTTATTCAAAGGGCCAATAGGAGTTTTTGGCATTGATGTTGCTTTCAGCTGAAGCGAACAGGGTCATAATGTTGCCCCTGATTTCTGGCCCTTCACAAGGAAACTCTTTTTTATTATTCCTTAATTGTTGCAGGCACAGACAATCAAAGCATAACAAGGAAGTCAATAGCCCACTTCATCTGCGCTAATATGTTTGAACAGGAGAACAAGTGGAAAGGAAGTGCATGCGGGCCTTTTCAGTTTGAAGTGCAGAGCATGGCAGGTGATGAATTAAAATGTTAAATAACAACCTCTGTTGGCACTGTGCTGCAGAGGAGAAGGTTCAGTCTGGGATAGCTCTAAACGCTCCAACTAATAGCTTGTGTAAGTCAGTGTCAGTAGGTCAGTTTGTTCCCAACCAATAAATAAATAAATAAGTGCAGGCAGTGGCGCAAATACCGTTGTGCAACGCAGTGGCAGACCCTGTGAGCTTGTATTGCATCACTGCCAGTTGAGTTCAGTAGTGGTAGTGTAACCCGAACAAGGTCCTCTGATCTTTTAATCAGTTGTTAAGTTTGATGTCATGTTATGTGTTGAGATTTTGAAGCTAATCTAATTGGTTAACAAGATTTACTAATTTGTGTTTTTGGCAACGTCTGTTTGGAACTACTACTACAAGAGAAATTACTTATATTGTATTGTATTTGTTTTATAAATTAAAAGCTTTTGCAAAGAAATTAGGACAGTGTGCATCAGGCTTGTGTAGCTGCATGTGATGCATTCATTGAAGAGTGGCTCTGGTATTCATCTTGACAAAGCAGATGATATGTGGACTAGCTGAAGATGAGGGTGGCCTGGTCACACGTTCAGTTTAGTTTGTCTTTCTGAGCTTGTTTTATCAGGTCAAGGTGTGTTGCCTGCTTGTTTCCTACATAAAGTTGTCTATACAGGGCAGTACCTTGACTATTTTCCCTCATATTTGCTTGTGCTACTGATGGTTGATAGTCTTGTTGAACAGGCAAAAACTTTCACCATAAATGCCTCATACATCTCTGAAATCCATCATAAGTAGTGCAGTTTATTGTTAAACAGTCACCTCTTGTCAGCTTCTTGTTCCTATCCTAACTAAGCATGCCCTAGACTTGCAAGCGAAATGGTCCCAACAGCTGAAGAATTTGGGGATTTGGTGTTAGATGCACATACTCCAGGTAGACAGGGAATCAAATTACACACTACAACCACCATGTACATTAATGATGGGCCATTGATTGATGCCCCACACACTCACAAATGGACCTTACACAAATAAAAGCAGCTCTTTGTGTCTCTTCACTCTGGTGTAATGAGATGAGATCATTTTTTTTTAGAGTAACTAAGCTCTTCTATAATTGTTTGGTTTATTGTTTCAGTCTGTGAGAAATTTAAAGACATCTGTCCAAGACTTTACTGAGTTCACTCAGTCTCTTGGGGGGTTTTACTCTTGTTTCCATTACTACTTAATGCTTGTTTACTCAAGACTAGGGATGGGTACCTTTCACATTTAAAACGATACGGTACCGATGCCTGGCACCTGGCAATCGGTACCAGTACTCAACGGTACCCATTTTTGGTAATTTTTTTGTGTTTATGTGGTAAAAAATATCAATTTGTTTAGTAATGAAATAGGAAAAAATTTCAATTTAACAAATTTAATCTTCAGTATATAACTTTGCAATGCTGTGTTCATGTCCTGTATGGAAAATCACCTTCACTTCCGCTCCTTCACAGTCACAAGGATGCTTTTAGGTACGTAAACATGGTACCTTTTGGTTTTACATGAAACAGTACCTGGTACTTTTGACAGAATACTGTCCACACTCTCAACTATTTAGAGCTCAATCTGTCAATGTTTGAGATAGGGCTGGGCAATTATGGTAAAAATAAGAATCCCGATTATTTTAAGTGATATTGAAATCACAATTAATATACACAATTATTCATTTATTCAAAAACTTCAATACTGATTGAAACACAACTTTAAAGAACCATCAAGTGGCACATACAGTACTATTGATACACATAAGTCACACACACTCGCTGTGGCTGCACATGGAACACAGAAGAGCTATGAAGCACAGGAACTTGCATACATCTACACTGTGTGGCATATTAATTGTTTTTCTCCAATTATATTGTTTTTATGATTGTCAGATGGCAAAATTGAAATCACGATTAAAATCCGATTAATTGTCCGGCCCTAGTTTGAGAGTAAATTCAGCAAAAGTAAAATGTGCACTTTATAGTCAAGACAAATTAAGTTTACCTAATCTTTGTCATTTATTCGGGGATGCATGAGAAACATTTGCAAGAGGTAACAAAACAATTACATTTAGATTTTTTTCCCCAACAAAGTTTCTTCATTTAAGTCTAATTTTTTTGATGGAAGAAGTTAAAGTTATACCAAAAAAAAAAAATCAATTATTCCCTGATGCCCCCAGAGACAGCAACAACAGTTGCAAAGTGCACTTTATGGCTAAGTAGATACTTAACCTGTCAGCTGTAGCATATTAAACGAGTTGGATTTGACCTGCATATGCCAGTCAGTTCAGACACTATGTGGTCTGGTCCGTATTTAACATTGTTACAAAACACTATCCGTCCTTGGTTTGTAAATTACAGTTACTGGTTCCAGATGATTTACAATGTGTCACTGTCACTCTGCCAGCCAAGCTGTCTATCAAACACATACACTGGCCCACCCACGCAGAGGCTTAAAGACTGAAAAGGAGCATTTCTGATGACTCTAAGTATTGCTCAGGGCATACTTTTATAAACAAACAAAAATTTGTTGGATACTGTGGACCAAAAGGTGGACCTGAACTTTCCCTCAGCCTCACCTCTTCTTGAATATTTTACCATAGAAACAGAGAAGAGCAGCGAGCTCAAGACAGAGAAAGAACGACAGAAAGAGAAAGAGAAAGAGTGAGACAGAGAGATAGAGAGAGATGAGGAAGAAAGAGGGAGAAGTAGGGAAGGAGAGACATGCCCGGCTGCATTTTTTTTTCCTTCCCTCCTTCCTCCCCAAACCAGCAGCTCATTTTGGGCAGTGATTCAGCAAAAATTGATTTCAGGAAGAGAGTGCGAGACTGGAAGGAGAGGGAGAGAAAAACGTGTGGAGACTTTAGAAACTCCAGCCCAAAGTTGTTTCAAATGATGTTATGCTGCACTTTGCAAAACTGCTCACATACAGGCTGCTGCTCAGAGGGGAGACAGGTCCGTTCCTCTCCCAGACGCTGTCACACTTTATCAGTTATTTAGGCCGGTAGACACAGCCGCACGGTAAATACTGTAAAGTATTATTCTGTCGTATGCTTAAATAAGAACATTAAGCACTTGTTTCTAATCTGTCCCCTTCCCAAAAATACTCTGTGTAGTTATTATCAGAGAAGAATCTCCCCCTCGCTGCCTGTGTAATGATGCGGTTCCACTGCATTGTGGGTAAAAACTCCAGCCTCTTTCATGTCAAGCCACACCACTTGAATTTAATTACTGTGGACTTGATGTGATGTTGATTTATGGCAAAGAGAATCAGCATCTACAACCAGAGATTCCCATGAATTTGCAGCATCTGCAGAGTACATCTCTGATTGGCTGATACTCTATCAGGTCTAATGTTTCTTTCCTGTTTTTTTTTTTTAATTTTGTGACGTAACGATTTTTGGGTGATAAAATATGTTTTAAAAGAGGGGAGAGAGAAAGTTATGTGTCCTGAGCATGCACAATTGGTGCAGGTTTCATAGCATATTTTCCAACATGTATGAACATTAACCTGTTAACTCTATGCTCATCTGAGTCAGTAATGTACGCTCACATGTGCCATTCCTGTAATCACACATTTTTTTGTGAAAATCCTTTTAACGAAGGGTTTTTTGAGACTGGGATTAGATATAAGGTCTAGTCTGCTATAGCCTTATTTTTCTGTGGTGCATCTGTGCTGATACTATACGCAGCACTCTGCAATCTGGGGGGATTTGGTATTCTGCTCTCAGACCAGACTAGCAGGATGCTCTCTGCACTGTGTGGAAATATAGTTTCACTGAGTTGAACCAGTGTGGTAGGAATGGAGCGAGAAAATGAATGAGTGACTCAGCTTCAATATGAAGTCAGACAGTGTGGGTAAGTAAATCAGTAAACAAGCATATAGAAAAGAGCACAGAGAATGTTGGTGCTAATAAAAAAAAAAGAATCAGAGTTTAATATGTCCTGCCTAACTCTTCCTTTTCTGCCCCCAGGGAGCGCATGCAGCAGTCAGCCATGTATGACCTGTGTCTGGGCATGAGGCAGGTGAGCCAGGAGTTTGTCCGGCTGCAGCTAACCTACGATGAGTTCCTCTCCATGAAGGTCCTTCTGCTTCTCAGCACAGGTAGGCAGTGAGCTGCAGACCAGTGAGAACACTTACTTATTTATTTATTCATCACACCTGTGAGCAGTGCTTGCTCCTTATCCTAACTTTTTTTTTTAAACCATCATATAACTTATATAATTTCCAAATAAGAACTATTTGAAATTGTAGGCTAGCATCTCTTAAATGGAATAAACAGAAAATTATTGCCAAAGTAAATTACTTAAGATCAGACCCAGTACAGACTGCTGGACTCTGAACCACATTTGTGCCGAGTAAGCTCATTGTTTCAACATATTTAAAACACCTATTTCTTCTGCAATCATTTATAGGATTGGAAGCCCAACTGCTGTTACCTATAGTACAAGTCATATGAAAGATAGAAATATGTCTGAATCTGAAAAACCATCAACATTCACTGCTTTATTGTCAATTACCCAATTAAGATAAGGAAGGTAGGGGTTCAGATGGCCATCTAGATGTCTAGGTTGCACCCCCATGAGGTTCGTCCCACAGACTGTATATAGAGAAGACAGCGTGGCTCCGCCATTTATCATTGTACGGTTTTGAATCCAAAATACCACCTTCTCAGGCGCCACCATTGGAGCAGTTTGGAGCCAGAGTCTGCGGAGTAGAGAGGGATTCTGGGAGAATCTGAGTGGAGCTGGGTGACAAAAATAATAATTATTTTTTTTCTTTCGAGAGTCTAATCACTTCCTGACTCTACCTCCTTACATATTTTACAATCCTCGAAAAAAATACATGAGAACGGCAGCTGTCAATCATCATTAAACGTTACATAAAGCGTTGTTTTTAACCTCGTATAACTAATGAAAACGAAACTTTTCAGAGAAAAGAGGACTCGGATATAAGACAGCCAAATGATATTTTCAAATCACCACAACAATCGGACGTGAGAAACATTTCCACGAGGTGTAATAATTTTTTAAAGTTTGACCACAGCCCAACTGGAATGGCTGGAAAGCCATATTTTAAAACCTATACCGCAGCCAGTCACCAGGGGGAGCAGTGTTTGTAGAGACCTCACTTCGAGCCGAGCAAGCGGACGTCCATTTTTTTTTTACAGTCTATGGTTCGTCCTTTACCAGGTGCCTGGGTTTGAATCCAGCCCATAGCCTTGTTGTCTGCATTTCCTCCTCTATCCACTGTCTGTCTGATTAAAGTCATAACCCCCCAAAAACAACTTTAGGAAAAGGAAGTTCAAAATCTGTTAAGCAGTTTGGTCATATTGACAGATAAACAAAATTTTTGATAGCTCACTGGATACCAGTCACCAACAGCTAACTTGAGTTCAGCTTAACATAGGCAGCTTACCACATGCAAGCTGACAGTGCTGTTTGGTAGTGCTACACAGAACATTAAGAAAATATTATTATTACCAGTTAATGGCTTCACCTTAGGCCAGCTAATATGGGCTGCGAGTTGGTTTAATGCTACCATTAGCTGTTCTGACCAAGCTGCTTTAACCTAACAGAAAGATGGATGACATGACAGCTCCCCAAAAGTGAAGCAAAGATATTAATACAATCTCTTTCAGACTAGCTGCTGTATACCTGTTATATAAAGATAATGGACAGGGAGCGCAGATGGCCCAGTGGTCTATGTCACGCTCCATAAGGTTTGCCCTTTTATGGGCAGCCTTCCACTCTTATCTTCTCTCTGATTAATGGTATTAAAGTTTTAAAAAAATAACTTCAAACGATGATAGTCGAAACATGGATTAAACAAAAATGTACTTATCAAGCTAATTTATGTATGAGAATTAATTTTTCTAAAAAGTTTTGTTTTGTTTGGTGGTAAAGATGACATGAGCTACTATGCTGGTAAATGGTAAAATACCATGATTGACAGCTTGGTTGACAAATGAAGCTCTAGCAATGTTGTTGTTAGCATGGGACTTATTGAACTTTTCATGACCAAAAGTGTTAACTTTTAATGAATACAATTGGTTGTTATGTAGTTGACTTCTCCAGCTCAGGTCTTTTCTTTTGTCGCTTCAAATTAGATGTATGTTTTAGTTAGAGGAAGGGGCGTTACAATAAAACAATGGCTGAGAGATGATTTCATATCGAACTATCTTTGGCCTCAAATGTGCAAGAAAATACAGTTAGAGAAGGTGGAGACGCATCATGCTCCCAATGAATCATCTTACATGCTGCTTTACCGAGATTCAGCCTAGTGTCTGGATTTGGATTTTCTCTCTTGTATTTAAGATAGTTACTCCATCTTAAAAGCAGCAACATAGTATGTTTGATTACTTACATTTAATGGACCCACATCTTGAATATATCAATATAATCCGTGACATGTGGCAGTAAAGGTGACCGTGCTGTTTTTTCTTAAAACTTCCATACAATGAGAGGTGGTTGAGGTTTTCTTTTCAGTCAAGCTTTTATAGGTTTGAAAATGCTATGTCAAAGGAAGCACCTTGTCTATTCCCAAATTAGCCCCTCTTACTTATAGTAGTATTGTGTTATCAACTGCCAAACTATGTGCCTGTGTTTTGGCTCAAAGAACCCAACGTCTCCCACATATGACAACCAAAAGTCTGCCTCTCACAGGGGTAATTTATTGATAAGATGTCTTCTGTTCTATTCCTTTGAGACAGCATTGGCAGAGCTGTTACCTGTCTTCAAGGCACCCACGATCATTCCTTTTTTAAAGTCTGTTAGATTATCATTTTTTGTAATCCCTTTACATGCATATCAGGTGTGGAAATAGACTTGATGCGATATACACCTGTTTGCACATCAACAAAGTGTGCATGTATTGAAAAGGAGTGCAGAGGATTTATTCTTCTATTCTCTAAGGGAAGCCTATTTGGTTTGTACTACTTTTTCTCTTTTAGTTACTCATGTACAAACAGAATCCGTCTATCACTCACTAAATAAGGTTTCACTGTGTTGCCAAACTGCGCCCACAGGCACTGCAGGCTCACAGTGAGGATGTGTTGGACCAAGTTGCTCATTCGGAAACTGAAAGCAGTTTTTCCACCAGCTCGACACCGTGTTTGAGCCACTGCTGTCAGTTCAATAGTAACAGTTAAAGATTCCATGATGGCAGCTGTGTCATAATTCCACCGTCCGTCCACACATACTCAAAATAGAACATGAGACCTGCTGTATTTGTGACTGTGCAGGGACTCGTTTGTGTAATTTTTTCTGTCATTTGATGTTAGATAGAGGGAGAAAGTGAGGATAAGGTGGGTGAGGGAGAGTTTTAGGGAGCTATTTGAAGAGCCTACATGGTGGCCAAACTCCGGTCTCTTTGAACTTCAGCATCAGTGCCAATCAGTGGAAATATTCATTGGCAAAGTATTTATTTTTCAGTTAGTGAGGCCTCTGAAAATGGTGTGTCAGTGATGGACTCAGATGATTAAAACACATCCTTGGTGAGCTCTCTCTTCATCCTTGCAACACAAGCTCATTCATTTTACATTCACGTTTTGGCTTGTTAACACACAGCATCATCCAAAGTGAGTTTTGATGAGTACAATTAACCAACAAGCTTATAGTTCTATAGCATTAACACAAGTCCTAGGTCAGTGCACACGGGATAATGTTTAGTAAGTGGGAGATTATGTCTCCCAGAAGAGATTAAGAGATTATGAAAGGAATTCTTTATAGATGTAAAAACTGGCAGACTATACGTGCATACATGCAATACAAGCATTTCAAATCCCAGCTGTCTAGAAGCCTCCTCCATTGCTGCCATATGTTTGTTTTGTGTTTCTTTTTGAGATGACAAAGTTGGAGATGTACCAAATGATGGCAACAAAGCTTAACATTTGTGTGCTTTACTGTAATAAATCACATTCCACTTAACATTTTCATTCACAGTAAAGTCAAAACATTAGGATTTTGCAATTGGTATTCCTAACAGATGCAGAAAAAAACTGAAGTTTATCAGACTTTGAATGCAGCCTTGCAGAATCTAATACAAGATATAAAAGAGAATTTCAGTCCAGCTGAAATACAGTTTGTCCCTCTCCATGAATTATAAAACCTGGGATTTTTGTGTTATGATAGACAAAATTGTAAATTAAAACAATATTTTCAGAGTACTGAAGATATTTCCAAGAAAAGAATGATCCTTTTCATTAGATACCTAAACATAAAATATATTGCTGGCCAATGGTATAGGGTGAGTTTGGCTTCATAGTACGGTGACATATGGAAGAGGCGGTGTGTGAAAACATTTGCCCGATATAAACTCTGTTGTTGAGTCATCTGGAAGCAGGGGGGCTCCGGCTGGACCTCTGTGAGTGGATGTTTGGGAGAGACAGAGAGGGAGAGAGAGAATTCAGAGAGAAGCCAAGAGGGAAAGAGGGAGATTTAAAGAAAGGAACCAGACAAATGTTGACACTGAGAGCCGGTGTTGGTGAGGCAGAGACAGGTGCATAGCTATAGGGAGAAAGAAAGAAGAGACAAAGAGGGTGGGGGGTGTTGGCAGACCTGGTCCTTCTGTTGCTGTGGCCTCCCTCTTCTCTTCCTCGCTGGTCCTCTGGAGGTTTTCCAGAGAGTCCTGCTGTACTTAATAAAGGCCAGTCAAGCACCAGGCAGGGCTCCAAGACCTGCTATTTTCCTCCACTTTCCTCAAATCTAGGCTGGAATTTTCAAAAAAGAAACTGTAGATTAAAGTATGGAACTGAAACTGAGAATTGGAGGTGCTTAAATCTGCTCTACTTATTGATTCAGTCAAAATAGAAATGTTTAAAAGAAAGTATTTTCTTCAAAAACATTTGCATTGGAGGAACTTTCCAATTTTCAGCATCCTGCAAGTTTCTGTATGTGTAGGGATATGAACAAAGCTTCCTTAATGATCTGGTGCTTTTCAACAAGAAATATGTTTTTTGCATCTTCACATGTCATAACTGCAGGCTATGGCTTAGGCAGTCTCCAAACAGTACTTCTGGATACATTTGAGAGTTTCTGGTTTTGCACTGATTCATTGCATCTGATAGGAGTTAGTGCTGCTGAGCTGACACTGTCAGGTTTAGTTGACTGATTTAATTGTTAACCTTAATCCTTGGTAGCTGTAGTGCATTCAGAAGACAACACAAAGAAAATAAAAAGACAAAAGTCTATTCAACTACTTTTTCAAATGATTTTTAGTAAAGTTTTTGTAGATCACTTTATATACCTTTGCAATACAGGAAGCTCTTTCTTCATTACAGCCACTCAGTGCTAAGTCTTTGGCCTTGTGTAAGCAGCAGTGGCAGAAATGTTTACAGAGGAATTGTCAGAACTTGTCAGCGGAGCGAGTACTACAGAGTCACTGAGTGTGTGTGTGCCTTTAGGCTGGTTTTGAAAATGTGTGTGTGTGTGTTGGGGTGAATGAGTGAAAAAGAGAGGGAGATAGGAAGAGAGACGCGCTGTTATTCTCTCTCTGACCTTGGCTAAGGTTTCAGTGAGCCTGCGGTGTCTCATGACCCTGTTTAGATTTGGTTCGGGTGCAGCGGCCTGTTCAAACCAGTTACACTCCTCACCTCGAATGCAGACGCACATAATATTGCTGGATTATCTTGTTCGTTTGCTCTCTAACCAAATTGTCTCCTCTGTTTGGCTTCATTCCTGATGTAGCACCCACATTAGGTGCTGGATGCATTTCATGTGACAGTTTTTACAGTTGGGTTACGTTTCAGCCTGATAATTGCTCTTCATTATGAAAACGTCAGCCATACTTTCCTTCCTTCCAGTTATTAGTGATTTATGTTAGGTGTTTAAAAAAAGATTCCTTGCTTGACAACCATGTAGAGCTTCACAAGATGTTACCATAATCCTGCTTACAGCCAGTTATACAACCCACAGTAACAGGTTATAATTCTGAAGGGAGACCAGCCCTGTATGCGAGGTATGTAAGAACAACCCCGAGCAGGAAGCTGCATGTCCTCGAACAGCAGCAGGTATCTCCAGGTATCTGCCTCTTTTCTTTTGAAGCTTTCCTGACCTTCTATTCTTGAAGTAACAATAAGCACAGTCAAAATCAAGAAGACTTGGAAACTGTTGAAAAAATTGCTGTATATGTAGGAAGTAAAAGAGGCATTTAACGTTGTTCACGGTGGCGTAAATGCCCTATTTTTGGAGCTGCTCATGCTTACAGCCCCTAAATGAAAGGTCACTTTCTAATCAGGGCCAATGTGGGTCAGTGGGAGAAAAACAAAAGGTCCAAATGTGGCCCGAGGTTTTAGCACATTCTCATCAAGTTGCTCATGAAGCATGAGCAGAGAAATCACTGCCACTGCAACAGGGTCATGCTCCAAGGTGTTTTAGCATCAAAGCTGAATCAGGATAAATGTGTACAAAGACACAAGCATAGTGAGATGAATGAAATAAACCTACCAGGATGCAAACTTAATTGACAAGACTGGGACTTTTTGCTACAATTCCTGGTCCATGCTACAAGTGATTGACCCTGAGTGAGGACGTTTTTTAACCTCACAATCCGCTGTGGAAGTGTGTTTATTTTATTATATTTC
Source organism: Halichoeres trimaculatus (assembly GCF_033239565.1). NCBI lineage: Eukaryota > Metazoa > Chordata > Actinopteri > Labriformes > Labridae > Halichoeres > Halichoeres trimaculatus. The sequence goes on from NW_027437180.1 coordinate 25,363,788, forward strand.
ATTTTTAAAAGATTTTTCAATGCCACAAGAAAGAATAACACATTACAATTGGGATTGGCTCTTAGTCATGTATTGAGTCTTGTACCAGTATGATGACCAATAATACTTTGTCTACATGTAGGCCCCAGATTTGAAAACATTACCCAAATAGATAAATGATGCTAAGAGTGGTCTCATGGACCAATTCATTCACAACTTTTGTTTAGTAACACACAATAAAAGTTTGTATTTTTTTTTAGGAAAAATGCTCACTATCCCCATGCTTAAGCTTCTGTTTTAAAGACATTATTTATTTATAAAATCCAATCCTTGATGTTCTATCTGAAGGTGTTGATTAAAAAAGGGAAAAAGAAATTATGTACAGGTCAATTGAAAATAAGAATAATTGGAAGTTGCAGCTCAGCTACAGAAGTAATAAAAGTGTCTCCCTTGATATGAGAAGTGGTATGATTTTTATGTTATCTTTTTTTTTTATAAATTAGCCTGCTCTGAAAGAAATCAATCTTTTAATGTTTATAAATGTAAATGAACACCTAATTTCGGTTCAATGAACAAAAAGTTTAAGCAGGGCACTCCACCTGTGCCAAACTCCTGTAACACCAAAGTATTTCTGCTCACTCCCTTACGCATGCTCATTATGCATTAAAGACAAAGCTCCCTCAGTATGAACGCGTCTGATGGCACAGCGTCATGGTAAAGCATCATATCTGCTAGTAAAGGACATTGGGAGGTGTGTTTCTCACCCTGTAAGTGGCGACATGTTTCTTAATGTGGAATCCAGGGGCTGAATGTCATTTCCGAGCTTTGGCTCACTTCCATATCTCTGACTTTGTTCTACTGCACAGTGATGGTGAAATAGTAAAAGAGAAAAAGTGGTTCTGTGTGGATATGCTTGTATTTTTTAGTGCACTGGTCCTTTAACATTCAAACCATCATAATGTGAAGAATGGGAGGTTGCAAACAGTCATTTAACAGTTCGAGGGATTCACCGAAGTACTTGAAAAATCCTGTTGACAAAATGATTAATCTCCCTTAAATACACCTTGGCTCTTTTCTTCATGTCTGTGGCTGTTGTTTCCTTGATAACTTTGAATCGGAGCCTCTCAATGTATCAGTCGTCTTCACGAATCAGCAGCTCCACATGAAAACTAATTACCTCTTGAAATGGTCAAAGTGGTTGTAATGAGTTGCTTAATGGGCTCAGGCTGTCAACACGGGAAAAATGTCCAAAAAGGGCTGCTGTGTGGGAGAGAGAGAGTGTGTAATTCACCAAGCACCTTTAATTACCCTTCACACAGACACACATTTCTGCGTTACAGGAACACAGCGGTGAGGGTGCACTGCTCAGCCCATTCACTGTTACTGTTGTTTAACATGAAGATAACAGTTATTCTATAAAGTGTAGTAGTGAGACATTAACACATTCATTTACCTCATGTATGTATGCTTTTAATAAGAATATTAAATGAAAAAAATAATCTCACTGTGTGTTTTTAACTTGCTGTAAGTACAAATATTTTAATCGCATTTCTGGTTTAGTAATACAGTACTTTTCCTTCAGTAAATCTATATAACTGTTTTTTGTTTAAAACCAAATGTTGGCTAAATGGAAAGTTAAGTGTCAAAATCTCTTTCCTTCTCTTTAAGAGAGGCTCTCAAGGTCCAATGAGTTTTATTGAGCTTAACACCTGTTGAGGAATTGGAACATAATGCATTGTCCTTTCTTTTAACTTGAATGAGACATAACTTTATTAACTTTAAAGATAACAGCTGACAAAAAGCTTTTACACATATTGAACTGTTTTATGTTAAGCATATGTATTAAATATCAACTGAAAAACTCTGTTAAGATGTGTTGACCAGGTGGGATTATAGTTTTAGTCAGTCCGTATAAATGAATAAGTAAATAAATAAATTAATTAAAAAAAGCATTTCATGAAACAAAACATTTTTGCAGAGGCAGACATTTCCTGCACAATGCACAAAAAAATTCACGAGGTGCAATAAACATTTTGTAAACCAAAATTAGACTTTCACTCTCAAAAATTTAAGTTAACCTCTATGAAATTAAAGAAGTTCAGGCTCATTAATAAAATGCAAAAAAAAAATATTAAAGAATTAAGAATTAAGAATATCTGATAAAGTGGGAAAAAAAAACATTAAAAAAGCAAAACATTTTCACGAAATACAAAACATTTCACAACATTTTTTTTTCATTAAATGTCATTTATTATTTATTAGTCAAACAAATACTTTCTGTGTTTTGTAAAATGGTTCTTTTTGCGGAAAAGGGGAATTGTGCCTTTGACCTTCAGGGCCACTGTACAACACAGATATTAAACGGATATTATCTAACCAGCATGGAAAAGCTATATTTAAAGATTATATAATCAGGGAGTATTTATACCATTACTACAAATTCTAGACCAGGCTTGATAGTAGCCAAATGGGTTATGGTTTTCCTTAGCAATCAACAAATTTTACAGGTAAAGAAAATGTTCACAGATCAGTCAGGCAGTGGAATCATCATCATAATCATTATCATATTGAAAACCAGTGACTATATTATTATCTTGAACAAAAATTCTGGAAAAAAATTTCTTATACATGGCTTTGACTTTGCTATGTAGGACACAGAAATGTCACACTAACTATCAGTAGTCATATCACATGACTGTAAGTATTTCTATTCATCAAATCCATTTGATGACATAAGTGTCTCTCTGTTTTCCAGTTCCCAAAGAGGGTCTGAAGAACCAAGCGGCGTTTGAGGAGATGAGGGTTAATTACATCAAGGAGCTCCGGCGTTCAGTGGGAAAAGCAACCAACAACTCTGGCCAGACCTGGCAGCGCTTCTTCCAGCTCACCAAGCTACTGGACGCCATGCATGATGTAAGTCTCCTCACTCTGTCTGCCTCCCATGCCAATCGCCTACAGTACACAGGCTCAGGCTTCCCTTGGCAGCCTGTTGATATGCCATGCATTTATACAGACAGAAAGGTGCCCAGTGGCAATTTTGGGCCTCCATCATTACTGGAAAAGAATAAAATGGCAGTGGAGTGGATTTGGACAATGCATTTACTTAGCCGTTCAATGGCGCTGTGGTTTGGAATAAGGCTTACTGCATCCCAATCTGTCCCTGGGGGAGGGGGTTGTTTTGGAAAGAGGCGGAGACCAGCCTGTATCGGTGAATGGAACAGAAGGGGATCAATGCTCATGGCACAGTGGTCATTGCAGCAAATGTGCTTAATCACTGTTCTGTTTTTGTGCACGGGTCAACCGGAGTGTGGCGTAACTACAGTGAAGTTAAAGCTGAAAGAAGAAACAGTCAGTGAGCTAGAGGTCACACAGATAAACCAATAAAATTTACGGTAGCTGATGACTGAGTAAATGAAGTCAGATCTGAAAGGATGACACTTCTTTGAATGAAGGCTGTGCAGAAAAATCAGTGCTGCCACCAAGTGGTGAGATGAAAAGAACTGAATACAGACTGGTAACTAATTTAGGGGGTAGAACAAAGGTTTGTTTTTTTTGAGTATATACATTAGTAAGACACAAAGTTTATTTAGCAGGGTGATGGAGGTTCAGAAATACTCCCATGGAACATTTTTGCACCAATTTGTTCTATGAAACTCCCAATTTAGAAAAAAAACTTAAGGAGAATAAAACAGGAGTATAAAAGCAAAACTGTTGCTTTATACATGAAATCCCTCATGTGTCAACCAACTGAAGAAAGTCTGTTAACTTTTTGTACTTTGAATGCAATCTTCCTGCCCAGTCAAGGATCTATAACTGTACTTACTCAGTTTTTATTTCACCACTGCTTTAGACTTAGCAAAATATTTGCATCGTTTAACCTTAACTTACAAAAGTCCTAATAACAAAGACATTTTTGGTAATTAAAGATTTAAATCAAAACATAGATTTTACTTTCATTAAAAAAAAAAAAAAAGCAGTTAATATCTTTTTATTCCGACTGACAGTTGATGTGGACTCATATGAGTATGTCTCTTGAGCTTGAAAACACATCATGTTCCTATAATCCTCCTTAAATCTGCACTCTTTTTTTATTAATGTATAACTTCCATTATTTTAAAAAAAAAAATTCATAAAAATTTTTATCATATAAAATGATATGACACAAGCATATAATCAAAGTATGTTTCTAATTCTGTTTCGTGTCTGTGTTGTGCAGCTGGTGGGGAACCTGTTGGACTTCTGTTTCTACACCTTTCGTGAGTCCCAGTCTCTGAAAGTGGAGTTTCCTGAAATGTTGGTGGAGATCATCAGTGACCAGATACCAAAGGTGGAGTCAGGCCTCACTCACACAATCTACTTCCACAAGAAGTGACTCACAGAACACTTTGAACTGAAACGGCATTAAGAACTGGAAGAGAAGAGAAAGGTTTACCAGTCCAGCGGTGAAAACTTGCAAAGAAGGCCTGACCAGTTGGCCTGCACCCTGTCGCCCAGTATGCCAGCGTCCTTGTGGGAAAGTTAAGCTGCATGGTGACAGAAGTAAAAAGGGCAGATTGATGTGACCCTGCAGTCACTGCAAGCAGGTCAGAGCTGTGAATAGCTCGTGGAGAAGAGCACGACGCGGCCGAAGAAGGACTTATGACAAATGTGACGAAGTCCCCCCGAAGTCCCCCTGAAGTACCCCCCAGTGACCCGCCCCCAAAGACAGTATTTTCTATGGAGATAAAGCCATACATTTGTTAGGATGCGCTAGATATGTTCACTGAACACACACACACATGCACACACACACACACACACAAAGAGGGAGATTGACACATGCTGTCCACATGCCTTCACACAAATGCACAGATGCACTCCACATGCACTAAAATCAGATTCCCTTTCTAACCTAGAGAGAAAAAGTCTTTGCAAATATTAACTGTGGCTTATGCAGTTTTTAAAAGTAATAGCACTATGAAAAATTAATAATATGCCAGTACTTAGAATTTGCTTTGCAGTGTAGCAACATACTGCAAGGCTACAGGGCAAAGAATATGAAGAGGCGGCACTGAAAAAGTAGACTATAAGGCAAAAGGTCTATTTGAATATCTATTTAAAGGGCTATACAAGCGTCATCATAAGCTGAGTAAATGCATTAAAGCTAACAAGTCCAAGTTTCAATTTCAATCAGTGTCATAACAGCCATCATTAACATTAACATGCTGAGTTTTTTAATTCAAATATGTAGTAAAACAATCAAAACTAATATGCAAAAGTCCAAAGTGAAACATAAAAATGTCTCTCTTGTGTAGAGAAAGCTTGCATGTGAAGCTCCGGTGTCCTAAAGTCACTATTTTAGGCATTGTGGTGTAGAATTAAGACTACATTGATGAGTTACCTTTTTGCAAAAACGGCCACGAGTGCTGCAGGATTGGAAAACATCATGCTTTTACGGAAACAATTTCAGTAGAGTCCGCTGGTAATGGATTTGACTGAGGTGCATCCATAGTAATTGTGTTTTGTGTTATCTCCAGAGCAGCTGTCCAAATGTCTGTTTTTACTCACAATGAAGCGAAACCAGCCCTTTGTGAATCAACACTTATCTACTCTTCCCAGAAATAATAAAAAAAAGCATTTTATAAAAGTGTGTTGCAAAGGTTTAGTTTTTGACAAGCCAGTCATTTTACATTAAGGTGCTTCATTTCTACAAAAAAAAGAAGAAAACAAAAAAAAGAAAAACAGGCAAACATGACATGTACAGTAACTCGTAGACCGTCCTGACAGTACGGACGCAGTTTAAACACACATACTCTGTAAAGTTGATATAATCCCAAAAGGAGCATTACTCAGCAGTGCTTACAGCAAACAGCTAATGTATCAAAACCAGGCAAATGTGTACAGGTATTAACAACTTCTAAAACACATTCTCTTCAGCTGTTGTACAGACAATGTTTTGAGGTACATGTTGACGAATGCTTGATGAGCTGTTGCTACATTCACCGTTCCTAATTTCTGTGGGCTTTACTCTACTTTTTTTAAGTAAGGTAGGCCCAGTCATCTGGACCATTATGTTATCTCACACCCCACTGGTATCTGGGTGGTTGTGGAACACTACTATGATGCTACTGAAAAGTGATAGAGCCGCTAGGGAAGAAAAACAGTGGAGGTGTGTGATTATAATTATTTTTTGTGCCCTGTGAGTGTGTATTTACATGTGTGAATGGAGCATAAGTTTATTTCTGTGTGTGTGTGTGTGTGTGTGTGTATGTGTATGTGATTATTTTCCTGGCGAGCATGTGCATTGTTGATCTGCTCTTTCAGCGTGGGTATTATGCATTTATGTTATAGGATTAGCCGTATCCTATTCCCACATTTAGATTTGCACAGGGGAGATACAATGTGAAATGAGGCATTAGTGCAGCTAGCGGGGAATTGTCTGTTTTGATGAGCAACTGTGATGATGCAGGGAAAAAGACTTTCTGCATGGTCACCCAGCCTAAAGTTAGACAGCATGACATCACTGGCATGGTGGGGTGCTGGTGTGCTGTATTTGTGGCTACAGCGTGCCATTACGATGGTGCTGAGCTACATAATGAGGTCTTCTCTGTGGTGTTTATAGTGTACTGATAGGTGTATAAATAGATGTGGAAGTGGCATGTTCACAACCGTCTTAAGGGACTGTATGAAAATTACCCAGGAGGTTTAGAAGTGGTGAATATGTATTTTTTAATTTCTGCTCATGGGAGGGATGTCTATTTTCGTTTGGAGATCAGGGAGTATCTTTTGAAACTTCATCCTCCACTTAATGTTTATTTTTTGTTGTCACTTTAGCATAAAAATAATACTCAGAAAAGATTGGGTCTGTGTCTGATGCATTTATTACTTTATTTCCTGGACTTCATAAATCAATTAAAAACAAAATTGTTAAACCTAAGTACACACCAGTTGCAAATTCCAGTTTTAAAACTTTGCTATGAATGTGAAATATTTAGATTCTGTGAGTGATGCACACTAAAATATGTATTCCTGCTAACTTTCATACAGCCCCTATTGAAAAAAAGGCCTCATTTTAAAATCTGTCATTGTTGTGCTGAAGTTTCGAAGGACCCTGAAGCTAAATATCTCACTTTTTCCTTTATTTCTCCCCTTTTTGACCTTTCTAAGGAGTAAAATAACCGTCTAAAGGTTCATAGGATGAATGGGAAAGTATTTTTGAGAGAATTATATTTTGCTGGAAAACAATATTTAAGTACTTTGTCTAAAAATGATATCCTTTTTGTAAAATGAAATGTTAATGCATGCTTTTTGATGAGATGTTTACATTGTATTTAAAAAAGGGAAACTTGTGCCTTTTTATCTCACCTGATTTACAATTTTACAGTATATATTGTAAATAATACAGCAAGTCCTTATGTTGAGTATAGTATAAAACATTTCTACTTCTAACCATCTTGTTGGAATATTGGAAAAACATGTGTTTCCCACTCGCCATGTTCTGTGTGTCAGATCACAGAGAAAGAATTTACAGTAAGGGTGCCAGAAAGGGCCAAATAGAGAATTGAATGTATCATATGTTGTGAGAGACTTGAGGAACTTACTACCTGAATGTTAGAGAGAGTACATTTATTATCTTCTTATTGAGTCAAGTTCTTTTATTTTGCACCTTTTCCTTTTTTCAAAGAAAAAAAACTTTTTTGCATCATTGTTCAAGTGGCTCAAAAAAATAATCAAAAAGTATTTCTTATTTTGTAATGAGCTGTATCAACTGATGGATCCTTGAGTTGTTGCTGTTGAAATGATTTCCTAACTCATTGCGGTATTGATGAGCACCACAATAAAATCAAGACATCACAAACTACTGAAAGTGGGATACGTGAAAGAAAGTTCTTCACTTCTCAGATTTTAAACAGAAAGCTATTGCACAAAATAAAACAAAATGATGATGATGAAGAGACTGATGACCAGAGGTTTAACCTCAAATTTGACCTTATTTTTTACCAGTTATAAACTGGATATTTTGCACTAACTGCCAAAAAAAGTTTTATTATAAATGAAACAAATTTTTCCCAAAGAATGGATACAACAAAATCTGAGGATATTTTTTTAGCTATCAAATTATACCCTTATACAATGTTTTCGCACTCCAGGCTTTAACTGTTAGCTAACATATAACACTGTTTGTGTTATCTACAAAGTGATCATTCCACATTTTTGCAAAATAAAACTATTTGCCAGGAGTTGGATGAGAAAATTCAAGGTCCATTTTTGTCACAGTTATATGTTGAGTGAAGTTAAAGCTACTGCCAGGGGTCAGTTAGCTTTGCTCAGTTTAGCATTGCGAAGCGCACAGACTGTAGCAAGGAGTAATGAGATAGCCTGGCTCAAACAGAAACACTTAACAGCATTTTGTAATCTGAATCAAGAACAAGAAAGTAGTTAATTTAATCAACGGTAACACCATTGTGTAAATATGAGAAGTCTTAGTTAGCCTGTTGTTCCATTTCAGCAGGTCACTGTCAGCCGCTTTAGGCTAACCACTCTCAATACTCTAACTTTTCATGTTCACTTTTTTTCTTTAAATACAAAATGAACAAGAGAAAACATGTCTTTCTGTAAGCTTTGATGGTTAGCATACTTTGTTGCTACTTTAGACAGAGCCAGAGTAGCTGTTTTTGGTTTTTATGGTCAAATGCTAAACTAGCTAACTGCATCCTGGCTGTGCTTTGTTTTCCTTCAGACACGACAGGGAATGTCAATCCTATTAGAAGAAAAAAGGTTTTTTTGTTGTTGTTGTTGTAGTTTTTTCCCCCCAACATATTGAACAAAACAACGTCTTGGTCATCCATCCACCTGCTACAAACTAAACAAAAATAACATCCCCTACATAAGTGAGCTGAGCAGCTGTCTCCCTTTTGGTGAGGCCCTTTTAGGCATGAATGACTCAGAATGTGTTCTACTGCTGTTCACAGTACACTAATGCGTCACTGTATGTGGAGTCACGTCATTGCCATTTTCTGTTCACAGTGATGAATCGGGTGTAGAGAGACTAAGCCATATCTCCACAGCCATGGCAGTGCATTTTATCTTGTTATTATAAATATACACAAATGTTTTTTTTTTCCAATTCCAAAAATGACTTTTTACTCAAATGCTTTGTACAATATTTCTCAGCAACTATCCAGCAAACAAACAGTAGACATCCTTCAACATAAACCTACAAAACATCTTTGAAACCCGTTACTACTGTATATCTTGATGCAAATATTGCCATACTTGTGTTTGCAAAACTATTGCAAGATTCTAATAAAACCGTTAAAACGATCAAATGATGTAAAGTCTGTTTGTGTATGTATGTAGGCCTATGTATGGGCTGCATGTGTGTGTGTGTGTGTGTGTGTGTGTGTGTGTGTGTGTGTGTGTGCGCATGACAAAAATTGTACCAACAGACAGAAGCTAGGAACCATGCCCTAAAAAATGGGCTGTTTGATCTGCGTGAATTCGAAACAGCTGCATTTGGTGGCTGGGGAGGATAATGAGCCAAAAAACACAGAGTTAGCGTGGAAAAACAGAAATGATGTGGAGCAGCAGCAGCAGGTAGAGCCGTCACGGGGAGAGAAGACTAAGGGAACAGAGACAAACGGGAAGAGAAGAGAGGGAAAATGACAGCGATAAAGCGTGCGAGGATGAGACTTTTACAGTAAAACGGTGCCTGTGGAGAAAAATCACCATTAACCTTGTTAAAAGCTGATCTGAAAACACGCCTGCTTTGCCAGACTGTAGAGCAGACAGAATTACTTTTTTTTGCTCATTTTTCCTCTCTCTCTGAATCCACAGCCCTCTCCAAATCTCCCCCAGATTTCCAATTGCTTTCACTTGTAGTCGTGCCAGATAAACAGAATCTATTGGATCAGGCTGATTTCACGGCTGCGCCCGCGCACATGGCAGCTTCTGTGGCCCACTCTCTGAGCTGAAGCTTTTTTCCCCCTCCACACTTTTGCCTTTATGTTTGAAAGTCTTTTTTCTCCCAATTTCCACTAAGTTTTCACCCAAAATCAAACACCAAGACTTACTCTGATTACATTTCAGAGGCTTTGCGTTCTAAGAGCTAGATAAAGACAGGAATATGTGAAGTTTTCACTTCTCCTGGACATCCAAGATTTGGAATACATACACATTTTTTGTTGCACTTAGCAGTGTCACTCCCTCATAGTTTGAGGTAAAATGCTGAAAGCTTTGATCTAAGCTGAGTCACGATGTGGAACTATGTTTTGGGGCTGAAGGACACTGCGTCATGGAGAGGCAGAGGACATCTGGCACACAGCCACGGCTCCTGGAAATGAAAAATGAAAATGTCCATTTGGATTTTTACCCACCTAACCCACCTGAGTTTAAAGTGACACGGTTACTCTGGTGTATATATCATCCCAGAGTGGTGGACTGCATACTGCGTACAGAGATAGAGGAATCTCAGGCAGCTCCAAGGCCTTAAACATGACTCTGACCCACTCCAGTTGATGCATCATATTTCCAAGTTTAGGAGAAATAATAGTTTAGAAATGTGAATTGCTGACTGGTTGCATAACAAATCACTATTAGTGGAAAAGTAGCAAAAAGGAGGAAGGTAACAGGAGAGACAGCAATGGAGTTTTAAATACTCCTGAGACACAGACAGGTAGGCAGAAGGAAAAGGATGGCAGATAGAGCCACATGGCATGCTTTCTGACAGACAGTCCAAAGCAGAATGAGAGGCAGCCGGGGTGGATGTCTATATGATTCAGCAGTATTCTGGCAGAGGGAAGAAGCAAAAGATGATGATGATGATGAAGAGCCTAGGAGGTGGGTTGTGGGGGTTGATAGAGGGGGAATATTCTGCCCATCTCATTAGCTCTGCCTCATTTCATGATGTAATCATCGGGTCGGAGGAAAAGGACATTTTTGTGACACTGAAACAGCTCCAACCCCCTGATATTTCTGAGGTGCAGTATACTGTAAGTGTGTTTATACTTCCAAATAGCCCATTGGTCCATTTACTTAAGGTACAAGTATGCTTGGGGACTGCTTGTCATTATACAGCTGAGGCCAAAATCAAGTGCCTGGAGGACATTTGTAATGTGAATTATGAAGATGTAGACTAAGAATTAACATTTTGTGTGGCCCTCATGTTAATGGATAAAAGAGATGAAAATGGATTAGTGTGTGTTTTCTCTGTTCAAGTTTATCTTTTCTTAATCCCCTTTAAGAAAGTTATTTTAGGTGTAGCTTAAATTCCCGACGGCATCTCCTCTGACACTGCTTGCTACTTCACCCCACCCCCACTGCTTTAGTCTCAGAAAATGTGAGGAATACTTAATGATACATGAGTTTTAACAAATTTGTAACAAACTTGACATAAAGCTAAGAATCATATTATTAAAACTTTAAATATTTCATAGGAGTTTCCAAATTACACATTAAAAACTATATATGTTCATATTAAATAAAAAGATTAAAATCAAAATTCAGTTACAATTTGGCAAAAACTTAACAGCTGCTAATGCTAGCTTAGCCTTTAGTTAGATTCTAAGCAAGCAGTAATATTTAGTGTTGATCCCTAATGGGTTTTTTTTTGTCCAGTGCTATTGCATCAGTGATTCTGCGTTTGAATACATCTTAGATTTTTATGCTTCTTTTGTGTTTTCAATGATTAGGCAATGATTAGAGGACAGAAGAGCTTCTAAAAAAAGTTACAGGTCTGTGAGAGCCAGAAATCTTGCTTGTTTGTGGGTGACCAAATACTTACTTTCCACCATAATTTACAAATAAATTCTTTAAAAATCCTACGATGTGGTTTCCTGGATTCTTTTTTTCTCATTTTGTCTATCATATCATCATATCTAATCAGTTTATTGAAGTGTACCTCTGATGAAAATTACAGACCTCTCTTATCTTTTAAAACAGGAGAACTTGCAAAATCAGTGGTTGACCAAATACTTTTTTGCCCCACTGTACATTCAAAAAAATGATCTCGAGTCAACTTACAGAAGGCTCAGAAACACTAAGGAAACTTCATTGAGCCTTACTTTAAAAGGCCAAATTTTACAGCAGAAACAAACATCATCTATGTATCTATGTATGACTTTTCTCAGACTACACCAAGTTTTATGCGTGATTTCTTCTGAACTATAAAACCAAGACATTCTCCAGATAGACATCCTATCCTCCACACCGCTCTTTTTAGTACAGGCCACTGCTGTTCAGTTATAAAAACAGATATTTATTATTATTTTAAAAATAAAATTGGTAGTCTACTTTAAAAATACTCATATTTACAACAAGGATTGTAATGGTTTCTGTTTGGAAAAAAAATGTACTTCTTCAGGTTAATAAATTTTGTCCTAGTAATGTGCAACAGTTTTTGTATTTCTTCTCCAATTCATGGTCTTTGACCTGCTTACCCAAAACATTGCTCAAGTGTTTGGCACCTTTTTATGGTAATACAAAGCAACATTTAATAGAAAATCAATCTTCAAAATTTTAAATTATTTTAACATATTTACTTTCTGGTAAGAATACATGATACAGTAAAGAACAACACAAATCTTTATTTAACATTGATCAGGAAGATACCCAAAGGTACAAAAATGAAAGAAGTCATGGCCCATTTCAAACATCATAGAGCCATGCTTCAAATTATTGCAGATAAACAAACAGTCAGCATCGTCCCAAACAATCAAAGCTCTCCGACAAATTAAAGTGTCTTGTTGAACAGCTGAGCCATGAGTTATAAAAAAACAGGTGAACATGCTAAAACTGATTTCTGTGTCTGTCACTCAACAGAGGCTTGTAAAACACACTTGGCAGTCTTTGCTCTTTGAATAATTATGCTATATACAACGAATGGTGTAAAACTCTGAAATACTGCATTCGTGGTCTCAGTGACGTTACAACTTGGACTTTTCATCTATGTTTCAAAAAACGCTGAAGCTAAAATAAGGATAACTAAAATGTTAGCTTCATGGGAGTGTTTCAGTACTCTGCTTTGAGCTGAGCAGAGTTCAGACTAAGCTTTAAAAACAAGACATTACCTTTTAACAGAAATAAAAGACTTGGTTTGGATTATAAATGAAATGTACCTCTGCTGACTCGGTATGACACTAGTGTTTAACACGAGAGGTTCGAAGGCATCAAAGGAGCAGTCCTGTGTTTCAGAGAGGGAGTGCACCAAGAACAAAAAATAAAGAGTATATTTAAAGAGTAGAAATCATGCAATCAATGTGCCAATTAAATAAAATAAAAAATTACAATAGCATGTGCCTCATTTTGAATATTCAAATATTTTTAAAATGACAAAATAAATGCAAAATTTCAAAAGCTAAAGCAGTAACACTCAACTTCCCTACTTACCCGTACATACAGTTACACTTGCTGGTGGTTTAAGGCACAGTGGGTACAGTATCTTCCTAAAGCTAAAAACAAACTGTGCATCGTCATCATCAAACTGGGTCTTAAGCTGCTGGATTTGTCATTACACATCTCGAGCAAAGCTTGAGTTGACATTCGTTGATCCGTACAGTTTCTGAGGATCACTCTTTGACTCGGATCTCATGGATACCATGTATAACTGGCCTTTAACAGGGAGACACCCATCCTTTGGAGCTGCTCACAAAGTTTCTGGATATTTGACGGCTACAGCATCATTGTGTACAGCAGAATATTTTAAGTGCAATCCCATTTTGTATATATTGTGTACTTTGGGTGATTCTTTGCCAAATTACAGAAATATGGATCAAATAATGTACTTGCCACCTAAAAAGCTGAACTTGTGCATAAAAAAATTCCACCAGCCATTTTTTACTGCTACTACTTGGGGGATTTAGGTATTTGGAGAGATAAGGCTTTAGTGTGATTGTCATTGCTGTGTATTTTTCCTGGTGAAAGTGATAAATAGTCCATAAATATTTTAATTTTTGGGGCTACAGCATCACCACGTAATTTTCAGGGATGAGGCCCCTCTTTCCCTCCAGCTCGCCCTCCAGCCAGCCCGGCTCTCTGGACTGGGTCACTGTGGGGAGACAGACACAAGAGGAAGTATTAATTAAAAAGATATAGTTTGATTTGTAATTATTTACTTTACCCCTAGTTTTACATCTAGAATCATACAGATGTGGTAAAGCATGTTATATGGTATGACTTCCAAAAAATAAAATCCTCCCTCAAAGTGTTTTATATCTGCAAATTATGTTTCACCAGCCAAAGATCCCATGAATAAAATGCCAGTGAGATTTCATCAATCCAAAGCCAAGACAAATACTCATTTAATACTTCAGAATAGATCTTTAAACGTGTCCTAGCTACCTTGGGTCACAAAGAAATGTGTCTACAGCACTCTTATGTGTCAAAGAACTTAAAAGCCCCATCTTTCATGCTGGTGTTTACCAAAGATTTGACCCATCGCCAAACTTCAGTGAACAGGATGTGAAACAGCTTTTATCCTCAAAGTGACTGACAGGTCTTCTAATGGAAGAGCCACGTGAAAATGAAAAATGCACCTCTGTTGTCGTCTGCTATTCCACTCTTTTGTTTTTCTTGCTTTTCAAAAGTTTGTTCCCTCTAGAAACAAGACTTGAAAACTGTATACTGGACAGGTTTGGATTTGTATTCTAAATTATGATCTATACAGAAACAAAGACTCTTCATAAATAGATACATATGGAGGATTGAAAAACAAACATGAAATGTTTTTACCTGCTGTGTTTCTGTGCCACATTTAGGATGCTTGTTACTAAATTTAGTTTTTTATATATTTATTTTTCCCTATGCATTTTCTAAAAGACATAATAACCCTGATACTATATCAAACAGCACCATGACTATATTAATCCCCCCTCTCCTTGTAAGTTGAAGCTTTACAACGCCATTGCCTATTTGTTCATTTTTATACTCATGAATCTTATTTGTTAATTAAACTTTTGTTGGATTATATAATGTTTAAAGTGTGTTGTGACAATGAAAAAGAGCCAATCCAACACTTTAAATTAGGTATTTGAATGCCCCTTAATTCCAGATAAGACTTTCTCAATTAAAAAATAAACAAGGCAATAAGTAAGGCAAAGTTGGTCTTTTACTTTTATCAGTGAGAGAAATTTCAACAGATGTTTTTTTTTTCCAAGAAAAACTGTATGTACAGCTGCTCGCACAAGTGCTAAGACCTCTTGACCTTTTGTTATGCACATAGCTTGGACTAAATAATACATTAAAATAACAGAGGAGTGAAAATGTTCCTGGATCCTGAAGTTAGGGTTATTGTTTAGTTAATGAGAACCTCATAGTGTAAAGTCTGATTAAGAGTGTAGAAAATAAGCAGAGAATGAAAGCAGAGTTAAACTCCTTGTATGAAGGTGACAGGATACTTCAGCTGAGATAAGAAAGAAACGAACAACACTGAGTTATACTGAGTGATGCTAAACTAAGTGTCACGGCTCCAAATGAAATTTAGGGAAAAAATAATGGGGTCTGTTATATAACTGCATTCAGTTACTTAACATATGATACTTTGATTTAATTCATTAAAACAATATGAATTCATATTCATATGAATATGAAAATTGTCAACCCAAGCATTAAATCTTACTCATCTCCCTGCCGGGTAAAATACCTGGCTGTGATTGGTCAAAACCCTATGACAACAGGTACTAATTCAAAATAGCCAACGCGATACCAGAGACAACCTAGGGCACACACATAATGTAAACTTAATGGGAGTAGATCAATGCCTGTTCACACACTGGCAAAAATGTTCATTTCTGTTTTCATTCTAAGTTGTGACAAAAATACTGGTTTCTGTCCCAGGCTGGTCTTGAGTCAGGAAAGAATTCCAGTTACCAGGCACAGCTACGCATGTGTTCATTTGTCACAAGTGTTTGAAAGATGATGAAGCCATTTTTAATAAAGACTTCAATAAAAACCACAATGTTTTGGCAAATAAGTAGACAATAACTTTTTAATCATCTCACATCTGATGGAAGATTATTTACGTTACTTAAATCCATCCAAAACAGTGCAGTGCACTGCCGGATCTTATTAGAGAAACACTGTATGTTTCTCTGTAAGGACTATCGTTTCTCTGTCGGGTCTGACTCTCGCACAAAAAATTAGAGTTCTGGACAAAAAAAAGGAACTACAAAATCCTCATTTCCTCTGAGAGTGATTAAAGCTCAGTGGAGCCTCTTCCAGACTCAGTGAAGAGCAAATCTGTGCCTCCAACACCCCCCACCACTTCCCCCTTCTCCCTCTCCTTGTCTCATCTCTGTGTTCGATTGAAGATCAGATTGGGTGTTCGGTTTTCCTCCAAATCCAATATGCCAGGGCTGGTTCTGAGTGAGCGACTGGTGTAGACGATAACACTTACCGGCGTTGAATATTGCACCGACCTGGAAGGAGAGCTCAGAGTCGTGCTCAGCCAAACATGGGTACACTGCCTTGGCTTTCCTACTGGTGACACTGAAAAATGAAGGCAATCAGTGAGCTGGCGGAGCTTTGGGGAGGATTACCGCACAGTTCAATCTGGGCCTGGGGCCTGCTTGTTCATTCACTCACTAGCCTGAAACAGCAGAAATGGGCCAGTCTGAAAAATAAGCAAAAAGTACCAAGAGAGGAGCCGGGGCCACTACACACACTTGTTTTGCACTCTCTTCAGTCTAGACAGAGCAGCAAGCGAGTCAAAACACACCCACATGCAACCATGTGCGCGCAAGAACACAATATGATGCTGCGCTGTTTGTAGCAGGTTTTGTACAGCCAAAAAGGCAGGCACACATCAGGTCCTGCACAGCAGACAACCATCAATAGTGAGATAATTAAAAAGTGGCGGGGGATTCTAAAGCAGGTTTATACACAAAGAGAGGCAGAATAGAAATCTCTCTGCACCCTGCTTCAGCTTTTAAATTCACATTTGTGAGCTTAGAAGCTGCATTCTAAATCAGTTTGATGTGAAGGAGCGCCATCAAAGAGACCATATTCACTGCTCTGCAAAGGTTAGGAGAAAGATGCATTTATGCCAATGCATTCCCAAAAAAGACATAAAAACTGTTTGCACAGAAAGGATGTTTTGCCTACAATTGCAAAAGTGTTATCTGGGATGCCAGCAACATTACCATGTGCAAGTTGTGCCTTCAACACACGATGCCCTGATAAATATTTCATATTCTTTCTGCAGAGCAGCAACAATGTAGGATGAGAGAAGAGGAAGAAGATATACAAACTGAATGAAAAAAAGTTTGTGGTCACAGAGCTGTCAATACAACAATGTTCGGCTGAGTTCCTAAATTCAAAACTTCTGGAAGGATGCAGTCTTCCAAAATGTGTACAGAAAACTAATGATGTGTGTTTATCAAAAATGGGTGGTCCATAGAACGAAAGGAGCTGTTTGTAATTTCCAAAAGCTGCAAAAGTGAATTCATCATTTATAATGACAGCAAAATGGGGAACCTGTAAATACCTGTCCCCTTTGATACCTGTGTGCATCTCGGATCGGACAAAAAGGGGGGAATGTTGCTGCCTCTGCTATAACCAATACTAGTGTTGCATCAAGATGCCTCAAAGGTAGACCAAATTATAGATGAAAATACACGACAGACAGTCAAGCAATATTTTTGTGCAGCACTCTGAGAGTAGATGTTAGATGAGAAGACCAGTGAGGATTCTGTTGAGTGAGCAGGCAAGATAAAACGAGCAAAGACAGTTAATAGAGCAAGTGAGTGAAAACAGAGTGAAAAAAAATCAGAAAGTGTGACATTTAACCAGTATGTGAGTGTGAAAATGACTTAACTACACAGAAATAAAGACAGGAGAAAAAAACTAGTGAACTGAAAACAGCAAAGAATTTAAAGAGAGGGACTCCTTCTTACCTCTCCTCAGGCTTTTCTTTGTCAGAGGCAGGTGTGGTGGCAGCAGGTTGAGTCTCTCCTGGAGCTCCAGCAGAGGTGCAGGATGCTCCTGCTGCGGGGGCCCTGAAGATAAAACACACAAAGTCCCCACATATCAAAAGGTGGCGTCTATTGA
The DNA here is from genome assembly GCF_033239565.1 of Halichoeres trimaculatus. Classification (NCBI taxonomy): domain Eukaryota; kingdom Metazoa; phylum Chordata; class Actinopteri; order Labriformes; family Labridae; genus Halichoeres; species Halichoeres trimaculatus. The sequence continues at coordinate 25,381,788 of NW_027437180.1, forward strand.
CTGAAAAAAAGTGTTTGGTTTCTTTGCCCAAAAGACCATAACATGGTGTTGTTTTCCTTCACATGTCTTTAGATAGAAAAATCAAAAGATAGTTTTGGGGGTTCTTTTTTGGCCTTACCTCCTTTGAAAAGAAAAGGAGAAGAGACAGAAAAAAAGGGGGAAAGGATTGGGAGTCCAAACTGAGACCAACATGTAGGAGTGTTGCCTCTGTACAGAGGGCGCCTGCTCTACAAACAGAGCTTAACCAGAACCCCAGATATCTACAATCTTTAACATTGAATTGACTCTAATTGATTTTATCACAATTTAGTATTTGGCTTAATGTTTTAAATCCCAATGTCTTTGGCTACGCAGGACACTTCAAAAAAGCTCTGTGTTTGAAACATAAAACATGTACTGCCCTGCTTAAGTTTCAGCATCAACCAACTATCATAAATCTTTGTAGCTGACTCACAATGACATAAAATTAAGTCAAATCATTGAACCATATGACACTTAAATTCACTAAAATATTAAGTTAGTAATATATCATGCACTATCCAGAATATGTGCAATAGTAATCTTTTAAAATGTCTTATAGATATGGTGAAGAAAAATTACACACACACACACACACACACACACACACACACACACACACACACACACACACACACACACACACACACACACACACACACACACACACACACACACACACGCGCACACACACACACACACACACACACACACACATATATATATATATACAATTTCTCTCTTTATTGTGGACAATATTCAGTCATAATAAGAAAGATTTTCAGGTTTTGCACATATTGCAATACCAGGAAGAACAGGCTCTTTAAATCAAACAACTTCACTTTTTCCCAAAAAAAAGCCTCTTGAAAAGGACTGACCCTTAACAGAAGCCTGTATCATTCTGAGAATAAAAGACCAAGAGCTATTTTGATATATCTATCTCAAGATCGGATGTGTACAGTCATAAAAAGACATGTGTTTGACCCTTGGTATCACAGTTTGGAGGGTTTTAAGCTCCATTAGGGTGGCTCAGCAATATAATGATATTATATCATGGAGCAGAAACTAGTTTTTAACACTAGCTTGTCAACTGTCCAAAATAAACACAGTATGAAATTCCCTGAACTGCATCAACTGTCTGTAACTGTGAAACTTAAAGGCAGAGGATTCAGACTGACGGCTGCAAACAGTCATAAATAAAACATAGAGGTTTGAATTCTGGGGGAATATTCATGCAAAGGCCAGTTGTTTGCTGTTCTCTTCAGAGGACAGCCAAAAAAAACTGAATCGTGATTCGAACCTGAGTGCACACAAATGCCTATAGAAGGAGGAAGAAGAAGATGAAGTAGAGGATGAAGTAGAAAAGGCTGCTGATTCTGTGGCTGGTCTCAAAGTAGCAGGACTGCCTGAGCAGGGGCAGACAGAGCAGCCTGCACAGTCCCAATGATCCTTAGTGGAGGTTTACTTACGACAGTTCAAAAATGAAGTCAGCACACTAAATGTCCTTTGACAACCGTATCCCTTTGAATACAGCAGTTATACTGTTAAACTTTCAGTGCAGTATGGATTGGGATTAATTTGGTTTAGAAAATGGAGATTAAGCTGCAGTGACTGGTTAAACTGGCATCAAAGCAATGAGCAACCAGCATAGCCTCATGGAAGTTAAGCAGCACTGAGGACTGAAGGCTGGTGGTGCTCTGCTAAAGTTAGCCACAGTTGACGATTCAATTTGACGTTCGCCGTATTTGGTAAATTGACCTCTCTTCTAGGCGTTAATTCACCTTTAAACCAGTTGACTATCCTAAGCTGTTACTTGTACTGATAAACCATTCACACTCAGTTGTCCCTGCACTAGCTTGAAGTTTAATATCTTGTCCAGGGACGGTTTGGTGTGTTTGTGGCTCGAGATAAGTTTTAACCCAATTTAGGAAAAAAAAAAACACTCCAGCAAATAAACCTTAACCCAGTGCAGTGGGTCACTGAAGACTTTGATGAGTGTGACAAAGATATGAATCATACATTGTGCTCTTGAGTCACCTATGGGATATTTTGGTGAGACACATTTGACAGCACTCACCTCATCATTCCCCAAAAAACACTAAATAAGTGTATTTATGTTGGAAAATAGTGGTCTTGTTCCAGGTTTTTGTGTAGAATCTATGCCAAGGTGCAATTAATCTCTTCTGGAGGCTTATGGTGACCCAATTTATGTCAATTTCTCTTCAATTTGTCACCCCCTGCATGTACATTTAATGCCCAAAGTAATGTATAAGACTTGAATATTTATAAAGACAACCATAACTCTTCGCTCCTTTACCAACAGCTCCAACTCTAACAGGAGGGGATGTGCATTACCTTGGCTGATGTCAGGGCAAGTGAGTCTATGGGCGACCTAAAGGATGGAGGCAGGGGTCCTGGTAAAGGCAGAGTGAAGAGGAGGAGAGCTGGAGTCGGAGCCAGGCATCCCTCTGTGTTCCATGCCTGCCCCAGGGCCGGTGCTAATACAGTGCATAATGAGCAAATTGCTCCTAGCTGCCGCTCCCATAGAGACGTTAATAAAGGCAATTAGAGAGAGCAGCTGGGGAGGGGCTGGAGGTTGAGAGGATGTTGTGAATAGTGGTTACATTGGCACAAATGGAAGAAAGAGAGAGCAGGGCGGCCTCAAGAGGGGGGGCATAGTGGGGGATCTTATGTGGACATAGGTGGAGGTGAACACACGGTACCAAGTTCATGCTTTTACTCCCCACTCTGTATCACTTCCTCCCTCCATTTGTTCCCCAGCCTCCCTCTCAGTTTGCTTGTCCATCCCCAGCGGTGGCTGTTCCGTTCGGGGCCTGGCCTGACTGTGGGTGATTTATAGCTCTGCAGCAGTGTGGGGCCACTGTGGTGCTCAGCTGCTCCACATCAGCATGGGGGGACAGTGCGCTGCAGTGCAGCAAATCCACTCATTAACCTGGGCCCAGGCACAACCACTGTCTGCCTGGGTCACAGCCAAGATAAGGGAGAGCAGCCACAACACCTCAGCCACCTGCAGGTGAACCAAACCAGATAAAACAAATGCCCAAAATACAATAAAAGTGAAAAAGAAAAAAAAGAGTACAAATATGTCTGAGAAAAGTTGATATAACTACCTCTTTGTTTTTCCTTGAAGAGGGTGATAAAACTGTGAATATCTCCAAAATAATCAAATTCTAAAATTGTATGTCAGTGAATGCCACATGGCTCTCCTGGAAACTTGCTAAATGTACCAAAGGTAAATGTATTCATCCCGAAATTGCTTTTCAAAATTACAGCTAAGCCAGACCGAGGGAAATCGTTTGCCATTTCTCTCCAACAAAAATAGCAACAAGCTTTGAATTACTCATGCCTTGTTTTTACCCATCACAGGCCTGGCTTACTTCTCCTCTAAACATGATTAAGTACAGTACATAGGGACTTTTCAAAATGCATTATATATGAAAATCCCTCTCAAGATGTTAGTTTTGTATTTCTGTTAATTTTTTAAGGTATATCAAGGTCAGTGGTGAAGCTTACATTAAAAAACATTGAATATAAAAATGAACTGTAGTAGAGGTCACCAAGTCTATTATTTGAACCATCTCTATCATCACGTTATCCAACGCTACTGGGTAAGTAGCAGGGAGAAATCCATCAACAGAAGTGAACCACTGCTTCTCATTACTGCAGGAATTTCCCCCTGCAGCATCCAGGCTTCGATGATCCTGGCGAGGAGCTAACACACAGACGAGCAAGACTATTGACTGTCTTTCTGCTGAAGAAAGAAGTGCAGTGGTAGGACTTTAAAGTGTTTCTCGCCAAAAAAGCAGGATCAAACCCACAGCCAAGCTGCCCGCCCAGCCACCTCAAGTTTGGGTGGGCAGGAAATAAACTCTGATCCACCCTTTTATGAGGCACAGCTGTCAGACAGAGAGAGGCATGGAGGGCCAGAGGACGGGCAGCGGAGAGCAAGGGAAAAGTGTCCAACACATGCAACCTCATTGGGCAGCAGAACCACAGGGAGAAGCTGTATTTAGGGAGAAGAGGAGAAATGAGGCAAGACATCAAAAATGACTGAGATGATAAATCACGCCACAGTTCACAAAGAGTTATTGCATGATACTGTGTGAGTCAGGATTCATTTGTGTATGACCAGGCAGTTTTAGCTGCAGCTTTCTTTGCAGGAACTGGCTTATTTTTGCCGTTTCCACTTCCAGGTGCACCCTTTAGCTCACTACAGCGCAGGTTTCTAAGAGTGGCTGTAAGTAATACAGCAATTGCCATCCCTACTGTCTTTTTCTTTTTTTGGCAAGAACAGAAGCCGAATCCCTGGGTTCCAGGCCAAAGGTGCTGTGCTAACAGGTCTCCACCATCTCACATGCTAAGATTTATGAGTGAACAAAGCCAGGGCGACACCCTGTGACATATGGCACAAGTCTTCATAAAGGGACAGCGGCTGCGGCTATAAGGGTAAACAAGATGAATATCTCCACAATGTCAATACGATTTACACGGCCAACGCTCGGCCACCTGTCTCCCAAACAAATAAGAGCTGAGATTTACGACCCCCTCCTGCTTGCTCCTTCCGTCCTCCAACATGATGCCACATATGTGGGAAAGCAGGAAAAAAATACCCACAAGGATTAAAAAAAATCCTGGTAGTTACATAAGTTAGAAAAAACCTTATGTGTATAAACCTCAATCTGATAGAAAACACTTGACACAAACATGCCTGCAGACTAGGGGTACACAGTCTGGACACAGTCTGTTTGGTTTTTATCGGTATAACATGGGGTGAAAAGAAAGCAACAAACAGAGTTAGTTTTATCTCATTAGGGAACTTAAAGATTTTCTCATATATTTTCTTAAGTGCATCATCCACAGTTCAGGCTTACAGGCCTGCTCAGTTTTGATCTTTTACATTTCAGATGAATTTAAATAAATTAATACATTCATAAACATAATAAAACTGAAAAAAAAGTAAGGACCTTGATAATTACTTAACTGAAAGGTCTGTGCTGCTCTGTACTGTTTCTGTACATGTCTGCACCAAACCAGAAGTGCTGCACCCAAATGGTTTGGTACGAATATCAGAACCTTTGCACCTCTACTACACACACAGGTGGGCACACACCCACAAGGGTCACAGTGGGAGAGGAATCACAGCGTCCTCCATCAGGTTGTGAAGTGGATTTGTTTTTATTTTACGGCTCTTTTCAGCTGATGGAGGAGGCAGAAGGGGACAGTGAATGAGGAAAAAGTCTATTTCAAGGTGAATCTGTAGACATGACACAGCAGAGTGTCTAACATCTGCAGCATAACCCAATAATTCATCCCTCACACATCAGCATTCAAGACAAGGCATGGGCTGGAAACAACTAAAGGGACCAAGGACTTAGAAGACAGAGTGAGGACAGAAAGAGAAAGCCAGATGGAGGCAAGGGAAAGAAATATTCAAGCTATTTCCATCTTCTTGTTGGTATAAAAGAAAGAGGAAGAAGAACAAATAATTCATATTGGACTGATTGTAAAAACATAAGAGATGGCTTGTTTCATAATGATTAATTCAACCAATAACCAAAAATGTATTTTGGGACACAAGATGCTTATTGTTCACAATTTAGGTCAGGAAAATAATGAAAAGTCATTCATGTCTGTTAATGATAAAATGGTGTTTACTTGATAAAGTCACCTTCACTCAACTTTAATCTGTGGCACAACCGCATAGAATAAAACTGCTACTAAATAATACACATAGGAGGAAAAAGGGTACTCAAGTAGTCAACCCTCAAGAAATTTAGACTTCTTTTCCAGTTTACTAACCTCCCAGGGAACAGAAAGCAAGATTTAACAACCAACATTTTCAGGCTGGTTACCAGAGTTTGTATGGAAGAGTTGGAAGGACTCATTTCTCATGTTATTCAGCTGCAGTGTGACCAGCACAGGCAGCCTTATCAAAAAAGCTGATACCTGAGCCCTGCTTTTTGTAAGTTAGGGTTACTTGGAATGACCAGTGCAGATCAAAGATAAACACTGTGCGTTTCAGCTGCTCAATATTCCTCCTTTATTTTAGTTTCATGATGCTCAAATGTTTTTAGTGGGTGACAGGTTGCTACTGCAGGGAGTTCAGCACCCAGACTCTTCTACTACAGAGCCATGCTGTTATAATACATGATGAATATGGTTTAGGTTTGTCTTGCTGAAATAGGCAAGTTTTCACTAAAAATAAGACATTGTATGGATGGCAGAATATGTTGCTCTAAAACCTGTATATAATGCCCAGTGTTAATAGTGCCTTCCCAGATGTGTGAGCTTCCCATGCCTCCCTGTACCATTACGGCTGCTGGCAGCTGGATGCTGTGCACTGATAACAAGTTGGTTGGTCCCCCTCCTCATTAGAGTAGAGGAAGTATGGCCCATGATTTCCAGAAAGTCAAAATTGGATTCATCAGACCACAGGACAGTTTTCCACTTCAACTCAGCCCATCTTGAATTGGCTGGGGCCCACCGGAGCTTTCACCAGAGTTTCAGGATCATGTTTATATGTGGTTCCCTTTTTGCATGGAACAGTTTTAACCTGTATTTGAAGAAGCAGTGACAAACCATGTCAACAGACAGTGGGTTTTTGGATGATTTAGAGCCCATGCAGTAATGTCCATGACAGAGTCAAAGTCATGTCTGTTTGTAATGTAGTTCCATTCTTCTGAAACTATTGAACCGTTTTCTCATGCAGTCTCTCACAGAGTGGTGAACCTTTTCCCCATCTTTACTTCTGAGAGGTGCCGTCTCTCTGGAAACCTCTCTTATAGAGTCATAGAATATGACTTAATACAAACAACTTTCTCAGTTTTTTCTCAGTTTTTTGTTGTCTTGGTCCCAACTTGAAAATAATATTTTAGCATTAGTAATAATCATTTAAAACCTTTACAAAAAGCCTTTTTTTTATTATTCTAGCTTTTTGGTTCCATTTGCTCAAACTACTCATCATCCATTGCCTACCTTTTCTGATACTGAAACTTCAGCATGTAGGAGCACTCACCCAGAGTTGCTGCCTGAGCTCAGGCTGCCTTTCAGTGGCGCATGGTCAGTCCTCTCCGTAGAAGTCTCTGAGGCCGAGGCTGACGATGACTGGGATGAGACAGACTCATTGCTGCCCATTGAAGTCTCATCTGTTGCTAAGCTGGAACTATCTCCCACTGCTGATACTAAAATAAGAGGGAAAAAATGTTTCTTTTAATTAGCAAAATCTTTACATTAATTATTATCAACTTCTATGTTTCAGCCTTTTAAGCTTTCTGATGATAGCTTGCTTGACAAACCAGCTGAATAATTCATCAATACATAAGGCAATGCTGCATCGACAGAGGACTTTGAAATCAAACTGCTGTCAAAACAGGCGAGGCTTACAGCCAAGTTTGTATTGTTCATAATTGTACACTGCTTCAGTTATAGAGAGAAACCTAGAAAACACAAGGGAGCCTGCAGCTATTTTATTTCAATTTTACTGTCAAGTAAAGATCATACTTTCCAGAGATTGGAGAGGAGCAAGAGCAAATGTCAAAATGTAGTTTTTTCTTTTGTAAATTTTTTTTCTGTTTTTCCCAGAAAACGCAAAGCTCTTAAACCAAAACACAGTGTTTGATTAGGATGGACTCCTGTGTGTGCTCGGATAATGATTTAGCTATTACTTCATGTAACATTAATACCTTCAACATTTTACACTAATTATCCATGCTATCATAACAATACTGTGCTGGATATGCAAACTTGAGAGCCTCTGCTTCATTCTGAAGTAATACGTTGTAAGTAAAAAAAACAAATTGCTGTCAATAATTCTTGATTGATTTTCCTCTTTTTTTCCAGCCCAAGTAATAATGTTTATTGTACATAGTCACAATTGAGACAGTGTGGTAAGAGGTGGGTGCAGCTCCCAATAGGTCGGTATTATCCATATATCTGAGAACACAAAGCTAGCATAGTAGGCATTAAGAGGATTTGTGCTGGCTTTTCTCTTAACTATGTAACCATGGGCATATCGTTGTAAGTTCTATGTTGTTTTACGTTGTTTTTTAAGTTTTCAAGCTGGTAAGTATTCCATCCTAGTGTTTTATTTACATAAGTACAGGACTTAAAATTAATTATTTTGATCACCAGCCACAGTGGCAAGTTGTTTCCAAAAGTTACAAGCCACTCAGCATTTTCACTAGCCACAATTTTGTTGTTGGATAACTATGAGATTTTTGAAGTCATATCAGTCAAAATATGCGTCATGAAGAGGAAAACAACATATATAAGTCACATGGACTTTAAGTTACATTATAATGATTTGGTTTGTTCACAGTATTTCCAGAGTGAGCTTTTACATATAACTTTGATAAGTGTTATTAGGAGCTTTAAATATTATCCCTTCAGCTCCTTATATCTGTGACCAGTTTCTCTTCTCTTCGTGTGCTTCTCGACACCTACCCTGCCCCCGCTCTAGGTGAGTGTCGCTGGTGAGAACGATGCAGTGTGAGCTTAAATGAGCTCCATCCAATGAATGTCCTCACTTTTAAAAAGTTACAGGAGTTTTGGCGCTGGTCGTAGTCTCATATTGCAATGGGTTTAGTATTTTAGATGCTGTTCCAGAAAACTACAATTGAATAATTCAACCCACCAAAGTGGCTAGTAGGAGTGACGGTGTTACTGGCCACAGCCGAAATCCACCCGCATTTGGCCGGTTGGTGGGTGTTAATGTCAAGCCCTGCATAGCTATATACTTCCTTTGTTCCAGATCATGCCTGCTCTTGTAGCTCCTCCAGTAGCCATATCCTTTGTAAAAACATAATAGTGTTTAGTAAACATTGCAGCCATGCCTGTTTCTTTCAGGTTTCAATGTATGTCAATATTTGAAGATTTTTATAAAACAAGCACATATCCGTTAAGTACAGTATTTATTTTTTTAAGAAAAAGGGGAACCTTTTGTTCAAAAACTTGACTTGTTAGAGAAAAACTGAGATTAGTTTTGGATTCCGCACCCAAAATTGAGTTATTAACAGCTGTTAGTCCTAACTCAACAAAAATTGTGTTCTCTAGCGTTATCACTGGGCCACAGTCTATATCTTTTATGTGATTTAAGATAAGAATTATCCCTTTAAATATTGTCTTTATTTTTGAAAACACACTTGTTTCATATAATTGTGTTTCATATAATTAGCTTCAGTTCTTATGGATCAACAGAAAAGATGAATGTTCTCTCAACCTCAGGGGTACAACAGTTGGGTGAGATTGATATGAATTGTACATATGAGTCGCTTTATAGCAGCCTTTAACTCTTATCCCTTAAATCTTCTCAGTTTTATTTCTTTTTAGGGACTCTTGCTTTTTCTTGTAGAAAGTCACATCAGTTAAGTTTTACTTTAACATCCAAACCAGTCACAAGTACCTCTCTGTCTATTTTATTTACATTTACCCAGTGATCTTTACATAAAGAACTTGACTCAATCTTTCAGCCTACAGGGCAGATAAGCAGATAAGATTTGTATTTTTATCGAAAAATAAAGCAAACAATACTGTGAGGTTGCTCTTGGTCATGAACCAGTAGTAAACCATCACCTACACCTGCTGCTCCACACATCGAGACACGCCTGTAAAAATCTTTAACACTACTGTGTCACAAGAGGTACTCAAATATTGAAACACTTTGGGATCTTTTCCACTTCATCATCCCTGAAATCGTTTTTACCCGCTGAGACAAAGTACTTTAAATGCCATTATGTGAGACTTGTACAAAGGACACAAAGTTTTAAAAAAGGATTATGCTTTTCATCCCTGGTATTAAAATACCCCAGGGTATGAGCTGGTGGAGAGAGGTTAAAAGAAACAATCTGGTAAGCAGATTTAGTTGTTCTTTTTTTTTGTATTGTGGTGGGGAAGAGGTTTGACTGGCCAGAGATCAGAGGAGTTGAGGTCTCCAGTTCAGGTGATCCGTTTACCTATTAATTAAGAACATAAGAACATGGAAGGGAATTTAGAGCATTTAAAGCAAACAAGTCCATGTCAAAGACGCAAATCTGTTGCAAAAGGAGGCGACTGAGTTCATTGTGTCATCTTTATTAAGTGTCATCTTTATTCATGGTTTATAGTGGTCATCAGTTAACGGTGAATTAATTCAGAGACCAGTGATAATGCAATTAGTTGTTGGTTTCTGTAATGGCAAGCTGTAATCCAAGTTTGATTCAACAACCTGGCCTTGAACTGGGAATTTAAATCATTTGAATGTACAGTTTTAATATAAACTGCTCAAATGGTCTTTTTTTTTTTTTAAACAGAATTAACATTCTGACCCAGTGCCTGCTACCAGTAGCATCACAAGAGGTGCTGTGGCAGACAAAGGCATACTTTGAGTTGATAATCAACTCCAAGAGAAAGACACTTAAAAGATCAGGTTTGATAAATCACAGTTGACTGATTTTTTATCTGAGCAAGTGAGAAAAGGTAAGTAGGTTTTAGGCTAGCTCACTACCAAGGTTCACCCAGGAGAGTAGCCTGAGTGACAAGGAGCTTCTTGTAAATCAACCACCAGGAATTACTATTTTTAAATCCCCACCTTTCTTTGTTTTTGGAAGAAAATACATGCTAGCTGCAACTATGGGAAAGAAAAAAGAAGCTAAGAAAATGTAAGAACAAAACAAAGGAAGAATCTGATGACTGTATGGGAATGTAAAAAATAGGACAAAAAGAAAATGTAAATACATGCAAAGCAGCCTAAACAGCTGGAGGTTTGAAGCTTTGCTCAAGGGAACCTTGGTAGAGCCCAGAAAAGGAAAGATTGTGTCTCCAGTTACCAGCCCAATTTCAATACTTTGTCTGTGATGGGACTAGAGCTGTCAACCCCCTGACTGAGCTACTGCCGTGTCAAATAGATCCCATATAATCATCGGAAGAGTGAAATTTGACTGAAGTTTATTAACTTGTTTGCCTCATTGTTGCAAAATTTTTTCAGTGCCAAAAAGCTGGAAAATTCAGTTATTTTATTTCTATATTTCAAGGCAAAAAAACTCCTTAATATCAGGTAAGAATAACAAGTAAATTATACTCTTGGTTCATGGATATGAACATATTGGCATCTAGGTAACGTATGTGTAAAATCTATTCTGAATCCATAGGGACTAGAGGTGTGGGTGCATACAGATGTGTGTTTGTCTCACCATTCTGAATGTCTAGGGCTTGTGGGTTGTAGACAGCCAGGGGCCGGTTCTGCCGACTCAGCTTCTTGGACTGCCTTGTGGGGGCGGAGAATACTGGGGCAGCAGGTGAAAGAGGGCACGACTCGGGAGCATCTGCAAAGATCTGAATACACAATGTGTGTGAGCCTCTTCCGAAACCAAAAGAATCAGTGCAGAAAACTTAGAGAGAGTTAAGCAGCAGCAGCAGCAGCAGTAGTGTCCTCAGTTGACCTTACTTGGTGAACGGGTTTTAAAAAGCTTTATAAGGTGGTTGATGAATGGAAAAGGCCATTTGCAGGCACAGCATGTGCTCCGAGGGAGAGCCGAGCAGTTCATTGATTGGACCCTAAAATCTGCATGTGAGAATAAGTAGTCAGAGCCAAAATAAACCAAAACAGCTCCACATGTAACGCAATCGCATCTCAAGCAAAAATCTAGGGTCTAAGTTAAGGTGACATTCCTCCTCAGAGAAACTGACCCACTCTTTGGAGTGGGGAGAGTAAAACAAACAGGGTTTGGACTGGAGGAGGGCTGGTCAACTTTCACAGCCTGTTTACACCAGGCCATGTTTACATATAAACTTCAGATGTAGAGTTAAAAGAGAATAGGGCTGCAGTGGAGAAGGAAGTCTCAGCAGAGCCTCAGAAAGGATCACAGACGAGGAGGGGAGGTAGGGAGGGAGGAGAGAGAGGGAGGAAAGTGGCAGAGCAAGTGAGAGAGTGTGAACGGGAGAGGAAGACACAGAGGAGGGGGCATGAGAGAGAGGGAGAAAGTTTTCTAGGAGAGAGGCAGATAGAAAAAGTGAGAAATCTGATATGGCTGAGAGTTTTCTGCTGCCTGGCTCTCTCCCTCTCGCCTCTCTCTGCAGATGGAGGTGAATGTAAAACAGAGTCTACTGTTGGTATCTGGGGGTATCAACAGTCTAGAGTGGGACTAAGCTGTGAGGGAAGTTAATGCCTGTCTGTCTGCTCAACTTTTCCCCTGCTCTAACACGCTGTACTTTTCAAAAATGCTCTTGCTGCATTCTAACACCACATCCTTTATCACCTGGACGGTGTTAGATACTTCTGGGTAGTCACAAAGACGCACAGTATACACCGTGTATGTGCTGCTGCTGCTGCTGCTTCTGGTGTTGTTTTAGCACATTTGTATATCCTGTTGGTGCTCATCAGGCATCTGTATTCTCTCACACCCTATTTTAGATTTTTGAGCATGTGGTGGAGATGTTCATTATCTTTTCATTTAATGGAAAATAATCACTAAAAGCTTCTGGTTTCATCTGATTCTACACAGAGTGCAGCTCTGCTCCAACAGATTAAAAAACTAATCTCAACCCTTTCTCCCTTTTGACACAGACACTTATCCCCCTTTGAGGATTGGCTCTGATTAATGACATTCGGGGGAGATTACATGATCCCATGACCTGCAGGTTATAGAACAAGTCACAACCTAAATAAACACATCAGGGCAGACAAAGGACTTTCAAAATTCAATAAGATGCATGTGATAATCTGCAGAATTATAAACCTTATTAAAATAAAGAGAGAATTGTATGGGTCTCTTCAGTACAAGCACTTAGGGCTCCCCCTACTGGTCAGATTTTAAAAAAAATCTGGATAATAAAGTACTGCCTTCAACTCTCTCTACATTAACAATAACTAAGGGACAATTGTGCTCTCAAAAGCTTGGGTTGAGGAAAATCTAATTATTCAGGACCTTTATTTCTGCATACAAAAGCAAGCAATAAACACAACACATATATATCAAAACATACCACAAAAAAAGTTTTTCTTGTGGTTTTAAATTTTGAACGATTGAATAGCTTTCCAGGTGGATAGCACGGTATTTTTGAATGAATTTACACAAATTTCAAAAGTTTCAACAGACAACACCAGAAGAAGAGTGCATCCCATCTCCTTCTCTACTTAAGGTGCAGTATAATGTGTGCTCTGTGCTGCCAGCAGAAACTGCCAAATCATAACTGAAGAGCAAAATACAAGCCTCTGAACAACACCAAGAAGGTACACAGAGCCAGAAGACTTGCACATCTAAACAGGAGTTCTTTTTTTGGCTTAACTTGCACATTTATTGTCCTTCAGTATTAAGTGACTACATGCAGCACCCAGGTTGGTAAACACAAAAGTGTTGTTTGCAGCAAGTTGATGTCATGTTGAACAGACATTTTGACTTGATCCTTGTGGTAGCAAGGTTAACAAACTTTAGGTTAATTTGGACGCAAATGACAAATAAAAACACAACTCCAAAAAGTAAGAAGAATTGAAACAGTTTTTCCTCTAAGATATGGAACTCATTACTGCCACTAAAAGATGTAGTAAATGTGCTATATTCCCTGTTTAGCAGGAGGGATTATATCAGAGTGTTGCATTTTTGACAGCATATGCAAAGCTATACTTAAGTCTTGAGTGTTACCTTTTCATTGTGTTCAATAAGGATTTCCACCACAATGTTCTGGAACTTGAGATCCATGATGGCAGCGACAGTCTCCTCCTGTGGCCTCATTAACGTGGGTCCAAACACCACGCCCAGATTGGCAACGGTCATAAGATTTTGTTTACTGTGAGCTGCCACACTGAGGATGATATAAAACTTACATCATGAACATTTCACTACAATTTACAAACTCAACTTCACTCAAATGAATAACTTTTTCAAGAGCAGACGCAGACTTGTGAGAAGAGAAACCCCAAATCTTGATTTTGTATAAAATATTTAACCAACAACCACTGAACTCCTGGCAGAAGAAACGCAGTATGAATATGATCAAAGAAAACATAAAAACATTATTACTGGAACTGAAATGGAGTGAACCACATCCATATCCAGGAAAAAATTACAACAAACCTTGTTTTAGGCACAGGTGAGATTGTAGATAACTAAAGTAAATCTTATCTATTCAGTTTTATGGTATCTTTTTTTTTTATCGTAAATCTTTCATTCGATAAGATTGTTACAGCTCTTATGATGCTAGGAGAGTATTGCTTCAGGCAAAGCAGCCCAACACTGCTAAATAGAAATGACAGCAATCTGAGAGTAGGAGTTGATTTTCCTTTACAACAAAACTTAGAAGAAGATACAGTTCAAAACAGCCCAAATACCCTAAAAAGACGATACGGTTTTGCACTTTTAATGATATCTTTAAACCCTCTCTTACTCTTCTTCCTTATGAGGTTATATCTGTATCACTATACAGCATAATATGTATGTATATCGATATTTTTTTTGCTTCAGACATTATAGAGAGAAATAAAGTTTCATTTTGCATTGAGATATTTTGGAGAGCAATAATGAGGCTCATTTCAATATTACCTGTGATGGTGAGTATTTTATTAACGTGCCAAGGATGACTTGACAAAAGAGGGGCTACAAGATTATGAAATGTATTTGGAATCAGTTTATGAATCAAATGTCTTTGTTGAGATTAACTAATAAAAAGTCACAAAAAAGTGTGCAAAGAGACCCTGATGTACGAAAAAGTTGTACGGACAGGTGAAGAGATTTCACACTAAAAATGTGGTGATATGCAGTGTGTCTGCAGAGAGACAGTTTAAATAGCTTCAAAGGATGCCTTTGAAGACAAAAACATTGGTGACAACTCACATTTATAACATCTCTGAAACCATTTCAGATAGCAGTGTGAAATTCTGGCTCTGCTTCCTTCCCCTGCAGGACATGCACACACGCCAACTTCAGAAAAATATTCGAGTCTCTCCAGTCTGGAGAATTTCACGCTGGATAATCCAAATTCAATTTCAATAGCGCTGCCTTTTTACCAGAGCCTGATTCTGCAGCGGGTTTCTATGAAATAAGATCCACCAGACTTTCACTGCCTCAGGGAAGAGGGATTATTTACTTATCTTCAATTTGCTCATATTTAGTTTATAAAAAGCTTGCTGAGGTAAAACCTTGTAATGTTAGCTAACATTATTTCTAAAATCTTTCTCCCTATCTAATCTCACAAATGGAGTGATGCACAATAGTGCTCCATCCAGGGGTGTATAGAGTCATCTCAAGAGAAGGCTTAATTTGAGAGGTCCATTTCATTTCATTTCAGTGGTGGGCTGCATGACGGCATGCTGAACAGGTACGGTATGCTGCCCAATCCTCCTTCAACAGCTTTAAATGTAAACCAGAATGACCCCAGAAAAAGCAAAAAGGGAATGTTAATACACTAGCAGCATCAATTCTATTACCCAGCAGTCAGTGAGTAGACAGAGAGGAGATAGAGTGACAGCAGGGAAGGGGGAGTGAAGAGAGTGGGAGTGAGGAAGAGAGAGAAAAAGCATGTGGAGTGAGAATGAGGAGACAGACAGGAAGAGCAGAAGAGAGAGGGAGAGAACTGAGAGGGAGAGGGGGCGGAGATTGGGTGAACTATGACCAAGGAACTATGAACACTCACTTGGCCAGATGCTTCATAAGCAGCCCGAGGACTTGTCGATTTCTCTCCGGTAGTTTGTGGACCAGGCAGTGGACGGCTTGGATGCGAGACTCTGGACTACCGCCCTCTGTTCAAACGCAGAAGCATTTGTGCACTCACATTAAACTACAAGGATTTGTATGCGCTGCTCAGGTGGCAAAGAGCCAGCACAGCTATGATCCAATACAGTACGACTTAACCAAACAGCACATTCAAAGGTTTAACGATGCAAAACTCAGACCATTGATTTGAGATGACCATTGAAGTTCAAAATAAAAAGAGTTTTAAGAGGGATTTAGACCATTCATCAGCTCAAAACGTCCTCAAAAACTATTTAGATACAATGTTAAAAATTAAAGTTCAATGGACCTTTAAAGGACAGAATGAATGAACGAGGCTATCACCCTCAAGTGTAAGGTTAAGAGGATACATTCCAGTTTAGGTATGTGAGGAAGAGGTGTGATAGTGATATATGGTAGTAAGCGTCCCAGTATTTGGCAGCAGGGACCACTATGCTGGCGAAGGAGATAGCTTTACATTACTGTCACTACCGTATAAAAGGGTTGTGTTAAAACCCCCCAGATCATCTCTTAAACATTTCCTCACACATGGGCATCTGACCGCCCACGCACAGACACACACACAGACACACAAAATATCATTACTATGGGAACGACAAGGATTTAAACACGCAAAAAGCCTCTTATGGATGCTGTCATCCATCAAAAAAATATTCACTGCTAATCCATTTTTCCCCCCTCGTTATGAGGGTATTGCGAGCGCCTGATAAAAATGTCAACCTGATCCAATTATAGCACTTGTTGTAATAAGATTCAAGTTTGGCTCGCTTTGAAAACATTTCATACACAAATGAGGTTATGTAGGCGGGAAAAAAAACTCTACTTGCCGTTCAAGGTCACTAGCAGGAACCTTGAGGGCAGGAGAATGACGGCACATTTGTCACTTCTTAACCTTTTAACTTCCTATCTGGCCACACATTTTTAAAGCAAGTGAAAACTGGTAGGAATTGGCAACAAGGACAGGGTGTTGTATAACAGTCTCAGATAAACACATTTTCTTACATTATAGAAAAGAGCATGGTTTTTGTTCAGCTGGATGCACTGGAAGCTAACCAAAAATATATTGACATGTTTCATGAAAACAACAGGAGAGTGGACCACTGTGAAGTGTTCTGAATGTGGTCACAACAAGAGATTGTGGGACTCCAAATACTTAAAATCTTTTGCATAACAGAGGTGATCACTATATCCATCCTTTTGTTGTTGAAAAAAAGTAATTTACTATGCAATTAAAATCTAGTGAGCTTGTTATGTGATGAAGTTAATCGTCTAGAGTGAGGAGTATGCATTGCACAACATCCAATTCTTAAATGAAGAAATCTGTTTAAGCACTGATTCCAGGTTTTCAAACACCTGGATGTGCAGCCTGGGGCACTTCAGCAGAAACCAAGATACTCTGGATGGGTTCACATCCAGAAAATATCCTTGTTTTGATTGGGCTAGGATTAAAATATGTGATGATGTGGTGATAAGTGAGGGCCTATGTGCACTTACGGTGTTGTTTTGCTTGCAGCAGCTATTTTTGAATAAAAAAACAGTGTAGTTAAGCATTTACAGTGCTCAGCATCCTCAGCACAAATGTGCTCCCAGTTAGAGCTGTGTTTTGTAGCTAGCTCACACTGCTCTCAGTTGACGACGGTTTTGGAATCTTTTAGACAGCAGCTGCGCTTGTAAATGTCACTTCATTTATTCATTGTTTTTACATTTTCTTTTTGTAAAAAATAAATCAAATTAGGCACATAGTGCAATTTAAGCAAGCTATAGAAGTGCTGTGAAACAACTTTCATAACCTTGCAGCAGTGAACACTACTGAAAAACACTGAAACTAAGGTGCTGCCAGCACAAGAAATGTTGTAAATAGGCCCTTTGCACATAATTTTCTAGGTTGAAAAATCTCTAACAGACCCCATCCTGGTTTTAAGAAACCTGGATGTGCTACCTTAGCTCTCTTATGAAGATAAGATACTGTTCATGATAAAAAGCTTTTCCAGGTGCCTCATTGATACAGAACAAACTGACTGAAATGGTGAGAATAAAAAACCAACAGCAAACTGATGATACTGCCAAAAGTGAGTCTGCAGCATCACATGAATAACCAGGTTTCTCATATTCTATATTCAAACATAATATAAAACAGAACAAGTTTTTGTATTGTGGGACTAACAAGTATATACAAATCGTCAGTGTTAGTCTGATTTAACACAATTATTAAGTTGTCTATGGCAAACGGATTAGGAGGTGGTATGAGAGGAAGTCAAACTTACTTGCAGGGCTAATAAACTCTTTGTAAAGTCCATAGGTCATCAGTGGCTCAGGAAGGCTCCTTCAGAGAAGGGGAGAGAAAGGGAGAGAAGGGTGGAGGAGTGGTGTGGTGGAGAAGTGAGAGTTGAAGTGAGCGAGGGGGGACAGAAATAGCCTGCACACTGTTTTATAGGGTCTGCACACAGCAATGATTAATGTGGCTGAGCCAGGGGATGGAATTAGATGGCGCACGCATTGAGATAACCAAGTTCATCTGAAGGTACTTTCACACTGCAGCTGGCCAGTGGCCAAAGGTGCTTAGCCTCAGAGGAAAACGAGACTGACCCTGCTTTAATCCAGAAGGCTGGACACAACGTAAAAGACAAGCCAGAGAAGCTGGATATGCCATGTTAGTTTGTGAAGTTGAGAAAAATTGTCATGTTTCCTTTCAGTCTGGCAGCCTATTTCTCATCACATCAACATGCTTACCTGAGGGTCAAAGCTCAAAACTTAGTTCATCCCAAAAAACAGTACTGAGCTTATGTTATGTACATCATAAAATTATATTTCCAACAGATTAAGTTAACATCATGAAATTACAGGAAAAAAGAATGAGGGGCCAAACAGACACTTGAAGCTTGATAAGGTGCTACATTGTTTACAGAAAAATACTCAAATATTCTGAGTTTTTTCACTCAAAACTCCTGTGAGGAGTTTTTTAGCTAGAGATAAAACAGAATGAAATTAATACTGACGTCTTTTTTAAAACATGGATACAAAAAACAAAACAATACAAAAAAACAGTGCCAACAAAAATTTCCTCACAGTAGCTGATCATCATGTAGTTAACTCTTAGAATCATTATTTAATTGTGCAAGAGCAGATAACTCCAAACACATTATCATTTAACTTATTTTTAAGGCAAATAATAACGTTTGAAACCAAGTTTTAGCTCATTGTCAGTTTTTTTTTCTGTTTGTACAAAGAAAAAAAGAAACAGAAAATACAACCATATATCTATTAAAAATAAAAAAACAGACTCAATTTACTGCTACTTGTACATTACCCAAACATATTTCCCTCTTACACCAAAACTACAAAGTTAAACTTTGAACTTCACCCCCACAATCTATCACTGTAAACCCAGGAGCAGATGATGAATGTGGAACAGGCATACAGTAAGAGACATGACCTTGTGCAGAGTTAATTATCCTGGGGCACTTAACATAATTAACTTCTATTTAGTCAAGAGGTTGTTGAAGAGTTTTCAAAAGATTGAATGTTTCATATTCAAATGAAATATTCATCCAAAAAGATATATTCATATAAAGGTTCTGTCGTCAAAAACTGGGGTTGATCTGGAGGATTCCCTGATCAATAATACACCAAATGTAAGTCACATTGTATATATTAATTGGCCAATTCACACATAGCCCCTCTGTAAAGTCAAACAGTAAACTATAAAACTAAACTTGTATTGTTGAGTCAAAAGTCCTGAACTATGTGAATTCAGATAATAACCAAATTAGATTGAGTAGAGAACTGAAGATTAAAAAAAACCTAACAGTTAATGTAGCCTTTTTTATGCAGTATTTACACCAAACTGTCATGTAAATAATCAAAAAAACGTTTTCAATCCTATACATTTTTTTAATGTGCTTGCGTCTTCCTCCTCACAAATTCTTACCTCAGATAAAGCTTCAGTGCACTTGTTATCGTCTTTACATCCCAGTCCTTGCTGGTGCACAGATCCACCTCGTTGCTCTTCTCATCTGCATCAATCACAAACATTTCACTGATTTTAATCAGAAAATGAAAATAAAGTTCTTCAACAAAGCCCACCTCTTCCTTCATTAAACAACCTTTGTATGACTTCCTGGGCAGTCTAGAAAGTCCAAATATTAAGTATAAATATGTGACTTGAAATTAGTCATATGAGGATACAGCAATGCTGCTAGTCTCTAGGTGGAGTTTACCCCCAGTGGATATGGAAGGAAGTTACAGCCTTTGTAGAGGGCTGCTGGTTCTATACTCATTACAACTTTAATTAAGCCCTGACTATTTCATCAGCTCCACTGGGACTCCAGGGCTATGTTGTGTGGAGATTCAGTGGTTTAGTCCCATCTTAAGTAACCTCTGATGAGCTACAGTTGCAGTGAAATGTTGTTAGTCACGCACGTGTACTGTACAGGGCTCAGGTCAACACAGACTTTATATTCGTGGGTGTTAGGTGGTCTGAGCTACAGAGAAAATTTGTTTTTTGATTTCCTCCAAGTGCTGCAACAAGCAGTACCGTGTGTTGCTCTGTACGCTCAGTCCACAAAATGGCCTGTCCAATATTAAGTTCTGAAGGCAAATGTTTTTCTTGGAGTGTTAGTAGCCATAGCTGTGCTGCTGTAAGCGTGTATGAATTGAGACTGAGAGTGTCTGCACAGGCTCTGTAGTCTTATCCAGCGTAAACAGGTATGTTACTGGTTAAATCAGAGGTGCAAAAACATCATTTTGGCAGAAGCAGATTAAACAGCTTTATCTCAAAACACCGAAACACAAAGCAGCTCTGAACTTAAAGGTAAAGGCATAGCTTGGGGTTTTTGAGGCTGATTTCTAAATTTTTTATAAGTAGAAGGGTCTTCACATTTAGCTCATGACTGTGCACTGCTTTTACATTTACATGACTATGCAAATGTACAGTGAATGCTAATTTTGTTATTATCATTGTATTATCAATCAGTTCTACTGCATAATACTGTCTGTCAGCTGTGACAGGCCAATAGCGTCTGCTGACAGATATAGCTGTTGGCTATGGAGAGTTAAAACAGTAAGAAGCTCTGTTTTAAAATCTGAAGATGGAGGATGGATAAAGGGGTGCCATGAGAGTAAAAGTAGATCCAAGAAACATTACTACAGCTGTAAATAACAGGATTTGATCATAGGTGAAATAGTAAATGGGTTGGTAAAATCTGAAGGCAGCAAAGAAAGAAAGCAACAAATAGATGTGCAACATACTGTATATTCAGTTAGAGCATGGGGGGTTGACAAATGGTAACAGGAGTTGACTCAGTCCCTGAATGTGCCAGCTCTTAAATCTTAGTACTTTGCTACTGCTCAGTTGCTTCTGCCTTTTTTAATAATCTTATGACCCTTTAAGCTGCCGGTCCTTCAGGAGCACCTCTGATGATCTTAAAGCTTCAGAATCCCCCCTCACTGAGGCCCTGGTAACTTCCGGAAATTGACTACTCAAGATCCACTCCATCCACTCTTTGATTGGCTAGCAGTCTGAAGGAAAGAAAAAAGCTCGGGACTAACCTTTAATCTGTCTTTATTTTAGTAACCTTCAATACAACCGACAGATTAAAACACTTTTCAAGTTCTGCCTGAGACTGCTTAAAAATGTGCAGGAATCTAATGATGAGACAATTCATATGAGCCACTTCAGTTTTACCCCAACACAGCTCTCAACAATTCCACGGAAAAGCCTTGTAGGAGTCTTGGCTATTGAGGTTGGTAGCTTGTCTTTGCACACCAACACCCTAAAATTATATTCTCATTCCTCTATCCTCAGTAAAGCAAGAATTAGTTAGCTGTGCTCTTGCTCAGGGGAGAGGACTGAGTAGAGAGGATGTAAATCTGAGGAGCAATGATTTAAGAACACACGAAAGCAGCCTCTACTGAAAAAATTCAACTGACAGACATGTTTTTGTGTCAAATATCATTCATTGACCAGATGCTGCAGAGCAAACTTCACAAAATTTAAGAGCAGAGGAAGAGAAAGCTGGCCCTTAAAAAAGACACTAAGGGTGCCATGGAAAAGATTAACATTTCTCATTTGTCAGTTTTGGATGCATGATGCTGACCTCACTAATGATTGTGGCTTCACATGACACTTGGACCAAGGACATCACGTTTGATCATGTTTCCTTTATGTGCTGTTGTTTCCTTTATAAAACTTTGAAACATGAGACATAGCTTGTGTTTCTTGTAGTTTACACAAACGAACCCTGTATTTTATCAAGAGTTGTCTCACAATCATGTCTTGAACTTCATTCATTAAACACTTTTAGTTCATTCATTCATCCACTGTTGTAATACCTCAAATCATTTCCACTGAGACAATGTGGACCATATCCAGTAGTTCCGGGGAAAAGTCTGACAGCATTCCTTAAATTTGCCCCACTCTGCAATTATATGTATAGCACTAAGACATCTAACTCAGCAACTCTTATACTGAAGCCATATCCTGACACCATACTTCTGTATCCCATACTGTAAAATGGACCGAGCACAGTTTTACCATCTTCCTCCTGTTATACTGTTGCCTGACATTCAATAGATGCTGCTGTCTTTGTGCTGTAGAACGACGGGAGACTCTTTTTGTATTGCTCTGTCCTTCTCTGATTGGACCCTGGCCATGTCGGTGGGTGAGAGATGCAAAAGAGGAGGAGGAGGAGTGGGAGGATCCAAAAGTCTTTCTTCAGGGTTTAAAGCTTTTCTCACCCACTCACTCTGGACTGTAGTATGCATGAAATGTTGGTGAATGTGTGTTTTTGATATTAAAGTAGCATTACCTCTGTATTCAAATAGGTCATTTCAGTTCATGGTAGCATGGTAAAAGTATCCAGTGTTTCTACTGGATTGCGCAGTATTTCAATGCCTTTCGCAGTAAGCTGTGGACAGTCCAGACCAAAGAATATCATCTTTTGCAATATTTACACTTTAGAGAAACTTTTTCTTGCTGCAGATGAATGTTAAGGGAGTCTACAGCATGAGTCTGCAGGTTGTGAGGCTGGAGGGTGTTGGAAGGGAAGCTGAGACAGGCTGGTGGCTGCTCGAGTTTGTTGTCATTCAGAACACAGAGCTGAAAGCGAGCCGGTGTCTGCTGGAGACGGCAGGAAACCAGAGAGCAGACAGGGAGCATTGGAAGGGACAGAGGACAAGCTCTACAGAGGAAGAAGTTGAGTGAAAGGAATTGAAGAAAAGTGAGGGGAATAAAGGGAACCAGAAAAGGCAGGAGAGGTAGTGTGTTAATGAAGCAAAAGTGCACAGACATGAATGGGAAGAATTTCGCTGTCTAAGGGATATAAAGCTGAATGGACATTAGGCAAATATTCATCCAGGCACTTGTTGCACATTATAGGGAGTTACAGCGCTGACAGACTGAATCATTGGCTTAATGTCGGTCACAATCTTTTTAATATCCGACAGACCTACACACCCGTCACTGTTCCACATTCAACCAACTAGGAGCAAAGGAATATCACAGAGATAGTGCAGCAGCATACAAATTAAAAATTTAACTTTCTTCATCCAGTCTTTATGCAAGAACATTTCAAGAGCAGAGAGAACAGCAGAGACTTAAACTCACCAATCATTAATGAGAGGAGCTTCTGTACCTTGGAGCTTACCCCGACAACTCTGTACAGGCCTTGGTCATTAATACCTGAGGAGGAGTAACAAAAAGAGCTCTTTTATTGTAAAGCAATATTCTTATGAAGTTGTAAAGTGGCATAAAGGGAAAATGAAAATCAAAGCCTATAATAAAAGACAAATAAGAACAAACGATGAAATCATTAAGAATAAAGGGGAAAATGGATACACAAACCTGTGCGTGGAGAGTGCACAGCAGCTCTCAATGAAATCAGAGCCAACTTTATTCAGATACATGTACAGCAGTAAATATTTTCTGTACTTTCTATTAGAAGGCACATTTTTGCATTGAAAAGAAAGTCAGCTAAGCCTTTGGAGACTGGTACATATAACATGAACTTTAGTGCTTTGCATTGAAATAGTTAAGTATCTGCAGTATAGGCTGCCTGCAGTAGCTGCCAGTCAGCCTGTCGTTTTAAAATTGGCGCAACTCTGCCCCCTTCTGTACACATAAAGACAATACATCCATGTCCCCTATTATCATCTTGTGTTTAAATTTATCAGAATAAATCGTAAACTTTCCTGGTATTTAGTCAAACTAAGCTTTTTTATATCTGCTAATCTGAAGCTCACCTCTTGTCTCTATGGCACTGATTGAGTTCTTCATAAAATCTAAACCAACTTCATCCAGCTGGGCGTCAACTGCAGGTGGAAGAAAAAAACAAGCATTTAAATTTATACAGCCTTGTGCTAATACAACTAATTAATATTCTATAATATTTAAACATAAAGTCTGAAAATGAACATACTGCCTCTTTCTTTAGAGTAAGTCCTCCCAAGATAGTGTCCAATCTACAGAAACAGAACACATGTATACCAAAACTTCAGTTCAGACATGTCAAAGTATATTTACTTAAAAAGAATTGTTTTCTACGCAGCACAGACAGGCAGGCTACATAAGCTAAGTGTGAGTGCCAGATGATGACATAGCTCAGACGGCTGACTCACAGGTTCCTTCCCACCCATGGCCTGCATCCAGAACTTGTGGTCATCCTCTGACAGAGCCTGTACTGTGAGCACCGTCCCGGGCCTGGTAAAGAGTAATACCACATTTGAATTGGGGATTCAGTATTGGAGGCATTTTATAGTAGACCATCAGAGGACATCAGTGTCAATGTAAGACATGAATTGCGCCTTAAAAAGAACTCTATGAAGAACACCAACACCTTGGATTTGCAGTAAGTTCAAATACAAGCTCTTTTAGTCATCGCAGCTGGTTTATGAGACATTCACTCACGTGGGGCAGATGAATATCAGGTTACGCATCCCAATCAGAATGGACGCATGGACTTGAATTACAACACTAAATCTGGGGTATTGCTCTTCTATTAATACAACAGAGAAAGAGCTGGGCAGGGCAGGGTATGTTGTCTGATAAAATGAGATGCTATCTATAACAGGGGAGCAGAGCAGGGTGGAACGAATTCTTGCCCTCTATGATCCAAAACACAGGGCAACATTTTGGGAATCAAAGATCTTGAGCAAAGCTTTAAAGACGATAGTGTGGCCACTATGGACAAGGTACATGGGTGTATTCAATAGTGTTAAAAAGAGGAGCCATTCAAGAGGATTCTTCCAGTAGAGTATGTGTATCAGTTATGACAAACAAAACTCAGCTGTGGTAGAGATAGAGTTACAGTATGTTCAAGAAACACTTAAAGGAAATGATATACCTATCTGTAATGTCAAGCTCTAAGCAGAACCTCCTGTCCAGCATGTCTGTTGTTTTGCGGAGGCAGGATTTAAGTATGACCGATTCTGTCTCCCCCTGAAAGTGAAAATAAAAAAATATTACTGGACAGAAAGTTGCGCTGACAGATACAAAAATATTGCATAATGGGATGTTATTTTATAAAGTAAAAGACTGCACAGTGAACATAGATAATAGAGGTGAAAAACAGAAGATACAATGTCAAACAGCACTGTAAGGGGGTTTGAAATGTTACCGTTTTAAAATGTTTTCGATTTGGTTTTCACCTCCCGTCTCCACCAATCCCACCAGAAAAGTATTCAGTGCCATTAAGTGGACTAAATACCCAAATCAAAATGTTTAACTACTGAAAAAGCCACTAAAATAATTTAAACAAAAATAACACCCACAGCTATGTGGGGAAAAAATAAAAAACAACAACAACAAAAAAAAAACCCAACAAAGTAATTACTACTCACAATCTTTCCACTTGATCTGTGGTCAAAGGTCACCATGTGCAGAATCTTCTGCTCTTTGACAAATGTGCAATATCGCTTCACCCAACTAGAGCCAAAGGGAGGTGGCCCTGTAGAAAGAAAATAAGGGGTAGATGGCATGCGTACTGCAGCAGTAACAATAAAGATTTCTGAACCGCAACACATTAAAAGTATAAAGGTCTTACGTTTTTCCTGTACATAGAGGTAGCCTTCACAGCTGATGGAGCTGGTCTGTCTGTATTCCTGAGGTGCTTCCTTGATCCTCTTCATCAGCTCGTGCACCTCTGACCGAGTGCCCTCAAACCGATTCCTTGTCTGAGAAGAAAAAGAAGACAACAAACACTCTTTTCAGTCACTTCCTGACACTTCTTGTTTTAAACCTTGAATAGGAACCACTGCAAACCAAACTAATATCCAGTTACTGGTAGTGGACTGTGAGAGCATTTTTCCTTTTAATGGTCAAAAACAAAAAATCCAAAGTCAGGTTCAGGAAAATCTCAATTCCCAAAGAGAAAATATATCATCGCTAATAGCAGCATTCAAAATTTGCTGATTATTTTTTTAGCCTTATTACGAATTAAAAAATGATGAAGCATGAAAATTTCTTACATTCTGTATGTTGATCTGCAGCGCTCTTTTATAATGGTCGAAGTCCTTTGCGAGCTCAAAGCCCTGATGATAAAAGGTGAAGACTGTCTGAAAAAAGGCCAGCATCTAAAAAAATCACAAATAAGAAAAACACAGATAAGTGGTGTATAATTCAATCTCAGAGTCATGCAAGTGAAACAGATACCCAGAAAAACCCCTAAAATACCCAGTCGTGATTTTTTTTTTGATAAATTGAGTGTGAGACAGAAACCCCATTTGATACTTTTAGTTTTGCTTTCAGCTTTTATGAATGTGAAACATGAACCTCCTCCTGTTGACATCGCTGAGGTTAGTCACTCACCGGCTCCACACATTCAAACTTCTTTCTCTCTTGGATCTCCTGCAGTTTGCAAACATAGTCCAGTGACTCCTCCTGAAAGTGCAGCCTCATGGTTTCCACCTGGATGTCTGCCTGTAGAGAGGGAGAACACACACCGCGATGATTATAGAGACGGACAGAGTTATTGAGGCAGAGGAGAAACATTATAGTGCACTGCAATTTTAAATTTTTATGTTATGGCATCGCAGCCTAAAAAATGTTCTGTTTGGTGATTCATCAAATACAGATGGATCTCACATTAAGTTGATATACAGAGCCACAAATAACATGTTTGTCCGACAAAAGCAGCATATGAAATCTTCTAGACACACACACACACACACACATACACACACACAGCACAGAGAGGGTGAGCACTTAACAAAAGAAAAAAAGCTGAAGTAAACCAGGTTTTGTGTGTCAGAACCCTTTAAAATAGTCTTTTATTAATCTGTATCCCAAATCTTTAGTGTCCTGCTTATTAAAAAATAAGTCATTTCTTTATCATTGCTAGATTGGAAATAGACATATCAAAGAGATGTTTGGGGAACAGACTGAGTACATATTATTGATTGCACAAAATGTATTTTTATTGTAGATCCTCGTGAGTCACTGCTAGAGATATGAATTTTACTTTTATTTTCCTGTGTTTTTCTTATAATGTAATTTCAAAGAACTATGTGTCATGAAGGCTGTAAAAAAGTACCTTTATCTGGAACCAAAATGGGGTAAAATTGCATCATATACTAGCCTACATATAGATGTAACTGGCTTTCTAATGGCCCATAATGCACCTCAGCCCTGAAGATTGACTTTATACAGGTAATATTGGGTTGCAAGCACAGACTGTATAATAAATGGATGTAGTTTCTGTGACATTACCTGTCTGTTTCTCAAACAGTTTTGAAGCAAACTGGCGACCACGACCATGCTGGAATTTGGGCAGGCTCTGAGCCTCCACACTAACAGCTATAGGGCGCCTGCCTGTCAATTAATTGAGCGGTGACTCTGATAGGACGAACTTGTGTTCTTGATATCTTCCAAACTGGGGTGTTAGAAAAAAAACAGTGTGTTCACCAGTGAGTAATAAGATATTTAGATGGAAGACAAACTGCAGATTTTAGCACTTCTACACTGTCATATTTTTGGACCGGAGTTTTTGGTTTGGTTGCAAGTTATTTTTCAGTTACCTGCAGGAGAAGACAGGATGTTTATACAAAAAGGATAAGATTGATTTATAATGTTACACAACTCGTAGCTCAATATACAGAATTCTAGAGGGGACTTATGAAATTAAACTGTAGGCTGCTTTAAACAAATGTAAAGTATTCTTTGAGAATTATCAGTTATATACTGTCCACACTATATACTATTTACAACTACTACGACTACAACTACAAGTACCTAAAATGTTTAATCATTTTATAATAAATTAGATAAACGCTGACTTTACAGCCTATACAGTCAGTATATGACTTAGGATCAAGATCTGTTGTTTTCCAGTGTAACTGGACTCAGTGCAGGCCTTCTTGTGTCTTACTTAGAAACAGTGAGCAGAAGTAGTGTCAACAGCTTCAAGTGGTTGGCATATACAACATATGGAAAAATCCTTACTTGGCAACATGGCAAAGACAAAAAATTGTTAAGGGAGAGATTTCAATATCCTCCATACACTCCTTAAGTCTAAGCCATAGCACTGTAGCTTTAAGAATTCCCAAAACCTACTACAAACCGGCTTTAACCTTGGAAGTAGAACAAAAGTGAGTACACGTTTCCTTTCTGAACAAGCCAGGAAAACTGTTGCTGCAAGGCACGTCAGTGGAAACTCAGACGGTCCAACAGGCTTTACAACACTGGCTCCCCCCCTTTGGCACAAAGACTACAACCCAAAACAGGGATTCTCAAACCAAACAAGACACCTTTTTTCATCTGCTTTTTTCATCTCATTATGATATAAACATGGCTTAATTTGTGTATCTGTCAAAGAGTTCAGGCAAAGGGAAATACCTCTTGTAGCTGTGGCTCTTTCTTCTTCGCTGACATATTGAGAAGCTTTTCCAGGGAGCTGTAGTACTTCTCTGTCTCCTTCTCATACTTCTTTCTTTCCGCCTGAGGGGGGTACAGAGGAAAGTGCAGAAACACATGAGGAGAATTAGACACTAAGTCATTCTTAGGGGCAATGGCATGGTATGAATCATATGTGATTAGAATTAAGCTGAAAATTATGGAGTATTTCACAATTTAGGGTACACCAAGCTTGGGAATAGATTAGCTAAATGTTAGAAGAAGAAATGAAGCATCATACATTACCCTTACTGTACCAAGTTGCTCTTTTCTGAATTTTTCCAGGGGCTTCATTAAGGTCTCTGTGATGTTTCTCATCTACAAAGACACAACAGTCGAAATAAAGCTTTGCTTTTTGCACAACTTAATGATTAACCCTGCTGATATTTGATACGTTACAACATTTCTCAGTCTTAAGTATGTTTAAAGAGTGGCAGCTGTATAGTGTTTTGCTCTCTAAGGGTGCTGCCTTATGATTGATGCCCCACTGGCCTTAATATGCTGAATTACATAGCTGAGATTATGCAACTCCATCTCTAAAAGTATCTCCCTCTTTGCCCTTAATGCATTCATAAAGTCACTGTATTTTTCCTCATTCCTCCAGTGCTTCTGCTGTGCAGGCTGCAGGACACGTCTCAGCCTGCATGCCCATCCCACTTTGCCTTACTTTGCACTGTGATGTCATTCCACAATGCTGAGCAGTGCTGATCTGAGCCCAGCTGAGTGTTTATCATTACTGTCTGAGCCCAACGTTAAAACAGTCATCTCATTCAGCTCCTAAATACGGGCCCACTCCTAAACCTCAGACACTACAGGCAGACATTACAAGACAATGGCTGTTTATAGAACACTAAATTTTGCATCCCTGCTAAGTCTTAGTTGGATTTCTTTTAAGAGTATTTTCACAAACAATCAGAGTTACCAAGTCTACAGCATGCTTTTTAAAGTCTTCAAATTGAGTGCTTCATTACAACAAATAAATCTCAGGGATTATGTAAAACTTTTAGCACTTTATTGCAGCAGTCCATGACCCACTTTAACCTTTCAAACAGTCCTCCTTTCATTAAGTTGTATCTTTCACCATAAGATGTGTGATTTGTGTGGTTTATAAACTTGCAACTTTAACAAGGCCTCCCTTTGCAGAAGCTAGTTTTATGGCTGCATGTCGTAACCAGCTGTACTGTGGTGGACCTTGTTTCTAGCAGTAGCTCATGTGAATCTGTCCTGGTATTTAAAGCTTGGTTGTAATTAAATGAAAAAGCACTCCTGTCCTCTCTGCAGCCACTCCCCAGGCAGGTGTTGTGACAGTGACCCTTAGACAGGAACAATAGAACAACAGTTTGAACACTGTCAACACTCAGGGAACTGCTTTTGCTCTGTGTTACTGGATGCTGAGGCTGTTCTGTATGTTGGAGAAAATCATATTAGGAGCACCAGCCAGATCTCTGGTGCATGACAGAATTAGCCGCTAATAGATTCAGCTACCTAATATGGGCAGTAACACATGTAGGCTGGGGGAAATGCACACAGTGCTGGCACACACAGTTTAATAATTTAATTGCAATATACCACACAGACAGCCAGACACACACAGGTATTTTCCCTTGCTCTCAAGCAGGTCCTGACTGATTGTTCTCACCATTAGCTCTCTTTGGTCTTCTAGGTTCTTGAGGAATAAGGAGAACTCTTGCAAAGACTCATCTGAAGGAGAAAAAACACATGGTGATAAATGTCATCTTTCCTCCCCTCTTTCTCCCTTACAGTGGCTTTAAACACATTATAATGATCAGCTGTTCCCACCACAGTTGCACACCAAGAGCAGCTCTTAATTTGCTGGTACAGAGAGAACCATAAACAAACATTTACAGTACTTGCCTGTGCAGTGGCAACAAAACTAGTGGTTAGTTTCCACCATGTAAGGAGACAAACCCACACTCACCGATGCACTTCTCATCATCTGTCTTTGCATCTCCAATGTACTCAAACTGAAACTCTCCCAGGCACTGGGCAAACTTTCTCTGAGCCATGCCAAGTTCTGAAAGAAATCAGAAAATTGAAAACCATTACAATCAATGCACAGAAGACAGATTGCTTAGTATGACTTCATTTTTCGTGGTCAAGAGCTGCGATGTGAACACGCATTCAGCGAAAATAACTACAAACACCACTCAATAAACATACATTTCAACCCTCATTTTGATAATGGTGTAAAAAACACTGTAAATGGCTGCATAACAGAACTATCATCATGAGAGGTAGGCTTACTGCACCATCACATAAAGATAACACTCTGCAAACATCCTGTCTATGGTCTTCTACATCCTGTTGCACATCAAACCCAGTGTGTTTGGAGGGCAGGTTTCACAGGCGCCATACACGTTCAAACACATGGCTGTACTTAAGCATCAGTGTTTTACATGCAAGGGGAAAGAAAAAACAGTGATATTATCACTATATAATCCAAATAACCAGCACCTAAAAGAAGATGAAAGTGTACGTCTAGGGCTTTTATATGCTTTAATTTTCAAGTTTTATGGCAGAGTGCAATCATTTATTTGCCTTCTACACTAAAAAGTGATAAATTGAAGCTCACACTAATATTTTTGGGGTTTCTGTTGGTTTGTTAAGGCCACAACATGCTTTATGTTAAGGTGCTTCATTAATGTATCATCATTATTTTTGTTACAAAGGTTGGTGATGAAGTCTCTGCTGTCATAACCAGTGAATAGCACAATAAAGCATCTGCACTGACAGCACTAATGAAAGAGCTTCAAGGATGCTTTTCAAAACAAAACCCTGATCTGTTTTTGTTTTCAGTGGAGAGACTCTTTGTTTTCACCTTGTGCTTTTATTCTTCTATGGTAAGGTCAGTTAATTGATAAAAGAAGAACCTTTGTAATACTTGATTGCAATGATCATCTAACAACATCAGGTTACAGGAAACATCTTGTCTTGTAAAATCTCGGTTTGGCATTACATTCATAGCTTTGGCCCTTTCACTGGTGACTCTGTGACCTTTGTTTCTTCTTTTTAGTGAGATTGTTTTCTGACAAGACCCATCCCAATACTAGTACAACACATGAATGCATTCACAATTCATAAAGACTCACTTCTCTTACAGATCTTTCCCAACAGTTTTACAGCATAGTGTGCATTAAATTAGGGACATGGATAAGTTGATTAATTTGGGGGTGCATTGCAGCTGCCTACAAGGAGG
Organism: Halichoeres trimaculatus; assembly: GCF_033239565.1. NCBI lineage: Eukaryota > Metazoa > Chordata > Actinopteri > Labriformes > Labridae > Halichoeres > Halichoeres trimaculatus. The sequence goes on from NW_027437180.1 coordinate 25,413,625, forward strand.
TTGACTGAGGGCGAGGTTGAGTTGGCATTTCCAGCATGGCTCCATAGAGCCTTGTAGAAATCAGTGGGTGACATCACTGAACCTATGTCCATGTTCTATAGCCTACGTTCTCAAAATTTTGGACAACAACTTGCGTTTCATTGTAAAACTGTGTTGTAAGATGATTAATTCCCTCATATCATGATCAAAACAACATTCAGATTTTTGGTGGGAGTAGTAAGTGTTGTGAAAGTCAAACCTCAAGTACACTGCTGCAAATCAGTAAACACAGCAAACTGAATCTATTTCCAAACAGTAAAGAGATTCCCTGTGGTGGGATCTCTGACCCACAGTGGTCCTCCTGGGACTGGATGACAGAATGCAGAGTGGGTATTTTAAGACTGGAGCTGCGAGCTGTATACTGAGAAGCAGTGTCACTGGAAGAGGCAGATTGATGGGGCCCTATAGAAAAGAGCGGCTACGCTACACCTCTGGTACAGCTTTAAGTCTGCTGAACTTCTGTGATGACTACAAACATAATCGAGAGCTGGCTGGAATGAAGAGCTGCAAATAGGCACCAGAGATGCAATTGTTATCCATCATATCATTAGGGTGCCAGAAGTACAGCGCCTGGAGAGATGGTTTAATCTAGATGAAAATCTGTACACATATCCGTCTCTTAATTTAATGACAAAGGGCAAACAGGCCTGCCATTCTGAATAAACTGCCAAAAATTGAAAACTTAAGAGGAGTGGCTGTAGCAAGCCTTCAAAGTTGCATGTTTCTCCACTGAACAGGAAGCATTTTTTGTTTCAGCCATATATGCTCCAATCTGACCTAGATTTTACACGTTAAGAGTTTAAGCCTCAACATTTTTTATCACAGCCATAGCGCCCCCTGGTTTAAGCTGGAAATATTGCACTGCCAATCTATGAGATACAGATTGTTGTACGTACCCATATCGAGTTCGCTCAGTTCATTGAAACACCTTGATGTGTGCTGACATTTGTGTTTTCATCAAGGGATGTGGTCTTGGTGGTGTATCAAACTTTGATTCTGATATAAGAATACCATAAAATTTCAAACTGTTCTTGCTCGTGTTAAGTTCCACAAAACTTCACAAAATTCCAAATGGGAATTTGTGGGGCCCAAGCCTGAGGACATCCTTGTTGGAATGTTATGGTGTGGCCACACCAAACGCGAATTTGCGGCGCGATTACATACAAAGTCTATGCAAAGACGCGTTTAGCCGCCGATTCGCCTCTCGCGGCGCGATTCGCGCGTTTGGCGCGGCGAGTTTGGAGCGTTCACGCGTTTGGGCGGTAGACGCGAATTCGCTCGAGTTCAAAATATTCCCCCACTACGTCATTGTTTTGACAACGTTGGGGGGCAACTGCCGCCTGCTCCGGCTCCAACTCCGCCGGAGGATGGAGGAGAAAACAATCTGTGCGGTGTGTCATCATCCAGAGTAATACGATACGACGTGTGTACTCTACAGAGACCGGGAAAAAAGGATCAGGCTCGGTTGAAAGTCTCTGAGGAGACAGGTTTTGAATGTAAGTTCTGAAAACATTCGTTCCCAGCTGGATCTGCCTGTACGGGCTATCACTGAGTCCGACTGTGTTTTCCTCAGCGGAGTTTTAAGCCTGATAGAGAGGAGGAAAGTGCGGGGCAGGGGCAGAGCCAGGGAAAAGATGAAAGTTCTCTGTGCTCCTCTCTTTCCTCCACCCCTTCATTATCCCCAGGGAGACCTCCGGGAACATAGGTCGGGGGTTCGGGTGGTCGGGGGTACGGGGTGTCGGAGGTTCGGGGGATCGGGGATGAGATCGCAGGGAACAGCCAAGCAGGGCTGGTGGATTACCAGGGAGAGGCAGAGGCATTGATTGTGATCTTCAAAGCTTTCACACACTCTCCTGTCATGCTTTGGAAACCACAGCTCATTGTTTTTCAGATGCTCTTTTGGACTTTCGGTCTTTAAATGAATGAGCTCTCTACTCCGCATGCGCAGTACCGCGCATTCGCGTGTTCGCGCCTCAGGTTGTCAAAAAAGTCCAGCGGCGAGACTCGGGCGTTCACGCGGCGCGTGACAGGCCATTCGCGCGAGTAAATTCGCGTGTTCGCGTTTGGTGTGGCCGCGGCATAAAAGGAGTATGCTACCCAGCCAATGAGTTCAGCAGTTTTATCTTCTCTGTAGTAAAAGCTACGAATGTCCATACACTGAATCTTAATTAAAAAATGTATTTACATTTTTTTTATTATTTTCAATTTCAAGATAAAATTTCAGTGCAACAATCCACTCTTTAACAGTGTCTCTTTTTATTGTTTGCCTTGTCTTCTTGCTGCTTGCACACTCCAGCCTGTCTGAGTGGTGTGTGTACACATGCTATGGATTAAACCTGCAGTACGTCCCAAAGCCCAAACATGTGAGAGGTGTTGGACTATTTCTGCCTGTGCTGAGCACAAAGGGCAGAGCATTTGCCTCAGTAGCTTAGTTCAAACAGTCAAAAATCCACCACAAGTTGTCCGGCAGCTCTCTTTCATATAGTTGCAATTCCAAGACACACACAGAAATAATGGGTGACCAAACACCTGTTGTTGATTCTTTCAGTCAATTTGTCAGAGTCATGGAAGTAGAGGAAGCTAAGGGATGCAAACACAACAATAGGGCAGCTCATGTTTTACACTTTTTACAACTGTTTGTACTCCCAGCATGTCTTTATATTGCACATGAGGGTATTGTTCCTCTGGTTTTTGCAGGCGAGGTCCCATTTTTTAAAGAAACAAAAAGTAAAAACAATCAAAGAAAAACACTCCATTGTTAAAAAAGAGAATCTCATAGAGCAAAATATCAACAGAGGAAAGGACATTGAGGAACGTTGAGTATTTTGTGACTCGTTTATGATTCAATCATTAGCTTGCTAACTTCTATAGTCCCTGCACAGCTCTAACATTACATCATTCACAGAGACTGGGTCTAAATTTGTCCATTTCCTCGACACCACACAGAGTGGGCAAACAAAAAACAACACAAAAGCAACATTAAGAGACTGACAAAGGAAAGAAGTTTGGTTTCAAATCCTTCGGCTCAGGCACCACCAGTATTTTGGCAAGGAGGGTCACTGGATGCTAAATTATGTCAGTTATCGCACAGAATTGTTAGATATTAACAGTTTAAATTAGTAAAGTTAGACAACAAACTAATGTCAACCTCAGACACTCATTGTGAACTCATGTTATTAATACAGCAAAAGCAAAGAGGTGACTTCTAGCTGAAGTAAACAAGCCTGTTATTTAGAGGGTTTTGAGTACAGGTTACAGGCATTAATTTCAAAATAGGGGTATGACCAAAAGAAGCTTGTCAGCCTACACTTCAGGAGCAAACAAAGTACATAGCCGTTTTCTATAAAGTGACTGTGAAAACAGAACACAATCCAAACCACAGAGGGACAGTTTAAACCTATACAAAGGATGTGTGAGGCCACAAAAGTTTACTCTGATCCAGGTAAGAGTCCTTAATTTGCAGCACACAAAACGAAAGGAGACAAAGAAGACTGTCCTTGTCTTTGACATAGTCCATAATTTTAGGAATTCAGTAAGAAGCATGAATTCTTTGGGATCTACCATTTTCTTTTCCTGTAGTTCTGTTCAAAGTGGTAGTTCTTATCTTAGACATGTATGGATGTCAGCCAGGAGTGCTGACTGCATCATTATGATCATATTTCACTGCTGCTGGTGTTTTTTTATTGTCTACCTGTCAAACACAACATAATAAAACTTCTCCAGAGAACTGTCATATTGTGGTGAGAGTTTAATCCGTACCGTACTACTCACACCCCGATGAAGATAATCTTCTCTCTGAATGCTTTCATTCTTTTAATGCTCCGTTTTTGGAGTATTATTTTCCATTGCACTGTTTTTATTGGTAAAAAAAAAAACAGCTTCAAATCTGCATTCCTTCTAATGGCCAATAGGGACAGAAACCCTGCTAATTCAATAAAGAGTTGATCATAAACAAGTCTCTGAGAATAAGATTGGTGTTGTTCTTCAGAAAAGTATGTTTTAATAATTATTGTACTGATCAAGTTGTTTGAAGCATGGCTTTCTAGAATACACTCATTTTGCAAGTATGCAAGTCCACCCTCTTCTCTGGCAAAAATCACTTCTGGCTCCAAAAACAAGATGCTACATCAAAAATATCTTACTTGGACCTGAGAACAGTTATCAACAAACCAATGAATGCTTCAGAGTGGCTATGTCCACTTCTTATTTTCAGTATGTGTTTAGATCAGCCTTATAATGGCATGTTCAAACAACTATACCTGTTATCATACCAAATCCTACACTGAGCTATAAAAGCTCATTAAAAAACTAACCACACCTAAAGACAAATAACCTCGGCAGACAAAATTTAAACTAACACAGGCAGCTGCCAGAGCCTATTTTCAAAAGAATTACAGCATCTTTCAGCACATTATTTTTGTTTTACTGCTTTAGGCTTCGCTTTTTATGCTGTTATCTTGATTCATAGAAGGGAGCAGCTTTCTGAGAAAAAAGACTAACATATAAAGTCATAATGGAGCATTTAGCAGCTTAAGAGCCTGAGTTTTTTCCTTTTTTCAGAAGTTGATAGAGCCTTGAAAGGGCAAAGTATAGATGTATTTTGAACTTGAATTTCTTGGTTGAAAGGAAATATCAATCCAATTAAAACATCCCTAGGCAAGAAGACTGAGACTTTTTTTTAACTATCAGGTCATTCTGCTCCTGGTTAGGCTGAAAAATGTATAAAACATAAATTTAGTCATTGTTGGTATTGTTTGTATCTCTTCCTATGTCCCAAGTTCCTTTTAGTTATGGCTTTATTACTATCTACTGTATTATGCATTGTAGATTTCATGTATTAAAAGCTAACAGGGAGCTCACGTTAAAAAAAAAAAAAACTCATAATAAATTCCATTCAAGAATTTAAGAAGGGTAACAAAACTGTAGCAGCTTGATTTCTTCATATGTTGTATATTGTATAAATTCAAGAAAATCTGGCACACAACGCAGAATACTTAGAAAGGCAATTTGATGGTTTGAAAGTCTTTTTTATATTTTTTTTAAAGAAAACTCAATTGTTATCCATTTATTTATTTATTTATTTATTTATACTTATTCTCGTTTGAAATTGGATGCCAGCAACATGCTCCAACACAGGTGAAATAGGGGCATGTTTATTTTTGTGCTGCATCACCTACTCTTTCAACAACATTCTTGGGAACTGACGAGACCAGTTTTTGGAGTTCTGAGATGAAATGTCTTTGATAAAGGATTTCAGCTGCTCAACAGTTCAGGGATATCCTTGGCATATTTTTCATGTGATGATGCTTCAAATTATTTCATATGATTACAAGGCTGAAAGTCACAGATTTGGCACTCAGACTCTTCTATTACGGAGCCATGCTGTTGCAATAAATGCAGAACTTGTTTTGACATCATCGCAAGGAAACATGCAAGGTCTTCCTTGAAAAGCCATTGTTTGAATGGCAGAATTTATTTCTCTAAAACTCAGGATCAGATGCATGAGCTACCCATGCCATGGACACCTATGCAACCCCATACTTTCACTGTTGTTGGTTTTTCAACTGTGTGCTAAAAGCAAGCTGATGACCTGTCAATTTTTGATTAATGGAGCATTTAATGTGTTGGTTTTGAATATTTTCAGCTGAAGATAGTATTTGAATGATTTGCAAGCCATCAAAATTTGTTCTTATCAACATTTTACTTAGCATACCGACTTTTTGACAGTAACACTAAATTTAGTTTTTCAATTAGACATGCTGACCCTTAGGGCTGCGATGATATGCCATTCTTGCGATTGCATTCTGTTATGATTTTTGGAATACCAATTCGATTTAAATTAAGATTCTTCTACTATATCAGGAGCCATATTTTCCCATAAAATGCACATCATGAGGGTCAGAGAGAAACATTTGACCCTCTGTTCTAGTTTATTAACCCCTTAATGCCTGAATTAACAAATAATTATAAAAATAGATTGATTTTATGTATTAAATTAAGTGGATATTATAAATTTGAGTATAGTACACACAATAGTTATAACTAAGTTATATTAAAATAAGAAGTTCATCCCCTGACTAATATATTGTGACATAATGGTAGGGATGGGTACCTTTCACATTTGAAACGATATGGTACCGATGCCCGGTACCTGGCAATCGGTACTGGTACTCAATGGTACCAATTTTTGGTACTTTTTTCTGTGTATCTGGTAAAAAATATCAATTTGTTAAATAATAAAATCTAATTTCTTAACATTTAGTGTATTTATTCTTCAATATATAACCTTGCAATATTGTGTTTGTGTCCAGCATGGAAAATCACCTAATCTTCCACTCCCTCACAGTCACAAGGATGCATTTAGGTACCTAAACATGGTACCTTTTGGTTTTACATGAATCGATACCCGGTACTTTGACAGAATTTGGTCGGTACCTATAAAAGTACCTAAATCAGAACCCATCCCTGCATAATGGATCTAATATGATCTTTGGTATGTGTAGAATGTGAATCAGTAGGTAATAATGAGATACAAAGGTCATTTCAGCTGCATTGAGACCTGACAGGGTATGTCACAAATTTGCAACAACAGGCATCAAGGAGTTAACAAAGACTAAACTGAAGAATTTGAAAGAAAATCATTTTTTTGACATAGAATTCTGATTTTGATATTGTCAAACAAAAAATCCCAATGAAATGTTTTATGTTTTTTTTCTCCCACCCCTACTGGCCCTAATAGCCCAAAGGTACGTAATCATGCATGTTTTGCTTTCTGAATACAGTTTATTGTAAAGTTTAAGGCATGCTGTGTCCCAGCTAATGCAGCATCAAGGCTCAGTCCCTGTGGACAATCAGTGAGTGTACTACCAGAACAGTGATGTCAATAGATAGATCTGCAGGTTCTTTATTGGAGCCATATGTGAGCACGGTGTGCAAATCACACACATCTATACAATCTGATTACAAAGGCTGCATGCGTGTTTAACTATCTGCAGGCTGGGCGGTTCATATGAGAATACATATGAGGCCATGCTGTGTGCACTTCATTACATAAAACTTAAGGAATGAAAGTTATCCGGTTACATGGAGCTCCAGCATAACTTGACAACAGCCAGCCACATTTTGAGGAGAAAGGTTTTATCTGTGCAGTTTGGTTTGAAGTTACAACAGAAAGATCAACTGGATACAATCAGTGGAGCAATAAACAAAAGTGTCAGATGAGAGGTCTGAATAACAGATGGAAATGATAGCCGCTGTCCTACAGGGAAGGACTATATCACAAGAGAGAAATGCCTCACACACTAGGGCAAAGGCTTCTCCTGCTTTTTGCCTTTTAAAGAAAGGCATTTCAGAGCAAACCTGGGAACTGTCAAACTTGGCTAGTTTCTCTGCAGAAAGCCAGAGACATAAGTCTGCTGGCTTTAGCGCATGAGTCACACAGACCCCACCTTACATCAATCTGATGCTACAGGCCAGATTGTTTCTGTAGCAGGAAAAAACATGATAAAAAAGCTGCCCAGCTTTGTGACATAAACATCAGTGCCCCTGGTCAGAAGAGGTGGGAAGAAAAACAAAGATGACACAATGGGGAGGGCACAGAGTCACAGGGCTGGTTATTATGGAGCACCACAAACCAAAGCCCAAGTTTTTCTCCCTTTTCCCCAACAAGGCTGCTGTCACAAAATGACAGCAACAAGAGGCAAAAATCACACGTTTCACTATAGCAAAAAGACACAAATAACCTTTTTCTTGCTTTCTGTTGTTTTTTACAAGCTTGTGAATAAGTTCACCTTTTATCCTTTTAGTCAAAGGTGTTTCATAACACACACAGCTGAGCCCCAACTGAGGATTACGTAACTCTATCTCCATTATTCAATCAGGTAAATATGTAAATGTTCATGTTTTGTTTTTAGGGCAAAGATCCAGCATGCTTCCATTGTTGTAGCGTAGCATTGCATAGCACAGCATAGAATTATTTTGCAGTGACAACCCCCCTGGGTTCCCTTTTTCTTTTTATAGCTTAAAACTATGGCTACTGTGCATCTTTTAAATGATTTATCACAGCCATACAACTTAGAGAGAGCCGAGAGAAGCATGTTTCACTGTGGAAAAGTTTTTTCCATTTTACAAAAATGAGTTTGTTATCTTCTTACTGTCTGTCAGGAAACTTAACATTTTATGTTCTGGCTTCTGCTGCCAAAGTTTTCCCCAAAACAAACCAGTGAGGTATGTATATGTCAAAGTTCATCTGCTGAAGACGTCCTCAGTGTATTGGTTGGCAGCTGGTGGAGTGTTGTTTGTTATGATTTCTACGGTCTCATCAGATGTGCCACTTAGGTCACAGCTCGCCTGGTCCAGCGTTAACGTGCTGCGCCTTTCCACAATCCTTCCTGTTCCACTGTCCTGTCTTTTCCAGCCTGAATGCCTGCTCCTCACTCTGAGACCACCTTTGCCCTCAACCCACCCTCTCCCACAGTCCCAGCCCTCCCTGCCCATAAAGCATGCATTACTTCATTCATGATTTCCTTATCCTCAAAACAATTCTGTAGTAACATTATCCTGTCAATATTGACCAAGAACTTAATAAGATTTATCAGTATGTGGGTATTTTGTGAGCAAATATTCAAAATGTTATCACAAAGTGAGATTTGCTTCAAATTGTCCTGGAAATTTGCCATTTGCAGCAAAAAAGGAGACCCAGAAGCATACTTATGCCATCAAGCAAAGCACTGTCAATATCACAGAAAGCCTTTCTCTTTTTAGGGATGAAAAACAGTTCCTCCCACATGACTTCTAATGCGTTTTTAATGAAAGATTGTAATGCTGGTCCCTGGCAGAATCAGTAATGTGATTACAGAGAGCAGCAGAGCGCCAAGGCACACATGATGGCATGCTACCCCTAAACCTGTCTGCCACAGAGAGGGAAACAAAAAGTCTTTCCACGAACTTGTTTCAAAGTGGAACTGAAAGTGAAGAAAAGAAATACAAATCATGCAGTTATGAGTCAGTTAAACAGAGGAAGTCCAGCTGTGGGGCTGACCATAACTGACCCCACTGCAGCTTCACATTTACACAGCAGCAACAGCAGTAACAAAGCATGCAGGAAAGCTAAATAGGCAATATTAATGTGAGAGAAACCCTGGTGATTTGTGATACTTTCAGTCATCACAGAGGTGATACGCATCTCACAGGTCACTAAGTATTTATATAAAAAGCATTCAAGTCAATCTAATCCACTTGTACAGTTTTCCAAACCATAAGTTGATGCTAAGTTTCCTAAGATCAGCGAGGCGTACTGTTAAATGAATCAAACAACAGGGTTTCCTCTGCCCTCCGCCAAACAGTGACAATCAAATTCATTCTATTTCCATATAACACCAGATCCATAGACTGTGTAAAACATGGACGTAGTCTCACCGAGGTCACCCGTCTGTTTCTGAAATGGAAAATGCAGCACATCGGCTATAGCGGCCATATTGGTAGTGGCAAGGGCTTCGCATACAGCCATAGGGCGCCTGATAGTCACGTGACCCTCAGCTGTGCCTCTTATTGGGTTAGGGTTGGGGTTAGGGTTAGGGTTAGGGTTAGTACAGTGGGTGCTGATAGTAAAATTAGCAACTCAGACAGGAGACGTTTTTTGAACCAGGCTGTAAAAAGATTAACTTCTGCTTTGAAAATGGCTTTTTTTGGCTTGGTGTGTATTTGACTTCCGGTACTTCCAGAGCCAGCCTCAAGCGAACACTCCAGAATCAGCAGATTTTAGCACTAGTCTCCTATTCTTAGACCGGAGGTTGCCGCTTGATCAGATCACAGCAGAAGTAATTGAAGGTTACCTCTCTTATAGATCATGTCTATACCTTGTTCTTTTATTGGATAGACTAAACAGTCTGATGTTATCTATCTTATTAACATGAAGGGGTGTCATTTCTGTCTATACATGCATGTTCCCTTTTATCCTCTGCTCTCTGTATGGCGCACAACAAAGTCCTGCCCTGATGTGTCCACAGAGACACACACACAGACAAGCGCACTGTGTGTAGCAGATAGAGAATTGGGAAAACTAATGTCACAACCCCCACAAGAAATGCAGGATTTTTTTTTTTTTTAAGTTGGGATGTCTCGATCGGATCATGTGATCGGAATTGGGGCATTTTTTAACAATCAGAGATTGGGGGAGAGGGAATCAGAAAAAGCCTTGGGCCTTAGTTCTTGTTTTTAATTAAAATGTGTATAATAGCACATCATTATTCATTTTAGAACAGAACATCATTTGTCATTATAACAAGTACAACGAAATTGCAAACAAGAAATTGCAACCTTATTGTCACACACATAAAAGGTAATCTTGTGGTGCACCACTGAGAAGCTTTATTTTTATTTTGTTGATCCAATGCTGCACTAAGCGGAGAAAAAAAAGCTATATCCATGTTGGATGGAATGATACCTTCATTTAAATAAAACAAAAAAACACTCAAAGGACAACTGGTAGGAGTTTTTCTTTTCTCTTAATGCATTGCTGAAAGAACAGATCAGGAAATATCGTAATCGGCAGATACTCAAAATTTAAAAAATCAGAATCGGGTCGGGAGCAAAAAAACGTGATCGGGACATCCCTATTTTTAAGTGCTCCCATGTCTCGCTCCACTGCTAGTAGCACATCATCACACTGCCTATCTTCATCTTGTACTATTTTAGATAAAAATGGCTCAAGCACTTCTTGAATCGGTAAATTCTCAGTAAACTTACTGGTTGCATAGATGAAAAATTTACTTCTACTGTCTCAAGCTTTAGGGGCAAAATGCGAACATTTAGGGGCAGTCTGCAGCCCTGATCAGGTACTTGTTACATATCATTACAGGTATTTGTTATGGATGCTCAAGTTAAATTTGAAATGAAATTGAAAACTACTTTTCAGCAGTCAAGAAAACAATCAGTGAAAAAGTTTGAGTTTTAAGAACTACTCGTGTCAGCTTAGAACAACACAAAGGGTGGGACAGAGGGTACAGACAGGACACGGTTCCTGTTGAGGAAACCCTGTGAAACAGAAGCACATCTGCATGCTGCTCCTCTCATGGGCACTTCCATGTCATAGCTCTCTGGCCCAGGGCCCTGCTGTAAAGCTTCCTCTCAGAACCAAGGACTTTCCGTAGTGGGACATCCTCCCAGCTGACGAGAGCAGGGAGTCACTGAGAGGCTGTGAAGGGCCTGGGAGTCACACATCCACTATTGTGTTACAGACAGTCCAAACACCACAGATCAGTCCAAGGTCAAAACACAACAGTTCAAGTGTTTTATCAGACGTTTCTTTCATTCACACATTTTACTCACATCTTTTACTTTTGCATTACTCAACTTGAACTCCACCTGTGAAAGGAGTCTTATCATTTGAAGACACACAGTTGGCCATTTGGATTTAATGGCCCTGCTTTAGATCAACTATCAAGGTGGGTAAACACCCTTTGTACATAACTCGACATCTGGGTTACTGTCAGGCCAATCTCATATTTTTTGTCACAGTTAATAATATTGAAGATTCTCTTTATGTTTGTAACAGGACAGGGAAATAACAATGATTACAAAATTACAGACAGCAATTAAATGATGTTATAAACAGTCATTGAACATCAGCAGAAGGAACAGGCTACATCTAAAAAAAGCAGTCTCAATGAGCGGCCTCAGTGTGGACGTTGTAGGTTAAAAAAGAACCTTAGTAGTGTCAAGGCATTTTAAAAAAGAACAACAAAAAAACACGTCCACCACTTCCTTCCTGAAAGTTTAACTGACTATGCATTAATCTTGCTGGGGACATACAGCTTCGTTTTGTAATCCTCCCCTTGTTCACATCACAGAGACGCTTCATAATTAATGAATAAAATCCCTCTGCTGGACACACTCACAATCAACTTCCAAAAAGTGACTCATAGAGATGCCGCAGTCACATAACGGAGGAAATATAAGACAACGCGTCCTCCTGAAACTCTACACCATGTGTCAGTTTGCACCAACATAGCAGAGCATCAGCTCAACTGTGAGCAACACGAGCAACAGTGAATACCAGAGTTCACCATGGTGCTGCTCAGGAGAAGTCAGACAAGTGAAAGTAGGATTTAGAAAGTGCATGTCATCTTCCAACTTTAAGTAAAAGCAAGGTACAATTAATGAAAAATCAGCAAGTTTTATTTACTGCCCTTCTTAGATCTTTAAACAAGCAGTATCAAAAAATGTGATTTAGCTGCAGTTGTGGGATTAAATTTCACCATTTTTAGAAAGGTCATAAAAATTGGGTCAGGAACCACGTTAGGTCACAAGTACAAAAGAATAAAATGACAGCGCAGAGTAACTTTGGTGTGGTATATTGGAGGTAACTCTGGTGTCCTGACTTACTCTATTGAAAATCTAACTGAATGGAAGGAGAAAACTTCTCTTAGACCTCAACCAGCACTGTCCTGATGGTTCAGTCTCAGTAAGACAAAGTCAATTCAGGGTAAGGCAGCAAAACCAATGAATTCACCTCAGCCCGAAAGTCACTGTTGGAATCACCAGCACTGTAAGTTTATCAAGTGCTTAAATAGGGATGGGTAACTTTCACATTTGAAACGATAGGGTACTAATGCCTGGTACCTGGCAATCGATATCGGTACCCAACGGTACCAATTTCCGGTACTTTTATGTGTTCATGTGGTAAAAAATATCAATTTGTTTAATAATAAAATGTAAATTGTTTTAAACTTAACATATTTATTCTTCAATATATAACCTTGAAATGCTGTGTTCATGTCCAGAATGGAAAATCACCTTCTCTTTCACTCCCTCACAGTTACAATGATGCATTTAGGTACCTAAACATGGTAGCTTTTGATTTTACGTGAATCAGTACGCGGTACTTTTGACAGAATTCAATCGGTACCTATAAAAGTACCCTATCCGGTACCCATCCCTATGCTTAAAACAAAGACACTTGTTCTGCTTATGTAACATCTGCAACATTTAATGCTAAATACACATAAATACTAATTAACAAAGAAAATATTCAAGTTTTTGAATGATTCAGTTTAAGGATCACAGTAATGTAATCAAGTAATGATCCCATGTGATACAAGTTGGCGATTATTGATAGGATAGGAAATACGTTATGATATGGCACAAAACAAAAACAAAAAAATGAAATGAAACAATATGACACAATACAAGGCCAAACAATATAAAACAGTTTGATTAAAGCAATACAAACATGATTCATTCAGGATATTACAATACAAGAACAGGGGTTGACATTAAGCTAAATTTGCCTGTTACTATCAGCTGGTTTAAAGGTTGGGTAGCCTGGAGACCTTCAGGATTATGCTAACATAGATATCATTCAAAGCATTCATGCTTCAACTGTAGGCTGAGCAAACAGATTTCTGTGCAGGGGGTAACAAATCATTCCTACAATATGACGCAAACTAACTCTACTGGGCTTTTTTAGCACTGACCAGCAGATTAGGCAGAAAGAATAACATTTTAGCTTTGTCATATTGTGGCTAACTCCAATAGCCTTGCCTGTGTGGTTGGAACTTTCTCTCTTCTGCTCTGATACTATCAAAAGGTAACTTCAGGTCTAACAATAAGAAGCTGTGCAGAAGTGCTACAATTAGCAGTTCATTGAGTGTCTGCTTGAGGCCAGCTTTTGAAGTACCAGAATCCACATCTGCATGCAAAAGGAAAAAACAAAACAAAAACAAGGACCACACAGCCTGGTACAAAAATGTCTCCTGTCTGAATCACCAATGTCACTAAGGGTACACAATGCACAGGGGGTTGATATTTGTTTCTATCACTGCTGCTAAGAAGATGTTAAAACAACAAGTTTACCCAATCAGAGGCACAGCTCACTTGACAAACAGGAGGGCACCCTATGGCTGTTAGTGTGGACACTCAGAGCCCGCCCCATTTCCAATATGGCCCCTGTCAACAGTTTGCTTCAAAACTCCATTTCTGGAACAGACAGATGAAATCATGGAGGCTGCATCCATTTATTTTACAGTCTATAGATACTACCAGTCACTCTCTCTTGACTCTTCTGGTGATTAAAATTTTGACTTGTTGACTTTTGCCTGAGAAAACCTGGAGTTCAGATAAGATAGGAAAGGATACATTGCAATACAAATTCGGTATAATAAGCGATGATAGAGTGCCTTACCATGCAATATGATTTGGTACTAAATGAGACAATATGGGACTTCCTCTGCAGTAACTAGAGATGTGATATGGATGTTTTAATTAAAATAACAACAGCAACTCCACTGCATGTTGCCCATAAACTACGTAATAAATATAATCCCAAAACTTGAAATATTTTATTCCTAAACTTGATGATGTGGGTTTTGATTAGTTAATTTAAAACCATTTAAAGTTTAATTTTTACAGTGTAGTAGACTGATGAAATAATAATTATTGGCATTTTTGTGCAGTGTTGCATTTTTGCATTTTTATGAGTAAAACTGGTTACAAAAAGTCAAACTTATGGGTTACACTGACATCTTTCACCCAATAATTTCTTTGCAACATTAGTTTAATGTCACAGTAGTTTAATTGACAAACTTGACATTTATGTTTCCAAATTAAACATATGTATGAAACATTGCATTTGACTTCCATTATTTCAAACACAATAAAATAGAAAAGAAAAGTTGTTTTTAATAAAATAGTTAACAGTGTAGAATATTGCAATTTATCACAGTATTGTAATTTTGTGATATTATTGTAGTGTGACCTAGGTATCGTGTTACGTATCGTGAGGTTCTTGCCAATACTCACCCCTAGCAGTAACATTAACAAATAAAAACAGTAAATAAAAACAACCTTAAACAAGCAAACTGCACATGAAAAGCAGCAAAGTGAAGAAATTGCGCTTTTTCTTTATAATCTCAGGGATTCTTTGCTAAAGTAGGTAAAAATCCATTCTTTTAAATCGGGCATTTGGCAACATCTGTCAGAAGGTAGATGCTAACACCAGAGTGAAGAGTTGTGATATGGGTCAGACAGTGCTCCTAATGATATAATGATACATAACATTTGAGCATAGTAGTTTCTGTCCCTGCTTCACTTACTGCTAAGTTTGCATGGAGGAGAAAAAGGTTTTTAGAGGTCAACGCTCCTTTTACACCAGTAGTATAAAGGACAACTTTGTTGCTGATTTCCAGCTTGTGGGCTGGACCCTTGAAATGGCCACAAAACCAAAACATCATGATCTCAGAGGAAAGCTGTCTTTTATGCTAGAGCTGCTGGAGTTTTGACCTCAATACCAAATTGTTCCGAATCGTAAATGTGCTCCTAAAACTGCTGACATAATGAAGTAAGCCTGGACTAAGATCACTGTGTAGGCTTGGCACCAACACCTCGCTGGAT
Organism: Halichoeres trimaculatus; assembly: GCF_033239565.1. Lineage (NCBI taxonomy): Eukaryota > Metazoa > Chordata > Actinopteri > Labriformes > Labridae > Halichoeres > Halichoeres trimaculatus. Next base: position 25,429,054 of record NW_027437180.1, read on the forward strand.
CTGTGCCTTAAAGACACAATAAGAGACGTGACTTAATGCAGGCCATGAGCAGTAGTTTGTGTAAAAGTAGGTCTGTGTAAGGGTTTAGGAACAGAAAAACATGTTGAGCGAGAGTCCGAATCACCAGGCGACTGTAGCACTGCTGAGAGAATGTACCTTAAGCTACATTAACCTGAAAGCACTGGTGCCACTGTTCCCTGGGAGGAAACTTAGTGTTACTTTCTCCCTGAATTGAAATCCTTTGCCTTTTTCAGCTTTATATGTTTTAGCATATATTTGAGGATTACTGTCTGAAAACATTAGAAAATAAAGCACAGACTTCTTCCAAAAACTACCTGAGCAGTCCATGTTTTAATGACTTGAAATGTGGCTGTAAGCAACATTGAGCACCTCTAGGCGAGCCCAGCCCACAAGACTAGAGTTCAAAGAGATAACAATCTAATGAGTTTAACCCAGCTGAGGTGTGTGTTTGTGACTGAGAACAAACAGAAAAAGAGGTTGGTGTTAAAAGATATCAAAGACTCGAATGTCAGAAAACAGGTATATCTACCCTCATACAGATCCGATTTAATACAAGCAATACTCTTATCAGGCAGACAGAGCATTTGTACGGAAAAACACTTCATTTATTCTGCAGCTGTTTCTTCTCATAATCATAACACAGGGAAATAGGAAGAGCGATCAATCTGAGGGAAAAGTTGGACCTTAACACTTCTTTCCAAAGCAAGTGCACGATTTGTTTGACTTCCCAAAGACTTTTTCTTACATAATCAAGTTGGAAACTTACGCTTCGTTGCATTGATGAGGTTCTTCCCATCTTTGTACAGTTCTTTGATAAATCTGTTGGTCTTTTCCAGCTCTGCTTCGTGTGCTTTTATTTTCTCCCTGAAGCTCGGGCTGTCCAGATAGCATTCACTGAATTCCAGCGGGTGTAGTCCCATTTTTGTGACAGAAGTTATAGCTTTGTCTGCTGAAACTTAAAAACTTGTCCAAAAGCCTCTTACTTTTTGTTGAGGAAAAAAACTGCAGTTCCTATCAAATGACCGCTCCTTTCTCAAGCAGTGTCAGGTCTAACGGAGGAGCATAGCTACGTCAGGTAGCAGCAGCTAACGGTGATTAGCATTGTAACTTATGACACCCAGGCGCATGGGTGTTCCCACAGTTGTCAAATAACGAAGCGACAGGTATAACGGTTAAAAGGTGAAAACGATACACGGTAAGGTGCGGTGTTCATAGGAAGCCGGTTCACAGATATTGTCAGAGAGTCATGTTTGCTGTGTCTGATTTTCCTTCCTCCATCAGCCGTACTCCACCTAGCAGAGTGACAGATTGGGAAACTCTGCTGACATCTGCGTGCGTGTAGCAAACTTCTGCCAAAGAGTAGCTCGTCTCTACAAGATGGTTCACTAATACATACTTCCACCTACACTTAACCCCCATTGAACTACAGAAACTACAACGTTACTCATAAGTTATATTAATGTGTGTAAAGCGTTTTACTGCTCTGATTGAACCATTTCCAGCATTAATAGACCCCTAGAGTGATATTGAGGGTAATCAAGTTTTTCAATCTATATCTTTCATTTTCCACAGTTTTTAATTAATGAAATACCTTTAGTTACTAATTTATGGACTTATTTAATGAAAAAAACTCTGTATGGATGTCTTAATTTGTTATTGCAAGAGCTGACTGACCAATGCTGTTTGGCAATCAAACAATGGATAAGTGCTAAATAAGTATGTAGTATAGTTCCTACCAGAATGTCATGCAGATCATCGAGTAACTTAAACATGTAGTTTTTACTCACAGCTTTGAAAACGTTATGTCAAAACTGAATATGGCCTGGAACTTCATTTAAAGACATCTATTTCACTAAATATACCAATATACAAATAAAGTGAGCAAACTGAAAGACACTTTTTTACAGTATGAGGAAGGCTGACATTGAACCAATTTTGAATGATAGATCCTAAGACAAATTTGTATCTTTCTAAGTTAATAGACCCATTGCATACCCATGAAGACTTCATGTAATTGTGGATGGCACTGAAAACAAAGAACAGGAATGACAATTTGTATTACCAACACAGTCAGGTTTGCAAAATGAGGACACTAAAGTAACCATGGTTTGCCAACTGCAAGCTCAAACTCAACAGTGGTGCAAAGCCTAAATAATAAGGCATACAGCTGAAGTCGTTTACAGGGCTTTAAAAAGGTACTCGAGATGACTGTCAGTAGATTTCCAGTGTAAACATGAGGTAGGACAATAATGATTAAGCACACCATCTGCTTTGAGACATTTCTAAGGTGAAACACTGTGAAGAAACTGAAGACTAAACACCTCAAACACTGCATTGCTTAGATTAAATTCTGCCTGTTCAGGTTCTATTTGTGATTAAATGATAGCCGAACAAACCTTATCACAGATGGCTTACAAATTCTGGATTTATCAGACACTTATAGTTATTTACAGAGAAAAGAGGAAAGTTTTACCAGAAAGATTACAAAACATGTATGCTTTTTAGCACAGAAGATGAAGGGAATAGATCAAAGTTTAATTTAAAGCAGTTTGCAAGGTCAAATTAAAAACAAAAGTTCAAGTTAAATTGTGGAATTATTTAAATAATAATTTGATGGGCTATCATCAGCTATATCAGGGAGATACTTTATATATGAATAAAGTTATCAATTCAGGAAATCAGTAGAGTGTTTCGTGTGTGTTTTCCATCTTATATCTGAGGAAGTGAAGACTAAACTGCCAGATTTGTTTCATAGTGTGTTAATCATTCATCAGTTGTAACTGGACAGTCCCATCCAGACATTTACTGTTCGCTTTTAGAGTACGGGGCAGGTAAAACAAGATTTACCATGCGATTAAAAATTTTCATTGTTATATTGTGTGTGTGTGTGTGTGTGTGTGTGTGTGTGTGTGTGTGTGTGTGTGTGTGTGTGTGTGTGTGTGTGTGTGTGTGTGTGTGTGTGTGTGTGTGTGTGTGTTTGACGGTTTTGATTTGAAATAAGTGCAGGGCAATGAAAATCGAACGGCCATTTTTTTTTAATGTACGAACATTTTACGAAACGCTTGTCATACTTGGCTGAATATGAGGCATAAATCAAAGATATACGAATGTCGGATTAGGATAAAACATATATCAAAAGTTAATTCAAGATCACATGTGCAGTACCTATGGTTGTAAACTATCTTGATCGCTCCTGCTCTTTGATTTCACTCCAAGATCTATTTGGTTCCGCCGGAGGGGATATATAAAGCAGTTACAGCAGCCGTCACTTATTTTTGAAAGAACTACAAAAGTATTTATTTTGTAATATTTATAAGTGAAAGCCTCCACCTCCGACGTGAGTTATCATACATTTAAACAAACCTGTTTAAATACACTTTTGCTGATGGAACCATTCTTTGCCAAGTGTTTCTTTCCGAGTTCTTATACGTACGTACACATAGGTTTATCGGTAGATTCCGAACTGCATCTCTCTTTTAAAGCAGAGGCATACCCTACATTTTTTAAGGTGTCCATTCTATCGTTGGTGTAAACATATATGTAGAGTATTTATTATGTTATTACAATACCGTATCGAATGACATAACAGATTTTTATTATTGTATCTAAGCTGACATCAGGCTTCTGTTGGGGAGATAGCTCAGAAGGATGCTAACGGCTTTTGTGGACATGTTAGCGACAAAGTTAATTTTTTTCACCAAAAGAAACATCGCAGCGTTGACCAAACAGCTTTGTTCTCTGCCTATGCAACAGCTTTGAGCTAAAACACCATAAAGTAAGTCACCATTCATTATCAGTGGCTTCGAGAGTATCAAGTATCATTATGTGTCTAAATTATCAAGATTTGGAGCCTGATATTGAGCTATTTTCCTCCATAATATGAGCCATTGCCCTGTGTTTATGATTCATTTGGTATTTTAAGGTTGAACTCCATTATCTCTGTATTTTTGCTAAGAGAAAAAAGAACATTCACTTTTCAAAGTGTGCCTTTTTTTCTTGTCTTTTCTTTGCATTACTTTATTTATTATTTACTCCGTGATGAAATACAACTGAGCTGTGTTATTAGACAGAGCAATTACTGATTTATTTTTATTATAATTATTACTACTTTTTTTCTATAAGGATGCCTAATGCCAGTGCGCGTCCAAGGCATGGAAGGAGGACGCGAAGGCGCCGCAGAGAGGACCCTGCCAGGAACGAGCTGGTCTCTAGTTCCCTGGAAAGTGCTCAACAGTGTCTGTTCAACCAGGATTATGGAACTGCTTTCGTGCACTATCTTCTTGTCCTCAACCTCGCACCTGTGTTTAAGGACTTTGCCAAGGTAACAACTGTTTACATTACGCAGAAAAAGAAGAAACTTTTCTCACATTAACTGCCAAAAATTGTGCATATATGAAAAACATCAGTAGGTATACACACATTGCTGCACAATCACAGGATGTTATATTTGAAAACTTTTTTTAATCATCTTTCTTTTTAAGGAGTCTTTCAGGTTCACTCTCTTCAAATGGACTGAGGAGCTGGACTCTGTGGGCCGTATCCAGGACCTCTTTGATTGTTACGAACAAGCACTGGAACTATTTCCCACTGATGAGGTTATCCTAAACAGCATGGGTGAACACCTTTTCAGGTATTGCCATCCCACTTTGCAAAATATAGTGTTACACAGGTTCTTTTTTTTAATGTACTGAGTCTTTCCTTTGTTTTTAAACCCAGAATGGGGTTCAGAGATGAAGCAGCAGGTCATTTCCACAAAGCCTTGAAGTTAAGACCTGACTATCCAGAGGCCAGGGAGAACTTCTACCGTGTGGCTAACTGGCTGGTGGAGCGCTGGCATTTCTTAATGCTCAATGACCACGGGAGGAACAGGAAGTACCAGCAAGCCATTCAAAAGGCTGTTAAAAGTGGCTGCAGCACTGTACTTGACATAGGTACTGGCACAGGGATCCTTGGGTGAGATATTTTACAAGCGAGTTTGTATTATTTGTCATTGTTGAATTATGGAATTAACTTAATGTTGGCTCTGACCAAAAATTTCATTTAGTGGACATAGTTAGAATAGGACCTCTCTTTTCTTCTGTGTTCTTACTCTGATTTCCTGGTTCTATCTCTCTCAATTAAGTATGTGTGCAAAGGAGGCAGGGGCAGCTGAGGTGTACGCCTGTGAACTGTCAAAGACGATGTACGAACTGGCCTGTGAGGTGGTGACTGCTAATGGAATGGATGGTGACATCAAGATTCTCCATATGAAATCTCTGGAGATGAAAGTGCCAAAAGACATCCCACACAGGTACATATCACACCCAAACATATTAAGAATCACCTTAAAGTGCGCAGTATCTTTATTGTTGTCTGTACTTTATGCACGAGCAAAGTTGTGTTTCTCATGTTTTTCCACTCGGTGTTTTGTTTTTAGAGTTTCCCTGGTGGTGACAGAGACGGTGGATGCCGGATTGTTCGGAGAGGGGATAATGGAAAGTCTAATTCATGCTTGGCACCACCTTCTGCTCCCTCCACAGGTGACTTAAATTATCAAACAAACACAGAATGAGAAACCTGTCTTCCTGTTGTCAGAGTGCAGTTTTAATATGTCTTTGGGTTCTTGGCAGTAAACATCTATTTGCCTTGAAATACAGGAAGTTCTGAAGAAATTGTTGCAAATGTTCACAATACCAACACATGGAGTTATAAATGATACCAGAAGTGTGTCATAACTCAGGATGAGGACTTGGAGCAAACACAGTGGAATCTTTGAACATTTCAAATGAACAAAGGCTACTTGTGCTCTGATGAAAAGGATAAGCTTAATGACCACAATATTGTTCTTATTGGCAAACAAAGGGATGTGTCCTTCATTATCTTAAATTTGCGGTTGTCATTTCATTTCACTTAAACATTTGTAGTTACTTGTCTACCTAATAAAGTATTGAATATATACTCTCAAGAAAACACCTCAAGTCTGTGTTTTTCACCCTAAAGAAAGGTAATAACGAGTCCCAGGAGCATTCGCAAACAGGACGGGTCATTCCTGCTGGTGCCACCGTGTTCAGTATGGCAGTTGAGTGCCTTGAGATTCGCAGACATCACAGGTAAACCCAAGAGTGGGAAACAGAAGAGTTCTTGTGGTACAAGTGCATTGTGGACCCACAGTGAGACTTCTGGTTTTTTTCTCATGCAGGATGTGTGTGTCAGAGGTCGGAGGTCTTTCCATGGCTGATGCCGGTGAGCTCCGCAGCCCGGTCAGCTGCAGCTCTGAGCCTGACGAGTCCATGGAGCCGTACACCACTGAGAGACTCAGCAGGCTGCCAGGAGGATACAAAGCCCTAACTGCGCCGTTTACAGCCCTTAACATTGACTTCAACAATGTGCAGGTGAGCACAAACATGAAGGACAACTTTTCTGTGCTGTTTTGCGTCATCTATGCAGCCACAGGAGAAATCCTGATATTAAATGTGTATCTGCTGCCTTCAAGCATCATGCAGTCAGTGAGATTGTTAATTTACCAGACCATATGTCTATTTGTCCCATGAAACAAACACATTTGTTGCCTCTCAGAACAAAACATTGCATGACACTGGTCACTCATTATTTAGCTTTAGCTCTGCAGGGAGTGATGACTGATTCATAAACTGGCAAAGCACAGGCAGATTGGAGACTGTGTTTATCCAGACATTACCTGCAGGAGAAGTTCATGATATTCATCACTGAGAATATTAATTTTTGCAGTTGGGTCTTTCAGACAAACTCAGCCTGTTAAAAGAACCATGACAATTTGTTTAGAATAAGTGATGCAAGAGTTTTTGACGTGACAAGGGAAGTGACTGGTCAGCTCTTCTCAAATCAGAGAGTGAGCAAAACAAAACTGGCACATAGGCAAATGTTTCCCCACCACAAAAAAAGTTTGTATTCTTTTAGTTTTCCATTTAAGGGGCTTATGTGGTACAGACATCCTGTTCTAAAACACTGAAGAGGTTTTCCTGTTTCACGACAGACTGACATATTTCGCAGAAGGTTTACTTTTTTTTTTTTTTTTTTTTTTTAACATTTTTTGAATAGGCCACAGCTAACCATCATGATTAAGTTTCACAGTTGAAGCTGTAAAGTGCTTTTGTTTTATCTTTTTATTGGAAAACTAGTGCTTTGATCTCTTTGTGATAGAGATGCACTGCCAAAAATGGAATCAAAACATCTGAAGGAATTATAAGTGTTTATCTCTTACTTTAAGCAAAAAAAAAAATCCCATTAGATTTTAAATGAGCCACTTTCATCTGAAAAAAATCAGAAAATGTCTTGTTTCAAGATATTAAGAGACAAAAATTATGTCTGAATTGCTCGAATTATAGTTAAGAAAAAGACACTTTTTAGGTTTTTTTGTATTGAGATAATCAAATTTAAGAAGCTTGGTATTTATATCTTAAATATATGTTATTCTTTACTAAACACAACTCCTCATAATAAAAAAATCAATGAAACCAGATCATATTTACTCATACTAGACCTTATTTTATATAGTATATCTTTTCAGAACAGTTGATTGACTTAAGACTGCAACACCTGTCAGGTACTCAGCTTTATTCTTTTGTTACGTACTTAAGGAACTGGAGGGCCTGAGCTCCCGGCCCGTTCAGCAGATCCGCCTGCCCGTCACTGAGGAGGGAGAGCTAGACGCTCTGGCTGTGTGGTTCCAGCTTCACCTGGATGAAGAGAGCAGTCTATCCACTGGACCGCAGGAGGATACCTGCTGGGAACAAGCCATTTACCCTTTCCACTGCTCCAAGGGTAAGATTTCTAAAAAAGATAGGCAGGGAGACATTTAAGGGAAAGCTTTGCAACACAATTCCATTTTTCTTTTAATTTCCACCATCTTGCTGGTTGCATTTATGGAAAGAAATGTGAATCTTTATAGTCTCTCTGCTTTCCTTGTCTTCCATTTTTCCTATCTGCATTTCCATCTTACATCAGATGAGGGCAGTGTACACTTTGGACTGTGTTTGACATTCTGCATAAACCTGTTTTAATACCAGGGAGGCTTGCAGGAAATATTGTGGCTGCCATTTTCCTCTATACAGTTTTGCAGCATTAAGTTTATCAATGACTTTATTTATTGATCTTTGTGAGAAAAGAGTGAGAATAATTTAGTGTTATGTCAGGGTGATAAAGGTAAAGCTACAATACAGCTGAGAAATAGACACTCTGGAAACATCTCTGAAATGATAGATTGTCTAATAAAGTTAACTAATAGCTCCACTTTAAAATGTACTCTGTTTGGAATTATTCTTGGGATAACTTAGACATCTATGTCAAAAGCAAAAGCTGTTTTTTTTTTTCCGTCCTTTACAAAGTTTAGTTGTTTAATAATTAACAAACTCACAAACATCACAAAGAGCACCGTCTAGTCTTCCCTCTGTTTTGATACCAGGTCAGAGTGAATTTAATAGTTGCTGACATAAGGTGACATGTTCCAGTTGGCATTGCACTTCATCATCCGTCAGACAGAGCTCAGCAGCATTTCACAGCTCTGCTAATTGGTGACAGCAGCGTCGAGGGAGCCGGCACCTTTCCCGATGATCACCAACATCCGTTTCCCTGATCGCCATGACATCGTGCACCGTGATCGCCTGTGACACTCTTTAGTGTTCATGAAATTCTTATAGGCAATAAATATGCATCTTTCCCAAAAGCCTCTGACGAGCCGTGCGCTGACATGAAGACATGAACAGATGTTATTCCTCCAGGAATCCTTTTTGTGCCGCCCCCCCTCCTCCTGCTTACAGTGCGCTTGGTCTTCTGAATCTCTTTTCTCTGCCAGGCTCCCTCTCCTTCTTTACGTCTCCTTTTTTTTAAATCTCTGTCTCTTTATGTCTTTTAGTGTTTTCAGTCGGGCTTGTTCCACTTCAAGCTTTAAAGCCCATTCAGACTCTTCCAGCAGCCCAGTCAGCATGATATTAAAAGAAGAAAAAAAAAGGAAATGCTAACTTTGACAATGGTATCATGTACTCAATAATAACCTTTTCTGATTGCCATAATAAGAGTTCTTTAGTTGTCTTCCAGTAGAGCCTCACATAGGCAAAATACCTGACACTGAATATTTTTCATTTATTGGTTCCGAAACACCTCTATTTTTCTGTATTGGAAAAAAAACAACAATTTTTTATTGTACCCTTTTAAAGGATTGCCTTAGAACAACTAGTTTTATTTCCCTGCGCCTGAACCTGCATTTTAAACTCATGAAAATTGTATAGAAAGTTAATCATCTGGCTAAAAAAAGTACGCATTTTTATTTTGATTTGCTCAACTCAAAAAAAAAAATCTACAGGCCATGTCAGTTTTCTTTATTTGTGTCCTTCAGGTTTTGTCCTGAAACCCAAAGACGAGCTGATAGTTGAAGTCTCCTGCAGAGATGCCTACCTCCGACTCTGCAGCGTGGCTGTGCTGAGAGATGGGCATGAAATCCGTCTGGACAAGCGTCTGGATTCTCAGGATTCAGGAAACCTTGTCTCAACACAAAACCCAGAGGCAGAGCTGTGCAGTGCACTCGCCTGCCTTCAGACGGACCAGAACCAAGCCAAAGACTTCTCCATGCTGGAATGCGCAGAGATGGCGCTCCTTAACAATCAGGATTACCATCAGAGTTTTAGCACAGCACTAGGTAAGCTCATCTCCCAGCTAAAGGCACAAACCCGAGAGCAAGGACCAGATTTTCAGTCTTCCACAGACTCAAGTGACCTCCTCTACGTCCTTGATGTGTCTGAGGGATTCTCTCTGCTCTCCCTTATTGCTGCTAGTCATGGTCATGTTAAAGCGTACAGCTCTGTGGAGAAGAAGAAGCAGCAAGAAGTCCTAAAGAGACTGGCTCATTCAAATAACATCCCCGAAAAGCATCTAGAGTTCTGGCTCAACCATGTAGAGGATGAGCAGGGGATGTTGAAGAGGCCATCCAGGGAGAAGCTGTGGAGTGCCATCATCCTGGACTGCGTGGAGACATGTGGCCTCATTAGACAGAAACTCATGGACAAAGCTTCATTAGCCAGGTAAGGCTACATTTCCCCTCTTTTTTGCTTCATCTGCAATACCTTTGATCAATTTTGTGGTATTTTGTTTTTAATTTGTTTTCCTATGTTCTGTGAAAGGTGTCTGCTGGAGGAGGGAGGACGGATTTTCCCAGAGAGGATCGTGGTTTATGGCATGCTGGTGGAGTCTGACACACTACTGCTGGAAAGTGCTGTCCAGGGTCAGGAGCCAACTCTGGGATTCAATATTGCACCCTTCATTAACCAGTTCACTGTGAGTATATCAATACAAGCTAGGCTGGTTTTAGAAAAGTAAATTAGCAGCAATAAACAATATGAAGATTACAATGAAGAGAAACATTCTGTTTACTTGTACCACTCTGTTGAGCCCCTCCTACTGTGTTACATTTTTACCGCTACACTCCAGACAACTTTCATGGGAATTTCTACTTTGTATGAGCTGTAAAGGCGGTCAGCGGTGACTCGGGCAAATGAGCGTTTAATAAAAATCTGCTTCAGAGGCTTAGAGCATTGTTACACTGTGAACTTTGGTTTGTCGGCTATAGTTAGTAAAAAGTAATTAATCGGTGATTTGTTTGTGCTCATAAGGTGCCAGGGCACAAAGTCAGGTGATATTGGCCAGGCTCGATGGTGGGTTTGGATTTTCAAGACAGAACACGAAATATTAGTGTCACCATAATCAGTTCCCTGTCATTGGATTCAATCATGCCAACACTCACAGTGTGCTAGCCAGTCTCTGCAGGTGCAAAACATATGTCATCATCTGCCATAGAGGCCTGAATAGTAAATGTCATACTGCCCTCTACTGGGCTGGCATTTTACTGCAATTGTGTTTATTTTTTGCTCCACACATCACTGGTCTGATCTGAAAAACCTTCCTTGACTTCAGTCTTCAGTAGTAACACAGACAGTGGGTCAAGGAAATAGTTAAGTTCCTTGACGCATTATCCCGGGAACCAAAAATTTCAGGATCTTCTGGTCAGAAGGCAGGCCGTCTTTGGTCAGACCATGCAGACAAATCGAGAAATTCGTCCAGAAGAGGAGAGAGGAATTTCAAACTAAATTCACATTTTAAGAATCAAAATATAACAATGTGCTTAACTGCTGTTTTTTCAAACAGTACTTTTTTTAAAATCCTGAATAATAACAGTAATTTTGTTTTTGCATTAAAGATGTTATTCAAATTAAAAATGCACCGATCTGAACCTGGTACAAGGAATCAGAGCAATTCAGCCCCTCAGAGCTGGATTGTGTATTGGTCGGAAAAGATAGGTCCAAACTTGACACTAAGGCTAAACTATGACTTAGTCTACAAGGTATAAAATTGTACAATCAAATAGTCATTTCTGTAAATAGGCTGTACCAAAAGTTCCTTGGTACTACGAAAGAAAATGTATGTGTTATTTTGTTGGCCTCAAGTCTAGAAGAGTTCAGACAGTATTAATTATCCTGGATTCTTGAATTACATTTTTTATATTCAAGGCCATAAAACAACATGAAAAATCAACCAGTGAAAGGTCTTACATTTAATAACGCAGTTTACCTTAAGTGATTGTAAATACTTAATCAAATCTACACTTTATGGTTTGCATAGCATGACTTTTCATTATCATTTCTCATGGATTTGTTTGCTCAAGTGACTGTGGATTTTGTGTCAGGGTGTTACAAATGCATTCAGGAAGCGTGAAAAGAAGAGAAGAGGTGAGGTTGAGGGAATCTGGCTTCCAGAAAATTACGGTGAAAGGTGGGAATGAAAATAATAGAAATGACAGCTATGAATGACACACCTGCAGATTGTTCCACTGTGCAAAAAGTTTTTATTAATTGTTCTTGTTTTTTGCTCTGTTAGAGGTCTGAAAAATCCTTAAATCTGTCAGTAAAAAGGTGTGCCCATGATGCAATATTACCAACCATATTCAAGGTTAACAGTGTTCAGAAAATGAATGTGCATCTATCTTGATGGAGCTGATGATACCACCAGAATTTATTTGTACAGTATTAATATGAAAGTGTTAATAAGAGATTTTAAATGACTTGAGAAAAACTCCATTGTGATCGCTCACAGTGAAGATCACTGAATGCCTTTGTCAGAGTGAAACTTCTGCTCTCTTCTTGAATCCAGTTGCAAAATCCTCCTTTTGTACATCTCAGGCCACGCGAAATCTCTTATTCTGTCTCATGTTCCTGATGCAACCGTCAATATTGACAGTTCTCACATGCAGTATGCTGTGTTTGTAAGCTTGCATCATTCACATACAAAGTTCACACATTAGTTGCAATAAGTTGCCTGTGGGTTTTGTTAAATATGATTGACATTTCATGCAATACTCTAAAACAAAAAAAAAAATCCAGAACAGATTTTTCTTGTGAGTCTGACTGCTCATCAAGTTGTTTTGTTTCCTACTTTCTACAGGTTGTCTTTAGTTGAACAAGGTTTATCTCCTGGAATATTAAAGTCAGGGTCTGTTTTCTATTGTGCGTTCCTTTTTTGATGTGTGCTTCCCCACTGAGTAAAAGTAGCTGCATAATTCCCTTGAAAGCTTGTCTTAATTTGGTCTGGATTTTTTTTTTCTGCATCATGTTGTGCTCTAGTTCTGCCTGGCCCCAGGGCCAGATGTGGGTCGCTCGTTTTAAAAGATGTTGTCTCAGCGGAGGGTACTTTCTAGCACAACTGTCACACAACACACAGCCCGGCCCTACACATTCCTACCTGAATCCATCAGTGCATATTATATCAAGCACATCAAACAGTGGAGGTCTCCACAAGTGTGACGGGGAGGAGGAAAGATTCTTTTGTTCTGAATTAAAGGAAACTGTGACACTTTTTCATACTGTCAGTCTGCTTCCTTTTGTAGCCCTGCAGCTGTGGCCTGTTTGTGAAGTTCTGAGAGTTTGAGGGGGAAGATTAGTCTCCAAACAACAGTCAGTGATTGATTATCCATGGACACAATGAATTCAAACTTAATGTGGATGAAAAGCGGTTCGTGACAGTGTGAAACATCTGTGGGAAAGATGCAACAATAACTCTTCAGCTTTAGTCCCTAAATTCTCAAAGTTGTTAAACCAACACAGCCAGAGTTACAAACTCTTCTTAAACTTGTGTCTTTACGGCAGGCACATTGCTCTAATGTTTTGGAGGGGATTACCAATCTCTCTGTTGTGGGTAGTGGGTGCTAACAGGAGCACCTGCTTCTTGTTACATCTCTCAAATCCAACTGACTCTTCCACTTTGATTTTTATTTTTATGCCTTTTAAGAATATGTTGTTCATTATTGCTGAATTTATATAACTCCCCATGATAAATCTTGTGTTAATTTTTCACATCCCTTCAGGTTCCGGTTCATGTTTTTCTGGACTTTTCCACACTGGAGTGCAGACATCTCAGTGAGTCTGTGGAGCTCTTTGTTCTTGACCTGATGGAGGCCAGCACAAACTACACTAACAGAGACGTGAAGGTGAGGCAAACATGGTTTCTACAAACATGTCATTTAAACGCCTCAAACCTCTGTCCAAGTTGGTTTTGTCATTGGACAGCATTGAACTGCTGAAGCATGAATTCAGTCAGGAGCTTGAAACTCCTAAAATTCTCAAATCTTCGAGCTTTTCTTCATAATCCAACAGAAAATCAGTTTCTTTCCCTATGACCCACAAAACAATCTCTCTTTGACAAACTTTAGCTTTTCTTGACCTACTTCCAGTGATTTGTATCAAATCCATTAAAGGCTGTTTGAAATTTTGGAGATAAAATCATTTTTTCTGTTTTTCATCTGCTTTGTATCTCTTATGAATGACTTGAATGATGTATTTTACAAGTTTTTAATAGTTTTACAACCTCAAGAGCATTTTTCTGCTTGCAGAGTAACTTGTCATTCTAGAGACATGTTTCTTGAAACGTTCCAGCTCAAAGTTTGTTTCTGGTTGCAGTTCACAACATTACTGCTAATTTTCTTTAACTTTAATAGCCCCCACCCCAACCAACCAAAGCAAAACCTGACTCAAGATTTCCAGATTATTAGCTTAGCCTTAGCGAAAAGTCCTTGAGCAGCTGATTTTGCTTTTGTAACATTAAGCAGCTTAAGCTTTATTCCCTGTTTTCCAGGTCCAGGCTACATCTGCAGGCCGAATCACTGCAGTTCCTTTCTGGTACAACATCTACCTGGACTCTGACATCAGCTTCAGCACCCTCAGCCGCAACTCGCACTGGAAGCAGGCAGCCGCTGTACTGCAGCAGCCGCTAGAGGTGCAAGCTGGGGACTGGGTCTGCCTCGCTGTGAAGCTTCACAAGAGCACGATATCCATATCAGCCCATAAACAGGAGGCCCCCAGACCAATGGAGTGATAATTTAGTGTACAATTTTATTGGGACTGGTTTGGTCCAGATGTTTTATGACACCTCAGCCAAACAGAGACAACTGGCACACAAGGAAATGTGTGAGTTCTGGTGTCTGTTCTCAATAAATGTAGAAAGTCTTCAAATGTCCAACTGTTCTTTAAGAAACTGAGTCTATTTTATGATGAAGTTAGCAAGTCACTGACCCTAAAAATACCTGTAGGAAGCGGAGTTTTTATGATCATCATTCATGAAATGACTTATTACGTTTTGCCAAATGTCAAACACATTTAAAGTTCTTATAATATTTGTGAATACATTATATAAGTATTAAATCTGAAAACAGGCGATGCTGTTTTTGTTAGATATGTTTGTTAGCACATAGAATTTTAAAAAATAGACCAAAAATGTGTGAAATTTTCTTAAAATAAATTCAATCTGTGAAATCGTGGAGTTATTGTGATTTATTGAGGAGTCTCAATAGATCTCAGGGATGGATTAAAACAAACTGTTGAACTCTTTCAGCTGTGATCCCATCAGCTCTATTTAGAAAAATAAAATCATGTAAGGCAATACATCCTTCTCTAACTCGACACGGTGCAGATAATCCTGCTGATTCGATACATTTGTGTATTTTCTGACACAAACTGTTATGTTACAATGTTTACTGAACATTTCTGTTTCCCTGCTCAAACCAAAGAGTTATCTTGGCCTAAAAGCTAAAAAACCCCGAACATCTCATCAAGTAACGGAAATAATAGCAGATAATAAAAGACTAAGTGCCCCTGAATATTAACACTGATGCAGTTTAAAGAAAGAGAAGTCCTACTGCACACAGAAAAAGGCATCTGAGAAGAATAGCTGATAAAACACAACTGAGTGAGGGCTACACAGTGAAGCTTATTGATGGGAAATGACTCAAATGTGCTGATTGTGCAGTTTGAGACTGAATCAACATTGCTTTGATAATTGCCTGTACCTACTCAAAGGTTAAACTGTAAATTGTGTACTATTGATCCTGTAGTGATGTTGTTCTGTCTGACACGTGTATAAAGCTCAAACCTGTTCTTCTAGCTCCCTACCTCTGGGTATTTTTTCACCCTTTTGAGGAAAAAATAAGAGAAGTAGACTTCTAATGTGCTTCAAAATTGTAGATTTACATTAATGTGTTTCAGCAATGTGCTATAGAAATACTTTTAACCAAGATAAAGAAATTGATTTTAAAGTTGCATATTTCTTTTTTATCACCCATCTGTCACAGCTGACATCATGATATGACTAAAATTAAAAAATATATATCTTGAAGTATTCCCAATTAAAATGAACTTTACCCATTCTGGCAGAGCATACTAAGCCACATAACTCTCACTTAATGCCATAACTTCACTTCAACATTCTAACAGCTGTCGCTGGCAGAGGTCCTTTCGTTGGGAACTTTAATTCCATTGACCGTTTTGAGTAGGAGTTCATCAGTACAGTAATGTCTGACATAAAAACAGCAAATGTATTTGGGTCCTGCCCAGCCATGTCTGGTAGAGTCTGTGGTCAGCCTGAATTCTCAGCTAGGTGATCACAATCAGATCTCCTTCAGCTGGTTCTTTGGTTTGGTCGGATCGGTCTTCTTCCAGGGTTTCTTCAGGCCGAGCCTCGTGTCCTTCATCCCATGGGGCTGAGCTGAGCCCAGCTGGAGCCGACAAAGAGTGCGGTGTTAAGGTCCTGCCCAGGCCCTGGTACTGACCATTGGGTGACACAGGATTGGATGCAGCCTCTGTGATGGCATCTTGGGAGCCTGGAGAAAGTAGGCCAGATCGCTCACCAGCATTTCCGTCCTCACCAAAATAGGACTTCCTTGGGCGACCCATGACTGTTCTCCCTGCAAACAGGAAGGGAAAGATCATTTCTGGATACGTTCTTCTGGATGTAAAAAAACAAACCAGGAAATACTATCATACAACTTCAAACTTCTTTAATGATCAGAATGCACATACCAACGTTCCGAACTTGCTCAGAAATGTCTGCTCTGACGTCTGAGATGTCCCACATGGCCATGAAAGAGTCAAAGCAGGAACCTTCCTCAGCCTCCTGGATGTAAGGCTTGTAGGTGAAGCTGAAGTGATGAGCAATGGCTGCGAGAAACATTTCTATACAGATGATGAAATCCTGGAAAAAAGGGAGGTTTTGTGTTTCTGTTAACTCTGTTGATAAAACAATTGAATTTATTGCATGCCGTTATTTTTAACATTAACACGTTCAAATTTTACCTGTAAACCAGTGGCAACAGCCTCCACACTTTGCCAGTCCCATGTGTGCTTCTCTGAGATAACTCCCACTTTCACCAACAAGGCGATCAACACTGCTTGCCTGAAATTACGTACAACAAAAAAATACCTTGTAATTAAAAATCAACTTAGAGCATACCTCACCTCTATATGCTGTAAATTCAAGAAAGCTCAACCATAACTCATGCAAAGCAGGTTTTCAGATATTTCTCTGAGCTTAAGAGAATTACCAGAAAGAGACGAAGACCACCATTTTGACACAGAGAAATTTGCCCACGGGTTTGATTGGACTCAGTTCCTCTCTGAGTGCTCTGTAGAACAACACCAGGCAGTACATCGCAAACTAGATTGAGAGAAGACAGACAGAGAAATCCTGACATGCACCCAGGCCCAAACACACAATTAAGTTCTTCATCCCAACTTTGTGGGAGCAGGCTTACCAGCTGGGACATGTTGTTGAAGATGACCAGGTACGTCCATGCGTTTGTTGAACTAAAATTGCCTTCATCATACACTTCGCACAGCTGACAGATCCTAGGGGGAAGAAAAAGCAATCATAACACACGCGTTTACAAAACAATAATCATAGAGAATAAGAGAATTCAGTGGATCAAGAGCACTGTTACTTACAAGGCGATTACTGTTGTAACAGGTCGAACAACCGTGTACTGCAAGACTCCCAGTTTACATCTCAACAGTAAAACCCTGCAGAGAAAAGTATGTGTGTAAGAATTTAAGTTGTTTATATATCTCCACATTTGCCAGAAACTAATCTATTGAATAAAAATGACTACATTCTCATTAGTTTTATCTTTTCATTGGCGCCATTGTGAACAACAACCAAAAAAAATAGATTGATGCCACTGACTTCAATTTTAGTCTACAAATGTACTTTCATCATCTGTTTAGACTAGACCAACTGGTTCTCATGTTATAAAAGACAGCTTTCTACTAAATGAACAGCACATGAGCATTTTAACAGACTACAGCTGCTGCCTGACTAGGGCTAATCAGAAGCTGCTTACTCTTAAAGATCTGTTGTGTGCTGGAAGGGAAATATTTCTTAAAATCAATGTCTCAAGATGAAGTCAAACAAAAGTTTCTTTCTTGATATTTGAACTAGTTTTAATTTTGTTCTTTTCTTCAAAACGATTAATAAAAGGATTTACTTTGCAAGCTTTGGCCTCTACAGTAACATCATAAAGAAAAAAGCTGGCACATAACCGTACAAAGGCATTGGATGTGAGGCAGATCTTCAATTATGGGCTATTCAGAATGTGACTTAGGTCAGTAAAACTAGAATATTTTGGTCAAAGTTCTGCATAGCTGACAATGATTAATTCAACACCAAATGTTAGTCCAGTATTGGCTGCAGACTAAGCATTTGTATGGTCTCATGATGTGTCAGCTGCCACAAAGTAAGGCAAACAAGCATCAGTTTTTAACCAAAAGAGTCTCAAACAACTCATCATTGTTAAGGAGTGTCATTATGAAGGACACTTACTCTCCCATCGGCCAGGGCGGGCAGCAGCACAGAGGTGGCAGGTGTTTCTGTTGCTCCTGGACCTCCAGCATCAACACTAGGCTTGGGTACTGATTTTCCAGGTAGTTCAGCAAGAAGGTCATAAAGTTGTAGATGACATAGGCTTCATAGCACTCTCTGCATGTGTCCACGTAAATTGCAATACTGGGGTATTTTAATGCAATCCACTGCAGGGGTTAAAAAAATAGGATAGAATACATGGAAAATGAGGCATCCTGTTCAAATCACATTTTCATTTATAGTATGGGTTGCCATAGGCTGTAAAGGTATGGTAGATACATATGGTACTCACACTGTCCAAACTGTAGATTGGGACCATCCATAATATCCTTGAATAAAAACAAAAACAAAAACAGAGTAGAAACATTTTACACTCTGAAACCTGCTTTAAACAATTTCATGGTTGTTTGTATCTTCACCTGATGATAGGTTTCTGAAGCTCAGGCTGTGTGTAGTGAACCAGATGCTGGAGGATTCCCCATAATGATATAGGAATGGTCATGAAGACAAAAATCCCTGCGATGAACCATGCTTTATAATGAGTGCCAACCTGTAATTTCATGGGAAGAAAAGGGCCACACACTTTAGATTAATTTTGTATTTTCTACGTCTCGGGAAGAAGCCTTTTATCATCATCTTTCTACATCTATGGTGGTAGGCTTTCAAAGACGTTCTCAAAAGTACTTGATTTTAAATTCCTGTATTTTAATGAACCCTCACTAATAAAAGAAGCTCAAAATAGTGGGTAACACAATAGATAACAGAGCTCTGATAAAGCAACTCACTGGTCAGAAGTATTGAAGACATTTGCAAAAGAAAAAAAAAACCCTCCTTTCACAATCAGATTTTCTATATCCCACGGTTTCACGGACTCCACTACAAAAAATAAGGCTTCTGAAAAAAGAAGGGCTTCACAATTAGCAATACATCATATCTAAGAACCTAATTTGCACGAATCTTCAAATAGACTCCTGCTTCAAGATGAATTCAGGGGATTTAAAAGTTAACTATGGCCTCTGAAAACTCGAGATGCAACAATTATTTTAGCATGAATAACGTTAGTACAGTTCAGTATAAGTTCTTAAATCTGACAACCTAAACTTTATTACTGTCGAACAGACAGGGCCCAGTCATCAACAAAAAGCAACACATCAATCACATCTACTGATGGCTTGAACTGACCTCTGACTTCTGCAGCTCCCAGATACACAATGGCAGGACGACTAAAAGCAACAAAATGTACAGCACAACGACCAGCGGCCGAATCCATCTCCTCCAGTTCCCACAGGAACAAGGCATCTTGACATGAAGACGCAGGCAGGCCTTTAAAATTGGCCGTAGGAAGATTCAGTGACAAAGACTTTGACTCGACTAACAAGCACTGCGAAAGATCATTAATGTTAGCTTCGCATAACTAAACTTCCATCGGCGAACAGACTCTCACACAAACACTCTATTTGTGTACATGTACGCTGGCTCGTACACAAATGTAAAGTTTCATTCATGAGGGCAAAGCTTCCGGATAATTACCAGCTCATATGACTTGATTTTACGAAGCTAGGTGGCTAACATTAGCTTCTCAGCTGTTTCCCCATGTAAACAAACAAAGCAGGTGAACCATCATGAGTTCACAGCTGAAAGTACTTCGTCATCGCACGCTGTACCACAACATCCCCTATATAGACCATTTGTATTTGCAAATTTGATAGCGTTTAAAGGTACATTATGGTTGATTTTCTTTCGTAGAAGTTTCCGAAAAAGTATTTCGCTTTTGAGTTTGTGTTTCCTGTTTTGTTCATTCGGTAATCCCACCTACAATGTAGAAAGTGATTGGTGGATTCCAAGCGAGGAACCAATAGACGAAGAGTTTCAGTCATCTACTCTGACGTTAGCTCTAGCTAGTTCGGTTGCATTACATTGTCAATGACCGCGTGATCTACACTCTCACCAGCAGATGGCGATGTGAATTAACAGTTACCAAGACAACAGACCAACGTTTCATTGTTGTAGCCCTACTTTGGAAAGGCGGGACTCGAGACCGTTCATGATCACAAGAACTTCATGTTATAGCCTTCTATGTAAATGTAGTATTGGTTTCGTTTAGGACATGCGGTGGCCATCGAGATAACGGACACACAATGATAAATAGTGCGAGAAATATAGTACGACAGTATATTTTCTCTGCACGGGGGAAATTCATTTAGATGCACCCACGATATTATAAAGGGAAAAAATAAAATAAAAGTTTCTGTAGGCAAAATTGGACTTATTTGGATACAAATTTATTCAATAACTCAATTATGTTCACAATAAATATTAATTGTAGATTAAATGTGTATAAATAGTATAAAACAATCTATGTTTTTTTGTTGTTGTTTTTTTGTATTGGTGTAAGTAGTTATGAATATGTTATAAAAGACAAAACATGTTTAAAGTAAATTTAGAGCTTCCAGGATCCTGATACCTTAGCAGCATAATAGAATTTCACCAATATTAACAAATGCTGCGTTAATCATGCATAGAAGACAAACCATGTTGAAATATAATTTATGGCGTGATGTATCTTGATATTTAGCTAATTAACTAACTTAAATTCAGACATTGTTAAACCAGTGCTTTTCAGTTTATTTATAAACATTTTTAAAAATGACTGTTATCAAGAGTACAAATTCATGCAGCGAATAATAAATAATGTTATATTCAAATCTAGTGTTGATACCTTGATTTTTTTTTTCATTTCAATTATCTTAATGCTTTTATTTACAAGAAGAAAGATGCTTTACTTAAAATAGAGACATTCCATCAGGTATTACAGAAAGAGAACCGCCATCATTTCTTTATCCTGCTTCAAAGACTGCCATTAAAATCGCTTTATCTTTAAGGTTGGTTTGATTTCAATTCTAATGTACTAATCAGTTTCCCTTTCTTTCCTTCCTGCTGTCTGCATGTATATGCGCATATGAGTGAGTCTACTTGTATCTTCCTGTAAGATGAGGGGAGGCAGAACTTCCCTTTCTATGGCACCTTGTCTCTACTGCCCCACAGTCACAGAAATCACTGGTTGTAGCAGGACAGATTGTTCATGAATTTTGAATTGATCCTTTTGGCTTTTATGAATTAGAAATAGTCTTTGCCACAAGTTGTGTAAGTGAGTGCCATGGTGGATAGCTTGAAGGCATTGCCAAGCAAAATGGCAGACTGGGTACAGCCGTGTAAGGGCAGGGTAGATAAACATATGCTGTGTTTGATCAGACCCAAAACAGATTTTAGCATAAAGGATGTGGCGTCCATTATGTCTTTCTGAAACCTAGCCATTACTGTAGGGTGAGTAGCTCGAACAGTACATGCCCTGCAGGAATAGACAGGATAAGTAGAATGGATAGGTCTGAGGAATAATAATAATCAATGCGCAGCAAAGGAGGAGCCATACTGTCTGATTCCTGAGATATAATGTATCAGCCAAAGTGCACCTCCTCCGTCAAAGGAAAACACAAGTCTGCAATTGTTCAACTATTACTAATTTATCTTTATGTGTCAGCCACAGGCCTTAGTGTCAGGAAATGTTCAGGCTCTCTGAGGGTGTTCACTTCAGTTCATCTGCTCCAGAACAACAGCATTAGTGATGTAAGATAGAGTCTTCAGTCATACAGCTTTATCAAAAGTTATTTTTAAAGAGATAAGTTCTTATTATGCCTGAATCTCTTTGAGGGATGATGCTTGTAACAATTTATTTCAGGTCATTGGTTTGAAGCAGGTGCTGGCTGCATGGATTGGTGTATGTGTTGGTTGTGTCGTGAGGTTACAGGGTGAGAAAAGGTATAAGTTGAAGAGAAAGTGTAGAAAAACTTAAATCCCCTTAAGAGGGCAAAGAGAGCTTCTATTCACATCATGAGAGGCAAACTACAAAGATAAAAGCACAAAATAAATTAATAAAAAAATGTCAGAATTGCATTTTTACACATGGACCGACTTTTCAACAGGGCTTCAGTAGCTGATCATGTAAGCTGATATCCTGTCTCTTTGAGGTATATTAGTAAAACAACTTCAGCTAATCTGGCATAAACAAGTTAAGACAGGGTACATCTAGAGCAGGGGTAGCAAACCTGCAGCTCGAGAGCCACATGTGGCTCTTTGCCTTTTGGTGTGCGGCTCTTCATTCCATTCATAAAAATATGTATACATTGTTATGGGTAGTGGTGTGCCGGCAGAGCAATCTAAAATAGTGATATATTGATGCCAACGTTGGGATCAGTATCGATCGATTCTTGGGTGAGAAGATTGATACTTGAGTTTCAGTTTCTCTTCTCTACATGTGCTCCTCTCGATTGTTCATGTGCTCATAGCTATCTAGATAGATAGATGACTTCTCGCTTTGAAAATTGGAAATGTATTGATTTTAATTTTTTGTCATTTTGTTTATGTGTGAGAGAAAGTGCGTTTGTAAGACCACATGTGTGATGTGGCTCTTTGTAGCATCATGGTAATTTCTTTGGCTCTTGGTCTCTGACTGCTTAGCCACCCCTGATCTAGAGCTTTTTGAGTCACTGAAAAGCTTGTAACACACATTAAAACCTCAAAACTAAGCATTTTTTTGGTCTTCAAATTCCATAGAGCTCAAACCACTCTGCTTTAGTCTCTCTCACTTTCCTAACACTCTTTGGATTTTTTTCCCACTTCCACTTCCTAAAAAGAACAGAGTATAATGTTTCTATTGATGTTATATAATGGTCAGCATCTTATCTTAGTAACCAAAGATTTGAGCAGTTTTGTTTGTATTTGCTCAGGGTGACCTGATAGGGAAATGATTTCATGTGAGGAACACGGTCCAGTTCCACAAAATTTATGACCTGGCTGAGACATATTGCCAACCCACTGAAATAAAACAACAACAACAAAAAAGAATAATAAAACAAAACCAGGCAAAAGTCTGATAAAGCCATGGCTGTTTTATTGTTCTGTCAATCTTTTGGAACTCTGTGTATAGGTTTACATGGCTCTGGTTAATGCATCCTTTTGAAAGCCACTGAGAGTGTAATACCAGGTAAATAGTGGTTTTGGTCACAGCAACGTCTTTATAAAGTATACTTTTTATTGTTATTATTTATGTGCTTAATTTAATGGATGTCCAACAAAAAGGCTTGGGACATTAAAGAAACAAACATGGAAGTGTGTCTGTCTTGAACTTAAAGTTAACATTTTCAGCACTTTTAGAGATTAACATATCATGTATTTCTGCTGCCGTGTCCAGGCTAATATATGACTCAGATGTGGATTAGTAATGGTCAGTGAGTTCCCTCAACCCTCTTTTGGCAACATGGATGAGAATTGAGTTATAAGTATCAAATTCCCACCATCTCAGCCGTTCACATCCTCTTCTCTGACATTAGCAACCCTAAGGGCTCAGTTGCCAAACAGGTCACAGTGTGCTCCAAATCACTCCCAGACGCCTGTTTCTCACAGACGTAGATGAAAAGCAGAAGGGGCCCCTCGTACTTCCCAGAAGAAACCAGTGTTAGACAGTGAAAAAAAAAAACCCTCTTTTTTTCTAACAGTGGAGATGGAAATTGATTTATTGGTTTGAGCAGCAACCTTATCATTGTAAAACAATTAGAAAGGAGATATAATTTTCAGCAGATTATTTGAAATTGCTCTGATGAATAGTGGTTAAATAATACTGTACAGATGTGACTTGTTCTTCTGTACACAAGTGTGCAAAACACTCCATCAAAAGAAGTGCAATCAAATATACACACAGTACTAACACATATTAAATATGTTCAACAACACACAGGTTTGCATTTCTTCACATATCAAATAATACAAGGCAGTATAGTTGTTGTTGTTGTTGTTAGCTAGATATGATCACATAAAAATCAAAACTTGCATTTTTGGAAACAGCTTTTATACACTTCTTTATCCAATACGTCTTAGCCCTCTCCTAATTGTTGACCTTAAAATCTAGGAGACATATCAAAACTGAAAACCAGAGGAAATACTTTGGGAAAATATCTCTTCTCTGATGCTTATTGAGCTCAGTAAAGAATGTGTTGAATCTAGTCTGTGGTTTATGATGTCTAGCTAACATACAACCGCTAGCTGCGAGCTGTGTGTTAGCTGTTGGTCAAAAACACAATTTGCTGGACTTAAAATTTTTTTGTTTTGTTTTATGCAGAATAAATTCAACTCACTGTAACATATTGATAGGTTTGCTGTTGGAAGGTGTATTTTTTATTTTTATTTTTTTTTTACCTTTTAGCTAGTTAGCAGCATGATGACTAAGCTAGCTTACTGTCATCTTGTAACTCCAAAATCCAGAAAGCCATATATTTTGGACTTGGAGCAGAATCTGGAGCAAAGTAATTTAAAGGGGAGCATTTTGAAAGGCACATCCAATATCACAGATATTCCCATTGGAAAGAACAAACTTGTGGCTAGCTTACCTCCATACATATGGAAATAAGTTGTTAGGCACAAATAAACAGCCTTTTTTAGGTCTGGCTAAAAAATTATTGGGCATACATGAGTGGTACCTGTTTTCTGATCTACTGCTTTGCAAAAAAAGCCATTGAGAGTCACCTCCAAAATTACCACACCATAAATTTTGTATTTGGAGTATTTAATGCCATGACAAAAACCTGTTCATTAAGCCTCCATCATTACAAATGTGATGTAGTCTAAGTAAAATTCTTGCTGCTACTGCAATAAAACACTTTATAAAAGTGGACACTATATATTTTGAAATTCCATTGGTTATACAAGCCATTTAGTCACAATAAGTTTTTATTATATCAGTTAAAATTCACAGTTTTTGGTCTAACATGGTATCAGACCTGTCATGATTCGTTACTTATCATTTGCTTGTTGTGTGATGTGATAACAGGGACCTATGCATTACCTCCTCCTAAACTTAAAGCCTCGTACTTGATTTTGTGATTTAGTATGAAGTATTTTTGGATTACTGACCAAAAGTTTGTAGATCATGATTTTTCACAGCAGAATATGATTTTTGAAGATTCAGAGATGCACATTTCATTTTATCACTTTCTCTGACGAATCAGAGAATTTTTGTCAAGCAGTAGAACTTAAAATGCGTCTTTTTCTTTATACCACAATGAAGCTCAGGTATAATAGGCTAAGGGTGAATGAAGTACACTTTACACAAGCTAGCATGTTCAATGGAAAAATGAATCCTTGCTTGTGTCTGTTACACACTTTCTTGTTTTCCACCACCACTGAAGAGTGAACTCTTGGGGGCAGAAAATACTCATTTCCCATCATTCCCTCTGACAGCAGGCAGTCTGCTTTTCCTTCCTGTAACTTTGTGCATCCTTCCCAGTAGCATTGCCCTTTACAGGAATAGCACACTAGACAACTGAATGAATGTCAATTTATAGTGAGTGTTCAGCTGCATCCCGTTAAGGAGTAGGCTTCGTCCTCCCTTCTTCCTTTTCTCACGCGACAGTGTCCCCGTCAGTGGTGGGAATACAAAGGGTTTGTTTTAGGAAGTTTTGCCTGCTGAGAGGCCACGGCAACTTCAGAGCGTTGTCCACTAGATCTATTGTTCCTTTCGACTCCAGTTCCTGATCCATTGCTGACGTGCTCATATGTTGCCTCTGGGGTCCTTAGGATGTTCATTTATGATCTTGATGCATTCATTTGAGATTGAGCATAGCTTGCACTCAAAGCGGCTGGATATAATGGAGTGCTTGATATATTCAAGTGTTCCTCAGCTGAGGGATTAATCGCTGTCTTTCCTGATGCTGCGGTCAGTGTTCAGGTTGTTGGGCTCTGGGCTCTTACACTGAATGCTGGTCCCATTCATGGGTCCTATGCTGCTCATCTGGTTGCCAGAATAACACCAACAGCACAAACACGACTAGAAGAACATGAAGGGGAGAAAAGATGGAATAATTCAAAGGGTTAGTTCGACATTTTGGAACATTCAGCAGATGTACTGGCTACCAGGAAACTATATCATATTTTATCATTTTAAAGACTAGTAGTACAAAGAAAAGTTATTCTGGCTCTACCCAGAAGGGATTAAAACACAAGCTCCTCTAAAGCTCTGTGAACAGAGTAGTAAAACCAACAAGCTGCAGATTTACAGCTGGTTTTGAGGTGATTTATGTCAAACTGTTTGTCAGCATGGGTGCCATTTTCCAAACCCTGGTCATCAATTATCATTCACAAAATGTTAACTTCTAATTTAATTTGTTGATTTAAAAATCATAAACTAAAGTTTATCCACAAACTCACTTTTTTATCGCAAGAAGTTTTTGTTGCTTAACCTAAGCAATCTGTGGCTAGTCATAAAATGTTATTATACACAATGATGACTTATACTATTGGGTTAATTCAGCTGGCTCGTTCTTGGCTGTTTCTAATGGTGGCATAGCATTCTTTTAAAATCTCAATGATGTCTTTTTCTATACTTTTCTGACAGAAATGAGACTAATGTCAGATATTTTTATTCAACTCTGAACATCAGTTGAGCAAAAACATTTTCCAAATGTCAAAAAAATCATTTTCTCATGGGCTTCCTTGTAGAGGAGTTGTTCTACATGTGCTGCTATTTTTTCTTTCGTTTACTCTCCTTTACTTGAGGCATGGTTTATCTCCAACACAGTTCCCTCTGACAGACATTTACAGTGCCTGACCTTTGCTATACAAAGTGTATTCATAAATCACTGAGCTGCTTTTACACATTGCTCATGGAATGTCATCCTAGTCATATCCTCTGTGTTACTGATAAAAGCCTGAGTTCACTGTTTTCTTTATGGACCAGACCGAGTCTTGAGAGAGTTGAGCAAGAGAGGGAATACAAGTGAGAGTTTGAGTTGTGTTACACTCATTAATATCCATCTGTGGTGGAGAAATGCTTACCTTGAAGCAGTTTTTGAACTTCTTGCTGACAAAGTAGAGGATAATTGGGTTTATGCAGGAGTTGATTGATGCAAGGTTTAGTCCTAGATAATCCAGAATCAACAGGAAACTGAAAAAATAAACAGAAAATCTGTCATTTTGATATCATTAACACTTGATGAATTTCTTGTGTAATCAACTTTTTTTTGTTCAACTTGTTAAAAAAACAAAAATCTTGTACTTAAAAAATCAAAATCAAAATGAAAATAAATTACCCAAAAAACTTGCCTTTATATATTCATTTTATTTTTCCTTTTTTTGTCTGCATTTTTTTTAAATGAGTAACTTACCTAAGCAGCTCACAGCGTGTATTGTCATTAGGGATATATATGGTCTTCTTAAGGATCCTACTGAGGTGAAGTGGAAACCAGCAGAGGGCAAAGATGAGAACAAGGCAGAAGACAGCTTTGGCCACCTCTCTCCTCTGTAGAAAGAACGTAAGATATTACTCCATTGTTAAAGACACGCTGTTCTCAAAAAGATCCAAATATCCACAAATCACCTATTTTCTCTTGCTGTCAGTGAAAAAAAAACAGAATTTGAATTTGGAGCTGTTTCAAGGAGTAAAGGGCTTCATTATAGGTACCTGTTTCAGGTGCTCACTGAGGGCTATCCGCAGGCTGCCTTTTCTATGGTTCAGCATCTCACAGGTCATCAGAGTGTAGAAGATAGCAGTACAGGCCAGAGGTAAACAGAAGTAGCAGGCAAACAGCCACCAGTCCTTCGCTTCAATGTAGAACTATACAACATACAAAAAAAATATGTGTCAAATAAATAACTGTAAAAATAGCTATATGACTCTTTGGTTACCCACATAAAAGTCAATGATTTTCAAGCCACATTTTTCCCCTAGTTTATCATTAAAATCTGACAAACATCCATCAATTTTGGACTTGAAAGTCCCCCAGCCCCCCACCCCGAAACTTGAATCTGTAAAGGGAAAATTTCTTTTTAAATTAAACAATGACTCAGGCAAACAGTCCCACCAGGCTGACCCTGCACTCCAGATCATATGACCCATGTGGGTGCCATCTGTCCCCTTGAAAGAAGTGTCTGAAAAAAAGCCAGTGGTGGTACATCTGGCTTTCTGTTGTTAAGGAAATTGTGCTAGTATTCACATCAGAAACACCGCAATATCAAAATCCTACAAATCTTCATGAACCCTGTTCAACATTTTCCATGAAAATTAAAAAATATGGATTTCAGGTTTCACCACCCACGTCAAACTGCAAACAAAAAGAAACCCCAATCATCAGGATTTTTTAAGGAAAGAAATGTGCAATTCAGAGTCCTTGTGCTGTTATGTTGCTGATATCTGATGGAGACTGGACCACTGGAGAAAATGTGGCTCAGTTTGAGTACCCAGATCTCAGTACTTAACAATTGCACTTGGCCTGCAATCAAGAATGAGCCCTCAGAATCAGAGACAGATCCAGAGGGTGTCCAGGGGTGGGTTATACGCCTTGGAGGTCATTTGACACCCATCCTTGTGAAAGAGTGTTTACTTATCAGGATTAAACTTTTTTCTACTTTTTGTAAACTTTTTAACGATCTGATGTTGATCACCATCTTACCCAAGAAATCACCACTTGACACTGTCGGTCTTTTTAGTCTTAGTTACATGCTGGTTCAGCAGGGTTATCTACAACAGCAAACTGCTGATAGTTTGCCTACTTTCTACACAAAATCAGCTGACATTTTCCCAGGCATCACTGACACAAACAAAAAGACACTCCAGATAGCTGATGCCAGTACTCATTTCTAAAACATGTTGACACAACAACCCTTATTGTTAAGTGTTGGTGGGAGCAACTGCAGCAATTTCAGAGTAAAAACCATTGCTGAGGATGTAAAATAAAAGCAGCAATCACTTGATGGGAGTAAGGAAAGAAGGTTTAACTTTTCACTCAAATCTTTGAAGCACTAATTACTTAGGTCCAGGCTTGAAAAAAAACTATTTGGGTGTAGTTGCACACCGTTGAGTATCTGTGGTTTCTGATTGACTTTTGTTTTCAATATTATTTTGCCCAGGCAGGAAATGTAACGATGAACCAAAACAGAACATCACCACATGCCAAATGGCTATTGATACCACATACACAAACACCTAACAAATCCACCCTTTTAAGTTAATGGAGATTTAAAACTGAACTGGAACTGAACTTTTACTTTCACTATAAGTAATCTCTTTGCAGCTGGGTTCCTATCTCCTATCTGCGGTTGTGTTTTGTCTCCCCAATGCAAAATTCAAACACCATCCATATGAGAATCCTAACACAATGTACTATTGGACAGCACATCTTAGCCCAAGTAAAAACAAAGCATGGAGACATAAAACATTAAACAGCATTTTCTTATCAAAGAATGATACAGAGAAGATGACAGTGTACCTCAATGAAGCGAGACTGTGGGTTGAGCATGCAGGTGTAGAAGGTTTGGTTCATGTAGTCGAATCTGATTATGTCAAAGCTGATAGCCTCGGGCACTGCGAGTAAGAGTGACAGGACCCAAATGGACAAGATCTCAATGATTGTGCAGCGAGGGATGCCCACACCCTGAACTCTGCTCCAGGATGCAACAGCGCGGTACCTGTGAGGGGCAAGAGAAAACTAAGAGTTAAACTTGGATTAGAGATACTGCACTGTGTTAGCTCCCAAGGCCCTGCTCAGGTACAGTATTCAAAGAGGAGTGTAGAATGAATAAGTCACATCAACATTCTTCATCCCAGAAGAGATGTCTGTAAGAAATATGAAGCAGCAGTAGCCTCAGCTAGCATTAACACCAACTTAGAATTGTCAATATAACAGTTGTGTAAAATCTGCAGAGTGTATAAGATACAACCCAAAGCTTGAGGAATTCACAACAAAATCAGTGACCTTACAGAACTTGATCACTGGTTGTCTAGTGATCTAGAGCAGGGGTTTCCAAACTTTTCTTGCTCAAAAGCCAAAACAGAAATTTGGTGTCTCCCCAGGACCCAAACTCAGCCTTCCTGTGTACTTGACCAATTTATGATCCTCAAACCAACTTCTGTTGCTCTCCTTGGACAAACTTTAACAGTTGTGATCAGAGGATCAACATAATAAAGCAAGCTTTGTCAAGAGGTCAGTGCCCCCCCCCCCATCTTATCATACCAACACTTGAATCCAAGGTTGTTGTAGATTAACATCTTTCTTCAGTTTTTTTTTGTTTCATTTTCACTTTTTGTTTTTGATTTCTGTTTAGTTTATATTCATTTTTTCAGGTTTTCTTCTTCTTTCTTTCTTTCCTTTTTTTTTTTTGAAAATGCTTATTTCTAGTTTTTTTCCGTCTTTTTTTGCAATATTCAGATGAAATAATGTTTGTTTCACTTAACTATTGATCTTATACTACATTGTAATTTTTGGATTCATATTAAAGCAAGTGTGGAGTAAATCACAAGTAACAGTTTAATTTTTAGATTTAAATTTTAATCTGCATCTCTACCTGAAATGACCAGCTAGAATTTACCATCTGACTAACTTTTCCCTGTGATAAAGGCATAGTAACAGTCAGCCTCCTTACTGTTAAGATTCACACAGCTCTGAACTCTCCTGATAAATGCTGAAGGATGCTATGAGGATGCTACGTGAGATCAGGGCGAAGCCACAGGATGAATAGACTCTTTAACCAGTACAAGAGTTTAACTCATGATATATTATGTTAACAGGATTTTTTAAGGTTGCTGACCAAGTGTCACACAGCTACCTGCAAGACAGGGTCTCGTGCAGCGTCTCAGGATCAAACCAACTACAGGGAGAGGGGTAGATATTTTTGAGGTTTTGATAGGAAGTACAGGACTTGATTTGACTTCAAAACAATATTAGATCATGGGACCATTCTTAAGGATAGGGGGATAATGGAGCAAAATCAGAAGTCAGGAGAACAGCGAGAGAAAGGGTTAAAAAGCTGAAAACTCCCAAATCAGGAGTGCTGGCAGTTTTGTGTGTTTATGTGAAACTAAAGACATTTTCCCTTAAATGCCTCTCGCCAGTTCCCAAAAACTTGATTCCGTCAGACCAAAGACTTCAGCAATTAGATATTCGTAACATAATCCTAATTTTGGATATTCCTTCATGCACTGATGATGAGGATGTGATATCAAGGGCATAAGTTTCAGCACAGACTTCTGACATTAGTCAAGGCAGCTGCAGAGTCAGAACTGTTTTCTTTTTCTTTTTTGATTGTTAATTATAATCAGTCAGTAATCTATTCTGCGATTACTTTTTGACTTTCTTATCTTTCAACACCATGTTTTAATGTTTGGTGTTAGGTAGCATTTGTATTGTCATCACATTATAACAATATTAAAGATAAGAAAAAATAAGTTTACTAGATTAAACTGATGTCACAAGAGGATAGTGAGTTACTGCAACAGGAGCGAATGAGATAGCACTCCTGGGAAGCAAATGAGAAAATTGAAAAAAACAAAGTGCATAATGTAACACAATTACAGAGATATGAAAACAAAAGCCTGTTTATTAATGGACACAGGGCTACAGCAGTTCAGCTGCTTTCAGTCTGCGGAGAGAAATCAGTAGTTATCATTTCCCCTGTCCCTCCTGACTGACAAAGCTAACAAGAATTTCTCTCTATGCATGGCAGCACACCAAACACAACAAACTGCTCAGTCAGCAAAGAATATCTAAAGGTTAAGAATTGATGAGGAGAGATGATCAATTGTTTATTTTAAATATCTAATATTTATATTTTTGTAAAGCCTCCAAACAGAGCAACCCATGTTGGCAGAGGGGTCTGTCTGTTGGCTTTCGCTTCCCAGCATGCACAGAATCCTTGTTTGCTTGTTTGTTTCATTAATGGAAACCACTTGTCGAAATGTTTTAGTAAAATCCTGCATCAAGATTTTATGGCAAAAACAATATATTTTTCATGACACATTTGAATTTCTCTGTTGAACAACATGGTGGCATTTATATTTTACTAAGTGGTAATGTAGCCACCTTTTTCTCTTCCTCCAACATTAAAAAGATACAAAAGAGTCTCAAGTACTTCAATAATAAACACACACAAACATCTGCTCTTCAGCACAACTGCACAGCCCTGCAGTCTTTTTCTCACAATAATGGTCATTAAATATGTCTGCTTGGTTGAACCTTGGAGCTACAGAGGCTGTTATCTCGCAAGTTTTGTCTGTAGAGCATGAAGTAAAAGAACACTTAGCTTATGCACTTCATGATCATGATTTATTCATCAAGGAATTTCTATTAAGGTACTATTATATAAGATATTAGAGCTTTTGATAGTAACATTATGTTGGCTCTACAGTACATATATCATATGCTTAATGTTGCATATAAAATAAATCACATCAAATGGTTCCATTTAGAAGCCCATCCAAGAAGTTTGAAGCTCCAAGGCAACAAAAACAAGAGCACATAGATTAACGACTTCCTGGTGAGAATGCTAAATCACTATTGACCTGTAAGAGATCATCATGGGCTCTAAATGGATCTCCAAGCCTTTAAACTAAAATAGCAAATCAGTAACAACACCCTCAGTCATACAGATGTTGAATTAATGTTGTATTTGCAGTGGTCCCAGCTGTCCTAATGTTAGCTGAAAAGAGCTGTGTTATCCAGGCTGACCTGTATGATGTTGCCATTGCCTTTCTTTTTCACTACTTAACGTCTTGACTTGAAGAGTTCCATCTGAAGGCAGCAATAATTCACATAGGCTACCTTACTGTCGTTATTAACTGATTAATGGGAGTTGTATTCAGCCATTAACCTCGTGGAGACAATCAGGCGTGGCAGTCAACATTGCAAAACAACTCCACTTTATGAAAGGAACTTTACAGTGGTGCCACAGGAAGTAAAAATGTCATTTACTACAATAACAGTCTGGATGCTGTTTTTACCGGTTAAGATCAACCTTTTGTGTCTTGCTGCATTTTTGGGACAACCGAATACAGCTTCTCTTGTTTTTTTTATCAGTGCCCAAATGATACGACTTATTCTAGTCTCTATTTTTACTGTGAAGGTTTGGTAACTGCTGTCTCATAACGGCTATATTTATACAATCTTCTTGTTTGTTACATTTGGGTACTCTGTGTCTTAAGTACAGGCCAAAATTGTAGCTCATGAATTAACAAACTATGTTGCTTTATTGGAAAACTTAAGCTTTTATAGGTTTCAGAGGGATAATAAAAACACAAATAAAACCTTTATGAGAGAAAGAATCAGTGTGAAAGCACAAGGAGTTTGGGAAAATGACTAAATACTATATTTCACAAACACCATCATCATAATAACAAGGCTCTGTGGAGTGAGAACACACTGACCTGTCCACACTGAGGGCACACAGGTTGAGAACAGTGATGCCCACTGATGCTTTCTGCAAGAAGGGCAGCAGCTTACACAGATACAGGCCAGCAGGTTTGTCTGCAAATGGAAAATGTCCGGCCAGGAGCTGGTGAGGAAACACATTCAGTCACAACACATTAAATCATTTGGATAATCATAAATCTATCATAAATCTATCATAAAACTGTAGATTGGCTCAATGAACAGATAATCCAATGAGTCTTTAGGGAGTTGGTTAGCACTTTCACTCTTGGTGCTGGATTCATTCTGCCCATTGTTAGACTCTGTCTAAGGCAATTTCTCTGCAAACTGAGACACATCAAAGGCTTCAACGTCATCTAAGCCTCAGAGAGAGTTTAGTCAGACACAGATGGAGCTCATCAGCTGATGAAAAGTCCACATCTCTTATAAACATAACAAAGTCCCAAAACTCAAAACACAGAAGGACTTCCACAACCTCTTATCATATTACTGCCTCTGAGAACTGAAGTCAAGGCCGTGTGAATTAAGACCTTTGTTTGTACCCAACCTGCTTAATACAATTTCCTTTAGTAAAACATGACCTGCATTAAAAAAATATCAAAAGTTGAAGCCAAAGGAAGAACCTTATGGTGCTTCCTGGCCCTCTTTTGTTTATTCAGGCTGTTAAAGCTTCCCAGGAGAAGCAGAGGAAAGAGGCTCACGTCACTGTCTTTAGTGTATAAGTAGCTGATTATTTTTGGAAACAACTGTCATGGCCTTAAGGATGTGAACAAGGGGGCTAAACATGGTCTCAACATTGTAGACGTGGCTCTGTCTTTGTTTGTGTATAAACTTGCCCCCCCCTCTCGGTGAGATTTGTTTCCTTTTTGCACATGTGTTTCTCAAACTACAAAGTTACTCTATCCTCAAAGTCCCAAGTTAATTCTTACCAGGTGGCTTTCTCATTTGTTTTGCTCTGGTAAAATGGCGTCCTATATTACACTTGAGAAATCTAGCTGACTGATTGCTTCTTTGTGCCATCATTCTTAGTTCATATACAGAGCAGAACATTATTTACCGGTATTAATCAAGCAAAGGCAGTGGCCTCAAACACAATTTATCATCATTAAATGCCTCATATTTTAGAGGCCCAGTCCGTGGTGCAAAGGTAAACACATTAGTTTTGAGTTGCCAAAAAAATGAAGACGCAAAGTTACAACTTGAAAATACTTTCAGACTGATTAACAGGAAAGGAGAAAGGATTTTAATCTTTATAGTGCATATGTGGCATGAAGAGATGAATCTAACTCATTTCTTTTGTTGAAGAAGAGAAGCTAGTCTCAAAATGTAGCATAAGTAAAGGCATGAAATTTACCCATAAATCTTGGCATGAGAAAACAATACAGTAAAGAAATTAATCTAGAACAATTTCACTATTTGATTGAGAGCTTACAAAGGCTGTAAGGGTCTCTATTAAAGCTCCTGTGAGGAATTTTTCTTTTACGTTGCAATATTTTGTTGCCATTGTGGCAAAATCAGTCATTGCTGATTTTACCATGTGAGTTATTTGTTTACCTTTAAGAAAAAAGTACCATCTTCCTTTTTTATTCATTGATATCATTGTGTTACCAGTCTCATCACTTAGTCCAACACCTACCCTCCATCATCAGTTTATAGATTTAAAAATACATTTGTAAATACAGTCACTACCATTGTTAAATAAATTATTTTTCCATTTTGAGGCTTTAGGGAGGCATCACTATTTCTGTTTTGTTTTATGACTGGCTTTAAACTTCTCACATGACCTTTTAAAGATTTATTCATTAGGTTTTCTCAGTAGGGTTTCATCTGCAAGAAAGAAACCATCATAGTTTTCTTTATCTGCTTCTAACCTGTTCAAATTTGGGTTTTGTCTCTAAAACTTTTGCCAGGAGCTAAGTGTAAGTTTGTATCATCTACTTATCATTTAAAGGAGATATGTTAGCTAACACAGTTATACTTTTTCAAAAAGATGTAGACAAGCTCAAGTTTTGACTACTCTAAAGTATTTAACTTTTGTGTTTGGATTTCATATCAAAGATAGGCCTTTACCAGCAGAGGTTATTTTTGTTTTAAAAAAAATGAAATCTGTCGATAACAGGTAATGACAAACGTCTGAGGTCAATACACAGCTGCTGGCATGTGTGACACAGCCCGATTCTTGTGTTTATTTAAACTGACTTTATCCCTGCTCCTCTCATCACCAATCTGCTCACACAAGGATGATAATAGCTTCCACTGATTACACTTTCCCGTCTGTTTGTACACTCCCCTACACCCCTTTTCCCGTCACTGATACCGCACTTTATATCTCTGCATCACTTCCTTTGTTGCTGCATTACTTTTAAATGAACACTTAGACATTACATTGAGAGAGGACTTTTTAAAAAACTTAAAACCATACCTTGTACATCGTGATGGGAATGTGAATGATAATGTAGATAAGGTCCCCTAGTGCCAGACTGGCAATGAGAGCATTGGGCCCGTTCCTCATGCACTTGTGCTGGTAAATAATCCTAAGCAGGGTGGCATTGCCGACCAGGCCGACGACAAACACTACAATGGAAATGATGGTATTGATGTACTTGAAATAGTTATTAATAGTGGTCTTTGATATACACGACGGAGGCCGTATTGGTTTCTGTATGACAGTTTGATTCCCTTTGCTTGCGGCCAGCGGGCCAGCCCCTCTGGCCTCCAGGTAAAGGCCCTGCCTTGTGGTGCTGCTGTCGAAAGCCGGAGAGTGGAGGGTGGAATGGACCTCCTCTACTTCAGCTCTGTTTGTCTGGCACATTCCTCTGGCTGCTATACAGGCCATTAGCAGCAGCATATGCACAGCTAAGCTGCCCATTATGGAACACATTTGGCGCTTTGATTTCACTGATTGAAAGACTGTCCCAATATATCACTGCAGAGAGAAGAAAACAAACAACACAGAGAAGATTTGGTTATTCTTCAGACAGCACAACTGGCAAAAATGAAGCTACTTCAAGCTCTCCCATATTCTTTCCTCAGTTAAGTCAAACAAAAGTGAAACAAGCGTGTCTTCTACAGGAAAGCTAAACTGTCCTTTCAAAAGCTGTAATAAGGTAAAGCAACTCCTTCAAGACTTCAAAAAGGTTTTGCCAAGGGGGCACAGATGGGGGATGCCAGCACTGGTTACAGTCAGACATTTGAGGAAGAGGCATCAGCAGAGCGCAACGGGGATCTTATTTGTAGTTTCTGGGAGATGGAGCCTTCGTTTATATCTCTGTGTCAACCATGTTGCTCCTATACAAGGAGGCTTTGTGTCTCCACATGCTGTTTTCATATAGAGCCTCTGATTTCCTCAGTTTTGCATTCTTCTTCTGGTTCTAATTTGGAAAATTTTAAACATATGGAGATGACCTTACATAAAAGAAGGATTGCAGGCTGGATTTAAGGTACTTGTTTTCTGTTTCAGAGACAAGGGTTGATGATAAAACTGGATTGAGATTAAGGATAATAAAAATATGGTTGTACCCTGGATTCCACTTTGAATGCTTCAGTTATTTCTTCACCTTAACAACCTCCACAAAAAGATCTACAAACTCTCGGGACTACACCACAGTGATTCATTCCTCTTAACTCCAACCTAAGAGCAGATAAAGTTTCACATCACAAGTGCCACATCCAGAGTGAAGCCCTTTTCATCCTGTCACAGCACAGGCAACTCTTATAGCCCAGAGATGTTCCTGTTCAGAGTCCCAGCTGTCACCAAGTACACAAAGAACTATTTAGCAGCCAGCCCTTCAAGTAGCATCACAGTTTAGCATCAGCATGACACTGCTGGGATCTGTGACAGCGCGCAAACTGATCCATCCATAAATTATAAATACGTTTGGTTTTCACCTACCTCTTCTAAAATGTCTGCCTGGCCCCCTTGGAAAGCGTCAGGCAAACTTTCGGCTGAAGCCCCCAGACATCTGTATCACATCACATGAGTAATTAACGCACTATCAAAGCCGCAGCGGATCCCACTTGGTTTGAGCAATGCACCCGTCTGCTCTGAGGTGCCTTCGCATTATGGCTCAGAGTTTCCTGTGGAGAGTTTGCAGTATGTCTGAGTGTGCGTGTGTGAAGTTGTGTTTATGTGTGTATCTGTGTGAGTGTGTGTGTGAGTGTGTCAGAGCACCAGTGAGACACTTTGACTGGGTGGGATAGTAAATCTCCACCTCCCTTTGGTAACAGACTGGGCCCCCCTTTGGAAACATCTCCCCCTGCTCTCCGCTCTCTCTCCAAGGCACCGCCTGCCGACAGTCATCTCCAAGACACACACACACACACACACACATACTCACACACATATGGGGCATCTGGGAGCCAAACGCCCCTCCAATCTGCCCTTTTCCTTAAATCCCTCCTACCTTTCCCTCTCTGACTCACATTATGTCTTGTATATGTTACATGCAACTGTTTCCTCACACGAGAAAGAGCAGAGATAAGATTGGAGAGAAGAGGGCTCAAGGAAGTCAATATCCTTGATGGGGTTCTGTGTTTTTCTCTAATGTTAAAGCAGGAAGTGGAAAAAAAAAAAAACAGATCACCTTTATTTATGGCAGATTAAATGCTGCATGGATGGCCAAAACCACATCTCATGACTGACTTTACTCAACATGAACATTAGAAAAATAAAGAAATTAATGAATCTGTAAAATGTGGCTAATTGGAGAGTTATTGATCAGAACGTGGGAAAATGTAAGTTCCCATTTAATTTACCAAACAACTTTGTTACAAATTGAAGATATCAAACATTCTGCTTTTGCCTTGCTTGCAGAATAAAACCACCATCTGAGACAGACGGTGCTCTATGAGATGACTATATACTATGTCTGAACAAGGAAAGAAGACAGTTCAATGTCAGGGGGGATGAGTGCTTCTCTTCAGCATCCATTATGGACTCCAAAATGGATCATTTATCATGATGTGTGCTGAGAGCAGGAAGAGGCCTATCAAAGTCGCCACAATCTGTGCTTCCCAAAGCTGAAGAGCTGAGGCAGCAATGGCCTGAAGAGGAGAAGCACTCAATTAGAGCTTTCTTACATAAGTCCTCACATAGTTCACTCTGGATTTGTTAAAATGGCTGTTTCTCCTTGGAATAGTTTAAACAAAGAGGTGAATAATAGAGAGCTTATAGATGTCCATCCACACTTAGTAGGTTTTACTGGCATAATGTCAGTGTTTGGGTGTTCTGCTATACGTTTTAATCTTCCTAACTGATTTGAAATAAACAGTTTTAAATAGCATAATACATCTTAAAAACTAAATGTTTGTAGAAAAGACACTGCCTAGTGTGTTTTTATCTGGACTATATACACTGGATGTGCAAAATGAAGTCCTCTAATTAATGTAAAAAAAATACTGTATATGAACCATAATTATTCCGAAATAGGTTAGTAATAAAGAGTAGCTCTATGTGTCAAATGTATAAAGTCAGAAAGCTTTTCTCAACAGTAACAATGAACATATGATGAAAGACATAGAAATCTGTGAGCATGTGTCAGTAGGTTATCACACAGTGAGTCAGTGCTCAAGTAAAGGACCCCTCTCCATCTACACAAGAGAAACACGCACAGTGATCTTATATGAGACTTTTTCTGTCGTTTTTGTGTTTACATTTGTGGTTCTTTAGCCGTACTATTTATCTTTGAAGCTGCTTTTAATGGCCTGGTGGTTGTATACTGTGCTCTCGCACATATCTTCTGTCACTTCGTGGTAATCTGTTTCTTTTAGAAGCTGTTTTTTGTGGTTTTGTTGTTGCTAGTGTACATTTACAATCTTTCACTGTCAATTTGTCTTGTATTGTGTCTTGTATCTGTTTGTTGTCATTTTCTGTTGCTTTGTAGTTTGTTCCTCTTTGAAGTTATTTTTGTTGTTTAGCAGCTGCTTTATTATGTATGTTCATGTAGTCAGTCATTGTAACTTTTTCATAATTTCTTTATCTCGTAGGTAGAGGTTTGTTATTTTTTGTTTTGTTTTGTACTTATATTTACCTCTTTCTAGTTGTGTATTGTTTTTGCTTGAGTACATCAGTTGTCATTCTCCATCACCGTGTCATCATTTGTTTCTATCAGAAGTTTGTTTCTGTTGCTTTATAGCTTATCTTGTTAACTTAACATGCTTATTTTTCTCTGTGCAGTCATTTTCTGCTCTTTTGAAGCAGTTTGTAAATGTTAGTAATCATTTAAGTTTCTTCCTGGTTGTTCATTGTATCTTTT
This sequence comes from Halichoeres trimaculatus, assembly GCF_033239565.1. Classification (NCBI taxonomy): domain Eukaryota; kingdom Metazoa; phylum Chordata; class Actinopteri; order Labriformes; family Labridae; genus Halichoeres; species Halichoeres trimaculatus. The sequence goes on from NW_027437180.1 coordinate 25,468,757, forward strand.
TTGTTACTGTTACTCTTTTAGGTGTGATGTTTAATGGACACCCCTCCCCCTCCAAAAAGTAACAAAGAAACTCAGTCAAGAAGTAAATAACAATTCTTTTATTCCTCTGACCTTTTGTGACCTTGGGCCTGATCTTGTCAGGTTTGTTCAATAATCTGTCAGTGTATAATTGCATATATTTTGACACCTGTGGTGCACATGTACTTAACAAACACACTGTTTTTGGTGATCCACATGATTGATCTGTTTCCATCCCTTTTTTAACTGCTCATTTTCAAACAAATTAAACAAAAAATAATGAAAATGTTTGATCTACATTGTGGGTTTGAAAAATGCTTGACTCAACCTGACTTTGTTTGAATTATGATGAGTTAAACAGGCAGGTTTTCATTGACAGCTACAGAGTGCCTGCCTGTCAGTCAAGTCAGCCATGCCCTTTACGTGGGCAAAACTAGCTTAAAAAATAACAAGTTGTGAAAAAAAAATAAAAAATCATCTCCATAAAGACATGAGGTTTTCAAACCAAATCTTTTTTTTGAACCACGCTTTAAAAATGTTCAGTTTTGATGGAAAGATCAATTTTTAATTGGGTGTAAATGTGGTTACCGGTATTTCAAAAGCCAACCTTAAGTAGGGAACATATGACACTAATTATACAATGCTTTTGCATGGGCTTCCCTTTATATGTCATATTGCTGTTGAACTTCCTTTAACACTCAAAACTTACAGGAAGTGTTTTATTTTAAAATGGATTAATGTGCATGATGCAATAAATGCATTTCAAAATAAAATTAACCATCTCCATAAAACCTTCTTCTGCCCTAAGTTCTTTTTTCCCTCTTAACTGTAAATCAAACTTATGTTTTTTTTTTTTTTCTGAGAACATAAAGGTTAAGTGTTTATGGTTCATTTGTAGGTACTTCTCCTACGTTCAAACGTGACTTAATTGGGTAAAGCCAATATTTACAGCCATTTAAAATTAAAATCATCGTGTTTTCTTTGATTGTAATCATAAATTTGTGATGGCTTTTGAATAAGTTATGGTCAGCAGTGGGGAATATTTAATTTATTGGAACGTGATTTGCTGACGGCATCTTAATCCTTACCCCTACTATTTTTCAACCAAGTCCCTTGATTGTTGGCAGCCTCTATGACATTTTAACTTTAGAGGGGGGTAGTAGAGTCTTTGTTAGTAAACCCATTAATATATCATTGATGAAACCTTTACCTGCTCCCAGTTGCTTTGGCTTTCATGTTGTTGTTGTGTTGTTGTTTGGATCGTAATCAGGTATTAATGCCATTCTGTCTGAACTCAAAGATGGCAGGCTGCCTGGTAATTCATATGCTTGTTCTCTGATGGCATCTGTCGAAGTGTGCTCTCTGCATATTGGTACATACCCTATGGGAAATTTCAATCCAGCCCCAGACTGAGTGGGATGTAAGCAATTTCTTAACTGGGACACTTGCACAAAAACAGAAAGAACAGAGAGACAGATACAGGGGAGAGAAGGAGAGAGAGGAAATAAGTTTGAGGCCAATTCTTCTGTGACAAGCAGTGACAGAGTGAAGAGGGTTCAGTTTACTGCCTGGCTTTATTAATTTGGGACATATGGTTCACACAAACAAAAAGTTAGAGCAAGAAAGAGACAAGAGAGAAAACAAGAATCTTGATGGAGGAATTTTCATAATAGCCTGATTAGTGCCAGGACTCGACTTCATCTGAAATTAATCAATATGATATTGTTAACATCATAATTAGAAGGAGGGGAATTTTGTCTAAGCAGTGTCGATGATGAGAAATGATGAAAACAGCCTGAGGAGCAGTCTGTGCTGGCTGGTGCAAAGTTCTTGCAACTTTCTTCACTATGACTTCATGCTATCTGAAGGTGTATGGTTCACAGGAACTGAGAGCTGGTTAAACTTTGTAAAGCTTTACAATAATAAGTCCAAACAAGCTGTTATTTCACACTTGTTTTTCCTCAAGAGCTCTTTTGTAAAAGCAACAACAAAAAAAGCACAGCAACAAACAGGATAACTGTTATCTATGTTTTTTCTTCAGTCCATCTGAATTTTGTTAAAGATCATAATTCGGCTTAAACTACATCTGTCTAGTGTCAGCATTATTACAGGAAAAACACTGGACTGATTTCCATGGAGCATTTCAAAAGGATGTGGGATGGTTCAGGGTTGGAACTCATAAAATCTGGACAGGATGCAGATCAGACTCACAAACAAGCAACAACTGCAGATCTTACATAAAAAGCAGAGTAGTTTTTTTCTGCTTTTTAAAAAAATGAATGCTCATGTTTTAACCAAGCATGGCCATATTCTTAACCTCTTTGTGTTTATGTTTACCATGACATTTAAAGTACCAAGGATTGCAGATTTGAATAACAGCAGATTGTGTTATTGGGTGTAGTTGAGGTCTGAGCTCTCTGCAGTGGACTGGCATGTTTATCAGTAAGAGCTGAAAAGTGTCCCTAAACTGGATAGTGGAAGTTGAACTGCACATAAGTGGCATAAGATGGAGCAACAAGCAGATCTGGGTTACTACTACTACTTTTTGTGTTTTCGTGACTTACTCAAATCCCCTAACTGTAGAGCCAGATTAACAGGATTTTTTTATGTCAGACCTGCAATGTCATCAGACAACACCTACAGCTGTCAAACTTCTGCAGGATGACTCAGACTTACCAGCATCCACGGCTGAAAATAGGAAAAGGATGAGGCACTGCTTTGATGATGGGGCCCAATTCCCTCTGTGAGCATTGAGAAACGCATGTGCTGGATAACTCATTTAATTTGTCAGCTTTTTACAAAACAGAAACAAATTATTAACTCAGACGGAAACTGACTGTATTTTTTGTTGAATTTACTTACAAGGAACAACATGGAAAGCCTAGCTGTATCTGTTTTGTGTTAACTATGACTTCAAGTTAGTCTATTTGATAGCTTTGCTAGTTAGCATACATGTACAAGTGTGCTGGTGCCCCCTCTGGACAAAGAAGTACCTCCCATCTCCCTGCAGATCCTATGTAAGAAGTATTTTTTTTTTTTTTTTTTTTTACCTTTTCTAAGAGGTAATATAAGGATCTGACTTTTAAGAGTGCTCAGTCCCCCCCTAGTATTGTAACTGTACCCACTGCTACTATACTTCTGATCCCTAATAGAAAAGCTTTAAATTGCTTTTAAAGTATTTTCTAAAAAGTTACCATATCATACTGTATAGTTCCACTGCTGGTAGTTTTCACAAACCAAACACAAAGCTCTCAGACGACAGGATAACTGATAGCACAGTCTTTGACACAGAACTCGCAGCCTGGACTGAACACATTCCTTCTTACAATCTGGCTCTTGTCGGACAGACCCTAAGTGAACTGATAGAGAAAGAGTCTGGGTCCATCGCACTTTGCTTTCCACTATCAGAACGACCATGAGTGCATGCTCAAAATGTCTGAGGGACAATTATAACTTCATATCTGTTGAACTGTTTTAAATGAAAATCAGAATTAAGAAACTTAGTGCTTTTGTATTTTACAAAACATTGACATCACTGTGTACTCAGTTAGATTAGGTTTTAATCCCATGAATATGATGTTTCATTTTAGTAAAAATCTATTCTTTTAAAAATCATTGTATATAAATATAAATGTTTGAATCTTTAGATAACAAAGTATAAACTTACTTTACAATGTGCTTAAAAGTCTCACAAAAATATTCACAGCTGCTGTAGCTCTGATGAACACTTCACACCCCCTACTTCAGGTGAGTGAAAAACATCTGTGAACAATTTAAAAGTTGCTTGCTACTCGTGAATGCAGCTGTGAAAACCAAGTGGCCCAGACTGAGGATAACAAACCTCAGTCAAGAGAGACTGATGGGGTTTTAGCACTAAGCTTCCAGATGTTGCTCAGTTCCTACTTGGTACCTGATAAAGAGCTGATACTTAAAAACAAATCCAAAGAATCTTTCCTGAAATTCAGCTGGATGGAATCAGCATGATGGAACGATCACTGTTGGAAAAAGAAACTTGATAATTGGAGATTAGGGACAAATGTTGGAGGAAATTGACATTATTATTATTATTTCTATTTTTTATTATTTTTTTAATGACTCTTGTACCTTCCTTACTAAGCTGAGATTTTTGTAACATGATGTGATGGAAGTTTGTACAAAAGTGCTCCCCATCCAACCAATCCTCTGCATGTTTTTTTTTTTAACTGCTCCCAACTGTCCATCAAGGTTGAGACCAACCTCCTGTTTACCTCCCCACCCCCCTGGCCCCAAAACACTTAATCCCTTCACTTATTTCCCTTGATTGCTAGCACTGTTATTCTCTGCTTTGAAGTTCAGCCCATCTGAATTTTACTACTGAAAGAACTACTGAATACTCAGTTTTTTGGTTACTTTATATTTAATGTATAAATACTAATTACCTGCTTTTTTTTCAAATCAACACTGTGTTGTTATTTAAATAATTCTAACTAACAATACATATTTTGTTCTTTTACTGAAGATGCCCTGAGAGAAACTTTTAATTTCTTTATTGCTTAAAGGCAAAACTTGTGAAGTCCTTTCATTAAGACCATAAACTAAAAGATAAAATGCTTGATTGCTCAACTCCTAGGGAGTAACTTTCTCTTTTTTGGTTAGCTCTGTCACTTTTGCAGGTATTTATCAACAACCACAGCGTGTTGGTCTTCCATATCAAGGCTGCAGCAGCCAGAGATAATGATGAGCTAAAACTAACTGCCAGAAATAGTTCCAGTGTAGTCTCCCACCTCACACACACATGGGTATCAACTTTCTATTTTGTATTTTAGGGTGTTAATAACAATTACAGCTATGAAAACAAAGTTTATTTTTAAGTCAAGTAGAAATATACACATTGTCTGGCCTGCACCTGTTGGAGTAGTGAGACATAGTGCAAAGTAAAGGTTATTATCAATATTGTGGGCTCAGTTTTGACAGATAGAGCGGCCATTCTTTAATTGTAAACAATTAACTAGCAAGTAAAAACAATTATATCAAGAAGGTAAAACAACCAGAACAAAACGCAAAAGATATCTTAACTTTACTCAAGTGTTCACTGTACCACCCTAATGTAAACAAGCACAGGTGAAAAATATAGCATCTGCTCGTGCAGTTTGGCTGTATTTTGATCTATAAAATGGGGATGAAGGCATACATAGGCTGTTTTGATATACCATCCGAGCTCTGTTAACATTTGCAAAAACTTAAACTGCTCACCTGCAGACTTGGTTATCCTGTGTTTAACTTCTGACATGCATTGTGTTTAATAATAACTTTTTTTTTAACCTTAAGGCGAGTTGGTTTGTTTAAATTTGAACAACTATTGTTTAAAGAATCAGGGAATCATGAAATTTGGGAAAATCCATTATTGATCCTGACAAATATCACCCCAGCATGCCAATTTGCACCACAACTCTAACTTGTCAACTTTCAGCCATGAAAAAGCCATGAATGACTCATACCATAAGTCTGGATAACACATTACTATATCGCGACAGACATAGACATTGTAGTCTATTCTGAGTATGTCTCACACAAGGCCCCCTAATGCTGTAAAATCCACTAGGGCACCCCATGAGTATTAATCCATCACTGAAAATAGCCCCCTAATAAGTATCACTGACTCAGTTCTGTAAATATGTGCCAAACCATTAAACTATTTTAAGGAGCTCACAGAGCCTTGATAAATAACTGTCTGTTTTGTGGTTTTAAATATTTGTGTATTCAGCTGGAACTAGTGAGCTTGAGGTCGTAGACAAGAAGGAAGAGGAATCAGATTTTTATCAATAGTGGACACAAATGTTTTTTCTTTAAGTGGTAGAGGGGTTAGGAATATGTCAAAAGCAGAGATGAAAAACAACATTGTCAAACATTTGAGATAAGACCAGTGAACTGTAGTGCTGATTACCCCTGTCTATACAACAGAAAAAAATTAATACTGGCTGTGATTATTATCAGTGTTTCTAGATGTTAATCCATGGCTCATGTCATCACGGTCACACAGTTCTGGTGTTGCAGAGTGATTATCTCACTCATACATGATACATTAACTTCTGCAGTTGAATTTCCTGTGTTTATCCTTCATGTTGATTAACAGTCCATGGGGATTCCTTGACCTTAGCTGGCCCTTCAGACTGTATGACCTCCTTCTGAGTTTTTCTCCTCCAGCCGACTGGGCAGCGACTCCCCGGACCTTATCACTCTCCCTTGAGTTTATAATAAGAGACAAAGAGAGGAGGCTGTCAAAGGTTAGAGGGGGGAGGTGGATGCCATCTGTCAGTAATTACCTCTCTGATGACAGGCTGAGATATCGTATGTGAAGAGCCTTGGATGTGTAATTGCGTGTTTGTGGTTTGTATGTGTAATGCTGGTATTATTCTGATAACTAATAATGCCCTGTGTAAAGAGAGATGGTATTTAGTTGTGAAAAAAGAGAGCTATGATTATGATACTGTTTATATGCAAACTTGAAGGTGTAAGCAGTTTACACAAGTCTATACCACTTAAATATCAATGTGATGGTCCCATCAGTTTAGACACATGGATAATCACATGGTGATTGCTGTGGTTCACTGGATATGCATAACTAAGCACTGCTCAGATCACCTAGCCTCAAGCGCCAAACTGACCTTTGACCTCTGTAATGGGTCCCTCATTCGGCCCTGCGGGTCAAAAGATACTTAGAGGCCCACCTGTGTAGACAATTAAAACAGAGAGCTTGTTTTCAAACGGAAACACAAGACTGAAAAGATCCTTTTAAACACCTCACACCTTCTTTTGTGCTGTTGGTGTATAATATACAGAAGCTTTATTTAGTTTATTTGGGTGCCAAAGTATTTTCAAATCCAAGTTAATCGCTGTGCTTGGTGAAGCACACTTAATGTTACAAAATCCATTTCTTAGAATTTTAAAAGTCTCTATAAACAGTGTTGAGAAACACATGCCAACCTGAGGATGTTGCTTTGACCTGAGTGTCCCGTAGTGTTGACAGGCCTGCAGTCACTTGCTTCTTATTTAGCTTGGATTTAGTATCAGCTACAGGTCTGTGATGGTTTACACACTCCAAAACAGTGCCCTGGTGGTCTTTGTACGATAGTTGCCTGCATACATTAGACTGCTCAGTAATGCTTAGCTTGTAGGTGGTGGTTCAACCCATAGACTGTATATAGAGTGGACAATGTGGCTCTGCCATTTATCATTGTACAGTTTTGAAGCCAAAATAACCCTGTCACAGGCTCAGCCATTGGCAGCAGTTGCAGCCAGAGTCTGCACAGTAGAGACGATGAGGGGTTCTGGGAGAATCTGAGTGGCGCTGGGTGACAAAAATAATAATTACTTTTTTTCTTTCTAGAGTCTAATCACTTCTTGACTCTGACAATCGGATGTGAGAAACATTCCTACAAGGAGTATTAATTTTTTAAAAGATTGACCACAGCCCATTTGGAATGGCTAGAAAGCCGGATTTTTTAACCTATACTGCGGCCAGCCACCAGGAGGAGCAGTTTTTGCGGAGACATCACTTCCAGCCGAGCAAGTGGATGTCCATTTTTTTACAGTCTATGATTCAACCTTGAAGTACTACTCTGAAATATGCCATTAAGAAGCCCAGCGGTTAATTTCTGGCCTCAATTGCATTATGATTAACATATTAACACTAACAGCTCTAATATGTAACTAAATAAATTCTGAGTCCTTGGTTTGTGGTTAGGGCATTAGATGCATTAAACAAAGACAAAACTTCGAACTGAAAGACACAGCACACACAGAGTGTCATCAGCATAGAGAGATGCTGGTAAAACATGATGATTGTAAATGACCAAGATATCTTTAATGGTGGATTTAAAACACTTTAAAGCAGGGGTAGTCAACCTTTTCTGTGACTTTTGCTACTTTAAAATACAGTCATACCCAAAGCGCCATGACTTACTTCTTTCATAAAATCATTGACAGTCGATAAGAAAGTCTCCTTGAATGGTTTTACATGCTTAGTTTTGCAGTAAGAAATGCAACAACTTGCTACCATTGCCCATTATTTTTTTATAACAGTACATAAAGTTTTGAATGTGTTGCGATGTTTTGCATACTTTGCTAACCCTGTTTTGTCGCTAAATAAATGTTATTGTGAGCTAGCAGACTGACGTCCCAAGAGATTTGCGGTGATGCACTTGCAAGACACATTTGCATATGTGTAACATCAATGATTTAAATTCATTATTAAAAGTTATTTTTTTAATTTTTACATAAGAACATTCTTGTGTTAGATACATACATATACAATACGTGTTGTATATACAATATAACACAATAGTTTTATAATCTATGTCATGTATTTATTTATTTTGTCCTCTGTCTCATAGTAATTATTCTTTGTGTGCCGACATAAAACGTCCCGTGTGCCAGCTCTGGCACCTGTGCCCTAGGTTGCCTACCTCTGCTTTAAAGAAAAAGTTGTGGCTAGTTATAAACCTCACAGAGGAGCTTCTCACTGCAACAATTTACCTGGTCAGAAAGTTATAGAAGACACTAAAGATGAACCACATGTAACTTTTTTGCTCTGCTCTAGTACCAAAATGTCTGAAATCTGGTTCCTTTTTTATCCATGTTCATAAAAGCAAACTCAGTTTAGAAAAGAGTAATACTGACCAAGCCTCTGTCACCAACTGTTGTTTCCTCTGCTCTCTGATCAAAGCAGAGGAAATGGGCACCGCCAGCCATGCCAGGGCAAGGCTGCCACGAAACTTACTGCATGTTTGGAGATACGGGTAATTAACTGCAGGCTTTTATAAAGCTATGTTTTTCATGGGGGAAGGGGAGAGATGGCTTGATAAGAGCTGACGATGGTCAAGTGTACACAGTAGAGGTCTTGTTATTATACGTCTAAAAGTGAGCAATATTTTGAGAGAAAACATGAGCAAAAAGCCCGACATGTTGTTAAGATAAAAATCAGATATCAAGACATCAGTATTTTACAGCTTCAGTGTTGCTACTGAAAGGCATCATTATTAAACTATCTTAAAGGCATGTGGGGGAATTTCTGACAGGAAATGTGGCATGGTTATCTTTTTAAGTGACATAAACAAATCCTAAGGTTTTCAGTGAAGCCAAGCCTGATCTAAATATTTCCAATAGCCTGATGACCCCCCATTCACGTCAAACCAAGTGCCAAAAGAAGTTTTCCGGAAACCAGCAGTGTATCCTCCTGACATCATCATCATTTCCTGTTCTTGTTGACACTTAAACGATCTCTTTCCTGAAAGTGAAGCAGCTGAAAAGTCTGATTTTCCGAAACAGAGGTCTGGCTGTACCAGCTACCAGTGTCATTAACAGATTTGTCTACATGCAGTTAGTGCACTAAGCAAAGCATTAAAAAAGCATTTTATCAGCAATGTGACTATCTTAAATAATGCTAAAAACAATATTCTAAGTTGAATAATGATGAATCTAGATGTATTTTTAGTATACTCCTAAAAGACACAGAGTGTCTTGTAAAAAGCAATTTTTGTTACTCAATATAATGTAATCCCAAAAAAATACTTATTTTGAAAAAACCTAGCTAAACAGTTCATCCATTTTAAATTAACAATGTTCTTTTCATCTCAGTTTCACTTTCTCCAAAGGGAGGTAAGTGCACTGGACTGAGCACTTAGTCTAACCCAAACCACCACATTTTTTTTTCCCAAGCCTCACTGGGTAGGTGCACTTTGCTCTGGGATTGTTTCTGTGGTGCCAGTGAGTTATTTCAACATATTTTTGCCACTAAGAAGTGATGCAGTGCTGAGAGGTTGTGGTCATTTAATGTATTTCAGTGAAACTGATTGAGTAATAGAGTAATTCTTGCAAATAGTACCTGTAAGTATCAGCCACACAATATCTTTCCTTTTTTGTTCATTTGTTTTTAAAAGTCTGGTTTATGATTGAGATCATTATTCTAAAATATTTTCCTAACCTAATAAATATCTCATGTTACATAGCCCCACTAAAGGCAATGCAATTAGATCTGTTGTTGTTGAACTAACAACATCAAAAAATCCATACACTGACTCTGTTCTTCACAGCAAACAAGCAACAGACATCACAAAGAAGATGCTGATCCTGGATCAATGCTTTAGAAGTCCCTTCACCACTTTTATTGTCATACAAAAACAATGTCATTAATGTATTTATTTATTGGTGAAACTTTGGGAGAGGCTATGAGGTGGAGATCAGTGGAGCAGCATGAGAGACTTCCTGTGGTTAGGGACCCTCAGAGGAGACTGGATTACATGTTTAGAAGTCTTGGATCATAGTACAGCCTACAGCCATACCTCCACCTCCATCTGGTGTCGTAGCCACAGCGGACAGGGCTAATGACCCAGGCCTGCTGGCTCTCTGTTCAAATAAGCCAGCCATCAATATGTCTAACCGGAGGATGGACTCAAAGCTCTACATCAGCAGGAGGTCCACTGTTGTTCAAGTTCATTGTTAAAGCATTTTGGAGAAAAGTTCGCATCCAAGGTTGTCCTTGTACTCCAGTAATCTAAAAAAATTTTCTTTTCTAATAAAGCAAGTACAGCAAAGTGTATGAACCCAATTTAAGAAACATGCTGCACTTTGGGTGAAACTGGCATGAATTTGATTAAAACTTATTTTCAATCAGTCCTCCTTGAACAGCCCCTTGTTTTAACAGTGTATTCGTATTAACCTGTATTCTCCCACACAAGGGTATAGTGTCTGTGTATCAGTCAATGTCACTGGTGTTTAAATGATTTCAAATGATTCAGTGTTTTGTGAATTGATTTGTTTTTAATGACCTTGTATCATTAGTTTCTGATATTGTTGTGAAACACCAATGTATTGGGATCAATAGACACTGAGTGACAAGCACAAAGTTCTGCTCAAACGTAGACCTTTGATGCATTTCACAAACAGTTCAGGGCTTGTATTTCTGTTCTTAGATATCAAAACCACTGACTACATGAAAAACGGACAATGTGCCTCAAATTCTGTCCTTTGTGAAGTGTGAAGCCAAAAGACCTCCTCCTCTCCTCAACAGACACTGATCTAGCTGGTGTGCCACACAGGTCATATTTAGAGGCAACCTGGCCAGTAGCACCATGACATTTATGGCCTATTCTTTCCACTAACTAAGGCATGCATTTGACTTGCCAATAAAAAGTCAAAATCCCTTAGATAGGTCTGCAGCGAAGATTCTTGTGTTAATTTGAAGCAGTCTCTTGTGGCTTTAGAAAATTCATTGTCTCTTGTGTTAATTATGGACAGAAAACTGTAAGAGCCTGCATTTGTTAACAGAGCTGCCAATCAACCAGCTGGTGTGTTAAATGTTTAGCTCACCTGTCTAACAGTTTCAATGAAAGTGACTTGGAATAACTCACATAGTATCCTGCTTACTAGTCTATCTTGATCTAGTGCTCTGTTCAACTTTTTGTTTATCCTAAAGTAACAAGAACCCTCTTATGTTCTTTCATTGGAATCCTCTTATCCAAAAATCACTGTGTCATGTGAGCGTTGCTCTTGCAGGGCTCCTTAATAAAACATAAAGAGAGCAAGCACGAGGTGATCCAAGATAACCTCTGGCTTATTGAAGATGCAAGGCCACCCACTGGGAGCCGCTTCAATCACAGACCTGGGTTGTTTGTGGTGTTAGGGTGCAGGGCTGCTGAGATGAATCTGTGCTGGACAACTGTTCTTATGTCCAGAATCTAGATTTCAGCCGTTGTTCCTCCTTTTCAACAGACCCCATTCCCAGAGAGAGCACATGCAGTCTCATGAAACATGTCCAAGAAAAACAGCCACCCCTGTGACCTGCAGGGACTTTCAGTGTGGGCCTCAAAATCCTCCAGGGAGAACCCCCAGGCTGAGCCAGGGATGTATGATTGATTTATGATTTAATTACACTAGGAAAACATTCTGTGAGTGTGTGTGTGTCTGTGTGTGTGCACAGCCATGTTTTGCTTTCCTTACTTGGCTTAACCGTCTTTGTAGACCACATTATCAGGGATTACTTGAACCGTGTTATTATTTTTTTTTTTTTTACGTGTCTTCCAATTTCCAAGAACTCATCTGAAATATTTGAATGTTAGGAGCAGGAGCAGGGTTGGTTGATTCTGGGGTTGTGAAGAAGGTAACAAAGAGTGACAATGCGTGAGAGTGGGTTTTATTGTCTGTGGTCAACAGGCTGTGAGAATTTACTGAACGAAAGCATTTTTTTGTAAAAAGGCAAAGATCAGAGCTGCTTTTGATCTGGTTTAAATTCCTCTTGGTGAGGCCTGTGCTACTTCTGTTCACTCTCTACGGCCTCCCCTCTGCAAAGAAAGTGCGTCATGTCACTATGACTCAGAGAGGATGGGCTCCCATTTTTTTTCTTGTGTTGATAGCCTAATGACTATAGCCTGCACAATAAAGGCCTATGTCCACTAAAAGGGCTTTGTGTGCTGTATATTTTCCTTTTTATAAAGAAGTTTTATGAGGAAAACAAAAAATAAAAATTCAGAAAAAATAAGGGAAATGAGGGTACAGTAAAGTGGACACCTTTGTTGTTTTTTGCCCCTGGGGTCATTAGCCATACCATAGGACAGCTGGAGTCACCTGACCAAGGGTTTCCAGTCCTCCAAACCCATAATAATGAGTCTCTTCAGTCATGTTGTCTTTATTGGGCTCTAAAAACCTCAAACCTGTTGACTCTGGCATTGGCTCAGCTTATTTGTTATTGTAGCTAAGTGAAATACGATCTGGTGTTGACACAAGCTATTTTATTTTGAAAGTCAAAAAAATGTTTTAAAGTTGTTTCAGTGCCCAATTTCCTGTCCCACTCGATGTTCTCTGTGCAAAGTGATGCATCGTTACACCAGTAGCAAGCAAAAATACAAATCTTGCATATCTGATTCATAGACTGTATAATATATAGACATAGTCTCTGTGACATCACCGATCTGTTTGTGATACAGAGTAATAAAGCCAATCGTTGGCGAAGGCCATATTGGAAATACTGACTCAAAAGGCGGGCTTTGAGCCTCCTTACCAACATCTATAGGGCATCTATCACTGATGTGACCTGAGCTGTGCCTCTGATTGGAAAACTTCTTAACTGCTGAGTTAGAAAATCCTCAAGCAGAATCTCAAAAAACAGCAACCTGTATCACTTCTGCATGGGCTTCAATTTTTAAACCAGATGTTGGTATGGTAATGTAAAGCAGTGTAAATGAATTGGACATGGATCTGGTGTGATTTGGCTGTTAGACTGTTAAAAAACAAGGCCTAGTCTCAGTGATGTCACCTATTGGAGACCTGAAGCTCAGCAATGGCTGTTCCAATACTAAAAATGCTGGTTCAGCCAAAGAAAAAGAAGATTTAAAATTAAAGAAATCGAAACGTTTACTGTCATATATCACTTTATCATTAGCAATCTAATTATTTCTTATTAAATTTTGCATGGTGCCTGATACTACTGGAGCTCCAACAATTAAAAGTACAATCTTATGAAACAACTGGGACCGTTTGTGGCTGCAAAATATTCAAAGGTAGTCCCCTAACTACACTTGATTTAAATGACCCATTTAATCCACTCGAAAACATTACAACTGCAAACATGAAGCAATGAGGGCACTGTAAAAAGTTAGATGAAAGCAAACTTACTCTTGAAAGCAAACAAACTCAGCAGCACAGGCGTGACTGAAAGAATGTACGCAAACAAGTCGGACAAGAAACAGAAGAACTGTCTTGACTGTTATGATTAATTCACATGAGGTGAGCGGCTGAGCTTATAAAAATGAAAACACACTGTCACGGTGTGACTGCCACAGGTTGAAGAGTGCAGACGCTGATAAGCAAGTGTTCTGTCCAGACAAAAAGTCTTTCACTAATCTCATCTATCCATAACACGCATGAGCTTGCTAATCTACCCGGAAAATGAGAGTGAATCTCTGGAGAGCACATTCAATGTTAATCTGTTATACAGATAAGAAATTTTCAGTCATTTACTCAGCATAAAATTTCTGCTTTTGCCATAATTTAGCCCTTTCATCCTGGTTCACAACACTGTAATCAAAGTGATCCTAATGCCTTGATGCCTTTGTGATTGCTTGAGCAGTACATAATCACAAACATGTGACAGCTTCAGTGGTGCCCTCTACCCTACATATGGTAGAACTTAATTGGTAAAGGCTTCAAGGCTGAAACGGAAACACCATTGGCTGGACTGACTTTGGGGAAAAAAACATAAACAAAAGATGGGGATTAGAAAAAAAAAACATAAAGAATGCAAAGGGAATGCTAAACAGAGCTCTGACTTTATGCAAATACAAATATACAACAATCTTCTCCCCAAACAGGGCTATATTTGCTTTCTGTGCAGATTTACTAAATATTTTTGAGAAATTGACTGCTGTAAGTCAGCCTGGCTCTGTAGAGGTTTTTCCATTTTGATCATCTACGGCTCTGCAAGTGTTTAATATAGTCATAACTGTTTATTTCCCATTTTACAGAGGTTTACTGGAGAGTGTATGCAGTGTTGGCTCTTCAGGGTGGATACTTGCTTGCTTTGTCTGGGACAAAATATAATTTTAATATGATTCACCACATGGAGTGCTTATCTCTCCATCTATGAAAATAAAAATACACCAAAAAGGCTCCAAGATAAAATGGAAAATTCACTTGAGAGTGAACTATGCAAACTGAGACAAATTTCCTTCTGCTGCCAAGCCCCCTGTGATGAGAGGGAACACTTTGTGTTATATGATACACTGAGATAAAGCCGTACTATATAGCAGCTGGGCACATGTATGTGTGTGCATTTGTTCAGCGAAGAAGCAACCAAATTCCTGAGTTAATAAAAATAAAATAGCAGTAGCAGTGGGACTGATTATATAATGACACTGACCACCTCCACATATCCACACTGCACTCAAATGTGAACTTCTCCTTTGATGCCTCTCATTCAAGATGAACAGCTGACATGTAATGACACTATAGAGGCAACAGTTATCATAATACAGCCCTACATATCTCCCAGCTGTCTGTGTGTTAGCAGACAAAAATGTATGAAGTGTATTTAGAATAATATCCATCATCATGTTTATTTAGGTGTTGGCTTTACTGTTGTGTAACCATACTCTCAGTAATCCTCAGTAATCAGACTGGAGAGCTTTCTGAAATGACTGTGTGTTGTGAACTGTTATTGGCAAGATATCACTAGAGCACAGACTTTCAGTTAAAAGCCCATTCGTGGAACAGCTTTTGGGACATGCGTGAGAAGTTTGTAACCCTTCCTCAGGGTTCAGTGGGCTTTGGCTCCCAGCCTGGAGTCTTCAAACTCTGAGGGATGTTCAGGGGCTTTTGATTTCTTAAATATACGAGGACTTTTTTTCATGAACAAATAAACTGAAGTCGTATTAAGTTGAAACAATTCTCAAAATTCCTGCAAAAAATGCATTCTTCTTAACCTCCTGCTCTGCATGTCCTTGGCTTCTGACTCTGCTTTGACGTATCATCCAAACTCTACCCTTGTTTGAGTAAATGTAAATTTTATGACCGCTTAAAACCGCTTTTTAATACATTTAAGAAATATTTCCCATTTAACTTGCGGGCTGTGAGACTAACAAGTTAAAAGGAATACAGTGAAGGATAGGATTTGTTTGTTTGTTTGTTCTAGCAGCCACTGGGTGAGCCCCAGGATGGGATGCATGGGTCTAAACAGATGTATGATTGCTTATCATGTCTGCTCTTCTGCATGTGTAATGTAAACTTTCTATGAACGTTGTGCGTTTTGTTAAAGATACTATGCGGATCTGTTTTAATTGACTGCCTCACCACCTTCTGGCCTGGAGTCTCACACACACTGTCGAAATGACTGAGCGAGGTGTGTGTTTGTTTTGGAATTCAAGACTACTTTTTACCAGATACAACACACTGAGGTAAGGTTTACATCAGTACAGTTACGTAGGGTTAAGTAGTAGTTTAGTAGCAGTTTATATTTAGCGCAGCTGACAGCCCGGTGCTCTAAGACATGTCTGTAATGTGTAACGTTTGTAAATCCTGGTTTTGTCCTGCCAGTCATCTACCAAGCAGAGCTAATGTAATCCAGCTCTTCATTTTATTGATAGATCTTCAAGTTTAAACAGACCTCTGCAGAATAACTGCTGCATGTGGGTTGGAATGAACATTGTCACAAACAGTTTAGTCCCTGTTTTGGCCTTTAGGTCATGCCTTAGCCTTATAGCTTGTGCACTGTCACTCTCCTGTTTCGCTTTCTTCTGCTCTTCTGTCATTTGTCTGTCTGACAGTTAGACTCCAGTGTTCACCATCACTACAAAATTAATCCCAGAAATTGTTTTCAAGCAGAGAAAACACAGATCTATCTTCTCACCTCTAAACTTTGTCAGCTGGTGTGGTGATGTCAGAGATTTAGACATGCTGTAAATCAATGGTAATATGTAACATTGGGGCTATAATAATATAATATAATATAATCTTATTTTAGAGTGTGGTTTATGATCAGGCATATATCTAGATAGAACACTTTTGCAAGATCACTTATTACAATAAGAAATTACAGCAGTACTCTCTTTTCATGGATCTCGTGTGATTATTGCATTCTTCTGTTTTGTTTTTTTTTTCCACTACAAAAACTGAAATCAAAGCATGTTTGTCTTATTTTTAGCAAAAAATTTCTTTCTGAAAGTTTAGGCAGCAGACTTCCCTGAAGAAGTAATAAACATACCAGTCCAAGTTTTTTAAGTTTTCATTTAACTCAGTAGGACATGCTGCCAAGCCTGGGAGCTGTTTAATAAACATTTGATTAAACCCATATAAACAAAGTAAAGGGTTGGAGTTTGTATCATTCAAAGTTTTGATGCCAACATTTCCACCTTTACTGCAGATAATTATATAGGCGCTAAATATCAGTTATCAGCCTCCTTGACTACTAATAATCAGTATTGGTATTGGCCTTAAAAAAACATACTGGACCATACCAGTAATACCAATAAATACTTTACTTTGTCGTGTTGTATCCAGTTAAAAATTGTGTTGAACAGAGAAAAACAGTGTTACAAAGAAGATTTGAACTCTATTCATTTGCTTCAAAACAAACGCATGACTTGGCAAGAATCACATCCTCAGGACAGTATGTGATAGCGCTCATGAGAAACTGAGTCATTATCCGTTAAAAACACCAGCTTTTCTACATAGTCCTCACAGGCCTTTTAATATGAGCCAAATTCACTTAACAAGTCCCAGAAAATGTCTAATTTCAAGATATTATAAGACAGTAATGATGTCTGAGTTGCTTGTAAAAAGTAAAAAAACCTGCTAATGAGGGAAGAAAAGTCTGTCATTGTGAAGCACTTTGTAACTAAGTGTTGAAAAGGCTATCAAAGTCAAATCTTTTTTTCTTTCTGACTTTGTTTCCTTGTTTTATTTCACCAGGTAAAAACACCATATCCTTGTAAAGGGCTATGACTTGTGAATGTGAAGGTTTCTTTCTTTGCTTTGGCTCAGACTGACTGATTTTTCTTGATCATGTCCTTTTGGAAGAGGTAAAATATGTTGTCTGGTAAAAAGATTTCCTGCAAGGCCTGTCTGGTTTTGCAAGATACCTTATATCTTAAAGTGTTAAAGAGAGCTCAGTTTTACAATATCAAAAATGTGCACTGTAGTGTAAAGAAATTACCACTAGGTGGCATAGTTGCTTCATTTTCAGGGAATTAAACAGTAGACGCCAATCTTTATAGAAAGTCTCCTACGCTGAGAAAAACACTATAAAAGAAAGATGCTTTGCAGATTAACTGACATTTTATAATTTTGTTAATTGTCTTTTAAAACATCTCTAATACAACTCTGAAGTTCTGCATGTTTGTTAGAGAGACTCAAAATTAATGTCACCATCCAGTTTGATGTTTGCAGAAGTGCATAAATACAAATGGAAAACAAATGTTGATCATTGTGTTTAGAGAAAACATTCAGATAATTTTAGTGGTGTCTTTTTTGAGGCACACAAACAATGAAATATATATATATATATTTTTTGTTAATCAAAATCATTTGACGTATTTTTTTTATTGAGAGGAAAAACAAAAATGTAAACTAATCTCACCAAATTGACTTCTATGCTGATTGAAAGAAGTGCGCAGAAAAAAAAGTCTACCTTTAACATTTCACTCTCCCTCAGTGCACAGTCAGAACAAAAGCAGGGTACCAGCTTCCCCATATGATCCCCCTACCCCTTCCTCCCTCCCCTTCTCTCCTCTTCTTCAATTTCTCCTCTGTCTAAATTTCTCTCACTGTGCATCGCTCCATCTTTTCCAATTCAAGTCAGACAGATGCCTCTCCGGAACTTCAGAGCTGTGGAGTGGAAGTGATGAAAGCCACAAGCCGGGTCCCACTGCAAGACCCCAGCTCCTCGTCTGCCAGCACAAACCCCCTCATTTAAGCAGCACATCCTGGAACTGGGGCTGCATTTTAATTAAAGCCTTGGTGTATTGGGTGAGACTTAGTGGAGGTTGCGAAGGGAAACTCTAAAGTTGCACTTGACAGGTATATTTAAGTTCACCAAGTTTGACCAGATGGAGCATGTATATTGTATAAGTCTTTGAATACGGCATTGGTGGTGGTGGTGGGGTGGAAAGAAATATATCAAACAAGCAAAAAAGGGGGAAAAAATCATGCAGGGGGGGAAAGGATGAGTAGAAGGATGGGTGCTTGTGGAGGGATGCATAGGGAGCCCAGAGCAATGAGCATGGAGCAAGCGGAGCAAAGCCTTTTGGGTGAATCTTGGATGTTTCATGGAGGAGCATCTCAGGATATAATTCACAAAGAGCAGCAGTCTTTATCTGGCGTCAGATAAAATAAGACGTTTGAAAGACTTAATTGTTAATATTCATCAATACGTCTAATTATGCAGAGAAAAAGTGAAAAATGCATTAGCAGTTTCTCGGCAGATTACTGGATATGTCCCTGAGAGGAGACACTTCTAACATGTCTTTTTATGATTCATTAATCCATCTTCACTAATCAGGAGGATCACAACGTCGGACAAACAAACACAGCTAAGTCAAGTGATCAAAAAGAGCTCTGCATGAAGTATTGAACCACACTCCCTCTGCGAGATCGGCTTTGGGAGGCACAAACATTCAGAAGGTTTGCTTTGGAGAAAAACACCCCGCTCCCCTCCCTTCTCCTCCTCCTGCTCTTCCTCCTGCCATTTGTGAGTGTTCTTTATCCAAAATGAACTTTTTGGAGTGTCACAGCCTCTCAACAGGAAAAATTTGTCAAAGAGAAAGTACAGCAACACTGAGGAATGTGGTGTAAAGTGTGTTTACTACTGTTCTCTCTGCGTTTGGATTGTAATTTGTCCTCTTTTTTTGTCTGCATGAAACAAGAGTCCACTTTTCTGCTTAGTGTGGGAGGACTTAAGAGCATACTTTTTGCTCCCCCTAGTGAATACATTTAGAAATGGCAAACTGGAGGCCTCATTATTCAAAGATTGAAAGAAGGAATAATTATTTTAAAACTCTTGAATTTTTCTTGAGCTGCATTAGTTCCATACATTTTTTCCCCAACAAATTCCAGAAATACAACACTTTATTGTATTTTTTTTTTTACATAAACATAATTTAAAATTTAAAAAATCCCTTCAGTCAGAGAAAATCTAATTCTTTTGAGCCCAGTTGGCCAGCTTAGTTATTTCCCCACACCCCTCACTTGGTATTACCCTTTAGCAACAACCCAGCACTTACACTTTGATTTCATCATCATTCTGGACCAAAGTAATTGGGAAATTTTTAAACTGTTAAGGAAGTAATTCTACAGACGATATATCCAACAGATGGAATTTTACTAAAACTTTATCCTTAGTCGTATCCTCTGTTCCATTATTGAGGTTTTTATAGTGAACTGTTTGTACTTTTTTTATTAATTGCACTTATCAAACACTAACATCTCTGGACTGTAGGGCACTTCTTTTCGTCAGATGGTCCTCCAGTGAGCGGTTAAGATTTGAAAGCACCGGGCAGCTCTCTTTTGCTTCTGTGAATTAATAATCAAAGAAAAAAAGAGGAAGAAGGAGTGAGGCCTTCAAAAATCAATGGATCCATCAACAAAGCAGCGTGCCCTCCCTCACCTGGGTGACTGAGTGTGTGCATGTACTCATATGTGTGTGTGCATGCGTGTCCGTGCATGTGCTCATGCATGCCTTTGGCCATATGAGAAACAGCACCTCCATGTTGGGAAAGCTCTTGCACAAGACCACGCAATCATTCCAGCAGGTGTACATCTAAATCACCGGCAAGAGCAAACTTGTGCGCAGAGACAGAGCTCTCTTTTGGGTTCGCTCCTTGTAAAAACCAGTTGTCTCCTCCAATCAGTGTGGTCATGTCTGCATTATTGATACAGCAGGGGCCTGAGGGGCCCAGGCTCAGATGGTGCACACGCTCACAGAGTTCTCCTGTGAGTCTGGAGAGAGTCTGGTTCTTCTGAGAGCTCAGAGGTAAGCTAGGACAAAACTAGAATTAGGCCTAAAGCTGAAAACCTGAGCCGAGTCATTCTGGTTAAACTGGAAATAAATGGTAGCAAGGTTTCTCGTGGGAGAGCTGGCGGTCAGGGATTGTAGCTGAGTGTTTTGGAGAAACACGGGAGACATGAAGAGAGGGAGAGTGTGCTCTATGGAGAACAACGCACATCAACAGAGACAGTGTGGAGTGAAGAGGAATCAGATTCTCAGGCGGCCAAACCAATATCCATTCCTTTAAAAACTTTTTGATAGTTAATTTTTTTTAAGGGGGTGGTTTACTTAATATGCGTACTGAATAAGTATTTATAAAACTGGATGGTATTCTATGATGAAACAATAATGTAGAAACTATTAAAAAGGCTCAAATGAGTCGATAATTTTTCACCTTGGTGTATATAGTGACTGGACATTACTTGGCAAATACTTTAAGAAATGACAAAAGTAAAGAGTGCAAAGTATCTTCAGGTTTCTGCTTCTCAAAGTAGAATCAGCTGCTTTTCTTTGTGTTTGCTGATACAAGGAGAGGCCAGTTGAATATTGTGAATTTTGTTGGTCATTTTCTCAACCAAGCAGATAATAAATCATTTTAATATATATCACTGTACCAAACAGATGCCACATTTTTCATCTGTTTTGTAATCCACCAGTGGAGAAAAAATGGTGTCATGTTCTGAAATAATCCTGTAAAAATAATGTAATAAAATTTCTCTTTTGATATTTGACCCCTTTCTAATGGACAGTTTAAAAATATCCAGATTTCTCAGTCCTTTATGGGGGCCTCCAGCTTTTATTAAATTTATTGCAGCTCTACTCTATGAAACACATCAGAAATAAGCTGCGCAAGTTACATGCAGAATGCATATTGGGTCATAGTACTTAACGCTCAAGAAAAATAGAAAGAGGGGTTGTTTTTAGGTGATAATAGGGGTAAATGTGATGGACTCTAATTGACTCAAATAAACTGACCTTGTCACAGCAGATGTAGCATTCACTGGCTTCTTAGGCCTCTAATAAGCTGCCAGAAATTAAATCAAGTGCCAAATGTCATTATGAGTGATATCTGAGCAGAAGAAAGAAAATATAACAAAATCACCAACTAAACATGGATTAAAATTAGGGATGCAAACTATTGAATATTTTGCCAATAACCAAAATTGTATCATCGAGCATTCTCATCATTTTTTTAAATATAATGTTCATTTTTTTTGCAAAATAAGAGTAATATATACTTGAAACTGTATATTTACTTATGACAATTGCTTTCAAACAAAAAAATCCAACAGACAAATCATACTTGACAGCTAAATTATGCTTTTCCTGAGAAACATTACTCACAACCAGGGCAAATTTCAAAATTGACAGTCAGTAAACATAACTTGTGTTTACAGGAACATATGAGAAGTGCAACCTTACAACAATTAGACCCAAATTGAATAAAATGGTTTACTTTGGTAAATGATAAATGTGCTTAAAGCAGTCAGCTACATGTACCTTGCAGACTGCTGATAAATTCAAGTTTATCATTAACAGGAACCAAATACAGGACTTCTCAATTTGCACTGTGCAAACAAAAGTCACAAAAAGTGCAAAAATATCTGCAGCTTCAGCCCATTATGTTGTTGGTGAATTATATCGGCAGAATTTGGTGTACTGGCTGATATTCCATGTTATTTTAAGCCAGTATCTTCGATAACATGCCGATAATATTGAGCATCCCTAATTAAAATGCATACAAACGTATGCCTAAAAAGAGATATGACATTTGATATTTGAAAATAAAGATTCTTGCAAAACAAAAGAAGTCATAAAAGAAAAGAATTTTTTGTATGGCAAGGTAGTCAGTTGTCAGAATATTTATTACTAAATATAATAAAAACTACAACATATCTGCACCATGCATCCAGAATGCATTATTTTAACCCTCTGATGCATAGTGGTCACTGCAGTGGACAGGTATTTGAAAGTAATTTTCTCCTAAATGCAGTGGTTTCTACAGTAAAAATGCGTACCACCCTCTAGAGTGCTCTCTACTGCTCCACTCCTTTGAGGTTCACTCAGTGGTCAGTTCTTGTAACTGCAAGTAAATTTTCTCTAAAGACAAGATGATCAATCTATCAATCCTTCTATCTATATCTAAGAACCCTAAAGGTAAATAAAAGTATAATGATATAGAGTACCATCTACGTAATAGTATTATTTCATTATTTTTGATTTTTTTTGGTCAAATATGAGTAAATATAATTACATATAAGAAGTAGAAAAACACTTAGGGAAAAAATTGACGTAGACTGTCATAATGCATGTGTCAGAGGGTTGAAAAAGATTGTTTAATAAACAATATGCATTTTGAAATGCTCTTTCTACCTTTAATGGGTCAAAATCAGCACTCCTCTTTTGAAATATAAAGATCTAGCCAGATGACCACAAAACTGTGTTGGAGCAGACTAGGTTTGGTGTTTTAATATTTAAAATTATGGGGGTAATATTTATTCACATCTGTCATAAAGGAGCTGGGAATGTGGTTTACCTTGATGTGTTTTGATTTATTCTTCAGGCCCTGAGGTTATCCCCGTGAATTAGAGAGCATCAATAAGGAAAGAGCATCTCCCCTATCCCAAAAGTGATAATTACCAACATCACTATTGATCTGACTATTGATGCATTGCTAATTGTTTCTTGCAGTTATTTATTTAATTCTATCTCTGGCCGTGTGAGCGTGTTGACCTTGTGCAGTAGGAAATATAACGCTTGTTCTGGAGAGGAAAAACACACATTAGGATTCCACTTTAAAGCTTAATACAGCGAGGACTTTTTTCTTTTCCATCTGACGGAGAGTACACGGTTATGATCCGTTCATGAGGAAGAAGAACTTGAGCAGAATTGCTATTTGAAACAACATTAGATATACTTTTTACTCCACTGCAGCCTTGAGAAGTGATGTTCTTGAAAATCTCCACAGACATGACTCAAAGTTCAATAAAGCATCATATTGATCAATTACTACACTACATTATCTGGGATGTAGAATAATAATGAAGATGATTTATCATTAGGGATGTATTGGATTTAACACATCAAAAATGAATTTGTGTTTCAAGTTAGTTTCCCTGCACATCAGCTCAAGGTCTAACTTTTTATGGATATGAAAACATATTCAGAATAAAATGTGAAAGACATTTGGAAGAAGTTGTAAATTAAACATTGACTTGAGCCAAGTTTTTTTTTAATTTGTGAAAAAAAAATTGTAGCACAAGTGAAAAAAGCTATATTTTAGGCTATGTTGGATTACATATCTTACAGCTATGCATTAACCTGAAATAGCAGGAAAGACGGCATTTGTGAAGAAACTTAGAGATTGAGAGTTAAAGCATATACGTTATACTTTTAAAACTTATAAAACTTATAAAAGTATTACTGCTGCAGTTTAAGAATAATTTTATTAATCTGACTTCTATGTCAAGATGATTGCATAATCTTTGAATTGCTAAGACAAAGTCCTGTTATCTTGTCTTTGTCCTGAAATTGTTGAAGATGTCAAGAAACAAAAAATCAGAACCGACTTTGTGTAAAATATTGTTTCAAAATTCTACAGAAAGCTCAAACTTTCAATAAAATATTTATTTTACTTTATTATATGCTAAATGTGGGTAGCAAAGCATTAGCGTGATAGCAAATGGACATTTCACTTTCTGTGTGTCAGACTACAGGTGTTTTGAACACTTACAGCACAGAAGTCACATCTCAGCAAAACGCTGCGTATGTGTGCGTGCATGCGCGAGCTCGTGTGTGCATGCATGTCATCCATGGTTGTCCAGGGAGACAGTTGGCCTTTGCCAGGACATCTGCTACCTGTCACAACACTTTGTGTGTGTGTGTGAGCTCTCCATTTGGAGTTCCCTGCCAGGATCTGCCCACCCATCAGGTACCTGGTTAGACCTTTAGTCGGAGCTGTAACAGAACATCAGCGAGGGCCATGTAGGTGTCGAATGCGAGGTGTGTGTCAGGCTCAGGTCCCAGCATGGCAGTGGGAAGTCCTTGAAGAGGAAGAGGAGGGCGCTCTCTCTGCTCATCACAGGTTGTGGGATTATGGATTCTGTCCAAGAGAGAAGAGGAAGAGTGAGAGTAAAAACGACACCGCTGGTCTCAGGATGAGTCGGCCTGACTGGCCCTCTCAGTACCTTCGACACACAAAACCCAGGGCTGATTATCATCTGATGAAATGTTATTCTGGCACACAGTCAGTGAGGGGTTATGGCTTTTTCCCCCACACACTCACATCCACATATTTACAATGGATGTCAGAGGTTGATGATTTGAAGGTAATTACAGTGTATTTATTTTCTCCCTGCTCTTCCCTCTGTGTCTCCCTCCAACTCCCGCCCCTCCAGATTGTGAAGCCAAGCCTCTAGCAGTGTAGTGCTGAAGGTGTGTTTGTGCTGTTATGCCCTCTGGCTTGGCTGCCAGCTTACTCCCACTGATCTGAGCCAGAAGGCAGACTGCCGAGGAATACCGATCACCTTGCCCAGACCGAATCCTTTGAGCTCTCTCTGGCATCTTTCCCCCTTCTGCCAGTTTCCTCCTCTGCTCCTCTCTTCCCCCTTCTGAAGTTGACAACAAAGACATCCTCGGGGTCCTCCTTGATGTGAGACCCACTCTTGATCTTTTTTCCCTATGTTTTTGTACCTTATAGTTGCACTACTTTCATATTCTGCTAGCACAATATTTACACACCAGAAGACAAAGAAACAGGGGTCTTTTCATGTCGGAGCCCCTGCCAACATGTTAATCACCTGAAGACCTGCAGTGGTCATGTTGGCCGAGGTGGAGGCGGGACATTAGTCAGACAGAGCCGCACCTCACTGGCTATTTGACCAAAGCCTGAAGACATTTTTCAGTCCGTCCACCATCTATCTATCTATCTATCTATCTATCTATCTATCTATCTATCTATCTATCTATCTATCTATCTATCTATCTATCTATCTAATATCGCCCACTTCTTCACATATGTCCTCCTGCCTCCCCTCTCCTTACCCCACCCCGCCCTTCAAGCCCCCCTAACACCCCCACCAACCCCACTCCACAACCCCCTGCTTCCATGAAGAGAAATCTCTGAAGAGCTAATTAGTGGTGGAATGGAGTCCAGGAACAGCCAACGGAGGAGAAGAAGGGAGACTGGCGCTGGTGCTAGCTTTATCGGTCAGGGCCTGACAGAGGGGTGACAGTGAGTGGAGGCAAACCACCGGCTAACAACTGACAGAGACAATAAAGTGAGCCTCTGAGCTGGAGAGAAAGAGAGTGACAGACAGACAGGCAAAGCAGAAAAAAGCTGGCTTCTGGGGGCTGTCCTGTGGACAAGTCAGGCAGCACAAACCCAGGCAAGTCCTCCCATCTTTGCCAAAACCTAGTGCTGATTGACCATCCCGTCTGACAGCGCGTTAGGTCACACTCTTTTGACTAAACCCTATTTCAAAACACCTGCTGTCTTACAGCAAAGCAACAGAACTGTTAAGATGCTACTGGTTGTAATAAAACCATTATTTATTTGTAAAAAAAAAACAAAAAAACTGTTGTATGATATTTAGTCCAGACAAATGTCTTGAAGGAAGAAAAGCAAAAGCACTGAATTAAGTAGAAGTATATTTCAATTTGCTTATCATGAAAAAATAAATTCAGCTTAAGTATTTTAATACTACTGGAGTTTGATGTTTAATGATATTTTATTTATGTGCATTTTTTTCACTTGAATATGGTTTTAATACTGTCACAGTAATCGTTTTAATTGGTTTTACACTTTTCAGTTAATTATCCTCACGAGCAAAGGAATGTTAGAGCCGAGGCAATTATTCCGGTATTGTTTTGTGTTTTATTAGCGTATTAATAAGGTGAGTGGAAATTAAAACATTATTTCAACAAATGTTTGGCTGTTTCTGTTTAATATTTCTGTAATGTTTTTATTGGTACCATTAATATCTGAGGCTGGTTTTATTGAAATCAGTTGGCTGGGAAAAAGAATTTGCATCAACACAGGCCCAATCGGAGTCTTAAAAGCCTTGAAAAATGTCAAAAAGTTACTCTGAACATCCATAAAACGACATACTGTGATAAGTTCTTTTCCCACCTTCATACATAAAAACCATACTTACAAACTTGAACGCTTTTTCATTAGAGGTAGATGAAAACAAGAAGACAGAAACGGTTGTCACAATCAAAGAAGAAGACTATTACCTTTCATCTTCTCTTTCAAACAGATTAAGCCCCTTTATGATTAGCTGGGACTGGAGCTGGGTTTCTGGAGTATTCTGACTCCCATTCGGTGTCGTCCAGTGAGCACTGGCTGTAGAAAATCTGTTTGGAGACCACGTCTTGGGTCACCCATCAGCCGACAGTTGAGAAGTTTTACACTCTTTTACTTTTACACTCTTCATACAGACTCGACATGACGGAATCACCCAATGACCAATCCACAAGTTGCAAGCCAATGTAGAGCAACCAAAATTGCGCAGGTGTAACGCAGCCCAGCTTACATTGGACAAATAGCAGGTTCCACAAATTGAAACTAAGCTTATTTCTTACTTACTTTGCAGTTTATTTCTCTTTAACCTAAGGCATATAGGACAGTGATTGTTTATAAATTTACCTTCTCCTAATGATTTCCGCCGTTAAATTAAAAAACGAAGAAGAAGAAAGAGGAGGAGGCGGAGGAGAAGAAAACGTCACTGATTGGTTGCAATAAAGTTGATTTGAAAAAATTCCCGGATATTCCCCAAAATAACGTGGACTAAAAAATGGCGGTCACTACAGCTAATCTCATGGTAGGAAATTGATTTCCATACAGTAAAACATAAACCTCATTGGGGAACATTTTGTCACTTTGCTGCAAGCAACCAGGAACACGGAATATTCAATGACACCCAGTCAGGACTCACTTAAACCGCGTAGAAGAGGTAAATACACGTTTGAAGTTACTTAAGTCTTAAACAAGGTAACTGACTAGGCCCACTTTCATTCATTTCCCAGTCCTGGCACGCATTAAACCAAGTGTGCGCAGTAATATTGTTAACAATTACTAATTCAGTTCTTCTAGTAGTGTGTTGTTTATGTTGTCAGCTTATATTTAATTTGTTTGGTGCTTGTTAAGAGGCATACAAGGTTACCAACACAAAGTGGGTCATTTTAGGCATTTATTTTGCGGTTTACCTGCCTGAAATGTATCGATTTGGGTCATTAAGTAGGGTTGAGTTTTGGTCCTTATGTGTGAATTTAGGCAGCTGGCAGTGTCACACATCATATTTTTTCCTCAATTGTATTAGTTAATGATTGAACTATATCGCTACTATGAATGGAGATTGTTAAGATTATTTTTTGCCCAAGTTTTAACAAGTTGGAAGCATATTGGAAGCCAAAAAGTAACAAAGCTTTGGATTGATTGTTTTATTTATGATACCATTTTGATCATCTAATAATCTAATTTAATCTAATCTAATCTAAAAAAAAACATTTAGCAATTGGACAAAATGATTTTTAAAACCATGGCAAGGTTACTATAAAATGAGTGTGCTGACCAAACTCAGTTACTGCCTTTCACTGCTCTTTCTTTTATGGACAGTTCAATGATACATACTTTTATTTAAGTTTGCCTCATTCATTTGAAGCCAGAATTTAGCAAAGTAACATGGGGTCACTCAAACATTGTTTCAAGGCATAATCTGCCAAAAAAAAAAAAAAAAAAAAAGACATGTTAATGTGACTCAGGAAACGGATGTTTGTGTTTCACAGATAAAGGTTGTAAGAGCTCTTCTTGGACCTTAAGAAGGACAGATGTTTTCTGCAACATCTCAGCTACCTGTGTTTCTGCTCCTACATGTGAGTACCAACACTTTCCAAGTTAAACTTTGTTTACAGACATGAAGAAATACAGTTTAACATGTCATATTAGGAAAATCATTTGGCATGTTGGCTTTCTATAAATGTATATTTTATTTTTTTGCCTTGGATTCACAAGGCCAAAACGTATATAAAATGTATACCAAAAAAGGATGGGTCATATGCCATAAGATCCACACTGTTGGGGTAATGATGAAAAATGAAATCAGGTTATTTTTACAGCTTATTTTTTAAATTCTAAAGGCTCTTTGTTTTTTCCTCACATATATTCTTAATATCACGTCAGTCCAAGCAGCAACTGTGAAATCAGGGATGGTTCAAGAGTTGGAGTACACAATTTAGAACAAATGAGTGGAATTTATTTACTTTTTGCTTCACTATACCTTCAC
Organism: Halichoeres trimaculatus; assembly: GCF_033239565.1. Taxonomy (NCBI): domain Eukaryota; kingdom Metazoa; phylum Chordata; class Actinopteri; order Labriformes; family Labridae; genus Halichoeres; species Halichoeres trimaculatus. The sequence goes on from NW_027437180.1 coordinate 25,497,569, forward strand.
TAACATAGCTTGTGTGTGTAAAAAAAAAAAGGTCAGAGAGGTGGCATTACATTTTTATAAAAATCATTTATTTATCTGGTGAAGTAAATCCAATCAGAAAGCCTGCAAGCTACAGAGATAGCAAACAGGGATAATTAGCATCACTGGGAGAGGTGGTGTCTCCTTGTACACTAGCCTCCACTTTCTTTTATCTGCCAAAGACGTAAGGTGGTGGAGAAGCTAAATATTGATGGAGTTAAACAAACTTGGTGCAATTGGAGGAGTTGCTAGTGACTTGCAAAAAAATTGTCAACATTTAGACACCACTTGTACACACATGATTTTGTTTAAGGCAGACTCTGCTAAGTCAATGCATCAAAATCATACTTTTTAGGTATTATGCTGAGTCAGGAGGAGTCTTTTCATCTTGCTGTGAATTTCTGTATCTGTAGGCATTTTTGCATGAGCTAATTAGTTCAAGCTCTGACTTTTTTTCTCCTTAATCAAGAATATTATTCTAAATCTACAGAGCTTCACACCAGGGATTAATACCAACATCCCCTGTGTGCTTAGACCCACCACCTCTGGAGTGTCCCCTCTGTGGCTTTCCCTAGACTCTTGTGGTGTCATAATTTAATCCTGTTATTACTAGATCCACAGATTAAATGACTTGTGATGTAATTATCTGCCCAAATCACTTAACCCCTTAATGAACAGTTTCCAGGGTAGTGGTGCTTCTAGTGTTGTGTTTTTGTTTTTTTTCCCTAGCCTAGCCAGGTTGAATAACATTATTTAAACACAGTCTTCTCTGGCTGAAGTTTTACATCTGCTGCTATGCAAAGTGCACTTACAAAGTTTAATGATTACATTCAAATACAAATTGGTGTAGGAATTTAAAACCAGTTAAAAAGCTGTTTCACATTGAAAGTAAGTCTTATTTTTGCACTCTCCAAGAGGAGTCGAAGGCTGTGGGACTATGAACCATATATATTGTGTCCTAGTTTGTTGAAATAATGTTCTGGAAATATTTTGTCAGGCCCGCAGCTGTCTCACGTTCAACTGTAAGTGAAATCATGGTGATGTACAACTGTGCATTGACCTATTCCTTTATTTTCCCTTGTTTTATCACTATTCTCTATGTGGTAAGACAGACATCATTTATTTTATCTGGTGCTTTTCAACGTTGTACACTTTTCATACACTTTATTGAACAGCATACTAGTGGACTCATCCAGAGCTTAGACACTGCCAATAAACAATAGTCATCCTAGTTTGCGATTATACTGTTTTGGCACATTACCTTTTACCTTTTTTGCAGTTTATAATCAATACAAGAGTCTGATATCTGCTACATCTGAATATCTATAAAATCTCTATAACCTTGAGCTTGAATGAGGGGATGTAGATGTAAATGCGGAAAAAATGGATTTGATGCAGCTCAGTTCCCGGTGTAACTGGAATGCTTCTTGCGCTGCAGCCACAGAGGCCAGATAAACTTTGTGAATAGTCTTCTCCTAACGCGCGTCCTTCCTCAGCGAGCTGCAGTTTTATCATAGATGATGTCTAGTAGACCCTCGAGGTGTTTCTAGAGGCACCCTGAGCGGTGATATTGATCAGACATAGTCTCTTGAGCACCGGAGGTCAATTTGACTTGATGATTTATATTTACCTCCATCTGGATTACCATCACTTGGACCTGAAAGTACAACCAAAACAAACAGAACAGCAGATTTACATAGACAAACAGGACAACTGGATTCTGAACAGTAATTAATGGTTGTCCAAACTAGATCAGCTGGCAGTGATATGAAGTCCTTCATTATGGCTTCTTGGGAATGATATTGTCCTGTTTTTTGTGCTTCAGTTCTGCCCAAGACATTCTGTATATACCCTGGAGTGTGCTGAATAATTAATGGTGCCCTAATGACAACTGTAGTCCTAGATATAAGAACGACCTTAAAAACATTGATCCTTTTTTGATGTTTCATATCACTTTGAACTATAAAATCCATTTACATTTGACTCCTGGAGAATGATCAAGAGCCAGTGTCAGAAATTAAAATCCAAACTGGTGACACAATATCACAGTTATAGCTATTGTATTGACTTCAGTTAGTTGTACTTATAACATATGTATATATTTAATTTAAAAAATGATGATGTTTAATGTAAAAAAGGGTTTTCTTTTAAACAAATGAACTCTGTAGTTTAGCATTTTGTTTTTTTTACCCCATAGTTCAACCGCTGATAATGAATTGTTTAGTTATCGACAGAAACCTGTAAAAAAAATGTTGTGGCATCAGGCAAATTGAACAACAAGCTCAATTCTCCAGTACAGTGTCAGTGTTGTAAAAATCAAGCAAAAAAGACGAAGACGGCATACCTTCCTGTTCCACCCTGTGGGAACTAAATCTTCTTACAGTTAAAAAAGAGATGTGAGGGATGTCTTTGATTTTTGGTTTTGTAATAATTTTGTAGATGGCCTTGCCTTTTAAATTCAACAAGGCTAGTTTCAAGAAAGCTAAATGTGTTGGTTTTGGAGACTGAACAAACATAGTGGTGTAATGTGGTGGCTACAATACTTAATTCTATTACCAGCAGATTGTTGAGTGAACAGTTAAAGGCAATATTGCCAATCATATGGCACTTTGATATTTTTTATTAGCCTTTAACTTTACACTGCAGTTTCCTCAAAACAAAAAAATCATTTTCACTTGAATTCTCTCGACCCACTCTTTACACTACCTTACAAAGCTATTTACATTAGGGCTGAACAATTAATTGATTTGAAACCTGACATCGCAATGTAACAGAATGCAATTTTCAAATTGCAAATGCTGCAATTTAAAGACGTTTCATGTACACAGACCTGGAGGGAATATAGTAACTTGTGCATGTTCTTTCTCAAAACTAGAAAAAGTCAAAATGCTGTTTTTTCTGGCAAAAACCATGCGAGCTACAGAGATCCATCCAGTAGAATGACTACTATGGCAGAGCCATACCCCTTGTAAGCTTTACTCTGTATGGTTTATTACTCTTACCGACAACTGGAGGTCAGTGAAATTTTACTGTGTTCCTTTTTCTTTTCAATGAAGAAGTGCAAAAAAGACTTGTTTAAATGTTAACAGTGTCCTTTGTCGGGTTACTCATACTATGGAATGACTTAAAGCTTGTGTTAAGCAAACAATGCAGAACATAAATGCTCCCCCCCAAAAAATCGCATGCTAAATCGCAATCGGAAAATTGGTCCAAAAAAAATCACAATTAGATTATTTTCCAAAATCGTTCAGCCCTAATTTACATCACTGCTAACAGTCTGACATATGCTTTACTGAGTAGCCATACAGTAAAGTCAATTTAAGCATCTGTGTTTAAATGTTGCAGAAATGCAAAGATGTGAAATTAGACAGCCATAGTCAAAAATAATTACTAAGTTTTGTGTAGGCAAAGGCAGAAGTCGTGAGTCATCCATTTGTATCCTCACTTTGCTGAAAATGAGCATATATCCAGTTTTTGTGAGGGGGGAAGCTACAGGGAAAAGTCTGTTTTTGTCTGTCTCTAAGTGAAGGTGACAGAATTCAAAAATGGTGGCCTTGTCGAGGGGACCTTTGAGGGACTTTCCTGTGACTGAAGGAACATTTCTGGAGGCACCCTGCAAGGCTTTTCAGTTTGTGAGGGCTTATCATCAAGGGGGCCTGCACAGCGACAATAAGAGTGGCTTTGTTATGTTTTATATTTTACGTGCTGCCAACGGCACCTTATGAAAAAATTCACTTGAACTCCTTAACCAGCTCCTTCTGGCCTGGTTTTGATAGACGTGGGTAAAAACTTGCCAGTGAAGGAAGTGTATTTGATGCGATAAAACATATTTCATCCTGAAAGTGTAGCCTGTATTGATTTTAGAAAGTTGTAGCACATAAAAGTAACATAAGGTGTGTTAAAAGAAATATGAATGGTTGCAGATGAGGAGGCAATCTGAGATGGAGCATTTTTATTCACCCTTGGATCAGTGATTATTCACCAGATTATACAAAGTCGATACTTCAAAAATGACTTCAAATTCATAACATGCTAAATATATACAGGTTGGGGAAAGCATGTAGAGGACTGTCAAGGTTTTTAAAGGTTTACTTAGCAAAAGTAATAGATGAGAGATGTCAGTTTCACAGTTTATAGGCCCCCTGTGTCCCATGAGGGCTGCCATAGCCTCTGGCCATTCTCTCCTTACCTTAGGCATCACCTGGAAAAAAAACTGATGCTTCTAGTCATTCTGCATCCCTGCATCTGTCTGAAAATAATTGGTGAGGAACCTTCTCCCCAAAAAGGGGCCATGAAAGAGTAATAGCTTGCAGCAAAAACACGCATGTCTGACAGATCATATTTTTGAACTGAAAATCTATAGACGAGCTCTGTGTGCACTACAACCTCTGTGCCCAGTTCTGGTAAAGTTTCCTTTACTTTCTTCACACTAGAGAAAGAGAAATGTAGGGTTAGTGCTGCTGAAAGTAGTGAGCTTTTCAGTTCTGCTTCTTACTAGAAAATCTAGGATAACAATTCGGTGTGACTGATTTTGCAATGAAGACTTGAGCCACTCTTTAAAAACTCACCAATAAAACAATCTCCATTTATTCAAAACTTAAAAAATGAGTGTTCTCTACTTAGAATGAAGTATTTCATTTTAGATTATATTTAAAAGCCTCCAGTTTTCCATATTGTCGCATTTTCTCTGCTGTTTCTTTAAATGCTTGCTTTCTCTTTGAGTGAATAGTCATGTGATGCTTCCTGAACTTTTCCTTTTTGGAGGCACGGTGCGAAAGCTTTGTCTGAAAGTCACAAGCAACTGAAGAAATGACTGAGAGTTTTTCAAGAATTTGATGAATCTCACTTGGACACTTCTCTACCTTTACACAACTAAACAGCCCATGATGTCAGTGAACAACAACAATAGATATTGGATATTCAGTCCCCTCCTGATTTGCATCAGGACATGCACAGACAGAAAACTGTTTTCTTCAGTGTTCTAAGTGATAATATGAGATATAAAACTGTTTTTGCCATTCAGTGTTAAAGGAACATGAAATACTTTCTGCGCGCTGGGCCTGGATCTTGACTGTACCATCAACCTTGCAATACTGTGGCAAATCTACATTTGCCATTCTTTTTGGCCATGTCTAATCCGGCAGAAGAAAGGCTCTTGTACTCCACTACTGGAGGGAAAACAATACCACTGGGCTTTGCTCTACCTGTAAGCTCACAGATGAGACAGATACAGAGCGAAATTAAGGGGGAAAAATCATTATTCTCTGAATGAGATGTCTTGGGTTTGATCAGAGTGTGAATCAAAGCCCATCTCTTAGACTACTTAAACATTCACTTTTAAAATTCCAACCTGATTGTACTTTTATGGAAATTCCTTGCCATCAGTGGCTGCATTCTCTCCTGTCTCCAGGTCCTCTTGTATCCCAGTAGATATCCGACTCTGCCCTTCATTAGAATTCTCTTGGTAAGAAAGCAGCAGAAATGAGCAGAAGATGTAAATTCAGTCGAAAAGAAAAGGTTTAGATCTTTCCCTTTTTTGTCCAGGGAATAGACAAAAAAGAGAGATCGTGGATATTCCACATCATTGAGTCAAACCTGACACTAGGGCAGAGGAGTTAGGAATTTCATTAAGAGTGTGCTCCACTGCATCACAATCACTGTCATCATAAGAAAAGTAGTCCTACATTGTCTTTATATCAGGGTTTTATAGACTGATTAACCAGGCTGATTAATGGTCTTTAAAATAATCTGCACCAGCCGATGTCTGCACTCACAAGACCGATTAAACACACTTAACGTCTACAGACACTGCAGACAGCCTCGTCAGTGTGGCTGCTGTCGAGCATTGTTCGTGCTTCCCCTCATATCCACTTCCCCCTTCTGTATTACACATCCTGAGTCTTTTCTAAATGGCACATTTTTCCATCCTAAATGACAGCAAAGCATATCAAGTCTAAAACAGTCACTGGCTAGTTTTTGTTATACAATCTGTGTAATGTGTAGAATGATAAATATCAGTCATGTTTTGAAATCAATAGTAAAACTCAATGTACTATTCTATTACATGATATAATCAAAGATCTGTCTAAGACATGTTGTGGGCTAAGATAAATATGTGTGAGTGTTCTGTATTTGGATGATTGGGTTGTTTGTTAAACAGTTGTCTTTTATAAATTAGATCAGTATCAGCTATTGAAAAACCCATTTGGCAACCACTTTGAAGCTCTGTCGTAAAGGATTAAATAATATGGAGCCAAAACGATGACTTAAATGTTTGGTGCGAAAAATTAAGTTTGGTATTAAAAACACACTGTGAAACAAAAAAACAACAACAACAAAAAACATTGGCTTTGAAAAACATGTATTACAAGTAACTATAATGGCACACAAACAGGCAATGGCATTTAAATGTTTTGCTGAAGTTTAAAATAGGGATGCACGATATTGGATTTTTGCCGATATCCAATATGCCTATATATCAAAACCCCTTTTGGCTGATACCGATAGCGATAATCACAAGTTTGTTTGTTTTTTTTTCACTGTAAGGACAGCTTAGTCTATCCTGTACTGGAATTTATATGTTACTCTAATTGTGACGGTCTTTTTGTTTAAGAAACACACATAAAAAAGACAAAAAACATTTGATTTTACCATAAATAAAACTCAAGACATTCAGTATTGAAATACAGAAAAATAATTTCTTTAGACCACATGAAATTTTAATGTACAATGCATTTATAAACATAACCAAGTTGCATTTGATTATTTTAGAGCTACTGTAACAACCTGGTGACAGACACAGAGCTCTGCAGTGCAAATAAATGAAGTGCTACATTTCATTTAAGGAGCTTATTTTTCAGATGGAAAATAATAATAATCCTAACTGAATAGCACCTTATCGGCTGTGACTATCGGCAGAAATTTTCATATCTGCCGATACCAATAAACGTGTTTTCAAGCTTTTATCAGCCAATACCGATATTGTGCCGATAATGTCGTGCATCCCTAGTTTAAAACACAAACATCAAATTTTACATATTCAATCTTTATAAATTTTTAGATTCTAATGTTTCTGAGTAAAATGATAGTATATTCATTTGATTTCACTGTTTTATCAATGACGGTTAATAATTTCAATGATGGTTTTCTTTTTCAGTCATTTTGGTTTTTTGCTTACCGTTTTTATCAGTGTCAACTTTCTGTCACTCTTGTGGCTATGTGTTTTACAGTCTGCTGGACCCCCCCTCACGAGACTACCCATTACATCATTTTAAGATGATGTAATAATCCTTCTCCTGTTCGTTTTGTTTTGGAGTTTCTGTTTTCTGCTGCTGCTGCTGCAACTGTGCTGAAGATAGATGCTGCCGAATATTTTGGGTAGACATTCTCCAATCAGTCGGTCGACCAGTTGATTGGTGCCAATTTCCTTAATTTTGGGGGTTCGGTGATTGGCCCTTCCTTACATATGAAACTGATCTTATATACCTCCGGGAAGGTCTGACAGCCAGCCACTGATGCTTTTTGCTCTGAGACCTAAAACTCAGGACACTTTATTGGTTGTTAAGTGAAAGCATAAAGATTTTATTGTGTTACAGGTATTGTACAATGATTTTAGATAAAATAAGATTGGAACATTGAAGGTATATGCTGTCAGTTATGAAAAATAAAAATCTGTATCGGCCCAAATCGGTATCGGCAGGTCAGGCATTTTAAAGATCGGTGATCGGTGATCAGCCGCAAAATTGGGATTGGTGCACCCTTAATTTTGGGTTAATACATTTAGAGGCCTTGTCAGCAATGAAATCGGCCACAAACTCCAGGAGAAATAAAATAAATCGCAGAGATAGATTCTTTCTTGATCACTATTAGCCACAGGTTAGCCAGATAACGCCTATTAGCTAACACTGGCTAGGTTGTTTCAGTGGACCTCTGCAAACCTGTTGTTACATCATTTTAAAACTTCAATCCATTCTGTTTCTTGATGAATAACAGCAGAATAACAGACTGACTTGTGGTTTTGGAGCTCCAGGTGAACTGTAGATGTCTCACACTCGAGGATCTCGTAGGTTGGCGGGGTTCCGTGAGTGCTGCGTTATTCGCCAACAATATGCAAATACTATGCAAACCACACCCTATCAGCCCTCACCCAAACCTACCCCTTCACATCAAAACAGTTTGGCAGAAAGTTAAATCTGAAAAAAATACAATAAGTGAAAAAACAAAGATTAAAAAAGAAAAGCATCATCAAAATTACAAACTGTCATTGATAAAACAGTGACATCAAATAAATATAATATGATTTTGATTTAAAAACATCAAAATGCAAAAACGAATGAAAATAAAATAATATAAAACATTTTATAAGTAGTACCATAAAAGTTATTTATGTCTATTAAAAGATGGAAGGTGTTGTCAAAAAAAGAATAGCAGTTGACTTAAATTAAAACTTTAAGGCCCACCATGCCATCTGAAAAATCTGTTCATCTCATTTTAACAGAAGACAAACCTATTTGAAGACAACACTGATTTTTTAAAGCTACATTTATGACAAGTAAATTTTCTCATAAGGCGGTGATTGGATAATAACAGATGATGGGGAAGACTGGGAGCACATTTGTGCTGATTTTTATTCACAAACTTTGAGGTTAAATCATTCACACATGCTGGATACTGTTTTAAAAGAAATTTTACAAATAAACTAAAGAAAACCCAGATTTGACTGAAATCCAAACTTTTGGCAGAGTGAAGTGCAAAGATACAACTTCAGTTACTCCTCTGCTAATCATTTATGCCTGCTAATTGCAGACTCTTGCAGACTGTTCTGTGTTTAATTGTGAGGTTTAATCTGCTGCTGTGTTAGATTATTTAGAAATCACCTCTGTGGACCTCTGGGTCTTTTGGCAGTGCTCACAGTCCACAGCATGAATCAATGTAGTTACAACAGTTAATTTTGGGGAGAAAAGAGTTGATAATAGTACAACACTATTGCTCAATGCTTTTCCCTATGTGAGTGTATTGTCTTCCTCTACGTGGTCAGATATTTCTGTGTTGCTGTCGCAAAAGTTGTTGTCCTCTGCAGACTCTCAGATGAGCTGGTTGCAGTGTCATTCTTGGCTGGTGACGGAGGTGTACGTCTTTGCTGTTGGGTTTTTTGTACTTTTGTAAAAAAAAAAATTGCTGTCATTTTTGGGACATGGGCTCAGTCCCCACGTAAAGATGAAGATACAAAGATTTTCATCTTGATTTATGAAACTGGAATGTGATGGCTTGCTTCTCAGAGATGTAGCCACACAGGAGCATCCTTCCAATCTGAAGAGAGATGCATCTTTACTCTGTGATGAGATTGTTCGAAATTAACAAACCTTTCAAGTTCAACGTTTTCTGATTGGCTGCCCGCCACGTTGGCCTGGAAAATGTAGCTGTAGTATTTCCTGGCCAACCTGGGAAATGGCATCAAGGCCGAGCCGAGTCACAGGGCAGCCGACCAGCTCCTCTTATTATCAAGATGCCATGCACCGTCTCCCACATGCTAATCAGTCTCCAAGAGACCTCAGAGCTGTGTGGCTAGAACACATTTACAGCCCCCCACTTTTATTAGAGATGATCCTTCACACAGAAGGAAACGGACGCTCTCCAGACAAATGCTAAAATGCAATGCAAAGTTTCGTTCATGAAAGGTGAAAACTGTAGGATTATTCCACAGCTTTTCCAGGGAGGATGAAAAAGGAGCAACGAATGTGAAACAAAAACATCAAAAGGCCATAGAGGAAGAAGTGAAAAAGGAGAGAGGCTGTAAAATATTTAACACTTGGTCTCAACAGGTGGTCAAGAGTGCAATGCAAGGCTATGGGTTCATTCTCATAAATAATGGATTGACCTTAGAGAATTTGTAATTTCTCCTAATTGAAAAGAATAGCCAGAACTCAAAAACTACATTGTCCCCAGATTAAATAAAAAAAACGTATTTGCTGTTGGAATTATACTAGGACACCTTGTCATAGTTACAAAAGTATCCATCTCAAAACATCTTAAAATCAAAACTGACCAAGTGAGTGAATCTTTGCCTCAAGCAGAGTTTTCACACTCACTGAAAGTACAGTTTCCAAGTTATACACTTTTGTTTGCTTCTTTTTTTCATTAAAAGTCATCCAGTCAAGAACACTGAAACAATAAAGAGGCTAATCCCAGCACAATGGGTGGCTCAATCAAAGTCTTAACTAGTTGTTCATGATTTTTTTACTGGATCAGTTAAATTCCATTCCCACTGTTGTTTAGAGTCCATGCTCCCTGCAGTATACAACAGTGCTCTACCTTTACTGCCTCAAAAACCAAAAGAAGCTAAAAAGTGCATCAACGAGGCAGGTGTGATCTCTCACATTCAGTTACTTTCAAAAGATTTTTTTTTTTTTAATTTGAAAGGGTCTGTAAAGGTCTTGAATAAGCGTCCTCTATTTTGGATCTGCACAATTATCATCAGTGTTCCCCAAGTCCTGCACAAAACCATTCATTGGTGCAACAAAAACAGGTTAATTCCTTCTGTTTCAGTCCATCAATCAGTGTTTGGTAAATTAAGCTACTTTCAGTGATGACATTTTCTGACATTAGCTGTGATTACGAGATACATGGTATGGCTGGTGATCAAAAGCTGAAGCTATTTAGCGCTCTGCTTCCTGAGTTATAGGCAAGAGGCATTTTATTTTGCATTTAAGATATTTTCTTGAAAGCCCAAAAGTTAAAACTATGTTTGACCAGAAGTCAGATAAAATATTCCCTTGAAAGTTTTCTCTTAAAAAAAATCACCAAAACTTTGGCACTAAAACCAAAACCTTCGACTGGAATAAAGAAAAAAAAAAGATGTGAATAGGACTTCCAATTTTTTTGTTACTAATCAGCAAACTGAGCCATCAACAGTAGCATAAACTTAGTCTGAAATGTTCCACGTTTGTGTTATGTAGAAAATTAGATTTAATAATTTGAAAATCCAGACAGAAGTTTAAGGCCTAACTTTTTTTTATTTTTTTTAGTCATGCCACTTTGAAAAAAAAACATATATTGTTTTGGGGTAATTCTTTGACGTTAAGGTTCATTTCTGGGCCTGTCAAGCAAAAGATTTCTCTCCAATTAGTATCTATTTACCTGAATGCTCAAATTCAATTGGAAATTAAAGGCCTGTAGAGAGTTGCAATAAAGGATCACAAGAGCGCTTAGGGTCAAGTGAGGATGTGGTTTTGTTTTTATTAGTGAACAGTGCATCCTTCTTCCACCAGTCCCCATTAAGTCGTTTTTTTTTCTGACTCTGCAAGAGCATCACTTCTAGTTTTAATCTCAAATACCGTGTTGTATGTGGGTATACCTTTCATCATTTTCAGATGCTAAAGTAAGCAAATTTCTCCAAGCCTTCCAAGTATTCCACCTGATTTCAGAAAGGGTGAAATAAAAACTGTGAACAGTGTGGCAGCATCTCCTGCTTTTCTTTTTCTCATCCTTCTTCATTCCCTGCTACACCTCCTGGTATATAACTATACTGCTGTAAAACTTCTTCCTTTCTGGTCTCAGATCTGTAGGCGATGTTGTTAGCAGTTTAGTCCAGCAGACAGACTGTAAGTATTCATACTGTAAAGACGGACTCTCTTTCAACTTTTAATGTGCATGAAACTAACAGTAAATTATAGACGACAAGTAACAGCAGCTCATCAGTGATCTTTTAAGACAAGGCTTTTAAGTTTTGTCGGTCTTTTACAAGGGCAGCTCTCCACAGATGAACCCTGTATCTCTAAGATTATTAATACAACCCTTAGGGAGAACAAACTGCAAGTCTAGCAACTACTTTATTAATCTCTCCTTAAATTAAGGAGCAGTGGTGGGCATCCTTTTCCTGTGGTTTTCCTACTGCAGGTTTTACACACACTAGAAACCCGCGTAGGTTCATAAACCCAAATGTCCCGTGGCGATTATTAGACGCACTAACGACAATGCAATTAAGACCGTCGCCTAACTAAAAACAACTGAGTAGGCAAAAAAGTAAACTGTGCAGGAGTGTTTTTATTTGCCTTAATTCATAGACAGGTCCTGAGCGTGCCTTACAGGTAAGTTTGAATTTCATTTGGCTCTGCTCGGTCTTAACAAACGAGATGAAGAAAAAAGGGTTAATTAACATATATTTACAAATTATACTATTCAAACTAATTTAGCTTCTGCAAAATGAATCTCTGTTCCAGAGGAAACTGAAATGGTAATTTCCGAGCATTAAAATGGATGAGTGTTGTTTTATGAGTCTTTAGCATCACTGATCTTTTATTAAAGTTATTCAGTAGCCTTCTGCAGGATTTGAATGAACACTGCTTACAGAAGATCACACGACAGAGTCTTCCCAAATTATGTATGAATTCACACTCAGCATGCAGCATTCATGGAAGAAAAAGGGCCAGTGGGAAAATCTGCAAGAGGTCACTTTATGTTTCTTTAGGCTCCCACTTTTTACATGTGCAAGAATGACATCTCATTAAATTAGCTACATGATTATAATTGATTATTTTACTTCCAGATTAAAAGCACTATGAACAATTTGTGTCATGGCTGAAGGTCTTGATCAATATCTAAATAGCTCTGTTTGATAATGTTTTTAAATATTCATTTTAAATAATCCCCAGATTATATTTCTTACTTGGGGTGCAACTTCACATCCTGCTTAGGAGTGTTGCTGTTAAAAAATGTTTATTTTAGGCCTTGTAGAATGAAAAAGTATCTCAGTTGTGAAATGATAATGCAACCACTACAATCACTCTGTTTTTTTAATCAAATCAAATTAAGAAAACATGTAGGAAAACTTTACTCTGCTTATGAAAAGCATTGCACATGTGGCTTTCTGTCTCTTTTTTTACTTTATTTAGTTGCTTTTAACAAAATACCATTCTTTAGTTGTCTTAATATTGCTCATCATCCACATTGACATTTTGTTCGATATTTCCATTTCCTTAAACATCTTTAACATTAGTATCTAACATATTAAAATTGCAGATATTGTCCACAAACCATAATTGAGACCCACCCGTACCCACGTGCCGCAAGACTTTTGGCAAGATACAAAATCCAACATTCGCACCGAGCAGCCTCACAGTGGCACAATTATAAAGCCGTCATTGCTGCCCCACACCAGTTATTTTTGTTCTACATATTTCTCCCACATTCACACTTATTATTATTCATTTCAACAGCGAATATACATATCATGTTTTGATAATGCGACCATAAAGAAAGATTTTTTTCTTCCAAACCATAAAGCAAACCATTTGTTCGCCAGCTCCATTTTTTTGTTCCTTTGACTCTGTCATACACAATTTATTATTTATCCCAGTCTTCTGTATTACAAATGGTCTCAGGATTAGGACAAATCAGGGCTCTCCAAACTATCAGGAGGGAAATGGATTCCTGAACAATATGTGTCAACGGAGAAATTGGCAGAGGAGTGACAGTGGCCCTGGAGAGAGGCCAAACAATGCCTGTGTGTCGCAGGAGGAAATCGCACTGTTCCACTTGAGACAAACACAATTTCACATTAATGAATAATTGAGAAAGTTTAGAACTGGGTTGGGATAAATGTGCGCGAGCGTTACGTGTATCTGTGTCACGGTAATACTTAGATTGTTTCAAGCAGCTCAGGCGTAGGGAGCTGAGTTTCTTTAGTGGGATTGAGCTGATTGTTCTTATAGGGTTACAACAACACAGTTTGAGATTCTTCTTCTACAGAAATGCAAAATCTTCTTTGCATTCTAGCTTTTAATATTGTAACTTTATAGAAAAAGGAACTTATGGATTAACCTGAAGCAAATCGAACCCTGTGCAAAGTGTTTTCAATTTCTTCAGTTTCAGTGATGATCTTCCTAAACTGTCTGTAACCTTTATTAGCTGATTTTCTCCTGCATGTATTTACAGCTCATCAGCATGAACTCGCTGTGACTGCTTGTTAACCTGCGCCTCGGTAACAAGGCCACGGCTCGTTTGTTACATGAGAGGAGAAAGGAGGGGGTGGTCGACTGAGAGCACACTGCCTCGACTGGAGACGAGGACGCTCCATACTGCACCCCCCATCCATGCTAATGATCCGAGCTCTGCACATAATTAAAGCCCCGGTACCCCTCTCCTGTGAAACGCAAGGGGGGACTCGTGTACATCTCCCTACGTAGCTAGAGGAGGTTTGGAAAAACTTCTGAACATCTATGGTCCATTATGTATAATTTCAAAACACATCCCAAGTATGAGGAAAAGAAAGTTTTCATTTTTAATGACAAAATCATGAATAATTCTATTTATTGTATACACTCACTCTTTCAAAGGTAGCTGGTCCATGAAAGGTGAAGCTGAATCAAGAGGAAAGTCTTTTCTGCCGTTAAGTAGGACTTACTGTGGCAAACGACACCTGTTGAGCACTGCAGGAATGAACAGGAGCTAAATGAGCAACAAGAGAAGAGTTGGAGTCTTAATATTTGTCAGCTCTTCTTTTGTTTTACACACAGGTTCTCAGTCAATTATTTCTCAACTCATTTCTCAAGATATGACACAAACAATACACAATGTGTCACTCAAAAATTCAACAGGATATAGGAGTGACTCCAACACCACTCATTTTATTAAAAAACATTTTTTTTATGATAAAACACTGATTTTTAATCCTACAAACAGAGAAGTGTCTCTTTAATATTTGAAATAAAAGCAGCTCTAGTTCCCATTTATTAGGATAAATCTGTCCGTTTTTCTTGACCTTTTGTAACAGACCATGTGCAGAGGTTTTCCACACTTGGTGCTTTCATGTCTTTGAGAGCTGTTGTTGTGAATTCTTCTTGTCTGAAGTCTGAATTTCAGCCATGTTTCTCATTTTAATTACAATATTTCTAGTTGTTGCATATCCTGGGACTGAGCAGCGTGCTTGTGGCTTGTGAGACGCTGGAGTTTATAAACCAATAGTGATTATCTTTTATACATGATTCATTAGTATGTCCTAAGGAAGCAGCGTTTTTTTTTTTTTCTTAATTCCTAACAGGCTGACTTGACTGCTCAGGCTCTAAATGTGTGACTGTGTTAAAAATTGGAAAACTCTTCCTTCTTTTTCTCTGTTTTTTTCTGAAAGGAGAGTATCTGTTGGACTTTTAATTGTTATCCATTATGCAGCACAAGTTCTGTTTGTTTTTCCTGCGTTGATAAAGTACTCAAATTAAAAGCAATTCACCCTGGATTAGTGGGACATTCTCATCTTGAGCATTCAGAAAGTGTAGTGTTCACATTTAGCCAATAGGTGTCCCTGCAAACCATGTAAACACTGCATGGTGCCGCTCCAGCCTGCAGCGTGGCAATGTTGTAACTGCAAACATAACAATCATCACCATCTCTTTCACTAAAACAGAACCAGAGGCCACAGTGACAAAAATACTGGTAATTTGATAGTAATATTACTTCTCACATGCATTGTTTGACTTTGTCTTTTATATCTTAAAGGGAATAAGACCAACTAAACAGCTAGGGTTTCTGCTCAGCTTTTTTAGCCGAAGTCTAACAACTATTGATATGTATCTTTAATACTCTGGCTGTGTAACCTTTGGATGTCTGTAAAGATTAAATATAAAATGGAACATGCAACAATATTTGGGAGAGCCATGAGTGGATATTATGGAGTATGGAAAATTAAGGTGAGTGGGAATACTGTGCAGAAATATGAAACAAAAGGCCCTCTTTATATCCAGTGTGGTTCCACTACTCATTTCAGGTATGAGATTGATGGTCAGTATGTCCAGGCTCACACACTCCAAACATAAAGCACGCAGTATAAACGATCAAGCAACTTTATTTTGAGGATTCAAAGTGATATTACCATACATTGACAACAAAACGACTACCAATTGTGTCATTTGATGACAGCAGGGATTAGATTACAAACCTAAGCATGCTACAAATCTCATCTGTCAGTTATAACACCTGATTTGGCTGTCAGTTAACAGTCCCCAGAGCTAACGCCTCCATCAGGCTCTCCTCATTACAATTTACTGTTCCCACCGACTGCAACGAGCTGCACAGCAATACCGAAGTGGACGTTCTTATGTCAGCAGCTCCATGCTTTTACTGATGTGCTCGCTGATAATTGCTTTTTGCCTGCAAAGCCAGCAATAACTGAAACCTGATGGTCCTCACTGTGCTGTCTCCTCTGCTCTTTGTTAGCTTTCAAGTCTGTTTTTGTCTTTGCAGCCATACATTTGGGCTGTAATTGTGTTTATGACGTCTGATTGTCTGATATTCTCACTGTGGAGTGGCTTGTTGTACCCTTATGATTTGCCCCTCTTCATATTGGATGATACAGTTTAGTGTATTGTTGTTTTGCAGGTTCACTTGTGTTGAGCTAACACTCAGTCACTTCTGCTCATCTCAAATTGAAACAGTGGGCTTTTTCGAATGTTTTTGCTTGTTACTTCCTTTTCATTTTGACCAACTTACTAATCACATAACAGCACAAAAAATTGTTTAACACCCAGATTTGGTGGTGCTGCTAATTTCTAGGCCATATAGTTGAAACCAAATACATGTCATTTTTATTTACAGTTGAAAAATATTTCTTCATGTATCACCATTTGTTCACATTTTAAAACACACAATCCCTCCAGTTTCTAAGCAGCCCTTGTGTACTCAAACATGTTAATGACGTCTTCACAGCCTCATGGGAAACCAATGCACATGGCGCATAAATAAACACACAAATTAGATAACAAGGTAGCCACAACATGGCCTTTGTAAGTCTTTGATAGTGAAGCAGTACACTACAGAGGACTGTCCTTTTTTGTCTGGTGTTGATATACCATCTGGCCTGTGAAACAACTCCATCCCTTTAGGCCTGCAAATAATGACTGACCATATCCTTGCATCTAACCTGTGCACAGCTCATTATGCTTTAGGGGAGTATGTGCCACTAAACGTCCCTCCCCTCTGCTTTCCTCTTCTTAACCACACCTCTGCGGTTGATGTTTTTGACTAAGCAGAGGCAGACCTTTGCTTGCAGGATGAAAGGATGGGGTAGTGGCCCTCAATCATACCGCTGCCCAGGAGGCAAGAGGAACGGAGAATGCGAAGGGCAGGGGGGCCTAGCAGGGTGCAGAGATGTAAGACACATTTAGATACAGCTTTGGCTAGTGTAGAAACTGTTGACTTTTTTCCTTCTTTATCGCCTCCCTATCACCTCCGGGGATAACAGGCATGCAAATATTGGTGCAGCACCATTGAAATCTCTGGTGAGAGTGGATCGAAAAGGTCAGGGCACTTCCTGAAAAGTGAAACAGCTTGAAAGTGCTCCTCCCACATGGTCCTGCTATTGTGGTTAATACAGCCACATGTAGAGCATTCTGTCCACCAGCCAAACTGTGAAATTGTTTTATTTTGTATTTTATCATCCAACTGTTAGATAAAGTCTGGCAAAACAGGCTGAGAAATATGGCAAATTTGGAGTTCCACATCAACCTCTTTGCATGTTTCCGCCGTCTGCTCTTCCATTTCATCGCCCCACTCTCGTCTGAATTTTCAGGAATCTGCTGAAACAACATCTGTGTAGTCATGCTGGGGGTAGAGGGGTAACGTGGAGATCTGTATACTATCGTTACTCTGATCCAGGCGCAAGTCACCCCTGGGGAGGCTGCAGGGCCTGGGTCAGCCATATGGTGGCAGAAGCCCCTGGAGGAGCCAGCCCGATTAGCTGGATCAGCTTCAGCACTTCCTGACCGAGGCTCAGGCTGCACCACTAAGCAGGTATATGGAGGGGGGGTTGGTGGCAGCTATCCCGTCGCAGCAGGAACCACAGCAGCACCATTTGGAGCCTGAGGGCAGAGAAATGGAAATGGTTTCATCCATGGCATCTGCAATGCTAAGGGAAATTTAAGTCAGGGCCGCTGAAACTTCTCCTAAATCTGCTGAGCCTCTCTGATAACATACTCCAGTGACAACTTGTTGAATGCTACCGCTGTAATTATTTTTATCTAAGGTTCACCATTATGACATCGCAATTATCAAATATTTAGAGTAACATTATTCTTAGATGTAAAGCTTAAACTTAATTTGCTGTAGCATTGGGTTTGAATGTATTTATAGAATGTTCATAAAATGGACTCACATTTCAACCACTTACGCATTAAAAGTTTCATCAATGCTCTCATCCATCTATGCATCCATCCATTCATTCACAGAGCCTATCTCAGCTGTCTTAGCAAGAGGCAAGGTAAACACTGGACAGGTTACTAGCCTATCACAGCAGTATCTAGTATTTCCTCAAGCGTATAGGAATTAGAGAAGAGATAGCCCCTATCTTTATTTTCAGCACTGAACATTCTTTTTTAAATACATTTATAAATATGATTTTTGATCTAAATCATCTCCATAATCATCTCCATAGTTTCTATATAAACTATTTATAATCCAGTTTCTACGAACAGTAATCTATAGGATGCAACATTTTTACATTGTGGTATTCCTATGGCTCGAAATATAATGCTGAGTGGCCAGATCTTCCTCAAAATGTGCTTTCCCTTCAACATTCCTGACTGCAAGGCCTTTCTCATTTTGCTGCTCACATGCACTTGTATAAAACTGAATTTCAACCAGCAATGTCAGCTAAGATGCACCCCAGTACACATTTAAAGCATCTATCCCATTTGTGTGTTAGATCACAGTGGTATGGCTGCCCGCATTGCATCATTACAGCTCTGTGGGAATAATGTTACTTTATAAAAACTTGTTGGGATGTTTTTGCATTTGCCAGGGTCCCACCAAACATTTGTTTAGCCTTTAAGCCTGGATCTGGCCTCAAAAACAAGCAGTAATTTCAAACAAATTGCCACTCATAACTGATATCACTTTTAATTGAATGGCTACCTAAAGGGCCAGATGTAACTAATCATACAACAGAACACAACGACTAAAAAACGTTACTATTTACATTCAATCACCATTCATTTTTGATAGACAAAATAAATTTGGACTGGTCCTTAAGCCAAGAACTGAAAAAATCTTGCCAATTAATAAAACAGGAGGTCTGGCAGTTATAAAGCCGGCTCCAAAAGTGAGTCAGTCCCATCAGCACCCACATGTTTACATATCTTAGCTTTATAACAGAACTAGACATTTTGACTAATTTAGCCCAGGAGCGATGTTGAAAACTCTTCTTGAGAAGTTGGTTTGACTTTGGGTATCTGATCTCAGTTTTAAAATGAAAATATGAAAAAGTAAAAAAAAAAACTTATATAATTTCCAAAATAAATTTAGTCAATATTTATAACATTTATCATATAAAAATATGATGCCCTTGTGACAAAGCTAAAAACTGCAGCTCTTTAAGTTTGCTTGAGGCTGGCTGCAGGAGCATTAAAAACAACCAAAACAAAACCAAAAGAAGATAAAACAATAAAACATTTTTAGTCTTGTTAAAAAACTGTTTGGGTCTGAATACTATCTTTCCCCTTATTTCACACTTTGTGGCTGTGATTTTTTTTTCTTTTTCATAACTCGTTGAGTATTTCCAATATGGCCTCTGTTGACGATAGGCTTTGAAACTCTAAGTCAGAAACAAACAGATGACATCACAGAAACCACATTCAAATGTTATTATTTGTGGATGTGGCCATTGTTTGGGAGTCAGAATAATTGTTAGCTTTCTCTTCCGAGACTAGCGAACAACAGTGGAGGGAAAACTGTAATTTGGGTGGGTCTGTCTATTCTTTCACCCAGCACTCATTGTTAAAGATCTATAACTTTCAGTAGCATATTAACATGAAATGTATTGTCCTTGGGCAGAGACTGTACAGCCTTGTCAGTTTGGCATTTCCCAACCTTTAACTGTTGTACGACTCAATTCTTGGTTGAATTATCGTTGATCTTGGTCACAACTCCAAAAAATAAATTAATGAAAAAACAACATGTTCTATAGATAAAATTGAGGCTTTAAAGTAAATGTTGCCATCATTGCCATGTTCGTTGTATGGGTTCATTCCTATACGAAGAGATTTAGAGACTTTCTCATTATTAACCAAACAGAGC
This sequence comes from Halichoeres trimaculatus, assembly GCF_033239565.1. Taxonomy (NCBI): domain Eukaryota; kingdom Metazoa; phylum Chordata; class Actinopteri; order Labriformes; family Labridae; genus Halichoeres; species Halichoeres trimaculatus. The sequence continues at coordinate 25,517,645 of NW_027437180.1, forward strand.
AAATTTTAGAAAGCTAGCCTGGGGCAAAGGGATTGGTATGCTGCGTGTCGTCAGCTTTCTCCCAAATTAATGAATTAGAGGTAATTACGCTGATACAGATCTGCAAACGCTGTTCTTATTACACTTTTACTGGCTACCCATCTTTAAGTAGCTTCTGATCTGCTTTATTTTATAGTTTTCAGTGTTCACCACCCAGCGTTTGATCAGCTTCTGCTAAATCACTACGGCAGTGTTTGATCTCTGTTTTCTTTAACTAATTAAAGTATCACAATCATATTACACACCTGGCACAGTAAAGGCCTTCACACCTCCCAGTGAATGGTATAGATGGATAAGCTGCCTTTTATTATCAAAGTCTGAAATGAGACGACTGGGTCCTCTGAGAAAAGCATTGTTGAAAGTTTTCAGTCATTGCCAAGTGTCTGAGCCAGAGCGTGCCATTTTCATTTTGTTTGGCATTTTTGAGACATCTGGGAGTGGGTGTGCTCTTAAAGACATGCTGACATGTTATTGTCTGAGTGCCTTTTGGTCTTCATTTCTAATAGACAATGGCTTGCCTTTTGTATTTATAATGCATGCTCTCTTTGAGGTTGTTACAGGTGCCACTGAGAGACTATGTTTCAGTCTCTCCTTGTTGATATTCACACCAGTGAAGTTGTTTTCCCCTCTTAACAGTATATTCTGAGGAGAAAACGTAGCATATTAGCTGATTATGGATTCTCTCAGCGATGTGGCCTTACCCTGCCCCACCTGGTTTCTAATTAATTAGCTATGTTTATGCTAGCCATTATAACCTTGACAACTCGTTACCTTCATCCCAGGAAAGGGGGCTTTCATGACAAATTACCAGGCTGGATGTGTGACACCTCTCTGACTTGCCTGTGGTCTCCCGTGAAGGGGACAAAAGCCCAGATGACTCTAACTGAGCTGTGTCTTGAAGATATGAGATATTCAAATGAGATGCTAACAGAGAGGGACTTTGTGATGGCGGATGTCTAATGTTAATGTTCTCATTTGAATATAAAAGAATCTTTGCCATTTTTGTGGATCAAAAACTGAGAATAAGAGATGGGAATGTGAGTTCTCCAGGCATGACTGACAAGACAATGGGAAAGTTTTACAGTGTCGCTGCCTAGTCGGACTGGTATTTAACAAGCACTGGAGCAGAAAGGATTATGGGTTAAATGCCAGGCACTTGATGGAAAGTGAAAAAATATTCACATCTTGTGTACGCTGAAAAGCAAAAGCATAGACACTTACAGACTCCACATACCAGATGTTTACAGTGTGAGGTTGTACAAAACAGCCCTCTAACTATAATGTTCAGACCACCAGCAGCTACATTAAACCATGTGGCTGGTGTTACTGGAAGGAAATCTGCTGATTTGCACAGTGGGGAGTCACACTTTCAACAATCCAGCAAAAGGATTTTGTAGTCATTGCTGAAAGATGCTGTTTGTTGTATTTCTGATCCAAAGTATGGTCAGTCAACCTGAGTTTCTTCTACAAAATGACCAGACTTCTGTAGGAAGTTTTCATGGTGGGTTGATTCTGGTACTTTGGACAAAATCATTTGCATTTCTTGGAATAAAGCCTTTATTTGCTGTTGTTAATATATGACTCTTGCTAATAAGAGCTTTGTCTTTTTAATACTGCTTTTTCTTTGAGTGAGGAGGTAATGTATTTAATGGCATTAACAGATTTTAAGGTATCATCAATTTCTGTGTAATGTGAAAACGAAAGTACCCTAACACTGTCATAGACCTGTGACAGCATGAAAGCATGGGTTTACTGTACACAAATGTGAAGCTTTATTTCAACGATGGAACACAGGGAAGTCTGATCTACAGATCATCCTTTGTGCTCTATTTGTGCCTCATCAATAATCATTTTATCAACGATGATAAGTTTGTGTATATTCCAGCTGCTTTTGAATCTGTGTTGAACCGTTTCCATGTATTTCCCCACGTAAAAAAAATAGAAAGAAGAAAAGGCAACAGACTTAGACACTAACAGAATGTGGCATGGTATAAGAGTAATATATAAAACCACTTGGCAAATTGTTACCCCAAAAAAGATCAGAGGAAATGCAAGGAAAAGTATTTAGCCAAGCCATTAGATTATAATAGACGTGGTTACAGCCTCACTTCCCTTTAATAGTGCAAGTTGACTATGAATGGTTCAGGTTAGTAAACATGTCGAAGTCAAAGTTTAAATTCCCATCATTGTCAATGTTAAGTTGAACACCTATTAGCTTGGCAGAGACGCAAAGGCGAAAGTTACACAGAGCCTTAAGTAAGCAGAGAGGCTCTCTATCACTATGAATGGACTTAGAACGATTAATGGCATTTATCTATCAAGTCTTCATTTTAGGAATGGGCACTTCAAGACTTACGACTATTCAATAGTCACTAAGAATTATTTGAGGATTAGTTGAATAGTCACTCCCCCCTCAGGTGTTATATATTTATGTTATGCTAGTTTCATGCTAACAAATTTTGTAGACCGTTATTTGGCTCATTATGTTAATGGAAACATTTGACAACTGACAATCTCAATTTTTCTCTGTTTCTGAATTGTACAGACCTTCACCAGTTTTATTGCTACCTGGCATTATTTTTCTCTTTGTCTTGTGTTTATAATTGACGGTAGGAGACAGCTTTCAGTGGGGCTACAGTCACTGTTTGCTAGTTTTAAATACTGGTGAAAATAGTAAGAAAAATATTTTCAGAGGGTCGAAAAGTAGTGACAGGAACTATTCCTTTCTTTGGAAATGAACACATCTCATCCCATCTTTCTTTTTCTTTTTATTCTTGAACTTCTGGTACCATTTCCCTGGCACAAACTTTTGGACCAAGACTCTCAAACCTAGGACTAATCCAACCAACTTTTGTGTTTAACGGATGAAAATTTATTTTATTTTTTTGTAACCAAGTTTTAAGGCATGACATTTTTACTATACTAGATCTGAAGCTGTGAGCAAAACGTGATCGGTACGGGTGAAATGATGATCAGTAGTTTCCACATTCCTCTACTCGGCTCGACGGAGGCTGAGACAAAGCTGAACTTTTTGCCCAGAGGACCAATCATTTCATATCATCATGGATCCATGATGGCTTTGATTCACTGTTGTTCTTGACATATAATTATATTGTCAATAGAGTTCCATAGACCTTATTATATTTTCTTTCAAATAACCAATTCAAAGTCTCCTTAAACTGTTATTACAAAAAGTTGCATGACCAGAGCGTGTTAACAATGAGAACTGCTTCATTTTGCCTTGAGCTTTAAACTCTGGCTGAATAGGGCTGGTCAGATGGAGAGTTTTCTCTTAGGAAGTCCTCCTGTAGCCTCAGCCTCCAGTTTACCAACATCACTTGAATTAATGAAACTCTTTTGCATGTCCTGAGAAAGCAATTACAGCTTACTCAGACGAACAGGCCTCTTCAGGAGGGGTTGATAATTTCCATGAACCCGACCAAGTGTCCTTCAGTGAGACTAAGATAATAATTCATGCTCAGGGGCTTAAGATTTGCCAACAGGTCTTGTCTACTCCTTATTCACCATCATTGCTCAATATAGTGTACTGGGGAAGGCAAATTGAGGATGTATAATTCAATAAGCAATGCACTGAAGAATTAATATATTCAAGTTAATTATGCCACCTTGTGAGGGAACTGTTGTACATCGGATTACCAAAATGATTTTTACTTTTGACCTTGGTCTCTGCGGATCAGCTTCATTATGAGGTTTAGTTATAGCTTAACATTTTAAAACAATTGGCGTGGAGCGGCCCCTTTATTTACAATTCAAGGATTGATGTCCTTTGTTTAAATAAAACATGTCTAAAAAGGCGGGGGTGTGAATGAATCTTTTCAAGCGAGTAATTGGATGGGAAATTTATTTATTCATATTTAGGTTAGATTCTCCTCTTCTTCAGACAGACGCTCCATAGAGGCAGAAGCTGCAGAAGAGATGGAGAGGAGCTTGCCGGTGTGAAGTGTTGATAGTGGAACTGATGTTATTTAAAGGATTAATGAGAGGTTGTACTGCTCTCAACCTTCACGCAGTGCCAATATGCAAACCACCCTGCAGGTCATGTACCTGCTCTGAGCTCAACAACTTGTTCAGCGGAAGTGAGTGGCCTCATTGTATACCCTCCCAACTTTGACAGCTGGGAGACGCCTAAGGCTCATCCTGAAGCTACTACCTCCGTTTTCTGAGGGCAGAGCTGCCGCAGAAATTAAGGCTTGGGTTTTTGCAATCTTTCATTAATTGAAATGCAATGTCAGTGATGTTGTTTGTCCCAGTATGATGCCTTTTTTTGCTTGATTGACATTGTGAATGCTAAGATGGAGAGGGCACTCGAAAGGAGGAAAACCCTCACAGGCAGATGGCAGCTAATAATTATGACCTAAAGAAAGAGAGAAGGATCCTGGGAGGTTGAATCATAGTCACTTCTGTAAATTGCATTAACTTTTTACAATGTAGGCTAGGTTCTTTGTGTCTGCTGGCCTCATCTCATTACATTTTCCAATTATTATTCCTTTTCACTGTGTTACTACTGGGCAGAAATGCACACCCCTGACACAGTAAAAATAATTAGCTACTCCATATAATGCAGCAGTGTGTTTGCAGAGCAAGGTCTAAAGGTATCATGACACTGTGAATTACCTGAAGAATACCTGGAGCAATCTATGAACCTAATTAACTTCCCACAGAGATCAAATCAACACATCATTTTGAAAATACATGGGGAGTAAAAAAGGAGCATTTGCCAAGGTTTACCCGCCTCTTTCTCTTTCTTCTGTCCTTCAAGTGGTGCCGTCTATTGGCTTTATTATAAGAGGAGCTACAGAATGACAAGATTCTCTGTTAGGGGAGCAATTTTTTCCGTGATGGTTGAAATCAGGTTCATTTATATGCTCTCACTCGTGCCCTCAGTGTCAGTGGCTCATAGGTGTGAGTATCAGCTCTGTAGCTTTTGTTTGCACCTACTTCATCAAATATTTATGGGTTAAAAACAAAAAAAGTGCATCAAAAACAGTGAACAGAATTACACTGAAGTTTCTCATGTGCTCTAAGCTCTCAACATGCATTGTTCTGAATACTCAGACTTCTTTGTCCAGGTTTCTTTGTTTGCTCGGGGTTGCCGAAGGTTTTGGAAGAATGAGACATGTCACGAAACTTTTTTTTCCCCCCTTTCTCTTTTTTGCTTATTTACTCAGATGAACTCATCAAACCCTTACTTTCATGCCATAAAAGGCTCTGAATGGACATATGGTACAAAAGCAAGTGATGCAAAAAGGTGAAATCGGGGTATAGCTCTCCAGCTCAATTGAGCCTGCCTTTTCTCCTCACTCTTCATCAGCCTCGCCTGCCTCGCCTCTGTCTGCCAGTGTGTTTGGCTTTTAGATGTGATGTGAGCCGAGTATTCTCTCAGACCCCAGCAGTTACTTTGTGAACAGCCGCAGCTCGCACACTGATGGTATTTCACTGCTGCATCCCCCAAGTTATATTAAATTTGCAACTGGCCCTCTTTAAGTCTTTTTCATGAGATGTGTGTTTTAAAGAGTGTGTCAATTCTTAAAGATGCCCTTGGCTTTTATCAGTCGTTTTTAAGAAAGCTTTCAATAAAGCGTGAGGCGAGAGCTCGATGTGGCGGTGGCCCATTTTGCTTGCATAAACTGCATATAAAATCTTAAACTCAGATCTTAAAGGCTGATACGATCTGACTTTAAGCCGTCTCAACAAAGATGACGTTTCAATATTAATGATTTTAACTTAACATTGTTTTAACAATGATTCAATGTTTGCTTTTTTAGTTTAAAGCACTTTTCTTGTTTTTGAGATATCAATATGCATTCCTTTTTATTCCCATATCTTTGGCTGCTTAGTTCAAGCATCATTTTGACAAATCAAGCTGTAACTTTTTTCTTTTTGGACCCCTCTTGAAGCCCTGAAACTAACAATTCTCTTTTTATATTGAAGCAAATTTACGGAGAAAAAAAACTATTTGCTTTTCACATTCTCGAAGCTCCAGCTGCTCAGCTGACCTGCATCCGTCGTAGGGTGCCAAGGAAAAGCAAAGGCACAATTACTTCTTGTTAGCGCTTTGACTCCTGATACACCTCTACTGCAGGGCCGTGCCATCAATTTTAGACACGCCAAACCTCTAGCAGCAGCAGACAGGAGACCACCCCCCCTCCCCAGATGTGAGTTTATGTCTATGGCTGATATGATAGTGGAGTCAGTGGTAGTGTCCCGCTGAGTTCCCGCGTAGATCAGAGATCATAGATCTACAGAGCTCACTCCCAAGACTCTGGCCTTCTGCAACATTTACCCAGCTACATGGGCTCTGGAGCTGTCAGTCATACACTGAGGCAAATACACACACACACACAAATGTACACACACAAATGTGCACACACACGGGACAGAATTTACAGAATGTCTTAATTATGTACACCAGCCTGCAACAAATCAGGTCCTTTGACAGTTGTACATTAAAAAATTATTTAGTGTTTACTGAGAAGTATGAATTAATCATGTGTGGGTTTGCATTCTCAGTAAGGTGTGAATTTTTTTTTTTATTACTTGATTGATTATGGGTCCACTTTTTCATACACACTGTGTGTTTTTTAACTGTAGAAAACAAATGTGATTAATTGGGGGTGAACTCTGATAATACCTCGCCATAGTTGTCTATTTCACATGGAGTCTATTAAAATGCTGGAGGATGACAGTAGGGTCACATTGGCTTGTCACTCTTTTTGGACACAGAAATGTTGCTCTGTATTTCAACTTAGAAATGTGGACCATGAGAGGAATCAGAGAAAAACTGGTTCTTATCTTACCCTCTTAGTATACTCTAACTCAGGGGTGGGCAAACTTTTTGATTCGTGGGCCACAATGGGCTCTAACATTTGACAAAGGGGCCGGACCAGGAGCGGATGGATGAAGTGCTTTGGTAACTATCAAGGTATCATTCATTCATTCCATATCCGTTTTAGAATCCAACATCGGAAAACGGATAAAGACTTGTTATTCAATTTTTCGTTTTCAAATAAAAAATCAGAAAACAAATAACGGTCTATTTTTCGCTGTTTTGATTTTGTTTTGAAATTAAAATTAGAATGAGAGAATGGAATTATAATGGGATTTTTAAACCGTGTATGGTTCGTTCTTTCGGTAAGTTTCAAAACAAAATAATAATTAAAAAAAAAAAAAAAAACGAAAAAATGGACTTGTTTTTTTGTTTTTCTGTTTTAAAACCAAAACGTAAAAAACGGAATTACAGAAAAACAGAAAAACACGTTTTTTCTGTCCTGGTTTTAAAAATGAAAAAACAAAAAATAATAAAAGATTGTATCAAAATTGTTTGTGTGATATTTTGATATTAAATGTGAACGTCTCTATATAAAAATTAGACAAATAACTCACATTGAAGGTATATACAGACACGTTCCTGAGCTTTTTTTTTTATAAGTAACAGATCGCTGACGATCCACTCTATCTTATCCGCATATGCGCACTTCCATGTGTTTCAATGAGATTTGTTTTGTCCACTTTCCTTTTCTTAGGTCCGTTCACCTACAGAAGGGCTGATGGGTCAGAGGGTAAAGTGCAAATGTGGAGTAATAGGCCTACGCTTCCCCTCAACAAAGCCAATGTCTCTACAGTGCGCCATCTAGTGGGAAATCATCAGAATCGCAGGGAAAATAAAACATTAACAAGGTTTATTCATTTAATTTTTTCAAGTTCGGTGGGCCGGATTAAAACGTTTAACGGGCCGCATGTGGCCCCCGGGCCCATGCCTGCTCTAACTAGTTACCAATTAACCAATCACAGCTTAGCAGCACTTGCAGCTTGTGATAAGGAATTTTATGATTGGTACAACTTTATATATTCATTCTTTTAATTTAATCAAAAAGGGGCTGAAACATGCAAATCGGATTTCACTTTTTGCTACAGTCTCTTTTACACTTACTTTAATTTTGGGTCATTAATTTTAAATGATGTGACTTTGATCTTAAGCCAGGGAATAGTATTTTTGAGGGTTACCTGCATTGATTTTGTTTAACACAGAGTAAACTGGGAAACTGAGGCAACGAGACCACCAGTGGTTGCCTTTATAACCTGACTAAAAAATGGTGTTTTCTATGAAGACTGGAGTGCAAAACCAATGTCTGCTCATTTGAATTTACAAGAAATACAATTAATTTTAATGCTGGTATCTAAAGTAACTTCAGGAAAGCAAAGATCACAAACTTTAGATGGACACAAATTTAATCATCGCTACAATCAGTGAAACTCGTGGCCAAGTCTCAGATCAGTGCTAATTTTTCCTCTCATGTGCCATTCAAGTTAGAAGAGGAAGCTTCTTTCTTTCTTTCTTTCTTTCTTTCTTTCTTTCTTTCTTTCTTTCTTTCTTTCTTTCTTTCTTTCTTTCTTTCTTTCTTTCTTTCGTTTTGAAGAAGAACAAGATTGAACTGAAAAAGTTCATTGTCAGTTATTAGACCACCTTCTGCACAGCTTTGTCTCTTTGCTGCCGACAGTGAAACCTAGAACTCAGAATTTGCAACACGGCTTCAACACCTTTGCATTGTGCGTCTCAATAAAGTTTACATATGACACGTATCTAAAAATGTGAACACAGGTATCTGTGAGAGGCCCATCTTTTGTGATATTACTATCCAACAGATCCATCAGCTGAGCTCTGCTTGCATTATTCAGAACTCTGTAGTCGAATGCATGTGATGCATTGTTATTATCATCCACTTCTAATTAGCTTGAAACTGTTGGATACTGGGGCTGCTCATTTTGGCAGCACAAAGGAATATTGATCTTCCTTCATGTCATCATAGCTTGCCTGAATCTTTGGCATAAGCTTGACCTGTACTTGACTTGTGGCATTGATCAACACACAGTCTGTAGCGACCAGGGGAGAGAGAGAGGCCGAAACCATCAATACAAAAGAGGGTCCCTGTTGAGTTAAACAGCAGCTAATTATGCCTGAACCCTCATATAGACCAATTAACAGGCTCAAAAAACTGTCACAGATCAATTTTAAGCTGCCATACACCCATCTGATCCAAATCATGATGAGTTTTTCTTGTTTCCTCTCTCTGTTCTGCCCCTACAAAAGAAAACCAGGTTGAGATTTGTAGGGAGGGTTGAAAACAGCTTTGAAACTAGAATTTATTGGACATTAACACCAGACTTGTTAAATGTTTTCTGAGATTAATAACGAAACATTTCAACAATATCAACCAACATTCTTAGATAATATGGACCCAAAGACCCCCAAGGTCATGTGTAATCATTTTCAAGACATGTGACCAATGATAGAAATAGATATGAGGTGTAGGGGGTGGCGTCCTTTTTTTTTTTTTTTTGCAAGACACCCTACTAGTAAAATGCCCTGGGATTTATTTGTTGTAATAATCGTGGAGGGAGTAGAAATTTTGAACACAGCTGAGATAGATGACATCGTCTGAAACGACCTATGCTTCAATTCGGGTCTCAATGGGATAGACGCACATATGTGGCATCTGGTCTGAATGGGTTGAAGTGACAGCCCTGCATGTCCATTCTAAATGTGTGCAAACTTTTAAACCACTTCATATTTATATGTTGTAGAAATCCCTGAATCTGTCTTTAAGTTGCTCGAAATATTCTTAAAAAAGCAGGAAATCTAAACAAGATCCTAGCACAGGGATCTCTCTTACTGGATTGTAACACATAGGTGGGGCGGGTCTCAAACACAAAAGTCTGCCCATCGCTCTGCTCTTGACAGGCTTCCAGAGGGCTGGCCAATCAGAGGAAAGGGTTTGTGGAGTGGGGGGGGGGGGTCTTAAAAGCGACAGCAGCTGAAAAACCTGTTTCAGATGAGAGTTGAAAATGAGAGACTAAAATGAGAGTTTTATACAACACAGGCATGAGAAAAATAGGGATTTTTAAGCTGTAAATTAAGAGAAGCTGCTATGGGGTTATCAGACAGTTTAAAACCTAAAATGAAAGTTACAAATACCTCCTCATTTAGTAAAATTATTTTTGTGTATCATGCTGAATTAACTTGCTTAAAATGTCGTAAATTAAAAAATGTCTTACTGGAGGATTTGGTGTCAATAGTGGGATTGCTGATTTGCAGCTTATAGTAAAATTACCCTGATTATTGATATAAGTTGCTACTTCAAGTATGTGACTGAAGAGTCCTGAAAAAATTGACAGCATAATCGTCACTGTATCATCAACTCTAAAAGTGTCACAGTCATTTTTTTTTATCATCAAATATTTTAGCTCCTTCGGTAATGTTGAGCTCATGACCTCGTCCTTAGTTGTCACATGACTTCAGTATTAAAACAATAAAAAATGGTTTCATCCAACATCACATGAGTTATCTGTATCTATTAGCACTTGCTCATTTTCGGATCTGGAACCTATACGAGTATACGGTGGCTGATTTAAGGTTCAGGGATCTGATCGCCTCAGGCGAGTTATTCTAAGAGCCCCCTGATGTCAGTGGGACTGTCTGGCAGAATAAAAGGCAAGGCAATAAACTGGGGGAAAAAGTAGCACACACGCATTGAAATCGGGGCCTCCCCGAGGCGATGGCCCAACTGGCCCGTGGTTAAATCCTCCACTGAAAGTGTAATAATCACACCAGAGCCCCACAGAGGGACTGGAAGAGAAAGAGAAAGTGTGGGGGAAGACACAGAGTTACAAAAACAAAAGCCACCCCTGTCTGTCCTCTTCTCTTTGTGCTTTTTATCTAAAGAGCAGAAAAGACCAAAATCTTTGTGCCAAGAAAGGGAATTATAGTGGCTGTGATGATGACTGATGGGAAGTGGAACAAGATCTGAAACAGATCACAAGGGTTTGTTGTAGCTTTAGCTGTCATCCTGATGTGTTTACAGATAAAAGCATTAGACATGTACTTTAATCCTGTTTTTGGATGTTATTTGCTCAACCTGGCTGCAGATAAATGACCCATAATACATTGAGTACCCTAAGCATAGTGATTTTATAGGAGGTCAACAACCATTTGTGCCTAAGCAGAACGTAGTAGTCATGGCTGTATTATCAATGCCTCTGTAAGCTGTGCCTTGTCTGGAGACATGGTTTATTTATTTATTTATTGTTAAAAAATTAAGAGAAAAGCAATATTAAGCCTGCTCCAATACAATCTCCTAGACTGCCTAGTGTTTCTTTCCCCTTTAGGAGCCCAGCAGGAAACTCCCACCATAAATCACATTCAGTACCTCTGACATGTAAGAACAAGTGATATAGCTTTCAGTGATCTAATTGCCTTACACTGCATACATCGTCTTTGTGCTCCTGTCTTAAATTTTGAGACACTTGAGCAAGTTGAGAACTTTTTCATGTGTATTATAGATCGGTGTCCGTCAAAGGAATTGTGCAAATGAGGGTGCATGTCAAACAAACAAACCAAAAAATGTTCCTGTATTGTTTGAAAGCATCCATTTGGAGAGTGTTTGCCATCCAGAAACACAGCTTGAGTGTTTGCTCTTTTGTTCTTGCTGGTAAAATGTGGGCGGTTGAATGGGAATGCTAATTATGACAGGAAAGGTCAAACTAATTAGCGCTCTCTTTGAACTTGCCTTTGGAAGTTTTTGATGTCTCCATACACACTTGACAGGGTTCAAATTAGTCAACGAGTTGTTCTACATGCAGAAAAAAATCCACACCTCTGCTTTGAGGCTTTCGGTTACACAGAGTTTGGTAACCAGGCTTTCACTTGTCTAAACAGGCCTCTTTATCAAGTGGCAGGAGAACGTTTGTGCACCATTAAACCTGCACAATGCTGTAATCGTCTTTGTTTAGATATGTTAAATAAAGCATATCATTATGCTCTACTGCGTGCTAAGTGGTATTTAAAGGGCTATAAATTCAATTAGACAATGTTTAATGTTGCCCCTAGACCATGTTAGTGCACTGACGCACGTGATCCAGGGGAGGGTCGCGTCAGCCGTTTTTAAGAATTATTACTTAGGATTAACATTTATATTGTCATTTTAATAGTACGACCCCCTGCAACCGATAGGGGCCTCAGATGCTTTCAGGGCCCCGGCTCATTCCCCCCCCTCCCTCAGGACTGCATCCCATTTGTCATTATACATAGCTAGGAAAAAAATCGCCTCTCAGTCTGTCATTAGAGCTCTCCCGTTAGCTTGGTGCTAATGCACAGTTTAGCAGCCACCACGGAAAATGCTAAAGAGGCCCTGACAACTCCTGGGGGTCGGCTAAGTGTGGGCCAAGGGTTTCTGTGTGTGCGTGTGCGAGTGCGAGCGCACATTAGCGTTTCAAGGCAGGGGGGGGGGTAGGGGTCCCAGTGGTTGTTTGCCTGTTTTCCATCAAGAGCCCTCATCTCCTTTATCCCCTTTGTGGCGGAGGCCCTCCTCGGGCAGTTCCCTCTGAGGGGGATCTAAAAAGAGCAGCTGCTGGGGAATGAGTGCCATTTCCTCCTGCTGTCACCAGCACACTGGCAACCCTTAGTCCTCCTGTCCCCCTCCACCCACAAACCCCCTATTAATATGCATATGAACTTGTTTCTTTTAGTTCTGAACTCCAGTGACAAAGTGGGAAAGCATATGCCTGAAATATTCATGATCCCACACAGTAATTAAGCGGTGGAGAAGGGAGAGTCACTACCCCTCCGCTCGAGTTAGAAATGGGCTTTTTTTTTTCCAGAGCACTAAAAAGCGTGTTGTCCTCTGCTTTCTCACTAATTCTTAGAAACATTTTCCTCATTGCGTGTTCACTTGTGAAACACATAACCACTTACAATATAGGAGTAAATGAGGCTTAAAAGCAGTGGAGTGTCTATTTGGCGAGTTCAATCTTGTTAAATGCAAGCAGCAGTATGACATCACAACTGTTTTTCTTTCTTCTTCTTTTTTTTTTTTTTTTTTAACCACATTTGTCATTGCTTTTTCTTTTTATATGATTTTACACAGAAACACTGGAACTTGCAGATCTGGTTTAAAAAAAAAACCTTTTGGAATATTTTACTTCACAGTGGTTCTAGACTTATGAGAAGTGGCAGCAACCTGCTGGGAAACACATGAAGCTGAGTTTTAGATAAGAATATTTTGACTCATTTCATAACTCTGGGCTGAAACTTTAATCAGGTATAACTTTGATCCGATCATACCACAGTTGGGGGTTTACAAAATGTGGAGACATTTTTAATTTAAGCTATTGACCCTTCTGTCTTATTTATATTGATATAATTTATATTGATTTGTGAACATAATTAATTTATTTCTTTCTGTTTCTCAGGGATCTCTTATTTCAGCATAAATGCAAACGGTCTTTAAATGTAACTTTTAAAACTTCTCAGCCGGCAGTTTTTGTTTCCTTTTCTGGACATGTAATGCAATATCACAAAAAAGTGAAGATGTAATATTTGTTTAGGTCTATGAGGCGATGCAAAGCTCAAACAAAAGGGAATGAGTTTCACATTTAATCATTGTCATATTTTCAGCAGAATTTTCTGTTCTATGTTTTTTTCTTCTAAAAAGCTCTTACTTTATGTTTGTAAAAGACAGACACTTTGATGTCAGAGAATAAAGCATGCTGCAGACCATTCAGAGATTTATCCAGAAGAATCAGAGGACACAGAGGTGGACGCCTTGGTACAGCCACCAGAGACATGAAGAGAGAGACGGAGAGGGAGGGAGAGGGGTGTAGTTATAGAGTCAGTGAGGGAGGAAGAGGGAGAGAGGGCTGTGAGATGGTTGCAGGGGTTTGACAGCCAGGTAGATTGTATTTGACATAAAGCTCAGAGATGAAAGGAGAGCGGACAGCTGGCCCACTGCACTCAGCTCACTCCATGCAGTTTCACTCACCTCGCCGTTCCGCCTGCACCCCCCTCACCTCGTTCCTCCCTCCTCTTTATCACTCCAGTTCTCCTCCTGGATACGGCTCCTCCCGGGGGCGTGTCCACCACTTTCCACAAGGGGATCATCCCTCAGCTCTCTGGGCCGTCTGAGGGGCAGCGGCACAAAGTTCAGCCTCCTGCATCGTCTCCTCTCTGCTCTGCTCCATGCCTGTCATCTCACAGCCCACTCAGTGCCACACTGGCTTGTTTTGTCAATAACCATTTATTTGTTGCTGGAATGGCAGCAGCCATTACATCTGACCTCCCTGTTTCATCAATTATGGATAGATTATTGGATGTGAACATCTGCAAGAGCTTGCTGTTGGACTCACCTCCTGGCAGGGATTAGATAAAGTATTAAACTGTTGTTTATTGTCAGGCCAAAACTCTACTGGGAAGCCGGAGAATTTCTACAACCCCACAGCAAAAAATAACTCCCATCAACAAGGCACCTTGAATAGTTTAGCAGTGCTGCCGAGGCCCCCCCATGGTAAGATATGGGCCATTTATTATTTACACTTATTACTGGTTGTTATAACACTCATGGTAAAAGCTCCTGGCAGATGGAGCTTAGTCATTGTTTGTCACCTTTTGTAAATGTGTAAACCAGAGGCCAAATACACACACACAAATACACACGGACTCTCTCACACACACATACACACATTTGTATCTAAAGCATCTTTCTATTGGAACAAGCTTTTTCATTCTGCATAGAGAAAAAGCTCTATGACTGCTGAACTGCTAATGATTGAGAGAGAACATGCTCAACAAGCATGAACACGCGTGCACACCCACACACACACCCACACACACACACACCCACACACACACACACACACACACACACACACACACACACACACACACACACACACACACACACACAAAATCTCAAGGGTCAGGGAGATATTTAAAAACACATTTAGGTTATTTATTTTTAAAACATGCCAAATAAAATGTTTAACACATGAATTATAGATTTAAAATGGATATCTTCTGGCTAAATATGTAACACTGGCGTCGTATTTAAGTAATAGATGCTAGCAAGGGAACTGGGCAGCAGTGGTGCTAAATAAGGATTAGTGTGATGTGAGGCCTGTGGATGAAGTTGTTAAACAAAATTTCTGTCAAGGATAAATTTCATCGGAACCGTCATTTTTTTACACTCTTATTTTTGAGCCTTTGTGATCTGTTTTCAACAGGTTATTTAGAATTAATATCACATTAAAGTTGAGAATTCTCATATATACCTATATTCCCAATGTACACAATGTAGGAGTAGTAAAATGACAACAGAGTAATTTTATGCAGGATTATGTCAGTACAAAACTTAAAAAAAAATATGAAGGGTCTTGTTACTTTGTTGTAGGGTTGGATTCTGTGCATGTGTAGGATTGCAAATGTAAAGTGAGGGACCATGAGGGAAATGGTTATTGATAATTAATGAGAATTATTCACCAAGTTTCAGTTTCTAGTTTTATATTAATTTTATATTTTATAATAATCTGGTTGTTTCTTGAATACTCTTCTATAAAATTAAAACAGGTGATATTATTACAGTTCAATTCCACTGAAGATGAACATTAACTTGTTTTTTTTTTTTTTTTAGAAATGTGTTGAAAAGAAATTTACAATATAAAATAAATAAAGTCAAAAATGCTTTACCCCCCCCTTTTTTTTACTAACCATTCAAAGCTACAGTACATTTTTATGTAACAGATGTGTTGTACAAATGGGATACATTGAACAAAGCATGAAATTCCTCAAACACTACAGCTAAAATCTTTCCTCAAAAAAAAAAAAAAAAAAGAATTTAGCCATCAACTTTTTTATTTGTAAAGCTGACCTGAACTTGAGCTAACAGGCTTTTTCTCGTCTGCTTGCCATCTTCCCCCACAGTGCAGTGAAGATGAGGTTGCTGCGCTGCCTTTTTAGTCCCCTGTCAAAGCCTCTCACAGTTCACCTTCAAGGCATCTGCTCAGCTGTCAACACCAGTTGTCAAACCGCCACTTAGCATTCGCATTGTTTCTGTAAAAATGAAGATATGTATTTCCACAGAGTATCCAAAAAAAAGCACATTGCCCTGCATTTGGTTAATGTCTTTAGGTGGTTTAGGCAGTGATGTAACCCCTGTCAAACAGGAAGTGTTTTTTTTCCAGGCTTTGAACAAAGAGCGTGAAAACCTCCTGTGTGCTCGAGAGTCGCGGGGCACTGTGCATCAAAATATCAGCGCAGGTTGAAAGGCACAAAATAAGGTCAGTGTCACCGCACTGCATTATTAATACCCCACTGTTTATCTCCTTGCCCATTGAATCTGTGCACAACAAAATGCTGCCTCCTATGAAATATTGATGCAATTTCCTAGCTTTACATGTGGAAAAAGCATTCGAAAAAGTAGGTGTGACACTGGCAGTGGCTTGCTGAATGGCATGTCTGCTGGTAACATAAATTGTCAAACACAGCAAAGCACTGGTGAAACACTGATATAACACGTATTTGACTGTTAGCTGCAGGTCAGGTGGGTGTATTCCTGGTTATTCAAGGACAGGGTGTCATTTGATCAGATTCTGCCTTTCTGAATTACTGGCAGTATCTGTACATATCGAATTATTTTATGAATCAACACCCTCTGTCACTGTTTTGAGTTAAATTCTTGCCAGTATCATTCTCTTCTGTTTATTTTCAAAGGCATTTTTTGTTGTTTTAATTTGGTTTCCTTTCATGAGATTCTTCAGGGTTCAGATTTTACAACCATATTATTTAAAAAAAGGGAAGTTGTAGGTTTTTTGAAATGTTAGGAACAAGTGGCTGACCCTAAAGTCAAACAAAAAAAAAATCATTTTAATAATTAAAAACAAAGAAGCTGCACCTCATACAGTTCTTTGTTAATGCTCCTCCATTATCACACGCTCAGGTAGTAAACAACACTGCACTGCCATAAAACACAAGCCGCATTCTCCCTTTTGTCTTTTGTCTCTTTCATGTTAAAAATCGCTTACTAATTAAGCCAAATGCCACTGCATCCAGAGTGCATGCTTCCACACTCACACACACACACACACACACACACACACACACACACACACACACACACACACACACACACACACACACACACACAATGGAGAGAAAGAGAGAGGCACTGAGAGCTCTCTAATGATCAACATGCGCCAGCGTCTTTATTATCCCAGCCAGCCAGCCTGTGTCTGTGCAGCCGCCTCATGTGCTGTTTAAGTGATTGTAAATCATCCCACAGTAATGGCTGAGATTAGCATACTATCAAAAAGCTTTCTTCATGCATGATGTGGTAACATCTCCAGGTCCTAAGTGTTTTATGGTGAGTGAGACTGTATCACCCACTGTCATTAACAATCTCGAGGTGACCGGGCAGGCAGCTGTACTCGGGCTGCTGCTGTTAGTGTTACCAGATGCGTGAGGAGGATGCAGGCTTGGACTGCAGCCCATTATGGGCGCTGCCTGTCAGGAGCCATTAGGCACATGCTTTCTGATTAATGCTCTAAGTGATGGTGTGAGTACTACTCAGAGACCAGCATGAGGAGAGAGGAGAGAGAAAAGGTTATCGCCTCACAGAGGAATGCCTGTAAGGTGTGGTGGTGTCAGTGGTGATGATAGTGAAGATGGTCTGCTTTTCTCCAAATCGGCAGGCAGGTGTGAGGGAATCATCGTGCTGCTTTTTTTCTGCACAGAGTAGTTTCGGGCTCTGAATTCCTCTTCCTGTTTTGAAGGGATCCCACTCAGGGAGAGGATCTTTGGGTGTCCCCCTCCTCCTCCTTGCTCGCACCGCCTGCTATTGTGACCCATGAATTATTGATTAACCTTGGTAATAGAAAAGATATAACTGTGGTACGCTTTGACCCGCCTCTTCTGTGGTGGATAAGTGTTAATATCACAGAGATATGCATATACATGCAAATGATTACATAAGATTTATTCAAAATAGGATAAATGATTAACACTTGTCTGTGGGAATGGGGAGAATACATACAAATTATTTAACAACTTTTCTTTTCTTATTGTGATAAAGATACATTTGGCTAGAAACATATTTAAATCTCAAGTCAATACAGACTATTTGAGATATTATACAACTTTATTATATTTTTTATTATTCTGAATAAATCATCACATTGCATATATCTGATGCCACAAAATACTGAATCACAGATTGTGAACTTCCCATAAAAGTGTGAAGCATCTGAATTTTTCTGATCATCAGCATTAAAAATTTCATTTGGGCTGTGGTTCCCGTGTAACAAGTTATTCTCCGGAGCAACAAGACCCATGTGTTCTCATGACATGTTCAGATGAAACCATCTGCTCAGGTTGTGTTCCTGTGATGATCTCACCTTCCACGGCAGATCAATAAACGAAACGCAATGTTTAAACTGAATCAAATTTTCCACTTGTAGGGTTGGGCTTTCATCCGCAACAAACCCCTACAGTCTTCACTCTTAGCTTTACCGTATATACAATTAAACGCCCCAGTAACCTGCGCGTTTTCATTAGATTGGACCTGCAGGGATGGAGTCGCACGTTTACCCCACCCTAACCTGAAAGGAGATGACCAGCCGCTGTAATTGCATGGAGCAGTGTTTACATTTATTCATGAAACGGAGGACCCCCTTTTTTTCATCCCCGTTTCCACCTGTCACCCATTCCATTTGCCGCGTCAGGAGAGAACCCCCACTGATCCGCCACCACACCCCATCAAACTTGAAGCCACAGTCACTAATCAGTCCCTCCCCTTGTGAAGAACCACTGCCTACTTGTTCCCTTCCAATATTTGATTCCTTGCCAGTCTGAGCGAATGATTACGTTTTCATGCATTTGGTTCCACCAAAATGTATGCTCACTCAGCCACATCCTCTATTGATTACTTCTAGTGCAAACAGTAGGAGGAGTGTGATATACATAATTGGAGAGTTGTCAGGGGAGATCTTGCAGTGATAACCAGCGCCTTATTTCTCCCCTCTGATGGATATATGACACACCTTGAAGCTGATCACATGCTCCATGTGGGGAAAGCAAAATGCGTTAGCTTGATTGTTAAAGAAAAACACACAGAGCTCACAATGACGACAATATGTTTACTTGTTTGATGATGAAATCCACCAGTTTTTGACTGATGCAGGCGTAATGATACATCTCTAACATACAGCATAAAGAGCAGCCTTTCTTCTTTTGACCTACTGTATGTTAAGAGAAAAGAAGACTCCAGAGAGCGAGCAAAGACGCCTTGTACTTAATGTACACAACATGTGCTTGGCTAATTATTTTCCTGAATGCTTATTACCACAATAAACTGGCTGCACATTGTTGGAACAAAAGCTGCCTCACTGAGCCAAAATACTGTCTCGCAGCTTCTAAAATTACATTTTCAGAAGCACAGAAGAAATAATAACTCTCTAATCATTGCTTGAGTCAACACGGTTCTGTTAAGAAAAGCAAAAAGACATCCTTAAAGTTTGTATTTTAGTAATGAAAAGCAAACAGAGGCTGCTGAAATTGCCTGACCCGTGACTCCGAGGTGATGAAATGTCCCGACAGAATCCCAGCTTAGCCGTGTCTCTGTCATGATAATAGATTCAGCCGCACAAATGGTGGAAGCACGGATGTGTAATAACTCTATCAAACTCACGTCTCTGTGTTTTCACAAGGTTAGATACACACAGAGACACCCACTGGAATTTTTACTCCTCCTCACCCTTCATCCATCTGAAAGAATGATTCTGTGTGGTCAAGGTTACAACCACTGTTTGTGTTTGTTGGGTAATCACACAGCCTCTTTCTTTTTTTTTTTCATTTCAAGGTAGCCTCTCTCCACTCTGGAGCCTTCACATTACAAAAACATCCACTTACATTGATTCATACATGGAGACACAGACACTGGTTGGGAGTTTGGAGGTAACGAGAGAGGCAACTGAAGTGGGACCCAAACAGAATCCATATTTAATACCATGATCCCACTTGGACTTGTACTCTTTCATGTCAGCATAAAAGCAGCTACAGAGACTTTGCTCCCTTTGACCAAGGTATTGTTGCATCAGAGATGAGCTGGTAGCCTTTGTAAGTGAATGTAAATCCATGGTGGAATCCTTTGGATTGTACAGAGAACAATAGGGTGTTGATAGCTTAGTCCTCAGTGGTCACACATACAGAAGTTTCCAAACATTGCACTGTACCTGCAGCCAGCCGGCCTGTACGCGAAGTGGAAATGACATGTTCAGTGATCCAGCTCTTCCTTGAAGTCAGCGGTCACAGAACACATTAGTGCTGCTCTATACTGCCCATCCATTGCTGCCTCTGCTAGTCACAGTTTAAGGACACTTTTATTGTATCACAACTTGTGTTTTATAGTTTTGTGGTTTGGATATTGTGTCAGGTTGCTTAAGATGACTCATTATGTTAATCTGGGGCCACAGTGGGATCATTAAAAAGGAGTCTGTTGATTAAAAAAAACATAAAAAGCATACATCAAAAGCGTTGAGATGTGGTTAGAGTGAGCTAAAGATTGCGCACTCTAACGAAAGTCAAAAGCACACATTGACTCGCTTAGGGTGCACCCAACAGCATCCCAGTTACCCTGTACAGTGACGTAGCATAAGTGTCCCCCCTCCCTACTCCCCTGATGGCCTGCGCTCAAATTGCTCCAGACTCGAGCCCAACCTCTGCATCACACCAATGGGACCCAGGGCTGGGCGATTATGGTAAAAACAAGAATCCCGATTATTTTAAGTGATATTGAAATCACAACTAATATACACAATTATTTATTTATTCAAAAACTTCAGTACTGATTTAAACACAACTTTAAAGAACCAGCAAGTGGCACATACAGTATTATTGATACACATAAGTCACACACACTTGCTGTGGCTGCACATGGAACACAGAAGAGCTATGAAGCACAGGAACTTGCATACATCTACACTGTGTGGCATATTAATTGTTTTTCTCCAATTATATTGTTTTTATGATTGTCAGATGGCAAAATTGAAATCACAATTAAAATCCAATTAATTGTCCAGCCCTAATGGGACCTCTTTGCCACCATTTTTAAAAGGATTGTCTGGAAGACTAGTTCCTTGGATTATACACCAAGTCCACATTGCACCTCTCCAAACCGTGCCTGGGCAAAGGAAGTGTTGCATGCTTGAACGTGGTATGAATCACTGAAATAAGTCAAGATACAGGACTCCAGGGTTAAACACAATGAAATTTGCCTATGGAGTTTGTTTATACCTTTCTTTGTGCTCAGCTGACATAAAGTTGGTAAATTTGGCCAAATTCTTGAAGTTTTAATCATTGCTGGAGGCACTATCTCACCAATTATCCTCCTACCTAAATCCAATGATAGAAAATAGACAGTTGCACGCGACACCACTGGCTTATTCAGTTCAGAGATACATGTAAATATTTTATATTTAATATTATATTTAAGTGTTTTAACTGGATGCAGTATCTGTGATGTCACCCATTTGTTTCTGGTACAGAGTTTTGAAGCCAATTGTCAGTGGGAGCCACTTTGGAAATGAAATTGGCTTTGAGCCGCCTCACTAACAGCTACAAGGTGTCTGTCTGTCAGTCAGGTGAGTGTGCCTTTGATTGGGCAAACTCAGCATGTTAATATTAAAGCAACCTCTCAATGTTAAATGAACCCGCTGCACAGTGTGTGCTGTTAGAGACAAGAGCTATTCAAACTAAAGTCTTTTTTTTTGGCACCAGGCTGTACACAAGTTTATTTCTTCTGTGAAAATGGCTTTTTTCCTTGCTTGGTGCGGTTGTGGTTTACGGTTCTTGCAGAGCCAGCATTAAGTGTACACTGGACAAACTGCAGATTTTAAGCACTTCTGCGTTGCCTCCATTTCTGGCAGCCAGAGGGTGCTACTTGGGATAGAATTATAAATACCACTTATCCATGAAAATTTGGGTACTCAAGAACAGGCTACGTATAAATCCTTTTGATGAAAAAGTTTATTTTGGGCATAAAACATTCAACTTATGTTTTAGTGTATTTTTCTTGCACAGGTTTGCATGTTACATAAATATAACTCATAAGTAAAATTTAAGTTGACAAGTTGATAGCAGTCTTAAAAGAGCTGTCTCTACATCTGAACATGATTTATTTACTTGGCAAACTATGATTTCATTTTTGCATTGTTTGCACATGTTTTGATTTGGTTTGCTTCTTGTCTACCAAGAATATGACCACACGTGACCATAGTTCGTATGACTCTGCTAAGTCTGTGACCAGCAAGACTCAGGAAGATGTTGGCACATGATATAAGGTCACTTTTAATGCTAGAAAAGTCATCAATTTCCCAAAGATTCAAACATTCTCCAAGATCCTTCTCTGGTGAAAATATTTTTCATCTATAACCTGCTATATTTTAAGATTAACCTTTGCAAAAGTGCTAATAAACTACTTACCTACTTATCTGTTGTAACCATGTTCATCTCACTGTGGCTGTGCTTCCAAGTGAAGCTGATCCACCTTCTGTCAGAAATGTATCTACACTCTGCATCAGTTCTTTAACCTCTAATGGATTTAAATTGAGGCATAAAGATGAGGCCTTCTCTCACTTTTTAATGTTCTCCACATGCCTCAATTCACATTACTTCTTTGTTTCTTTACCTGCACCACTAAGCATCCATGACCTGCCCGGCGTCATCAAGGCTGCATGTAATTATCCCGCCATCAAAGCCGAGCTGCCGTGCCAATCAGCCCATCATGGGTTAAAGGGACACACTTGTCTGTAGCAGTACCCCGCTCACATCTCTGGCCCTGGTGCGTCTCAGCAGTCTTTGCTAATGACTTGTAGCCAACAAATTCCTAAGACTCTCAGGTGGCTTCCTCCAACCGGGCTCTGTGCGATGATGAAAAGCCTGAGATAAAATAAACTGACAGTTGCAACTCATTGCGAGGAACAGGCAGCACCCTAGCAGCAGCTGAGACCCCGGGAGCCCAGCACTCCTTCTCTTTTTTATCCTCTGCTCTATCACCCCCTCCATTCTCCTCTGCCCTCCTACTGTGTGTGTCTCGGCCCATGTGTGTGTGCATGGCTGAGAGACAATATATTTGTTGCTGTATGTGTGAATGCATAGGTGGTGTGTTTGCTACATGTTGAAATGCATGGATGGATGAGTGTTGTTGAGCAGGGGGGGAGCAGGGTAACCACTGGGAGGGGAAGCTTGATGCCCCTGCCACTGTTCTCTAATTAAAGCCCATTCCCGCCTCTTTTATTTCAGTCCATTAAGCAAAAAAGCGTGGCCACCCCTCTCCCGCTTCCACACATGACACACTCCAATCAATACACTCCCACTGGCTGCCCTACTTGGTGCCTCAAATGAATAGATTGCAGTGCAACATTATGTCTAATTGAATTTTGAAGAGGACCATGCAGAGCACTGTTTCAGGGTTCAGTTTTGTTTATTGTATTTAAAAAAACAAAGAAACATCCAAACAATATTTCAAAATATCTAATAAACAGATAATCTGGAGTACACTTTTAGAAGATGAACAGTTTATTTTCTCAATTTCTCTTTGTGATAGCTATCCACTTAGCTTCGTACCACAAAGGCTCACATTAGCACATCAGGCCCCGGGAGAGAGCCTCCTCCTGGCTGGTGGCTATGGGGGTCCAGCCTGGGATGGGGGAGGCTGGCAGATGGTTCAGTGGTATGTCTGATTGACTGACTGATGGATGTTAGTGCTGACTCTGACGTTCTTCTGTTGCGTAGATGTCTCTTTGTAAGATGTTAACTTACATACCTTGTCTCCTTAGGCATACCCCTGGTTTTTGCCACAATAATAAGTGTTGAGATAACATCAATGAAGATGATGACACTTATTGCTTAAACATGAACTAACAATGCAAACATAGACAATAAACAAATTGGAAAGCTTCAAAAAGTAGTGGGTATGTCTAGTAGTTTATTTTGCTCTGCCAACTTGACCTGCATCTTACATGAACCAGTCACAAAATCCTTGACGTATGCTTGACTTTTACGTTTCTTAGCATTCTTGGAGTAGACAAGCTATCCATGCAAGACAGAATATTATGACGTTGGAAATTGGTGTAGAAGTATACTTAGTCTCAACCTTGGTGGTACATTAGGTTTGGTGTAGATGCATATCAATATGAATACTCATAGAACTGCAGGTTTTCTAGTACTGTAATTCTCCTCTTGCATGATACTCACAACAAAGTTTCTGGTGCCTTAGTCACTGGAAACGTATCTTTAGCAATGTGGTTAGCCACTTTTTTTTAACTCTACTTTTGCTTTTTCACAAGACAGCACGTGTTAAAGAAACTTGCAACATGGAATGTTTAATGCAAAAGTCTGTTGGCTTTGTGTTCTGGGTTTTACACACTCTTGGTATTACATCTCCTGAACCATCTTCAAATAATCAAGCCTGCTTTTTTTTTTAAATCGAACAGCACTTTTTGAAGTGTTTTTATCCGACTATTTTCTGTTGTCATACAGGACTCCCTGCTGTAAGTGAGCAGGGGTAGGGGCAGGTTTTCAAGTTTGTGGTTTTGCTTAGAGGGACGGATGAAGAGGGACGGATGAAGAGGGGCAGATGGTGACGAGAGATTTAGGCAAACTGGCAATTACAGTGAAGAAATGCACAACAGTAAACACAACATAACTGGGTCCATACCAAAGATATTCTTTTACCTTTTTAATCATTTGAAAATATGTTGATATAGGGTTAGGGTTAGCTGGTAAGAATACTGTTGCTGAATCTGTTGAATCTGGAAAATCACTCTTAAATCAATAAAATCATTTTTAAATCAACAGTTTCATCTCATTTGTACTTCTGTTTGATAGTCAGTTTGTGGCAGGATAATGTGTAGTGGGTGATAATACAGAATCCTACGGCATCCAGTTGCGGTCTTTTCTCGACAAGTCGACATTCTTTTTCCCATGATCCCCTGCTTACTTTATATTACGCCTTACAAATATAATACTTGGTGAAGTAAAAAACACCCAGGCTTAGCCTGGTTAATTTTATACACTTCTAAAAAGAGAACTTTACCTTAAACATGTCTTTCTTTTTGACTTGGTTTCTTTTTGAAACACTATTAATATAGAAGCTGCCATCAGTATAACTTTTCAGACATCACAGTTACAGCTTTCTTGTCTAATTGATTTGTTCATCTCTGCCAGTGATCGACTGAACATCTCATTGTGACCACTGATGTTCCCATGCCAATTAGCACAGTGGCTCAAAGCAGGTGCCAAGGCAAATATTTGGCTAATTATCAATATTTAATAGCATTTCTGCACTGGCTCCTTTCCTAAGGTCCAGCAGATGCTATTAAATCTTACCCCATAGATACATACTTATGACACGCAATAACTACTTGAATATAAAAGAGATTAATAATTTAGAGTGAGCCAACAAATTAGGACCATCATTTAAAAAAAACGAGGCTTGAAACCATTTTGCATAAAACCAGCCCAGTTCAAGGTAATGCCAAGGCTCTCCTGATAAAGAATTACAACATTAATTCAGCAAAGTGAACTTATTGCTCCTACTCCTTCCCAGAGATCCCTGGAGCATTTGGAGTAGAGAAATGAAATGATAGCATTCATGGGCGCTTATTTCCATTCTCCCCCCATCAAACCAAGACTGAGTTTTGAGTGTGTGTATGGCTGTGTGTGTTGTTATAGAGGGGAAAGGATTGGTCCTTTTCTCCTGGTACAATTGCTGAGGTCCCTGTGAATAGTGTATTTTTATACTGAAGGTTCTGTCCCCAGAGGGAGTGAGGTGGCCTGTCTCTACCAGAGGTCCATTGTATGCACACAAACAGAAACTGCACACAAACACGCACACTGTGACCTCTCTGGGTCACTGCTGGAATTACACAGACACATTTCAGCTTTGATGTAGAGATCTTGACTGGCATCTTCATTGATTCTCCAAGCTCTGTCGGATGAATTTGATCAACGGGGAGTTATCTGGTCTTTACGCTCAACATCCACCACTGTTCATTTTTCAATTTGGCTGTCAGTTTGTAATTATGCTTTGATGTAATAAAACCAACACATGTACAAATGATACCCTTGATTCCATGACAGACACATAAAAGGGTTCCTTTAGCATGCTCTGTTCTGAAAACACCTGCTCAGAGGTTGTTGTATGAGTTCAACATTAAAGTGTGTTTTTAGAATTCTTGTTCAAATCCCACTGAGCAAACACCTTCTGGTTTTTTGCAGGGAGCTGCAGCACCTTGCATGGCACACTCTTTTAATGGTGAATGTTGCTGGAGGCAGCATTGCTTGCTTGTGTGATATTACCATTTACCTGCTGTTTTGAATTTATTTGAATTGGGATAAAAAGATCAGGAAAATGTTTTTTTTTTTCTACCACATATCTCAACCCTAGTTTTTTCCCCCTTCTTTTACATTCTAATTTCTGACATGCCAAATGACTTGACGTACTATTTCATACTTGTATATTTCTATGTGCCTTTTGGGATTTAACCTGCTTTGGAAGAGAGCGAGTCTACAGCATTTCCCCAAGGATATGCATGCAGAGGGCAGAAAACATCAATCAGCCATCTGATACCATACTGGATCTTTGTTGATATGACAGCTCCTGTCAAATGTTTTGAACAGAGGAAGGTGAAATGATGCATTCTTTTAAGTAAAAAAGAAAAAAAAGTATGTAAGAGACAAGAATGTGATCGATGTATAAGGATGTTTTTAAAATGAGCATGAGAAAAATTAAGCCTACCCTAGTCCCGTCAGGTTTTCAAGAAAACATTGCAAATATTGCATTATTTTATTTTGAGCTTGAGTAAACATTTCAAATAGTATACAAACTATACACCTCGAAGTCTTCCTCAATACACAGAACCACAATCGTGGATGAGACTGACTTCTTACTTAACAGTTATCGAGGAGATGATCGTTGACACCTGGCTGTTTGCTGAGTGCTGTGTATCAAAGGATATGAATGGGAAAGTGTGGTAGAAAAAGGTGCACAAAGACCACACAGCCTTGATAGGACTGTCAAGTCAAATCAAGAACTCAATAGTAGACTTCATAAGGATAAGGCTGAAACTGGTATCAGTGCATCAAGAACCATCACGCATATCTTTAGCAAATGCACTACAGCTGATATCAAGACAAACCTGAGCCAGGGAGGACAGAAGAATCTTCACAGAAGTAAATTCACAGCAAATTGCGTACTTCATTTGGAGCTCAATGCCCTTTTAGAGTCTCTTGTTCTCAGGAGTGTAGGGAGAATCAAAGTTACCTAAAGTCCAGTGTAAACTTTCCACAGTCAGATGATTTGGTGTGCCATATTATCTGCTGGTCCACCATATTTTCTGAAGTCAAGACTCAGTGCAGCCTTCTATCAAGAGCTTTGTGACCATGCTGATTCCCTTTACCAGACTTTACACCAGCCTACGCTGCCAAAACGGCTACGTAATGGTACACTTACCATTATACTACCACAGTTGACTGGCCTACCCATTAGCCTGACCTGGGACTCCTGCAGGAACTAGGGTAGGATGGACGCTCTCTGAACTCTAATAGAAGAAAAAATAGATTTTTAACATTTTTAAACATGATGGTTTACCTCTATATAAACACAAATAAGGGCTCAGCTGTGTTTTGTAAACAGTTGTAACAAGACATCAGTATAGCTGTGGTGGGTGCTTTTGTATGGACAGGAGACTCCTTTGAGTCCTGAGCATCCCCTTAAATTCACAGCATCACCTGTGATGCAAAATTATGCCAATGCAGCAGGTTCTGAGCATACACTACACAACAGACAGTGTGGCTCCACCTTTTACCATTGCATGGTTTTGAAGCCAAAATACCCCTGTCTGGGGGGCCAGCAGAGTCTGCACAGTAGAGAATCTTTGTGGAGTTTTCAGAAAAAAAGGGACTTTAACACAGTGCAGCCCAATAACGGCTTTGTATCACCACAGCATACAGATGTGAAAGACATTTCTTTGAGGTGAATTTATTTTTTTGAGAAGTTTGACCACAGTTCCATTAGAATGAATGGGGGAGACAAAGTTTTTGACCTGCACTGCAGCGAGTCACCAGGTGGGGTCAGTTTTTGTGGCAAGTTCTCGCTGAGCAGCATGAGGCTTAACCCTGAAAGATATATGTCGCTATTAGGAAACCATAACTTGGCTCTTAATATTAACAATGTGACATGCCCTTATCTTATTGGCTGCACCGAACACTTGTAAAGTAATCAAAGAGTATTTTGCTTGGTGGGTAGGCCTCTTGGGCTTTCACTCTCCATTGCTGTAGCATTTTGTACATCCTCAGCTCCAATCAGATTCTTCTCTGGGGGCCTGCAAACCATCAGTGAAAGGGAACTCAACTCCTCTTTCAAAAGTGATCTCATCAAAATATTTCTGAAGCTCAACATCTTTCTTTAAACATTTCTGTCTTTATGAAGGTTGTGCTTCTGGACCTGACAACTCAAAAGAACATTTTAGTTGAAATGTTGATAACCACCAATATATGTGGGCTGAGGTAAATTTGAGCTTCGAGAAGGGTTATCCCAGTGCTACAAGGAGATTTTAGAGAGACCAGTTTTTGGTATTTGCTTGTCATGAACAACAAATCTGACAATTACCATCTTGGCAGCTCACTGCTAAAACCTTTTTTTTTTTTTTTTTTTTGAATTTTATTGCCTGTACAGTTATTCTTTGCTTACTGTCAATCACCTGTCAGCTACATGAAGAAATAAAAGTGTCTTTTTTCAGAAAATCCCTCCAAGTCCACATCATTTCACACATTTTAATAATTGAAGCCCCCTTTTATTCATTTATCTTTAAACTTTAAGACAGTGGTAGCTTAAATCTTGGGAGATTCTTAATAAAAAAATGGGACAAGAATGTAAATGTACAGATTTGAGTTGAATCATTGATGTATTTGTGTTGTTTAAGCCCATAAGCAAGAGTAAATTTGATATATTGATATTAGTATTCTCCTCAAAGGCTCTCCAAATACCAGTCTCAAACCTTAGGTAAATATCTAGTCCTTGAACAGTAAATATACTTGAAACATGAGGACATCATAAAAGACCTTCCCAAGGACACATCTACAGGTAAAAAGGTAAAAAAGCTGTTTTGGATTTAAGTATTAAAATGAACTGTGTGTGAGACCTTAATGAGACAGGGGAGAAAAATCACACAAGGTCGTCTTTCGTAAGAACAGAAATTCCATCCCTGTGGGGCAGAAAAGACAGAACTTTTTGTTTTAGCAAACTGCCCATCAAATAAGCATAATTACCATCAGAATTCATGCGGTGCTCTGAGACTCCTGAAGGCAAGAGGCCCCACTCAAATTAGCAGCTCTGATAAATCACCATTAATTAGCTAATAAAAGCCAGCAGGTGGTTCGGAGCCCAAAGACATTCCCCGGTTGTTTGAATTATGTATATTACAGCAGTGCACTGATAAAGTAAATGAGTAGGGGGAACAACAGATAGGAGTTCTGGAGGGCCCTCATGTAGGGATAATGCTCCAATCAAATCTCCTGCAATTCCACAATCCCACCCACAGGAATACAAGTGGCTCTGACCCCAACTCGGATCACATAACACAGGGCTCTGGTGTGAAGCATATTTATACATGGATTATGCATACAGAATACAAAGTTTGCCTCAGCCCGCCCCTGAAAAAGAGAGCTTGTAAAGATGTTACACTTTCATTATAGTAAAACTAAGCAATTATTCGAGGAACAGAGAAAACGTGGGCTGATTGAGGCACAATGACATCTCTACATCGTGCTGAAAAGGGCAGTGATTATCCTGATAATTATAAATTATAGGTGCACAACCCACACGGTGTGGTGTGGCTGCACTACCTTAGATTCCTAATCAGGAATGGGCTGTCCATCATTTATTTTAACCTGAGTGTCATTTTCTTGGTTACTTGGTTAAGTCCACCCAATGCTTAACTCAAAGGATATGCCCCAAGTGATTAATACCCTGGTCGTTAGGGCGGGGACTGAAATTCAGACTCAGTGGCTATAGTAATGGGTAAGAAAACACACACAAATCAGTCAAAGTTGAAATGACTTTATTCAACATAGATTACAAAGTTTACATGTAAACAATGTCAAATTGATTTGCTGAGTGTGGCTAACATTAGCACAGCTAGCACCACCAGTCTTTGGTCCTCCTTGTAGTTCAAGGCAACATGCCTACTGGTCGCTTTACTGTGGCTCTTAGTTTAACTAGTCACAGCCTTTATGCAACTTTTTTCTCCACTTTCTAGATAAAACTACAACCTAACTACAGTGTAACCATTTTTAGCTAAATGGTGGAAAATTAGACTGCCTTTGCTTTGTGTACATGTTTGTGTGTTTTCTAAATCAATCTGCTGACTCTTGGGAAAAAACAACATGAAAACATCTTTTTGCATAATGTTATATAAATTTGAAACAATTTTTTTTTTTAAATAGTTTTACTATCTGGGCTGAACACCCCCCCCCCCCCCCCCCCCCGGCTGTGAAACAAAAGTTGATGATTTTTTTTTTTTTTTTTTTTTAAGAAAAATCTCTAAATCAAAATAAACTTGAAGTCAGACAGTCCTTTTAAACTGAATTAATATTCTCTAAAACACAGTTGCATTCCTAATTGCAGTCAATATGTGCAGTCCAGAAAATGATGAGTGTCACGGTGCACACACAGATCCACTGAGTGGTCTTTATACAAAAATGGGTGTCACACCCCTTACCTTTGGAGTGGATGAATCTCAAGCACCTCTTCATGTAAACCCCCAGTGTAAGCATCATTATCCTGAACAGGGGTGAATAGAGGTTAATCAACACCAAATGCTTCTTTCAAAGCTTCTAGCTGCTTGAACAGAAAATAACAGACCTTACTGTTCACTCACAGGTTTTCTTTTTATGAGTCTGTCACAAAAATGATGTTATTTTTATTTTTATTTTTTGTAATACTGCTTATTTAGCATATTTTATTTGGGAAATTTTTCCACACCCAAGTTTTCCTGTCAGCAAACCCACTCGGAAATCTACTCTGCTTCTTTCCTTCTTGGGTAAATGAGCTCTTTTCTCTGGGTTAGATGTCCTGAGGCAGCCACTTGGCAGAGGGTGAAAGAAATGGCAAAAAGGCATCCACACAAGTGGGACATGGGAGCAGATGGGACGCTGATTGCAGTGTTGTTTACAGCTGTTGAGGTCCTTTCACACTGCTATATAGAGGTCAGAAACTATGTCTGAGTGCCACATTTCACAGCACAGCCACTGAGATACACAGGCATCTCCACGGCACAGCGCACTGTCAACATTAGCAGTATGGGTGTAGTACACAATGTATTTCAGGGGGTTTCAGCAACAGGGCTGCAGTTTAGCTTGGAATTTTGTTCTTTTAGTCAATATCAAGATATTATTTTCCTCAAATGGTTCTTGAAAAAAATCATAATCTGCACATGCCCTCTTTTTCATTGCTCACAGAAAGTGAGAAAGAAATAAAAAGGACAGCGGAGAGCGTGGAGGAGAGAGTAACTGGAAGGAAAGCCATCCAACACAAAGGTCTTTGACGATCATTAACATTTCTTTATGCTCGCATTGAATCACTTTATATGGTTTTACCAGGGACGTTGACCATTTAGGATCGCTCCATCAGGGTTCTTACTATAGTCGGTATCTCAAGCAATAATAGCCCAGAGCGGCAGGTGAAATATATCCAACGTAATCAACCTTTCGCAAAGGCACCTTAGCCGCACACATTTCAACAGCACAGTGTAATCTAATATAATGGATGGCACCAACTTGCTATGCAGAGACATTACTTCCAATAAAGTTTTTTTCGTGGCAAGATCGTGTAACTTTTGTCATTAGTAATATAAATGCCAGAAATCTCCAGATGACATAATACCTGCAAACATGATGGCCAATCTTGAAGATATTTTAATGTATTTCAAATAAATATTTTTTTTTTTACTTTTTTTGTTAAATTTTAATTCTGCTAATGAATCTCTCCATTTGTGCAACAATCATTTCTGAACACAGTCTGTGCCTGTGTTTTGCAGCTATCCCTACATTCCCATGTCTGTCTGAAATGTGTGTGATGGCTCATTTCCAGCATGATTGACAGCTTACAATCAGTTTCAGCAGAAAGGCCATTAAAAGCTGCCTTCAAGTGCTGTCAGAAATCCTGCAATTACAGTTTTAGTACACACAAATGATAGTGCAAAGTCATAAATGTGACACCTACAGAGATTGTGGGTTTTCAGTCAGACCTCAGTGAATGAAATACTATGTGATTTCAGTAGACAGTGTTATACATAGTAACCAGTCATTTAGACTGTGTTACTGCTCTTCATTGGGAGTATTTGTTACAATTATATTTGGTAGAAGACTTTCTGTTTAATCTAAAAAGCATTTTTCACATGTGTGTTGTAAAGATTCTTATCCTTGTTTTTTGTGCCTGAATGAAAATAGTCACTTTAAAATGAGCTGTTTCTCCAGTTGATCATAGTTTCATAGATTATCACTATCCAAGACCCTTTCAGCCAAACTGTAGGAGAAATTCATTCATATCTCGGGTCATGTCATGTCATTGAGAAGAACTCTTATAGCCTTATTAGAGTAACTTTTACTCATTTAAATTCTTCATAAATTTAGCACAGTAATCCTGTTATAGCTGAGAAGAACCATGTAGTTATTATGTACCAATATACTGATATACTGATGAGCATCTTCTTCCGATTTTTAATATCCACTCGACCATCTGCTGCTAAAAACGTGCAGTTTTGAACAACAATATATCAGCCTATGAGTGTTAATTGACTCCTCAAACACAACTAAAACTATAAACAAGGTAGAAAGGTTTTTACCAATTCCAACCATCCACTATAAATCTGTGACATTGATATTCTACACCACCTTACTCCCATGTACAGTATGCTTCTTTGCATAATGTGCAGTTGTGTAGTGATTTGTGGCTCTCACAAACTGAGGGACATAAAAGAGATATGAAAGAGCATAAAGCACCGTGTCTGTGTGTGTGTATGCATGTGTGTTAAGCCAGGAAAACTTATAGAGAGGCTCATTAACAAGGCTCCATCTAAAGTGTGTAAAACATTTTAACAGGAGTGGCTGTGAGTTTTGTCCTCTATAGGCTCAGCCTCTGTTCTTATAAACTCTCTGAGCTCACACCAATCACTAAAACTTTCTTTTGGTAGATTTACTGTGATAACGTTAACACTTTTATCTCCTTTTTTCTCTTTTGTAATCATCTTTCCAAAATTTTTTTTGAGGATGCAATTTTCATTTTTCACATCTCTGTACACAATAAAATTTTATTCTGGTGGTGGATTCTAAAAATCAACAGATGACATGATTAATAATTAACCATTTTTATCATTGCTGACCTGGCGCTTAAACCTGTAATTGTAGGAATCCTCATGTAGCCTTGTACAAACATTTCAATGCTAAAATTGACTTAGATGTCTTCAGTTGTTAAATATCATGGCCATCAAGTACTTGATGTATTTTTAATAATGCAAATATTTTAATTAGCCCAACCCCATCTTCATGCATGTAATCTCCAGTGTATAGCTTTTAGAGTTGCATGTTTGCTGGGTGCCGCCCCCACACACTCTGAAACACCTCTACATAGTCTAACAATAATGAAAACTACATTTTGCACATTTTTATTGAGATAATTTTATTAGAATATTTATAAATGAAAATATTAAAGCTCCTATGAGAAGCTGATTATGAAACACAGTATAACCAATGCTGGTACTCTGGAAAAGACTCACAGTAGCTTTAAATTTTTGAAAGCAACAGACCATGCCAGAATTAAATTAGGTCTTTAATAAAAACAACAACACTTGTATTCTTAAAACTTGTGCTGTGCAAAATTATACAAATCCATTCCCACATGGGATTACCAAAGATTATTGTTATTTTTAAGGCAATCAGGCGCATATTTTGATATTATTTGCTGTTCAGTGAATGTACATTACATAATGCTTTGCATAGATAAAATCCAACGTACAGCAGATCTGCGTTTGGTGTTTGAAACTGGGCATATGTGTGTAAGTGTGTGTGTGCCCTTATTGGTGCTTTCCAATGCATAGACATTGAAGCCATAATTTAGTCCATTATGTCCTCTGGTTTGCAGTCGTAGCCCCGGGCCTCTGGCACTGAACGTTGTGTCATTTGCTACCAACTGGGTTTTTGATGAGAGTGTGTGACCTCGACGCCTCATCCCTCACCACTGTCTCATTCCCTTTATTTACATCTGTCTTTAGCATTCTAATTACTCTCTTTATTGCTTTAGCCCGAAGGAATCTGTTATACCGCAGGAGGGGAAAAAAGACTAAGGACACTGGAGTTTTAACCAATAATAAAGGAGCATAACTCCCATTACCCATAGGAAAAGATTGGGCCTGTGAGGGTCTCCTGTTATGGGCTGTGGGTAAAGCAACTATATGGGCTTTTCAGTATACAGGGCGTACAAGAAGGGGTCAATTTTTTGCCTATGAGACGCATTCATTTCAGAACAAATGCTTTTTCCGTACAGGTCTTTCATAAACAAAATACATTCTGAAGATAATCAGTTACATGGATGTTGTCGGCATGATTATAAGCAAATGTAGAATCAGACTTTTGATATTGGATTTTTTTCCCCATGTGTGTAGCATTTTGATTGGAACAGAATCTATTTTCCACAACAAAATTGTGCCTTGATCCTCCAGGTTCTACAAAAGCAAGAATGGTGCACACACAGTACAATATCTCTTAATATTTTGGACTATGTTAACATACAAAAACTTTAAAATGCCCTGTCCCCTCCCTCAGAATTTTATGAAATGGCATCAAGAGCAGGCCCAGCAGTCTTTAATGAGCTCTCAACTTTAAAGACTTGAAGGATATTAACAAGCTGCTTGACAAATGGTGCTTAGAAGCACATTAAAGACGCAGCTAATGGCGCGCATAATGACGGCTAATTTTCGATCAGATATAAATTAGAGCCCCCAACAGTTATTTGCCTTAAGGACTTTATGTAAATGATTCTGTTCTGTATAAACTGAAAACTGAGAGAGTGAGTGAGAGAGGGAGTGAGAGACTAGCACTCCTTGTGGGTATGATTAATAGATCTGCAACAGAGCCTGGCTGTCAAAGCCCAATGAACACACATCCAGCAGACAGCTCTACCACCTTCTCATTAAGGTCCAATCTCTAGCTGGTCTACAGCTTACTCATTCGGAACACCAAAACAGCCTCCAAGATGAGTGAGTTTAAAGCTCAACGTTTGCTTAAAAAAGAGGATCAGGTGAAAAGGGAGACCTAGCTGTTCATAAAAGTGTACCTCCACCCCCTGTTGTTAAATATTTGATGGCTGAAGGCACTTTGATGCCATCAATTTACACATGAAGACATAATATAGAATTGAGAGTACTGCATTAAATGATGAACACATTAAGTTAATAGCTTGTGTATTCACACGTTAAGAGGAATCCACAGATTAAGATCTGCCAATCTGATGTCAAAGGTTCCTGGTGATTATAAATCAGCGCTGATGCATGGACCTGATGCAAATCAACACCCTGTTTTCTTTAGACCTGATATTAAATCTTACTGATAAAATGTGAGTCCCGTCAAAGGGACACTGGGATTTCAAGCTCAACCCATTTTGTTTTTTCTTTCTTTTTTCTTTTTTTTTTTTTTTAAGTACTGACGCACAATATGTTAACACGTTAACACAAATATCAAAATATACTAAAGCTTTTTTGCTACACTATTGTGTTTGGGAGTTTACACTTGTGAAAATGGGTCCAAATAACTCCATACCATCTAAATCCATTTTATTTCCTGTATTCAAGTGATTTGTGATGTGGAATTTAAAAAAAAGCTTAATTGTTGACTGATCACAAACGTATAACTTGTAAAGTGACTGTATGCCCTTTTATGACAGTAAGAATTCAGTTCTCCAAATGTAGTCCATTTATAACCACCCTTGTGTAGCTTTTCTACATAATTAACCTTAGAAGAAGCAAAAAGTTTGGGAAAAGGCGGAAAATTAATTATGGAAAGATGTTATCATGAACTCATCTGACCTTCTCGTCCATTCATGTGAGAAGGTAGAGACCTCGTCTTACTTCAGTTTTTATATTCACAGGGCAGTTATTTCTTCCTTGAAAGACATTTCTTTCTTTTGTCCATACAGACACTAGTGTAGCCAGTTAACACAGGTTCTATTTTGGTCTTACACCCTTTGCTTCCAAAAAATGTATTGCAAAGTATTCAGAATTTGGTGGCAGCTCACTTGGTTCTGGACTTAATTTTGAATTTTTTTACTTGTAGATTTTGATACAGGATATGAAATCATCAAATAAACTGAAAGCAGGCTCTCTTTTTGTGATGCTCTGCATGTTGGAAGTACTGCAAGAGTCTAGTGGAGTGCAGACGGTTTTCCCCTCCAGCAAAAGCATTTGAATATTCATATAGATTCATGTTGAAAAATAAAATCCACAAATTCTCGTAATGACGCCAACTGCACAGACAAAAGTGAAATGTCCACAAAACCCAGAATTAATGAAAGATCTTATAGAAAGTAAATATATGATTACATTAAAAAATGATTTTAAAAAGGAAAGGATGGTGAAGAAATCACAAGGGGATAAGACCGAATTTTGGTTATACATCCAAAATCATTACTTAGGTTTTGGCCACATGCCATGGGTGAGTGTGGCCCCTCAGCACCCACCCTTAAAACACGCCCCTGAGCTATTTGAGTGATG
Organism: Halichoeres trimaculatus; assembly: GCF_033239565.1. Taxonomy (NCBI): domain Eukaryota; kingdom Metazoa; phylum Chordata; class Actinopteri; order Labriformes; family Labridae; genus Halichoeres; species Halichoeres trimaculatus. The sequence goes on from NW_027437180.1 coordinate 25,554,347, forward strand.
AAGGCTTTTATAGGTCCTAATATCTGTAAATAAAAGAACTAGTATTTATTTAGTTTTTATCTGGGGGATTTTTATTTTTGTTTTGTTTTGAAATGGCAAAATTTTTATTTACCATTTCTCCATTCTCTTACTTCCCTTTTTCATGTCTAACCTACATAAAATTGCCAAAGAAAAATGTATTTTTATTTCTTGTATTGAAAAGAAAACGCACAAACTTCCAAAATCAAAGCAATAGGTCTTAATACATCCGTCTTATAAATTTTTGATACAGCTGAGTTCTTTCTACGCATGACTGGAACGTACCTCAGGTTTGCGCATTTACATTTCAAATTGAAGGCCTGTTTCTAAAAACATAATGTGGTTTTAGTTGAACCTACACCATGTTTTTTTTTCTTTTATCTGTTTAGTGTTAAACTGCTGAGAAGTGACCATGAATTGTAATTGATATGATGTAGTTCATAATAACCGCACAAAGCGAACATTTGGATTATATTTCGTTGTCGGAAAGTGCTGTATTGGCTGTATTGGCGTCAGCTCGTGCGTTTTATGAGTATGCGCGTGGCTGGTACGTGTGTGCGCGTGCGATTATGTTAGAGCGCGCGAAGAGAGGGAGAGAGAGAGAAAGCTATTTCACTGGCAGATATAGTATGGCTCTCCCTTCTTTGCATGCCATCCTGCATCAAAAAGTATCCCACCAAAATCCTCCTCGCCATCCACTGCTGCCCCATCGATTAGTTTCTGGAAAACACTTAACAAACTAACGACTATTGATGGCTGATTAATATTGCATCAACAACAACTGATTGGCGACAATATCAAATGGCGATTGCCGCTTAACATCCAAGTAGCAGCCATGTGATCTGACAGGGTGTTGCACAGTGTTTTGACGGTGCAGAGAGAGCCCAACAGATGATAAATAAAGGCTTATATGGTGTGTGTCGCGCGCTCACTTTATGGCTCGTCTAATTCGAGAGCAGTCGCGTCTTTGAAGGCAGACACTTGGCGTAAATGTACAGTTAAAATATTCTACTCTCAGGTCCCCAGGGGGAGCTCCGACAGTCCCTGGCCTCATTAAAATTTCATCGGCATCCCTGTGAAAGAGGGGGAAATGTTCAGGGGAGAGAGAAAAATAAAACAGAGGGCGTAATTATAACAAAAGGAAACAGTGCTGCCCTTTTCGTTTTGTAAAATATCTCCCGTGTCGTCATATGGATGCTTCAATGTATGGAGCATAATGTGAGCCCGTGTGTCTTTGGCTTTAAGGTAAAGTGTTTGCTTCACGTATTTATTATATGAAAAGGGACCTTCGATTTTTATATTGTGCTGCTGAGGCCTTATGCTCCATGTGTGTATCTCTCTGTGTGTATGTGTGCTGTTTTTATGGTGCAAGGGCCTCATTGATTCGCTATCCCAGAATCAGATCGATTTTGGCCAAATATGTGAAATAAAGCAGCAGCAGATGAGTAGATGACCTGTCTTTCTATAAAGTCTGTCTGTGCAGGGCTCGCGCGCTTGTCGAGCAGCAGCGAGGCTCGCTGCATAAAGTTAATTTCAATTCCCGATGAGACCCTCACGCGCAGCCCTCCCTGACCAGCGGTAATTAACAGGGATAGCTAATGACTGCTTAACTCGCTCTTCATAATTATCTGCTTTTCATAATTCGATGTGTAATTTAATAATTCGCTCTTATTAACGTATTAAGTGAATGGCTCATTTAGGGGAAATTAGAAGCACTCACCAGGAGCATCTTTTAATTGATGAACCATCATTGCTGTCTCATTAATAACGCTCGTTTTGATACTCTTAATTTGTCACGAGGAGGACAGCGCTGTTTGGTTTGTGGATCAGTGTCATTGAGGGTTTGAGTTTTAGTTTGGAAACAATTTATTAGAACTTATTTCAATATATTAATTAAAAATTGAAATTTTTTTGAATTTTAAATTGTAATCAACACCTTCAAAATTAATAAACACAAATGTGAATTTTTTAAAAGCATTTTACCCGTCGTAGGGCAAGTTATGCATAGTCGGCATGCATGTACATGTTATAATTTTTAAGGTAACACGCTGTTTTGCATAGCTTAAAATGTACTCTTAAACTACTTAAAAAAGATATATAATTGTATTTTTCTTTTCCTCTGCCTTATTCATTCTTTCATTTATCTTAAAATAATCCCATGCAAATGTATTCCAGGTGCTGTAAATAATCAGTGTAAAGGTGGAGGACAGCTTTCAGAAATGCAAATGCTGGGCTCCTGCAGCCTCTCAGGTATCTGTCCATGGTGCTGAAACGCTAACTCAGCGCTCAGCCAGCCAGCCAGTCAGCCCTGAAGCCCTCAAAACAACAACTCTGCTCTGGACATGACACTCAAAATACTCCTCTATTTTTCCCCTACCCTCCTCTCCTCATATCTAACTCCTTACCAAAGGTTTTGCATCAAAGCTCGAGCTTGTGTGCCCGCATGCACGCACAAGCTCAGCACGTTAGAGTGTGTATTTAAATAGAGACGGGCACGTTGGCAGGCGAGCTGTTTTTCTGGCGGGCTGACATCTGGCAAGTCTGCGCTCCAGGGACCCATCCAGCTCTCCATAGACCCTCTGATTAGACTCTAATAGAATATTAGCATTTGCTCTCAGGTAAGGCAACAGTGAGCTGCATAAGCTGGCAGCAAGGCGGTAGAGGAGCACGTGTGTCTTTAACATTGATGGAATAAAAGAAAGAAAGACTTCTCCTGTGTGGCCTGCTTTATAGGGAGGCCTGAAGGAAGAAGACAAAAAAAGATACTCTAATTACATTTGATCATTTTGATTATCTATCTCTTAGATTAACCAGAAAGAGGGTGAAACGGCGTAGTGTTTAAATTGGATTTAGGGTTGGTGTTTTGCTCATAGGCTCTATGTCAGGGCCCAAATATTAAACCTGACACCTTTAGGTAGCCACAAAGTCGTGTCTGTTAAAGAATATTGGCAGAATTGGTAGTCAAATAAGCTTTCAGTATCCACAACACATCTGTTAAAAGCTGTGCAGCCCACAGCTAAAGCGTTCCCATCCTCCTCATCAATAAATAAACAGATGAATAAATAAAAGAATATTAATAAGTCTGGATGAGGCACATTACACAGTGTAGTCATGGAAAAAAGCTCCGATTAAATGTTAAAGTTTTTTCTTTAATGAAACACATATTGCAGTTCAATAATTAAATAAATTAAAATTACATGGATGTCATAAATTAATAGAATAATTTAACCAGGGAAACCCAAAAGCAAACATACATTACAGAAATAAGTTACCTCAGCTAAAACAGCAATACAGCAAAAACCTGTACGAATATATTTATGTGCATCGACTGGTTCAATGAAATATTTACATTGTACACGTATACTTCCATGAAGCTGTTTTGTTTTCTCTTCAAGAAAAAATCATTTTACTTAAACAAGGTGATTTTTTAACAAGCAACGACGTCATAATGATGCGCGTATATTTATACAAATAAATAGCAGAAAACATACAGAAAATAATTTTAAAAAAGAGAATACTATCTCATATATATCTCGATTGTACCATCTCAAATGTTAAAAATGAAAATTTGTGACCGTAAAATTTCACAGTCGTTTCCCTTTAAAAGCTGAACAACACGCTTTACTTGCTGTCAGAATTTGATTTTCTCAGGCAAAACGAGGAGGGAGGGGGAATCCCGATAAATATGTAATGAAGTAAACATGACCTCACTCAATAAATAGTTCATAAGATACCGGCCCACGCTGGAGTGTCAACTTATTGCAGCCGGCGAGAAATCATATTTTTCAATGGCGAAAATCTGTTAAGTCTTACAAATAACGCACTATTTCTTTATCTCCACATACTGAGGCCTAAAATTCACCACCATCATCATTATTATTATTATAATAATCATAAAAACAAAGAAACCCTTTACCTTAGCCCCAAATCCTGGGTATCTTAAAAATAGATCCCTGACTTTGTTTACACATGGTAACAAAATAAGTGGAATTAATTACACATTTAAACACAAAATGAAGTGTGTGACAAGTAGATAATTCATTTACACAGGGCTATTTGGCAGTAATCTAATAATTAGCTTGTGTGTTGTCCCTTTAATCCCCCTCATGGACCCTGAATAAATGTCAGACTGCATCGTCACCAGCTTGGAGGGAAAACGGTGGCTTATCCTATAAGCCAGAAATATCAACAACAAGAGTCACCAAACCAAGTGCTTTGAGTTCAACTAAGCCCCGCTGTGCTGTGTGGAAACGACTCTTTCATTGGGGGTGTTTCTGCCTACGCAAACTAAAGTAGTCCTCATTGGAAATTAATCTGAAGTAAAAATTAAAGCAGAAGAGTCCTGTAAGTCATTAAAAGCAGAAGCATAGGAAGTGTGGAAACAATGTTCTTACTTGCTCTTCAAACGATGCTTCAACTTTCCTCCACTTCTCCCCCTCTCAGCAAGTAAAAGACGCGACTGTGGGCTCTTTTAGTCGTCAGTCATTAGTTCAATTTTAGGAATTTTTCGAAAGCACACAGTCATCGATGATTGAAAAAAAGGTGTAGGATAGGAAATATGATACAAATCGTCCCTAAACAGTTCCCAAGTCTTTTGTAGTGGGTGGGGGGTTTAAGGCGATTCTTAGACGCATGCTGAGTATTTCATCCGTTTCTGTTTCTGTCGCTGGTTGCAAAACCAGACCCGCACCACGTTCTTTTTCAGGTCCAGCTTCTCTGCGATCGCTGCGATTTTCTCCGAGGAGGGACGCGGCTGGATGGCGAAATAGGCCTCCAGTGATCTCTTCTCCGGCGCGGCTATCGATGTGCGCTTCCGTTTCTTCTCCGCGCCGTTGAACAACTCGGGTTTGTTAAGTTTCTCCCTGTGTGATTTCTCCGCTTCCTCCAGCCACGCTTGCAGGATGGGCTTCAAAGCGATCATGTTGTTGTGGGAGAGCGTGAGGGACTCGAATCGGCAGATGGTGCTCTGGCTGAGGGAGCCCACCCCAGGAATCTTCAGGCTGGCTAAAGCTGACCCTACATCCGCCTGGGTAACCCCGAGTTTGATCCGTCTCTGCTTAAACCGTTCCGCGAACGCTTCCAAGTCCCTTGGATCGGCGTCCACGTCGCTCATGCCCATGTGCGTTGGTAGCCCGTGGGCATGAGCCATGTTGATGGCCGCCTGGTGCATGTGGTTCATGCCCGCCATGTGGGCAGGGTGCGCAGGCGTGGAAACCACCGAGCCATCCGGCCCCGCCATGGCTCCCAGCGCCAGTCCCGGAGTGATGTGGTCCAGCAGGTCTCCTTCCAGCGCCTGGTGGGGCTGGTGGTGATGGTGGTGGTGGTGGTGATGGTGGTGACCAGCCAGGGCGGAGGGATGAGAAATAGGCACCGAGGAAGAGGAGGAAGACGAGGTGCAAGGTAGAGTGTTCATGGTGTGGTAGGTGGCGTCCGGCTTGAAGGGGCTGTGATGTGGAGGGTGGTGGTGGCTCTTGGTCTGCGAGACTATATCCACCGCCGCGAGAGCTTCAGCCCGGGCCAACAGACTCTCATCCAAGCCTCCGAATATATTGCTCTGCAATTGCAAATAGAATGCACACATAACTGTCAGCAGGGAATTCTCCCTCCACTCCTCGGTTTAAAACATTTCCAGAATGTGAAAAAAAGAAATCCTAAAAAGGGGAGCACACAAAACAAGACACATGCAACATCCCAGGTCATAAAAATTAATACAAGAGGCAAAGCCGGCTGAATACATAAGTTGAGCAGAGGAAAAAAATATGGAGGTGTTGGGTGATTTGCTGTGCAGACATGAAAAAAACATCAAGCAAAAAAAGTGGGCTGTCAAAATGTGCCTTTAAGCAGTGATTATGCAGAATACGTACCGGTGGGGTTGGGAGACAGGCTCTGCGCATCGCCTCCGAGCTGCTGCCGCTGCTGCTGATGATGGTGCTGCTGTGTCGGGAGGACGAGCAAGAGGACGAGGGTGCATTGGAAGTCAAGGTGGAGGACGAGGACGAGTGCAACGAGTACTTGGGTTCGGGCAAGCTGGTGTGAGCCATGGCGAAAGGCTGCTTGCTGTTCAGAGACATCATCATCATATTTGCGGGCGTCCGAGCCTCGGCAAGTTCCTTTTAATAAGTTAAGACTCCGCCTCCTCGGTACGGAGTTGAAGCCCAATTGCTTCGCAGGAATCTCAAGTCACTGCCGAGTAAAAGTGGAGGGCTGAAGACGGTCCAACACTGAAGTTACCACATCTATTTATTATAACTAGACGAGCTTTTTTGGCAAATGAGAGTAGCCATGCAACTGAACGCAGCAGGTATTTTTTTCCTTGTTGGACTTGTGGCGCGATTAAAAAAAAACTTTCTTTTTTTCTTCTTCAACCGTCTCCACCTTGTTTTTATCAATATTGTTTTCTGCCTTGGATATTTTTTTTCAAAACTCCTCAAAAAACGACGCCAGAAAAATATAAAAAAGTTTCTTCTTGTCTCTCAGGATTTCCAAAAGACTTCAAGTTTACAAACTGTTGCCGCTTTCGTTGACCTGTTTGGGTTTTATTGAAAAAGTTTCCGTCTCGAAAAGAGCTTAAGTGAGCAGTAATGGCGGTGACAGTCTCTGTACTGTACCTCCTCGACTACGTTGAATGCTGCGGGGACCCGAACTGCCTCTGCTCTGAGGCGAAGGGCAGACTGAGTCTCTCTCCGCCTCTCTTTCTCTCCCTCTCTCCCTCTCTCTCTCTCTTCACACACACACACACACACACACACACACACACACACACACACACACACACACACACACACACACACACACACACACACACACACACACACCTTCTCTCTTGTCTCTCTTCTACATCTCTCTCTTTCTCTCTCACTCACACACACACACACACACACACACACACACACACACACACACACACACACACACACACACACACACACACACACACACACATTCCAGCTGTACCTGAAAAACCCTTTCATGATTTATTATTCTTCATTAGCCCCACCAACACCACCACCCTCACCGCCGCCGCTGCTGCCGCTGGGGACTCTGCGCATGGGCAGTGTGCGACAAAGCATTCATTTCAAATCACTCTGCTGCTTACCTCCAACACCTCGTTACAACCAGTGTGTCTTATTGACTTCAGCGACTTTACAGAATTTCTATTTATTGCACCTAAAAAAATACCCAATTGTTGTCACGTTTTAGTTTCTTTCGCAATCTAAATTTCGTTAATTGTAAATACCATGGACAGCTCCCTTCTACGTTTTAGGTCAAAATTCAAACAGATTGTAACCGTGAATCCAGTAACAGTTTTTTAAAGCTTTAGAACCAAAACAAAACACATTACGTATAATACAATTAAATGAAATAAACGGAATAAAACCTTTAATTGACAACTGCCCTTATTCTTATGTGTGGTCATTATATAAGAATAATAAAATGTGTTTTATACTAGAGTAAGTGTTTATTTTTATTTTGTAAAAAAAAAAAATGTTTCTTTCAAAAATACCAACAACAAATGACTTAACTCATGGAGATAATTTCCGTCTATTTTGCATAATTTTGCATTATTTCATGACTGTTGTTTTACAATTTACAGAGCCGCTACAGTTACATAATAAGTGACGAAAAGAAACAGATAAAATTATTTATCCAAATCACAACCGTTTTATTGTACTTATACTTGTCATAACAGGCTATTGTTTTATCTCTTTTCTTATTAAGCCACATATTCTTTAACGTGATTAAAACATTTAATCGTCTTGAAATTAACAAGTGGTGTCTAATTTGATCATTTAATACGGTCACGTCTATAGGGGAAGATCATTGTTATTATGCAAGTCTCATGGAGGTTAGCCCATATGGAAAACAATAACACTTGTTCTTTTTATCTATGTCTGTAATATTTTGAATCCACCCCCACTTTTAACACACACACACACACACACACACACACATACACACACACACACACACACACACACACACACGCGTAAGTGCGCGCGCGGGCGAGAAGGTGTGACATCTTGTAGCACTTCTGGCGCACCGCTGACCCCTTGATCACCTCTAATGAGTTAATAATATACATCGCATTAAATTGCACGTTTCACTAGAGATTATTGTATGTGATCTCTTCCTAATTATGGGCTTCACATAATTACATGATACATGTCTCTGTATGTGGCCACAGCCTGTAAGTGTGCAACGCTGCAATAAAAGTCTGAGAGCTCTGAAATCGAGCCTTCCGATGCTGCAGCGTCAACGTCGCGGCTCACGCGCTCCAATGCGCACTCCGTGTCTTGGTGAGCGGTGTTAGATCCATTTTGAAAAACCTTATCTTTCAAACTGTTGATGCAAATTGCCGTTTTTATGTCCCCATGCCTTTTGGTGTTTCTTTTTTTTTTAATTTTTACATTGCATTTCAGCCATGTAGCTGCAGAAAAAAAGGTTTCCTCCCCAGCGGGAAAAACAGGCGCTGCTGCAGCCACCTCCTGCAGACACCAGGAGACAAGGGATCAGGCTCAGGAGACATCAAGGAGCAATCAGTGTCTGCTCACATATACCGACAGACTGATTTATGATGAAACTTTAAAGAAATCATTTATATTTCACCACCTCTAAATTGGTGTATGAAATTTTCATCCACAATGAAACACACAAAAAAAGTATATCTTAAGTCAAATAAATCAGCTGGAGCTGCTCCTAAGCAATTGACTTTGAAGTACATTTTCAGCACTTTTCCTGTGTGTGTTCACATACCTGAGGCTTCATGCCAACAGCTCACTCAAAGTTTGGGGGAGGACAGTAAGTCAGAGTGATTAACAGAATTACCTTTGAAGGGCCTGACATGGCAGATAGAATCAGGATCAAGTGGCAATCCAGGAGTTTTTGGAGAGAATCGTGCACTTTTATATCTTTTAGAGACTGCTGATAAAATGCAGTGATTGTATCTGATTGGAAGTGTTTTGATTGTACCTTAAATTCAAATTAAATGATTTTTTTTCTTGATTTATAACAAAAAAATAATAATTTGTGAAAAGTTTTTTTAGGGGGGAATCAAATACACAGATGGCAAAAAAGACATTTTGGTACGTTCTAAACAGATAATTTACATTTATAAAGGACTTTAAATGAGAGGGATTTATCTCCATATCTTACACTATTTGATCTCACATTCTTAAATATTTTTTCTTTTACCTTGCCACATTCCCCCCACAGCTCTGCACATTTCTGGCTTCAATTTGTGTCATCACACTGGTACAGTAATTTAAGAGAATGTTGATATCACACAAAGGCTTGTCGTAACGCTGGAAGGTGCCTTACCTTTAAAAACACAAACCCTCAGTAGTATTGTGAAAAGAAAAGGCTCGCCTTGCTTCAAGGAGGTGCACTACATATAAATAAACCGGCACTGCCTAAAAACAAAAGTAAAGCCCAGGTAAAATAGAGAGCGCACATGCAGCAGGGCTTGATATAACTCAGGTGACTTGTTTGCTTTTTTCCTCCTCACTCTCTTACTTCCATCCGAATCAAGGCGTGCTGCAGAGGTGCCTGTGTGCTTTACACAAAGACATACTCCTCTCAGTCTCCCTCAGGAGCTCTCCACGTTAACAATCCCAATTACACCGAGACCACCAGAGACAGCTGTTTTTATTACAGAACCGCTCCTTTGTGCCGCCAACAAGGTATCCTCGCTTTCCACTGAACACAGAGAGAGAAAGCTGCACTGAGAGGCAGAGGAGAGGGAGAGGAGTGTGGAAGTGAAGTGGATGAAGTCTCTTAGCTGCTCGCAGTGCTGATGCCTTCATTCACAGCTTCCCCCTCCCCTTTCTGATCTCGTGGAGCTCTTTACATGTCAGAGCAGAAGGTCAATGCTTGTTGGGAGAGGGTCTACAAAGAGATCAGGATCTATCTCAAGGCAACAGCAAATCACACAAAGAAGGGAAGGGGGGGTGGGAGGGGGTTCAGCCACTAACAGCGCTGCTTTATTTATTCATCTGCTTTACCTGGGAAATGTGACAGGTTCCAGGAGGAACATTCTGGCTTTAATGTGTTGTTTAAATGCATACAACAAAAGGTAGAAGCCTTCAGGATTTACTAAATGTCACACACTGTACTGGAGCTCTCACAGGGAACAAGTGCATCACAACTTGAGATAATGAAAGAGGTTTCAAAAACTGCACTTGAAATGGAACTCAACTGGTGTACAAGCTGTGAAAACATTTTTGTTCTCATTTCGACTTGTGGCCAAAAAATAGCATCAGCATTTTTCAAAATATTCTTATTTAGTCATATGTGCTGATGTGGATCTGCCATAGACAAGGCCTCTTTTCTGATAGGAATCAAAGTACTTAACAATGAGAATAAAGGGCTTTGGGAAACTGGATTATCAACAAACACATAATTCTTAAACTAAACCAAAAGTTTGATATTATCACCTCTAAAATGCCATAAATGCTCAGAAATATGGTGACTGTTTAAAATTCCATAATATATACCGACTTCTCTGCACAGCCTTGAAAATAAAGAATAAAAGAGAGAAGAAGAAGAACTGATATGAAGGCCAGGGCTGTAGATGGATGAATGATGCATCTTAATACCTTCCATAATATTGAATTGTTAATGCCGTTCAAATATGAGCGGGGTAAAAACCATAATGATGATCTGTATTAATGTTCTTTTGGCCACTAGGGGGTAGCGTACAAAGATGTAAACAAAGAAGTGATTGGATTAAGTATTATCGCAATGTGGCTTGCAGTAGCGTGTTTTTACATTGGCAGTTAAAGCAACGGTTTCTGATTTCTGACTCCACCAACTGAACAATGGAGTAGTTACTGAGCTCTGATTTGTTCTCCACCAACTTGAGAATTGCATCTAAGTTACTCTGGGGCTAAGTACACTACTGTCCTTATGGTAACTTGTTGGATTCATCTTTTAACGGTTTAACTGAGGTAATTTCTTAAAAAACATCTGCTTCTTCTTTGGATGTCAGGATATCTGGAACCAAAACAGTAAAGTTCCTGCTTTTGTAAAAGAAGACAAAATATCTTTCTATTTAAGCCAACTTTTAGCTAAACAGGGTAGAAAACAACGCTGATGCAACAAAAAGTTACACAAAATTCAAATAAATGTTCTGCAAATAATATGTCAAAATAAAAAGGCAAACGCAATTGCATGCCACACAATTCTGTAGCACACAAAGAGCTATGCTGCAGTTTTAACAGTAACAGCTCTGGAGGGCTAACACGCAACTTTACATAACTTTGACCACACCATCATAGAATAAATAAATGAAAATATAAATGAAAACAAGTTGCACCTGTCTTGAATTAACAAAAAAAAAAAAGTTAGAAATTTACAATGTTAGATTTGAATGTGCTTCAACCTCCTGTACAATAGTGTATCAGAATTAATATGACAGTATAGGTTGTGTCAATTTGTCCTTGCTAACTAGAGCAGCCAGCTAACCTGGTCCAGTTGTGAGACCAACCTCAGGCCATGGCTGATCAGAGACCCTGCGAGTGAGGTGTGCCATGAGGTCAGAAAAACAAATAACACCTCCACCAATTTCCCTACAACCCACCAGGTACTCACCTTTGGGGGAGGAGGTTTGGATTCTGGCCCAGTCCTGCCTATTGGCCGCAGGGCAGCAAATGATAAGGTCAAGCCTTATAATGATGTCACATACCTTAAGGTACTTCAGATCAATATCTAGAGCGGCACGTTATACCTGACAGCCAGTCAAATAAAGGCTGCCCAGAAAAAGAAAAAGGGAAAAAAAACTCAGTCTGAGATTGTCTCTTCTGATAAAATGAGATCCTTCCTCTCATGCTGCTTTTGGCTAGGATCTTATTGGTGGAAGCCTTTTTGATCTTAAAATCATTGTGGCCATTTACTATCACATTGAGCACCTTCAGGTTAAGCTTGAATGACAATTAAATAAATAAAAACAGTTTGAATTGAAGCATGAATTAGAGCAAAATATACAGTTGGTGAACCACTGATGCACATGGCTCTATACAGTATGTTTGACATGACACACGCACCTTTGGCAAGAAACAGGATGGTGAATACGAGAATACGATGAATACGAGAAGCTGCACCTCACTGAATATGACTTTAAAGGATGTATGTATGTCATATGCTATACAAGTGATTAATGTAAGCAGGATGATTGCAGAATTCTGTCCAACCTGAGTGAACACTTCTTCTGCCTCTCTCATTAGTTTGACTGTCCCACGCAGTAATATATTGCTTGTCACTGGGTTGTCTAATGGTTGATGCTAATTGACCTCCTTTCCCCCTCTCTCTACTGCACAAATGAAAAGATTTCCTCCATCCTGTGATGGAGCATGTCACAATCTGATCCGACAAATTAAAAAGCTCGCTGCTGTCACACTGTCATCGTTCGGAGCCCTCGCCTCATCAGCTATAATGATCATTTTTCTTCTCTCAAAGCACAGCAGTGCGCTGACAAACACAATACTGAGCAGGGCACTCTGCCTTTACAGTATGCGTGTGACGTATCTGAAATCTTCCATACAGTTACACTTGAACTGTCCTTCACCAATGGTTTGAGAAGTTTTCCTGCAAAGACTTTTTTGCTTGTTCAGTTATGTAATGTTTTTCAAAATTTTTATTTCTAGTTTAGCCAAGTACATTTTAAGTTCACATATGCTTTTAAAAAGTGTCACCTAATTTCACTGTAGATAGTAAAAGCATAGCCAGTGTGCTCATCTCATAGACTGCCTATGATTGTTAAAGTTTGTCATATTCACCTGCTTTTTTCTTAATGTAAATATGTAAATAGAAATACTTTCTATATTTTCTACTTTTCTATTTTCCTTCAAATTTGCATTTATTGCACTTTTCTGTGAGCTGCTGTGACAAAATACCCCCCCCCCCCCCCGGGAATTCTATTCTATTCTATTCTATTCTATTCTATTCTATTCTATTCTTAAACCATCAAACCATAAACATGAAGTCAACACAAACAAGTCTTATATTATAAAAATATTAAATTCAAAATCATGATAGAATCAAAAATGTACACAAAAGCAAAGTTCCTCTTTGGAGTTTCACATTGGAGTTTTTTTTTTTTTTTTTTTTTTTTAAATGCATGGGCATTCTACTCTGCCATTGGACTGAACATGATAGCAACACAAGTCTCTGTCGCAGCTCTCATTGGCTACAGAGCAATGACGCTCATTACCTACAATCAGCTGCCCCATCTGTGTCCGAAACAGAAATTGACTGTGGCGTTTTACCTGCTGACTTTGTGTGTATAACTTTATAATTTATGCGGTGTACCCATACTATTGACAAAAACGCAGCTTGGTGATCAAAGCAAGCCATTCAGGAGGTTGGACAGGGCCACGAAGACAGGGCCTGTAACACTAATGATCTTCAAACGCTCGTCTATTTCACTGGGAGCTATGCACAACTCCCCAGCAAGTCCCCCGTCCTCCCCATGGAGGTAATTGTGCCTGGCTGGTTAGGTGACAGGTGTCAAGTGGCCCCTCCTCAACTGATTCATCATGCTAAGCAGAGAGGAAAAGCTGATCTCAGCCTCTCTGCCTCACTCCTTCTTCCCTTTCTCTTTCTCCGTGCCTTTTCTTCTCCTCTATCTCTTTCTTGTTTGCTCAAATAGCTACTTTGTCATTACCTCAGAGTGCCCTGTCACATGTTACCTGTGCTTTATGACGCTGTGTGAAATACAGTAAGCAGTCATAACTTGGGTAACAGCTTTGTGTTGAATAGCAGACCCTCCATGGCCCTTTTGATGAATGGATATTGTTGAAACAGTTGGGCATTGCAGAAAAAAAAGCTGAACTACAACTAAGATTGTCCCAGTTTATTCTTAAATGAAACTATACATCAAGTTTTCAAAAAGATGATTCCTTACTTCACCCATAAATCAGTAAAAAAAATAAAAAACTTGTTTTTGTGTGACATAAAGAGACAAAAACACATCGGCACAAAAAAGCTAATCTTCACAACTAGCAAACTGAAACCACATTTCTTGGTTGCATAGTAAATGTTAAAATTTAGCACTTTTAAAAAGCCTTTTATTCATTTTCCCCCAATCATAATTGCATAATTTTGTTTTTAATGTTTATGATTCAGTCGTTTGGCATTACCCAATAGTTTTTAACTACATCAACAATGTTACTGACCATGAAGACAATGTTGCCTTACTAAAATTTGTATATGAAGTGTACCCACTGATCCTGAGTAGATTTGTTGATTAATAAAAGCTGCATTGCTACAGCATTGTGGCAGGAGACAGTTTAATAGTGCGTTTTTTGTCTTGTACAGTGTCTATTTCTGTTTTTTAAAAGCAACGTCTTTTCAGTCTCTCAGTGCTGACTTACCTGCAGTTGGTCCCCACCATAGACTGTATATAGAGTGGACAGTGTGGCTCCACTATTTATCTTTGTACGGTTTTGAAGCCAAAATACCCCCATCACAGGCCCAGCCATTGGTTGCAATTGCAGCCCAAGTCTGCGCAGTAGAGAGGATGAGGGATTCTGGGAGAATCTTAGTGGAGCTCGGTGACAAAAATAATATATATATATTTTTTCCTTTCGAGAGTCTAATCACTTCCTGACTCTACTTCCCTACATATTTTATGATCCCCGAAAAAAATACACAAGAACAGCAGCTGTCAATCATCATTAAACAGTACGTAAAGCCTCGTTTTTAACCTTGTATAACTAATGATTGTATAACTAACTAATGAAAACAAAACTTTTCAGAAAAATATAAGACTTGAATACAAGAATGATATCTTCAAATCACCTCAACATTTGGACATGAGAAACATTTCTTCGAGGAGTATTCATTTTTTAAAGATTGACCACAGCCCATCTGGAATGACTGGAAAGCCAGATTTTTTTAACCTATACTGCAACCAACCACCAGGGGGAGCAGTTTTTTTGTGGAGACCTCACTTCGAGCCGAGCAAGCGGTCGTCAAGTTTTTTTTTACAGTCTATGGTTCCCACCCATTTAACTAGTTCTGTCAACCTCTATGTATTTAGTTTCGTCCACAAGTCTGTGGCAGTTCATGCTCTCAAAGATAATGTTCTGTAATGCTTTTGTGCTGTGGTTAGCTGTTGATTTACTGCACCTGTATGCTTAGCTCGTAGGTCACTACTTAAACTTGAAATCTTTTTGGTGATATTTTGATTGTCTTTGATACAAAATGCATGTCGTGTTTACTTTACAACTAAGCTTTCTAGGAATTGAGTTATGCCGTTCAAAAGAGCAGAGGTGTTTTTATTTTGCCTCACAGCTGCAGCAAGAATATTCTGCAGAGTTGAAAGGGACCAACATAGCGTGTATTTATTTCTGACCTCAATCGCATCCTGATTGATGATGATCAGGTTAATGCTGACTGTCCTGATAAAGCTGAAGATTCTTTAACGTTTTTTTAACTGTTTTTTTTTTTTAAACATTTTTTGTCTATTTGCTACACAAGTTATTGGCTAGTTGGCTAATCTAGCTCTAAACTGGAGGAGATACAAAATAGATAACAATTCAGATATAACTCTAACAGTTACAAGAGTTACATTTTAAGATTATTTACCATGATCAGTATTAAGTTTATATGATTTTTATGCTAACTGTTCATTCAGGAACAGAGAGGATATGTCAGTAACTAGTTACTCGTGGGAACATTTTTCTGAGCAGGACAACTGCAAGTGTCCTAATGAGTGACTTAAGTGCAATTGATGCCACACCGCTTAGTACAAAGCTACTGACAGGCAAGTTAGCACACAGGCCAAATTCTCGCAGCCCAGTAGATGAGGATTCTATACTTTGTGTGTGTGTGTGTGTGTGTGTGTGTGTGTCAGAGAGACACAGAGAGTATAGAGGGTTAGAGAGAGAGACCACACCCTCACCATACCCGCCTGTCTAAGCAGAATCCCACAGGGACCTGCCATACACACGCTCCCTCACACAGACACACACTCTCACACACACCCCAGTCATTAATTCCTGCTTTGCATCTCCACACCATGTAATATTTATGGGTCACCGCAGCTTTGTATTCACAAATGGAAACGCCAAGAGAAAAAAAGGAGAAGACACGATACCTCAATCAATCCTGTGAATAAGGTTCAGATTGTCACATCATGGCTTTTTTTTAACTCCTCTAAGTCTGTGCTTATGCAGCATTCTTTTCTTTGACCTCTAAACAAGTGTTTTGTGCAACGGATTGTCAGACACAACCTTTGAGACGGAGCCATATTTGAGTAAAAAGAGAAAAGAGCTCAAGGCAAAGGTGTTATATACGTGACTGAAAATTTCATAGCTGCAGAATTTGGGGAGCAGCAAAACTGCATTAGTCAGTAAAAATCAAATGCAGACTTAGTACATTTTTGCCAGATATGACACTGGAGTACAGATGACTCACAGCACTCAAGTAGAAACATTTGCTGCTACTCCAGCTTCCCCACACTAATCAGAGGAAGCCTTTGGTGCATTTTCCCCCTGTCTACATCTGACAGATCATAATTGGGGGTCTTTTTTTCCACTTCCTAAGATGCTGCCTGAAACCTGTGATGCAACAGTGGGAGTCGTACCCTTGCTGCCTTTCAAATCAACAGTGTTGTCAAAACAGAGCCCTGAGGAACCCCCAGTGGAGCGCAGCTCACCAGACCCCTGTAGAGATTTGAAGACCACTTTGGAACTCTAATCCACTCAAAATGTGCTGATAATTTTCCTTGCCAGGACACTCTCTGCCTGGTGTCACAAGAGTGGCCTCCTGGGAGCAGATCAGCCAATGATAACAAAGTAGCCAGATGTCTGGCGCTGGCAGAGTCCCAGAAGCCAGACAGCGGCACGCAGCAGCATCCGCTGTGGGCCACAGATCAAAGATACCTGAGAATTACTTATGGGCACAAAATATGTGTTGCTTACTCTACAGTTCCCATTAATAACAATCTGGGAGAATTTGTATTTCTAATTAACTCTTTTCTTTCGGCATACAAAGTGCTGTAGGTTGTCTAAGGCTGCAGCAGCAATTTTTCCGCGGCAACTGCGAGTCGACAACAGGAAGTCGGATGCAGCACTGTCTAAGGGAGCCAGATCAGCTTTTAAAGCAGTTCTGAGGCTTAGAACACCCCCTGACTTGCCTCAATAAACAAACAAACAGTGTAAGAGTCAGCGGATTCAGATTTAATCATGCTGCATGGGGCCTTGGACTGGCCCTTGATGCATACCTCGAAAGCTGTAACTGAAATGCATCAACTTAGGTGTGATTGTCGTCCGTCTTTCAACTCTTTGTTCATCTTTTTGTACAGTGTGTCTTTAAATCAAAGTGGTGATACTTTTCAGTCCAAACCAGCTGCATTCCCAGCCGCTTGAAGAGCTATAGCCAGAAAGTATCTGACTCACACTGATTTATACTTTCTACAAGATTTGAAGCTCTGGCTTGTTTTTCACTGTGGTTGTTTGTGTTAGTCAGGCTGACATTAAGAAGCATTGCAGTTCCATGTTGTTTTCTCCTGCAGGCCCTGCACTCTCTTTTTCGAGTCCTCCATTTATTCCATCTTGTGTGTTATGTTTAATACACAAATATTTAGAGTAGACCCCTGACTTTGAACTGAGAAGAATAGTTAAGCTCTCTCTGCCTAGGGAAGGCGTTTGTTGCCTTTTTTTTAACATCTTTGCAGGGGTAAGGAGTGTATTTCATCTTGCACACATTTGTGCATATTTTGCCAGGCTCACTGTGTTCTAGTGCACTTAAAAGTCATTGTTCAGTAGATGGATGAAATGCATCCCATGCAGTGTGTGTGTGCACTGTGTTGTATTAATTATTTAGTGCAGAAAGTGTTGCTTCATGTCCGCATTTGATGGAGAATCCCCCCCTCATATCCCACCACCCCTTCCCCCAATTATGTATATTACCTTTGCTGGTGCATGGCTCATGCAAATTCTCATTAGCATCTTTCTCTTGAATGTGCTATCTGCTGGCTGGAATCCCTTAAAGCCCATAGAGAACACTGCCCTTCATAACATCTCCATGTGACCTTTTCTCCTTTAATCTGTTATTCTACTGCGCCTCTCATAGCTGAAGTGCTCAGATGAACACGAACAAAACATCATTTCCTGTTGAGCCTTATTGGGACACTTTTTTTTTAAAAATTGATTTATTTTTTAATTGAGGTGTGTGATTCTTGACAGTCTCTTTTTAAAATGCTTTGTTTCTTCCTGATCAATATCTAAGGTTTCAGAAAAAACACCTACCTGTGAGCCTTTCCTTGGTGATATGTTGTGCTAAACCTTAATCTGGCAGATTGAATATGCCTAAATATGCCAACAGATAAACCATAAAAAGGAAAAAAAAAGAAAGAAGAGCAACAATTATTAAATCAGTCCACGTAAATCTTACTTTCCATATCAGGACTCTGAGAAATTATTGTACCAGCATCCAGTTGGACTCCCTTTCAGGGTTTCTCCAGGTTAGGGTATTTTATGCAGTTTACTTAAAATTGCAACTTTAAAACGAGCCTCAAAACCGCCTTGCTGAGATTCCTGTCTTCCAGCTCCGGCAGCTCATCACTCCTAAATCAGCCACTCTCAACCAGTGCTGCCCCGACTGTTATTAATGTGCGCTGAATAATTTAACAGGGTAAAATTACCATGCTCTTTTGAAAAGATTTTTGCCTACACAATTAAAGAGCATTATAGTGATTTTTAGTTGAACAAGAATTATGACTGTTTTCCCTCCTCTCCGCTGCGCTTTCCGGCTCCCTTGTTATGAGCTGTGGGTGAGCAGAGTTTTAAAGACCTTTTATTCTCCGCTTCTGTGTGACTGCTCGGAGAGGTTGTGCTCTAGGTCTGACCTATACCATGATGAGCAGCTAATGGATAATGGATGATGAAATATATGTTCAACTTCCGCCAAAAGGACCCCCATAATAGCCCTCTGGTCTGTCCAAACATGAGCTATATTTGGTCCACATAATGTACAGGCTAAGTCAGGTGATGGTAAAATCAGACTAAACTGAACGTTACTGCATGTGTTGACATTTTATGTAAATGCATTTTTTTGTTTTGTTTGACGCTACTGTGAGGTCATTTTGTTATGAGCCAATGTTGGTGCCCCCTCTTAGTCTTTTTTTGGCAGTCTTGATTGTCCTGAACTCGTCACCCCAGCATACTGCTTGTTGTTGACCTTTTATGCGAAAAATGTAAACAAATGCATTTCTGGTTTGTATGGTGTAAATTGCTTTGTCCTTGTCTGGGTTGCACCTTTGAAGGTCTTTGAAGACCAAAAAAATCATCAGCTTTATTCTTGAATGTCTTATTTGTGTGATATAACTTCAGTCACTTCCTTTACCTGCTACTATCTCCTCTCGCTAGCTTTAATCCCAAGACTAAATCAAACAAAAAGTTCTTTAAAAGATTGCGATTGTTTGTTCATGAAAGTTTGTGCACAAACAGCATACTATTAAACTTGCTGTCATGTGATATTAGCATCAGCGGTCGCATTTGCCAGGCCTCCACTCCTATTCCGCGTGGACCACTGTCCACATCTCAACCACAGGCCAACAATTGGCAGTAATTGGCACATTGCTGCGGCTGTCCTAGGAGAGATCTGAGAGTGCATACGGCCACGGACAGGCTGCCCTTTCCACCAATTAGAGAGCTGTCTCCTCGTCTGGGAGGGGGGGGGGGGGGGGGGGGGGGGTAGTGGAGGTCTACCTCACTGCTACCTTGATCAAAATGATTTGAGGGGATCCCTTTCCTCTTCACTCCTGTGTCTCTCCACAGCGGTATTACTGTTTGTGAACTGCAGAGTGAGAGGACCCCAACTAGCGAGTGACAGGTCTACAGTAGCAGTCAGAGGGACATTCACATAAGAGGTGCTCTGACAGACAGGCCTCTCAATGAAACGGCTCTGCACAGCTCTTTGCTGCAGGCTTCTTAAAACTAAACTTGCTGGCTCTCTTCTCTATGTGAACTTCTTTACCTATCTGTAGCAGTCAGCTGCCGTGCACTACACCATAATTTCATTGGTTTCACTTTATAATCAAAACACACACAAAGCAGATGTTAAAAATAGGTTCTGTGTACTTCCATCATGCATAACATCTGATCTATTAGCTGGTGCTTAGGATACAGTGACCACTTACTGACATTATTGTAGCACCAGTTTGCTGTCATTTACTATCACCTAGTCATCAATGATTTCACACAAAGATGTGATACAAATACCATGTGTTATTTTGATCCCACTTGTTTTATATTACTTAGTGTCATCATATTTGATATTAACTCTTTCAAATGAAGCCAACCCACACAAGAATTTGCTCATGTTTGTGAACCCAGAATCTTGATTGTCCTTCAGGGTCTGATCACGTTTTGATCAATCTTCAGTCTCCAAACGTTGTAGCGTCCTTCTAAGAATTACATTTGGTTTATAATTTAACGCCTGCCTCAGACTCTCTCATACTTCTCCTTCGTTTTTAAATTTTTCTTTTTTTCCCTCCGTTGATGGTCAGACCAGACCTCTTTCTGCACATTGATATCAGAGTTCTCCAGAGTGTGGGATCACAGATGAATCCCTACAGACAGTCTGTTTTTACCAGTTGCCTCTCAAAGTGAAACTGCAGGCCTTGAAATGACTGACTTAACCAATCAAAATTAAGTTTTTAACACAGTTGTGTACCAGGAAGTACAGCTGATGTGTTTTTTTAATCATTTTTCCTACATGACATATCCCATTTGCTGTATGCATCAAATCTATCCCATATTTCATATTTCCCTCATATTTCCCAGACTTAATGTGACTCTGAGTTTTGCTTTGGTAAAAGTGCAAGTTTCTCCAAACAGCTGAACTTAAGTCTTTTTATTACATAGTTTCTCTTGTTGGTTGGGTATTGCTTTTCTGTTGTGTCTCCAGGCGTAAGCAGCATGTTATAGCTGCTCGGCTTTATTACGATGGCTTTGACACAATGATAGCGAGCGTCTCCTGTGGTTAGAAATGTGCAGGCCACACAAGGTACCATGGGACCCCTAGTCCAAAGGATCACAGGCCTCAGTGCACGCTGCTAACGCTCCCCAGCTAATGCCACAGGGAAAGGCTGTGCGGAACCCAACAGCCAACCCCTTTTTCTCTCCCCCTCTCTTGGTCTCTCTCTTGTCCTCAAAGCCTGCGTCTCCCTGAATTTCACTTCAGTACACATGAGGAGACGAGGAGATGCTTCCTACACTCAGAAATATGTGTCAGGCTACTGGGTTATGCTGTGTTGCAATGTGATGCAGAGGGCAACAAAGGGAGCGGAGAAAGAAACAGTGTTACTTATTCTCTTTAATCCAAGTGAGATATTCAGAAGTAGGTTAAGTTATACCTCACATTATACAACATGCAGAGCTGGTAACAAGATCTCTTATTTACCCATGAGGGGCTATGAGAATACCATTTTTTTTTTTCTCAGTCAACAATTAGTGCAGGTAAAGCCTCACCTTCCCCACAGGTTGACAGACTCACCATAAAGCAGCTTTATTTCTCTGCGAGGACCTTCATGAGAGGGGGGCTACCTAATATGCTGTCTGGCCTAGGGGCCTATGGGAGCGTGGTTGGATTATTATGTTAATGCGTGTGCCTCCTGCCCTCTCCTCAGTCCCAGCTGGCCTTCCCTGTCGTTAGGAAGTGCTTTGCTCTGACAGAGGAGTAATATGCTCCCTGATTGAGGGGCCAAAAGATCGAGCTCTATAAGAGAGAGGGGGCCAACACTGATAAGCATATGATAAAAGTGCCATTGTATGCCAATGCCTTCGAGACATGGGAGATGACTTAGCAATTCCTATGGATTTCAGTGAAGAGAGTGAATATGTATAAGGGCTGTGTGGTCCTTGAATATAATTGCCCATAGCATTACAACTCAGGTATATTATTATGCTTTATATAAAGGTGTTCTGATGCCATTTTTCCTTCTAGATGACGATTATTGATACAATTGTTTAGATTGACAATGTGCATCAGACTCCTTCTATGAACAAAGGTGATGCCAAAATACCCCGGTGGTGTGCACTGTCATGTCACGCTGATTACATTTTTGGAGTCAGAGCATGGAGAATAGGGATGGGCTGAAAAGGCAATGATACTTATGTCACGCATGAATGAAGCTAGAAGGACTTGAACTGAATCTCTTCGGTTCAGGCATTTTTTAACTGATCAGTGCATTTTAAGCTGACCATCTTGTTGGAGAAATGTTGGTGTGATGAATTCAGTTAGACTTCGAATATCTTTTCTACGTTATACAAATATGTTTACGATGGTTATCAATAAATAACTCGTTTCACTGAATCGACAAATTGTTTTACTTGTTAACAGTTCTGTTAGGAGGACTATTTTTGTGATAATTTGTCAAGAGATGAGAGAACTATAAAGATCTTTTGTAAAAGCCTCTGTAGCTAACTGGAGCGGGAAGCGGTGACAGTTGGCATTCTGGAAAATACGTTTCCTGGACTGCAGGATTGTCAGCTGTTTCTGCACCGTAAAGCAAGAATTGAATTTTGACTCGGTATTGACAAATACTTAATGTTATAAAATCAAAAAGATTGTGATTAGGACGGATAAAGCTGGTCAGGACCTCACAAAGATCCTTTAGTTTAGCAGTCTACAGCAGGATAGCTTTTCTTAACAATTTAAATAGGTCACTTCTGTGCATTTGTCAACAGACTGAGATACCCCTGTAAAAATCAAAAGTCATTATATTGTTAGCAAAAAAAAAAAAAAAGAAAAAAAAACATTTTGCCAGTTTTGATAAACAATCAACTCATTAAATGAACCAAACTCTTTGCTTTTTGTTGATTTAATCAAAACAAGTCGATTTTTGAAACTCCATGTTCAAAAACTTTAACTGTCACTTAGATTTATCATATACTGGCATACTTGCTGATGCTGCGGTACAACTCAACTGTTATTTAATGGATTTCATCCTTAAGAACTGGTGTCAGATGCACTTGTAAACATCAAAGCTTCATCTAAAGAAGCCATGGAGAGTTTTTAATCATCCTGTTGTAACCAATATGAGACTGTGAGTTAAGATTTTTTTTAATCCATGCTTGTTGCCCACATTGTACTGAAAACAATTATGTGAGCTGTAATTTTGTGTAAAAACATCCAGTCAGACATACTCAAGCATGTCAGAAATGTCACCCCTGTTTTGGTGTGGGCGTTTAAAATGAAACAGTCTAATTTTTTTGTTGATGAACACTTGGTTAAGTCTTTATAACTCCATCAGGAAAAATGACGCGCTCTTCTGCCAGATAACATTACCTTGCAGATCTGTGTCACACACTCTCATTTAATCAACTAGACACCAAGGTAAAAAGTGAGTTTAGAAGGAAAAGAAAAAAAAACCCAAACTTCTTGTGACTTGTCAGAAGCAGAAATGCTGCTTCCGCTGCTTTGGATCCTGCACATAATTGTGTAAATATGTCAGCCCAAACAGAGGAAGATCTCTCCTTTTAAACACTTGTCTTTTTCATCCCGCCTCCTCAGGAGTGCTCGAGTATAGAGCTTCGTATTAGCTTTGTGCGATGAGCCCATTCACAAAGTGTGCCAAGTGTTTGTGTTTGTTTTGTATGCTTTTTAATCAAGTTCAATTTCCTCTCCATCAACCCACCTTTTTTCCCACACCCCTCTTTCTCATGTCTGCCTGAGTGTAATGTGTTTCCTCTCTATAGAGGAGCCTTCACTGTTGTTATTGTTTTTTCTCTTTTATGGGGCCCCCGCTGTAACGAGAGGAAGGGTATCTGTGGGTAATTGGTGGGTAAATACTTTGCTGTGTGACTAAACGTCAGAGCAAGGGAGGTTGTAACACAAGCAGGTTGTTGTGCTGCTTTTGAGGAGAAGGCAAAGGAAGACAAAGAATAAACGGAGAAGCCGTTCAAAGCTGTGTTTGTACCTGATTTTCTTACAGGTTATCAAAAAGAGCAGCTTGACTCATTTTTTGGCTTTTCTTACATCAAGGTCTGTGTATGAGAATTTACTTTAACCATTTTTGCAATAAAGTACCCATTTTACATTTAACCCTCTGAAAAAAGACTGTTTAAAGCTGGGGTGGCCAACAAGTCGGAGACCAAGAGCCACAAAAACTACCGTGGTACTACAAAGAGCCACACCACACACACACTTCCTTTCACACATAAACGAAAGGACATTTTTAAAGCGACATTTAATTGTGTTTGTAAATGTGTTTAAATGTGTTCTTGGAGCCGTGTCAAAGACAAGTTTCTGTTTTTACTGCAGAAGACATAAAGTTCCATCCATCTATCTAGATAGCTATGAGCACATTAGCGATGTAGAGAAAAGAAACTGAAATTTAAGTATCAATCCCATCACCCAAGTATTGATCAATACTGATCACAACATTGGCATCATCATATCAACATTTTAGATTGATGGCACACAACTACTCATAGCAATGTATATAATATATATTTATTGTACATGGATCAAAGAGCCGCTCACCGAAGGGCAAAGAGCCGCATGTGGCTAGTGAGCCGCAGGTTGGCCACCCCTGGTTTAAAGGTACATTGACCGATACAACTTGAAGATAAATCATATCCACCAGGAAAGAACTTAACATGAAACCAATCATTGAAAACATTTTTTATAAGTTTATATACTGTACTATTACCAACTGATCATCAGATTATATCCTGAAATGTTTCATCCTAAAAGCATATATAAAAGTAAATATAGTATAATTGCACAACTGTCACTCAAAAAACTTGTTATACTGTGTACAATGTTGATAACAGATTTTTATAGTGTACAGATCATTTAAACCCAAGAAACTACCTCCAAAGTGTCAAAACTACAGTTCTCTAAGAATTTGCTTGAGGCTGGCTCCAGGAACAACAAAAACGAAGTACACATCAGGCAAAACAAAGTTGATTTTTACGGCAAATAAACTTGTTTACAACCTGGGTCAAAACAGTTTGGGTTTTAATAGCCATTTCTCTGCACACACTGCATAGGGGTGAACTGAAAACGTTATTTTTAAAGTTGTTTGACTAACCAGTTTTGCCTGTGTAAGGTCATGGCCGACTTCACTGACAGGCAGACCCCAGAAAGAGGTTTAGGGCCCACCTCAAAACTCTATATCGCCATGCACACTACGCCCATAATTTACACGGATTACAGTATTAGACCCTAAGTAAGTGGGATCAAAACAAGTTGAAGGCCTTTTACACCCCTTTTCACACCTACCAATCAATAAGTTGAGAAAATCATAGTTAATAGTCTGTCTTTACTTACACTTTTAATGTCTCATCTTCACTGCACTTCATATTTTGATTTTTTTTTTTTGTGATATCCTCAGGAATACTTGGGCTTGAATTTAAATAAATCTCTACATGGCATGGTTTTACCAAACAGAAGTGCAGACTTTTCATGTCTTTTAGTTTAAATTGGGTCTGCCATTATTATTTTCTACATTTAGTATCCCCACAGTAGTCTGAGTGTGACACAGTTTCTTGACCAGGGGGCATAAATGAATGCCACAAACCATCTGAGGAACCAAAGATGAGTTTTTTAAGTAGCATTCAGTCTGTATCAGCCTTTACTCCAGATACAAACCCTCTGAGGCACAATTAAGTTGACTTCACTTTTCACTTACATCCATTTAGATCCACTCTGGGCTCTCCCGATGTCATGGTTATGTCATTTTGGGATCTGGTGACTTCTCAGTCAAGTTTGGCAAGACAGGGCAGGGGCACTTTGATTGTTACCCTCTCCTTTGTGGTTTGTTAAAGGCCCTGAGGTTTGGCAGCCATTGTCTTTATAAACTCAAAGCTGTGTTAAATGCAGCCCCGGCCTGGCTAATGAGCGGGAGCCTTCAAAAACCCGCCATGAGATGATGCTGTCAAATGGGTGACATAAAAACGTTGTGTATAATCCCCCTGTGCAGGCCCTGGGTGTAAATATGCCAGCTCCACCATTTTCGCAGCGTTTACTCCCAGTTCAAACAATCTCTCTTCCTCCTCTCTGAAAAACACAATGACAGCTCTGCTATATTCTCCCGCTGAATTCTACAACCAGGAACAGCTCTGATAATCTCCTTTATCTACGTTGTGGGTAAGACACCTCTCTCTTCTCCTTTGTTTCTGCGGACTCAAACTTGTGCCACTCACACATTTTGCAGTGCGCGTGCTCAGAGTCTTGGGTGTGATGCCTGGAAATGTATTCAGTTATATTTAAGCTGTGGGTTGATGTTGTTTGTTTGCATAGTTGTAAGTTTGTCCACACCCAGTATTAGAGACATGCTGTTGACTTAATATTAAACAAGCTAAATGTGAACATATGTAGATAGATAACTGATAGATAACACCGTAGTTTATTGGAAACCCTAAAACCTTCAACTCTATATAACTGTCTAAATAACATGAGCCCTCGCTACAGAGTTTTGTCATATTGTTCTGGATTCTGTGTCTGATTCCTGTTTTATGTCAATGCCATTGTATTGCTATAGCTTAGGTCAGTTTAAATTGTACCTATGGAAGGAAATGGTGATTAATGTAAAGCCATTTATCACCTTCATCTACATAGAAAAATATTGTATTCATCCCTCTGGGACTGGTCATTTCCAGGATCTGCCAATCCTCAGCCACAAGGGAAAGTGGTCATTAAGACAGTTTAATAATTGTAACCACTATAAGGGGGAGCGGATACTTGCAAAATGATGTGCTGAAACCTCCTGGAAATGCAAGGTTTTGTCTACAGTTTATATAATCAACAGTGTGATCTTTAGTATCAGTGCAAAACTGACTAAATGCTGCAGTTCTCTGCTTGTGGTCAGGTTCACTCTGGTTGTATTAACACAATTTTTTGCACACATTTTCTCTGCATATCCCCCCACACCTTGACTGTGTCTGTGTACTGCTTTGCTTTGCACCCTTGTTTTGGCAGCAACCCAAAGAAGCACTCCCAGCCAGTAGAAAACAAGGTCTCGTGCTAACCAAAGACAAGATTAATGGTAGCTGCGTTTGCTTCACTTTTACAGCTACACTTTAAACAAGTTATTTCCACAGCTTCATTACATGGACTCTCTGTGCTTTCTTGACACCTTCTTGGGAGTAAAACAGATATGGTTTGTTTGCTTCACTAATGTAGGGTCAGCCAAGGGCACTGAAAGGGGGATAAAAGTTGGGGTAATTCCAAGGGTTTGTATCTGCTGACCGTCTTTCAACAAAATGTGCATCTGTTGCTCCACTTTTGAACTTAGTATTCCCCAATACACCAGATGACCAGCTCAACTCTACTTCGTGGAGTGGAGTGGAGATCTCCCAAAAGCGGCTTCTGGACAAGACAGTTATAGCGCCGACCATAGGCCTGGCATGCTTACTACAGCGTTTTCAGTCTCTATGCGTTTCCGTGTAAACACAGATTTTTTTTTATTGCGTTTTCACTGCGTTTAAGCGTTTTCAGATGAAACATTGTTGTGTAAATGGGGCCTAAGAGTCCATGACAGAGGCCCAAAGTAACATGGAAATTGATTTCATTATTACACAATTTTAGAATTGTAACTTTTAGCTTACATCCAAATATACTCTATTTTCAAAGTAGCTGTAGTTTGTGCAAATTTGAAAATCCCCTGTGATGGCAGGACTTGGAGTGCACTGACCATTGCAGATACATACAGGTAACAAACCTACTCATTTCTTGTCTCCTTTTCATATTTCAATTGCTTGCAAGAAAAATATTATAAGTCTGAAATGTTTTTAAAGTTGATGGCAATTAGGAGTAGAATGAATAGATTTTAAACTTTTACTCTCTTAAAAAAAAGGTCTGACACTGCTGTTCAGTCACAAGTCATACCATGAAAAAAATAATTGTCCTCCACTTTAAATTGGTGAAGATGTTTTTTGTTTTTTACTCTCCAGAATTGTAATAGCTCAAGGGACACAAGTGCCGACACTCTGCATAACTGTCCTTGCAGAAGCGACCACCACATATTCCTCATCCATCCCTTCTTGCTGTCTAGTTTTTCTGCTCATCGAGCAGGGATCCATACAGTGGCTTCTCATTTGCAGGCTCTGTGTTTTGTGTGGCTCCACTTTGGCTTCCCATGGATCTCTCTGCAGGGACCTGAGCTGACGACTTGTCTGATTGATGTATTTGGGGGGCGTCTCATCAGCTATTGTTTCCCTCGCCAGTACTCAGTGGCTTATGGCCTCATCTGGGTGTCTCTGGAATACCAGTGGGTCAGATTCACTGCACAATAAGGTGAAATTTTAGAATTTCCACACCCAGAGATAATGATCATCTGATATAGTTTTCTATTCAAATCATATTCTTTGCCACTTGAGAATTAAGTAAATCCCTAAATAGTTGCAAGCAGTGTGTATATCACATATTATATACATTCATATAGGTAAAATAAGACAGATTGTTGCTGTTAAACCAGCTGAAGCTAATGTTACAAACTAAATGATAAATCAGAAGTAACCAGTGTGTTTTAGCTGATTGGTTTTTATATCGGACAGACGCATTAACTGACAAACTCTCTGATACCTGGTACCAACATTAGCCCCTATCACAAGAACCTTTCTGTCCAGTGGACGGCACTTCAACACAGGCTTTGTTTTTCCTTTGTCCAACATGGGATTAGGTATTTATAGAAACCAGTAAATTTTTTGTAGTGTGCTGAGTTTTCTAAGCATTTTCAGTTTTGCCAATGCACTTCTTTGCCCCTCTGCACTTTCTTTGGTTGACTTCACCAACTTCTATTTCAAAATATTCAGGACTCCATGCAGGTAGAGCACTCACCTTAAGCCCATGAATAGTTTTCTTCTAGTTTTAGTGTGTACCTGAAAACTTTCTCACAGAACTTTCCTGGATGTCAGTGTTCACTCCCCCATCTACCCCTGTACCCTTTGATAATTCTGCCCAAAACTCCTTAAATTCACAAGAGAATTCTCAAGAATTCTTGAAAATCTCTTCTCTGGCAGCAAATGTGTTACTACAAACCCCCTTCACCTGCTTGATGAAGTGGGCAAGGCTGGAAGGTTGGAGAGACTGGATGTCCGATCACGGCACAGGCCATTAAAGATGAAGGACTCGTGTGTGGTCAGAGGTAGAGTGGAAAACCAAGCTAGGAATGTGGATGGTGGGCGCTCGAACCCTTCCCTCATAGCATCACAAACCAGGCCGACACTTCCTTCCAGTAATGAGCTGGGGCCCAGACTGCGGGGTCAATTATTCATACGCAGTCAGCTGGGAGAGATGGGGTGAGAGGGGAGGGGTTTTGAAGCCTCTTCGAATCCTAGAATTTTACCAGTCCACAATGATTTTTTTTTTTTTTTTTTGCTCGTAGAAACGCTGCCTCTGTGCACACAGCTAAATCCAGGTCCAAGTCTGGATGGATGGAGTGTAACTTTAAAAGGCATACAAGAGTGACCACTCACTCCTGTGGCCATCTTGCAGCAGTATCCTTGACTGCTCAGACATTCTCTGGCCTCTCAATTACTGGGTTGAAAGGACAAACATTGATCGTCGACACACTACAGCTGTTTCCATGTATCGTCATTATGCTTACAGCAGAACATGTCGGGTCAGTTATCAAAGAGAATTACTCAACATGGAGAGCCTCAGTGTCAAGTACGTGTTTCACGTGGGCGGTGTTACTGAATTAGCATTGTAGATGCTTCTATGGGTGTTGTCCCTGTTGGAGATTAATATGGGAGGTCAAACTCAAAAGAAAATGCATCTTGATACTCAAAACCCTCTCCCAAAGCAGATCATCAGAGAGGATCATAATGACAACTTCTTGATAACGTCAGAAACAAATGAGCACTTGATCATTGACATTCGAGTGTAGAAGAATCAAACATATGGAGATGCTCCTTTTCACATCCATTTAACAACACTTTGAAGACATTGATGGAGCAACCCATGGGAATAGGAATGACACCACCTTTCAAGGCCATTTTGCCACAGCAGAAATTTACATGTCTCCATGTTTAGTGGCAATATCTCCGATGTCAGGGTAATCCATTTAGGCGACAGACTGCTGAGCCTTTCACTTACATGTTGCACAAAGGTTTGCATTTATTATTTTAAAAGTAAAAGAAAAATGGCAGTGGTGACCAGTTAAAACTGTGTCTCAGACTGTAAACCCCCTCAAGTTTTGAATCTTATGAGCTTCTATTTATTGGATTCTATTGTGTAGGAGTGGGAAGCCAAGGAATATTTGTTGAATTATATCTTGCAGTTTAAAAAACGTTACTCTTGTCTGCATATTTTCCAAAATATCTGTCCAAAAGTAAGTTCTTCAACTTTCCTACATTTAGGATCAAACAACACACTTTATGTAACATCAGAAACAAAATAATACTGCAGATACCTCTGTGGCCCTTTTGCTCATCTCAAACTGAAACCAGAGGCTTATGACTTTGACTATGTGAGCACAACTGACTCTGCAGCTTAACTGTTGAGTTTCATTGTAACAAGTGGAAACCTCCAATGATGAAATGTAAAACCATGGTGGAAGAAACTGTAGTTCCTTGAGTATCCACTGGAGGCTGCCTCCAAAAACAAAACAAACACTGACAGGCCATATTGTTGTTGCTAAAGCTACTTTAGGAATTAACGGGTGATTTAACTTTAGATGAAATGTAGTTTTAAAATCAACTGGTTTGCATACATCAACCTTTGCTTTTCTCAAAAAAAAAAAAACTATTTTGGAGATAGGGTAAGCAGGTGTAGATCAACAAGTAATCAACACAGAAGTTATTGTATGTTTTTAAAGTAGAAGTGAACTGTTTAAGGGCCATATAGAAAAGATTTAAATAATTCTTCATTCACTGGATTCAGCCCACTTTTAATTTTAGAGCATGATAAACAAAGTCTCTTTGACCAAGACCAAACCTTAAGACTACAGAGAAGTTTAATGATGGTATAACTAACTATGACAGTTTCATATAACACATAGTAGAAGTGCGATTATTACTGAGTCATAATTGTCTATGCATAATTAATGCATAAAGGTTGAGGAGATAGGATCCTTGGTGCATTCATTGGGGCATGTATAACAAAG
Source organism: Halichoeres trimaculatus (assembly GCF_033239565.1). NCBI lineage: Eukaryota > Metazoa > Chordata > Actinopteri > Labriformes > Labridae > Halichoeres > Halichoeres trimaculatus. The sequence continues at coordinate 25,585,428 of NW_027437180.1, forward strand.
GACCAAATCAAATCATGCAATAAAAATAAACATTACAGTATTTCTCTATTAAAATGGGGTTCCCCTGCAACTTAATAGTGTTGTATGTCTCTAAATTCATACTGGGGGGCATGCTGTGTACATTTAGCTGCCAGTGACTGAGAATATAGAGACATCTATCAAAATCACATAATGGCCTCCATCAGGATACACCATGAAGTAAAAACACATGGAAGAAGATAAGCCTCTTTATTAGCTGTCATCATTTCCATGAATATATGTGCAAATAAATGGGTACTATCACACAGGGAGCAAATGTGTCCCCAATGAAGCTCTAGAAATGGGAGGGCAGAAGGAGTGTCTGTATGTATGCATGCATGTATGTGTGTGTGTTTGAGAGAGAGATGGAGAGGAAGAAACAGAATGGTGGGGGGCTCATGGATGAAAAATCATCACCAGTCCAAATGCAGATATTGTGGCGGCCTCACACTCTCGCCGGTGTCACCCTCCATTCGTCACTGTCCACGGGCCTGCCTCTCATTAAGTGGCCCCGCTCTGGCGACAACTTAATTTCCTTAAGAGGACCAGACACCTGATTCAATTGTGGGTCCATTACTGATTTGTTTTCCCCCATCCAGGCCTTGCTGGGACCACACGGCTGTGAGCAGAAATACACTCGTACTATATTAAATGTTGTGGACATAATTCCCAGACATGTGATTCATGTCTGCCTCCCAGTATCCATCCCTCATAATGCCCTCAGCTCTAATGTTGGTGTAGCTCCAGTTAGCTGGGCTGCTTCAGCTCTGTGCCTGTGTATTAGTCTGGTATTATTGGGTGTTGGTGGGTGTGATTTGTGAATTAAGATACAGACGTTTATTAAAAATCGAGTATTCATGTACATTAGTATGTCCTCTTTTTTTGAGAGTTTTGTTGATATGCTTTATGACATTTTCACATCCGGCATTTTTTCAATGAGTCTAAAGCTTCTGTGAATAACTGCCTTCATTTTTTTATCATCTATCTTTTTTGTTGCTGACTTGGCATTCCCTGAAGACAATGACACCCCCATGTACAGGGCATCAAGTCCATCTTTATGCTGATGGCCTCGTTTGCTTATGCAGGTCTGTATGAAATTAAGTCAGTTCCATAACAGTTTAAAAACTCCTTACAGGAGCCTCAGTGTTAACACAAGATAAATTCTGCTCAATAAAAATGTTTGGGCTTAGTGAGAGAGGAGTACAACATCATTTCAGGCCAGACTCCCAGCAAAGTCCTGATTTTTGATGGGTCTAAAGATGATCCTGGTAGATTTTCTGTGGTATCAGGTTTATTATTATATTATTATTTTTTTACTCTCACAACACTCTTGTTTCATCTAGGAATCACTCTTACTGGACATTGTTTTTAGATGAGCAGCCATTTTTAAGTCACATCTCTTTAAATCAGATAATGAAGCTAAATGGTTGATCCTCAAGTCATTGTAGGACCTGATCTCTTCAATAATTCAAAACCACTTTTGAACCGTTCCAACATGACTGCTCCTCAATCCCATGTTTTTGAAGATCACACGGCGTAAGATGTTTTTATCTGTTCATCAGCACGGGGGAGACTTCCACTGTCCATTTGACTGCTGGTCTCCAAAGTGTACCTCTCACCTACAGCTGTCAGTCAAACTGCAGCCAATGGAGACAGCAAGGAACAGCTTCTCCTCTTTTACAGGGTTTAACTGATTGCTGCTATGATTTTTCTGTCATGGCTTTTATCTGCAAGGTGTGGGTGTGCTTGATACCAGATGCTCGCCCAAAACCACACAAAAGCATCATGTGTTCATTTATTTATGATTTTCTGTCTTTTTTTGTTTTTATTTTTATTTTTTCCAAGCATCATTTTAATTACCCAAAAAGTTACCATTTGAGGAGTCTGTTTTCATCTCCCAATCGTCCAAAAAATGTGTGTAGGGACATTATTTGGAGCTGCTGAATTACAAAAAGAGACCAACAGCCACCACCCTTTCTGACACACCCATCCCAAACATGAACACACACACAGTTGGAGTGCAGGTTTTTCCATAAACCTTTCCAGAAGACACCTCCTAGATCTGAAACTGCTGAGTGTGTTCTCAGCAGCCAGAAAAATTCGGAGTTATAAAAGGTACTCACTCCCCCCTGAATGCTCCCTTCCTGTGATGCTTTACCTCCAATCCTGCATCAGGTCTGTGTGTATTTGTGGGACGGACCATGTGTGTGCCCCTTGCTCTTAGTTGCAGTTTTTATAGCTTGAATAAAGCACCAAAAGATTGTAGAATTTTGATGCTATTTAGTTTAGTGGGTAAGAAGGGCGCTAGACCTTGCAGATGATAATATAAAGCCCAATGCTTTATATAAGTATGTTCCAATACTGAACCAAAGTGAAACCAATTTCCAAGTGATCTCAAAATCACACAACTTCAACAACTTTGTCGACTTACTTACAACTTGTCATTACTAAAAGCTGCACAGCAGCTGTGAATGATATTCTGTTTTGCATTTCTTTGTATCTACACTTTGTATATAAAACAATAACAAAAATGGTTCAGTAAAAATAGATAAATGAGCTCAGCCCAGCTCTACGACAGCAATCGGGGACAACTGTTAACCTGAACCTCTCCCATGGGGAGATCATGGCTTGCAACCCAAATGCCACAGCTTCCTACTAGGAAAGGTGTCCCACTTCACCTCTTCAATGTTATTTTGGCTGCAAATGTTCAATGAGCCAGTTCTTTTTTACATGAGTAAACTCTATACAGGAAGTTTAAGAGAAAAGTCATCATGGAAACATAGAAGTGGAAAGATAAAAGCCTAAATGAGTGCTGCATAAATGTAAAGCCAATCATGGGTTGAGTTCTTGAGTAATCTGAACAGACTGTACAAAATGTAGACATTGTCTCAGTGATGCCACCCATTCATTTTGGAGGAGGTATCATTAAACTGGTGGTTGCCATTTTGGAGATGACAGGCCTTTAGCCCCTAGCACACAGCTACAATGCCCCCACCTTTCAGCCAAATCAGCCCAGCTCTTGACCTCACTTTTCAAGACCAGAGGGATCAAGGGATCAAATACTCAAGATCCATGACAGTTCTTGATTCATTTGACCTGTATTTTCTTCCTCTTAGGGGGTATAACAAGCTTTAATGCCCCCTTTCACTTTTCTTTCTTTCTTTTTTGCCCCTATACACTCAGCTGAGTCTTTACATTTCTATAACCACAGCATTTCCCCTCTTCCTTTTTATTTCCCACATTTTTGCCCCTCATCTGCTCCAGTGGAGCTCAGCAGCGTGTGTGGAGGAGTGTCTACTGTTCCCCCCGTCCTCTCCCTCTCTAGGTGCATCAAAAGGAGGAGGACCCACGCAGGGTGTTTGAAGAGCCCACCGACACTCCCCTATGGGTGGTGAACTGGCAGATGCTCAAACCACACAACTCTATCTATGCAGGAGGAGCATCCTTCTCATCTGCTTTTGTCCCCAGCCATTGGTTTCCTCACAGTTATAAACCAGACATTAGTTCCAGCTGTAATGTTGTTACAAAATTTGTATTCTCACACAAAAAAGGGTGTGATCAATAAGTGCTATTTGTTCCTTGGTCTACACTGCATTCATTGGCTGTGATATTCGCACCATTTGTTTTGGTTTTGTCCAGTTAGAAGATTGATTTATTCTAGTCTCCAGAGTTGTACTTCAAAAGCTTGACCTTTTGAAACCTTTATTAACCCAATAACAAGAGAAAAAAGTATTTGCTCCCGCATGTCTAAAGGTATCTACAGATATATAAATCTGAGAACACTGATATCCTGTATGATATGATGAGATATATTTTACAGTTGAATATTTTCCCCACCTAAAGCCCCTTTTTGCACTGCATGGCTTTTCAAAACGGGACAGTTGTGCGTCATTGTTAGTGTTAAACACAGGCATAAAAGTGGAATAGTTCCACTTCTAAGTCAGCAACAGAGGTAGGAACAGAGGTGAAATTGTCTCTGTGAACAAAGGAGCCATCTGGATGGAACAGTGTGTGTGTCTGACTGTGTTTATACAGCAAGCTAATGCTGTTTTATTCACATGCATTGTGCCTCTTGTGCTTCCCCAAAACTGTGCAGCTATGTGAAATAACACACTTGAACTATGTTGTTACAAAACTGCTGGGTTCAGTGTAAAAACTCATTAGTGTAGCAAAGTGTGAATGCAAAAATAGAGCTTCAGATACTGGATCTTGCTTTGAGTTTGCCCTGCAGCTACAGGTCAAGTCCAGAAAGTCAAACCTGGACTGTCCAGATCAAAACCAAGAAGAAACCTGGGTCCATGGTCTCAGTCGTGACTTGCAGGTCTCATTCAATTCAACATGATGGTCACTTTCAGTAAATCATGATCTTAATCATGCTAAGCCATGGGTAATGTGCTTTACCATATTTAAAGGTCCCATATTGTGCAAAAATCACTTTATTAAGTCTTTTAGTAAAATTTGTGGGTCTTTGTTTTCTTCCCAGCTCACAAAATGTGATATTCAATGACAAAACCTGTACTTAGTAGCGCTTGTGAATGTAGAATCCTGACCTAAAACGAGCTGTTTAGATTTTGGGGATTTGCCTACGTCAGCGATTCCCTTTTTTGACCAATCAGGAGCAAGTCTGACCTGATTGGTCCACCAGAGAAGATACCCCCGAACCTCCTCCCTGCCCACTCCCTTCTGGAGAATGCTGAAGTTGAAGGGCCATCACTGCTCTGTTTTTGGCTGTAAACAGCCACATAGTTCCATGCACAAGCTTCCCATTACTCCACCAACAAACCTCGGACCCTGGAAATGTCAGTATTTTAAATGCTGAGTGCTGTGGAGCAGATGTAAGAGCTTTTCCTCTGTGTCCCCCCTGTCTCTGTGTTAGCTTCAGGATGCTAACTTTAGCTGCAGTTAGCCTGTTGTTATAGCCTGTAATGTTGTGGTAAACGAGCTTCGCTATCGATTTCCTTTAATGTATTTAGCCACTTATAGGTCATTACAACAGAGACCAAAGATGGCCATGGCCAAAATGCTAAACCTATGGCTATGAATCAGTCAACCGCTAAAGAGTGCTGCTGGTATGAATGTAAACTACCTGCTTCAAACGCATTGAATGTAATAATCATCTGCAGAAACAAAATAGTCAAGTTTGCCTTCAAACCCTGAGACAAGAAAAAATGAAAAGTTGCACATATTGTTGGAAACAACTAGTGATGCAGCAAGGTGGATGATCATTCTTGTGAGTTCGAGAGCCTCATGAAAAAGATCTGTTACAAGGCTCAGATAAATTCAGAATTAGACTAGATACCATCTCCATCTATCTTGTCTTGTTTGGGTTTTCTTCATGTGTGAGATAACCTAAAAGTCTTTTATTTGCCATCCTTTGGAGGCACATAGTATCACCAGGATGTTTACAGCAGTCCAGCCATCACACTTGCACACAGCTGTTATCCCTGCCATGCTGGTTGTCTGGCCTTTAGCTTCCTGGGTGGCAGTATTGAAGATTTGACCCACTCTACCTCTCTGCACTCCACCTGCTCATTCAGTCTGCCTCAATCTGCTCGACAGCCCTCACCTTCCCCGACAGGCCTCCCAGAACATCAGCTCCTGAAAGACAAGCTTTTCTCCTGCGCACTCTTTAATTCTTTATCTCTTTCCTTCACCCAATTTTTCCATATCTCTTTCACTCTGCCTGTCCATCTATCAAAGCCAACTCCTCTCCCAACTCCTGTGCTCTTATGTCAGTGAGAGGTGAAAGAGGTGTCTTACAGTTAAAGAAGAACCTGCAGCTTTGTTTCATATTACACCTCACAGGGTGTTGTAGCTGTCTGTGGCTATCAGTCTCCACAGCTGCCTCCCACAAAACCTTCTCCCTATCACACACAAATACCTTTCTGTTATTTTTTTGGTTTCACCCTGGGTAAGTTACTCAAGGGATTTGAGATTAAATAGGAAAGATAGCAAAATAAAAGGACAGCAGACCTGTCAATATTTTTAATGAGCAGCTTTCACTTGTTTCAGAGTAAATTTACTCAGATCATCCATACTCTCATTTAATAAGTTGTGTACTTTGTCAAGATGACTTGTCTCAGCTATCTTTAAAACATATTTTAAACCCAGGAAGATGAATGGGAAACCCCTTTTGTTCTTCAATGACAAAACCAGTCGCACAGGAAGAAGTTAAAACTAGAAAAGCACTCAGAGAGGGCAGACATCCACCAAGCATATTGTGGTTGTCATTCAACACTTTAATCCTACTTTAATGTTATACTCCCTTTCATCAGACTGTCTGCTACAATTTGGTGTCAGTGGCAGGTTTGTACGATAATTTGTTACCTGACAATGTTGAAAATGATGATGACCCAGTACATATTTCGTATTCTGGATCTTAGGATCCAGAATACTGCCAGGATCTGGATCATACTTCTGTATTAGTCAGAAATTATGGTGACCTTGTCTTGTATTGTCTTGCAAATCAATCCAACCATTTATTATGGAGTTATAAACACATGTGGTGAAAACGGCCCTATCTCACAATGATAAAGAATTCTTTAAAAAATCCTGGATCCAGACGGTGATCCAGATCACCCCCAAAATGTAATCCCTTCTACCTTATCTCATTATGAACATTTCCTGAAAATTTCATCAAGATCTGTTTGTTACTTTTTGAGTTATGTTGTTCACAGACAAATAAACAGAAAACTCCTCCCAAAAACATTACTCCCTTGGTGGGGGTAATGAGTCAAAAAACAAACAAAAAATCAATTGTGCATTTATAGACATGAATTCAACACTTTTGTGGAGGGGTGACTTTTTACCATTGTTTTTCAATTACAGGTGTCCTCAAAGGCTGCAACTTAGGGTGTATTCACAGTGAATACCCTAGTGAATATACTAATAGAAACATGTGACACATAAAATGCAACAAAGTCTAGGACAGGAGGTCAGAGATGGAAGAAAGTAGCATGGGACTTTTATCAAAGAGACTACAATTTTGTTGAACTTAAAAATCAAAATTGACTTTCTATTCCAGCTACAACAATGATCTGTCCCCATACGTCAGTTTATGCATAAGAACTGGGAATTGAAATGTAACCAAACTGTATTTTTAACAGGAGGTCAGTGTTGTCTGCAGGTAAAAGTAAAGGCACCTTGGATTACTATGTCATTTCAAAACATGACACAGACCATTTACCTAAATCCTTTATATTATATGAATATTTCAGAAAAAGTCAATGAGACTCAGTGTCTTTGTCTTCTAAAAATAATGAAGTTAAAACTTAGGTGTTGTGATTACAGTAGTTCTCCTAAGACAACTCCACATTCACCTGTAAGTAGAGGAAGAGAAAGAAGAAGGAGGATAAGTTGGTGTGGCTTAGCAGTCAGGTTGCTAACCCCTCATGAGAGAGGCTGTAGCCCTCCAGCAGTCCCAGTTCAAGTCCAATCTGCGTCCCCTTTACTGCATGTCACTGCCCACTCTGCAGCTTTATCGTAGTGATGTTTGAGCATTTTGAGTCAGAGTCTTCCACTGGATCAAAATCTCCTCTGCAAAGTGTTTGTGCTTGAATGGACTCGTAATCAGCTGAGAGTGCACTACAATTTGGACACTTTGTGTCGTATTTGCTTTGTAATTCATCAGGGAAATGCAAAACACAGCTCTGTTTTCACTCTCTTCATTTACAGTGATCTTAGTTCCCCCTTGAGCGAGCTTTTACAACTCTGTGGTCATATTTCATTAAAGAACTGTTTAAAATGCAGCACTCTTAATAGGCCTGTTGTAACTTGTGTGTCAGTGTGTGTCTGAGGCAATGCACACCTTTTATATATGTGTGTGTGTGTGTGTGTGTGTGTGTGTGTGTGTGTGTGTGTGTGTGTGTGTGTGTGTGTGTGTGTGTGTGTGTGTGTGTGTGTGTGTGTGTGTTAATCCCTTTATAAAGTGATCAGAAAGTAAATGTGTGGGGGTGGGCCCAATGAAGGAAGGGAGAGGGTCTCTACACATGTAATCCTTGTCAATGAATTTAGGCAATCTTTTTTTTTTCTTATATTAATGAATATTTCAGTAGTTATTGCAGCGAGCAACTTATGCAAGTGTCTCTTTTCACTGCTCCCTTTGCTCATAAGTGAATCACTCATCTAATGATTTAATTAATAGCATTGTATCCACAGATGAAAAGCTTATATTTAATCAGCAAAATGGAGTGAACTGAGACCAGGGGCCCTGACTGTCATCAAAATGTGCTCGGGATCCCACTTGCTCACTAAGCCACTCTAAGCCCTGGGACACCCACACTTAATTGAGAGTTAATAAATAAATGTGGTTAGAGTAATCCCTGGATCCAGCCCCCTCAGAGCTCCCAATCTAGCTCTCGGTGTGTGTGCCTGTGTTTTGAGTGTGTGTGCATACATGAATACCCTGGCCAAGCTCCCTGTGTCACATTGACGGTGCCAAAGACAGACTCTACTGTAGTGTGCCAGATTCTGGTTTATTTACCTGAAATGCCCCCTGTGTCACTGCTTATGCCATATGTCAGATCCCTGGATGATTGGTCCCTCAACGCACTGTCTCCCTTTTTATGTTCCTTTTTGTTTCATATGAGACATCAAATCACAGGATTAAGATACTATGGAAGAGGAGTTAATGTAAATACATGCTGCACATAACCAGAAAGGACACCCCAAAAACGAAGGGTACAGCAGACATGTTTTTTTATTTTCTTACTTTTTATTTTTTTATCATCCACAGGTCAGTAGTTTGAGCAAGGTGTGTAAAAAAACAGAAAGTGTGAATATCAAGTTTGGTTTCTGGTATATTTTTTTGGAGTTGTTTTAAATCCAGGGTTTGAGTCAGATCGATTCAAATCTAAATCAACTGATGTAACTTTTACAAGGTCGAAAAACAGTACCATCATTCTCGCCTGTACACTCTCCACCCTTTTCTTGCCTGTCTACTGCAAAATGCCATATTTTTCATTTCACATTTAGCATTTATGACAGGGGATCAAACATGTACACTTCTGTAAGGTAATTCAACCATGCTGGTATTATCTCATGGCATGTAATGTGTTTTTTTTTGTACATGTTTAAGACGTATTGTTTTACTTGGTCATATTCGACGTATTTTGGTCCAAAGAGCTGACAAGCTCACTTCTAATGTAGATGAACTTTAAAACCAATGTCAGGTTCAGATTCAGCCTGCCTGGTCAGAATTCCCAACCAGGGTTCAAAATATGGGGGAGCTAAGGGAAGCTCTGCTGAAAGCGTCACCTGACACATTCAGGAGGAGCTCTGAAAATTTTCTGATTTGTAATGTGTCTGTTTCCAAACTGAGATGGAATTGATTTTTAATGAGTCTCGCTTAATATCGGAGCTTGTTTCAGTACCACGGATAGCGCTGTTTGTTGTGTGTGACGTTACAGTACGCTGCTGTACCTGAGCGGAGGCTACATTTGCACTGGTGAATTAACTTACCTCATACTTTTGTGGGGGACTTGACCAGCTTTTTAAGTCTTTCCTCCTGCTTTATTTCTGTAAAAACTTAAATGAGGGGCAAATAAGAGATTTGGGAGCCAGATCTGAACAGTTGACATGATACAGTTCAATAAGTTGCAGAGGGATGTCCTGTTGTATTTTTATTGCTTTAAAACTTACAGTACTTAAGACAAAACAACTTTTCTATCTGCAGAAGAAACTTTGCAGAGATCTTGTGCTCATGCTGCGCCTTGTTAAAGGATCGGATTCATCACACTGTGATTCGAAACTACTGTGAATTTTAGCAACTCGTGATTCAACAGAAAATTCCCTGACACTTTTTGGATTGCTGCTATGGTGCCTATATGAAATTTTTACTACAGTATTAAGCAATTGCTGTAGTTATAGTGGAATTTTTTCTCTGTAAACCTGTTATTGGCCACATATGAGTAATAAAATATGTGCATACATGTGAATTGAAAAGTAGTGGTGCATGTGGTAAAAGGCCACTGTGTAATTCAAACCCTGTTCCCACTAAATGTTTTTTAAAGCTCTTGGACAATAACAGTTGATTTTCTAACCCTCCAAAAACTGGTATTACTATCAGTATAGGCGTCACAACTTTTCTATCAGTGAAGCTAATGTACCAACACCTCCTTTCACAGGATTACAGGAGTCACTTAGCAGCATTGAGTTATTGTTGCCACCAGAACTTTGCCAGCTGTCATAAAATGCTTTAAGATTCAAAAAAGAAAAGCTGTGACACCAGTGACAAGCCTCTCACTGAAGACAAGAGTTGTTGTCATAGGCTTTTTGACTTTAGTTGCTTTTTAAACAGTGCTAATTCATACTTTCTACTATACAGGAAAAGGAAAAAAAAGCAGAAATGAAGAGAGAAAGAGAGAGAAAGTGTGTTTAGCTAAGCAGGGGCAGCCCCTGGTCCGTTGCCCATCATTTATTGATAAAGGCCCTGGAAAATGCGCGGGAAAAAAAAACTAATGAAATTATCAACGTTGCTGAATTAATGATGAATGGGAATAAGAAAAGGCTGGGCTCTCTGTGGAGTCAGAGAGGAGCGCTGCTTCATTAGGCATGCAGTCTCATCACATCCTCTTTTGGAGCTGCAGACACTGGGGCTCTCCACTCCTCTCACCATCAGGACCTGCCGTTGGATTACGTTCAAAAAAAAAAAAAAATCTCCATCTCCCCTCAATCCCTCCACCCGTTTCGTTCCTCATGGATATTTTTTATTTTACTCTTTTTTTTTTTTTTTGTAAGTCTTGTTATTACTTCACCTGCCACCTGCCTGCCACCCCCACCCTCATCGCTCCTCTGAAGACAGGAACTCTTCGGTGGCATTTATCATTTCTTTCACTTTTCAAGAAGATGAAGAGAGAAAAAGGCAACCTGATTGTGGAGGTACTCATGGTCAGGGAGCACACACCTCCCCTCCCAGCTTACTTTCTTCCTTTCCTTTTTTCTTTTTGTTCCCTTTCCTCCCTTCTGACTACCTCTCTGTGGATATCCTTCCTGATTCTGCACATACAAATGATATGCGAAAGGAGGGAGGAGACGGGGGGACCTCCCCCTCCTCCCTCCCTCATCTTCTTCTTTCCTTTCCTGGGTGGAGCGGGAGTGGTCTGGCGAGTCGACGCACGCTGAGAAATCCCGGGCATGGGGTCTCATTAGGTAAGCAGAGGCCAGGGCAGCAGGGCTTCACCCAGACACTGATTATTCTGAGAGCGATATCTGGAGGATCACCTTGCAGATACACCTGATTAGCACTCTTGACTCTTAAAGTTCAGAGCTCTCTTTGACTCCAGAAAATGAATTAATATTGACTGTTGTGGGGTTATAACAAAAATTTGACTTAAAGAACAGCATTAAGATCAAGATTTTAACTTTTTTTTTTTTTTTTTTTTTTAAATTAAAGCTGCTCTATTCTGGTGAGGCCTTCCTCTTTCCCTCATAACGACAAAAGCACAAAATATTTTCCACCAGTTTAATCCAATGCAGCTGTTGTCTGTTTTTATGTATTCAGCTTATAACAAAAAAAGGCTTTACCTTTGTTTTGGAGCATGATCACATCCTCAAATAGATCACCCATATATGCATGCAGCCCACTCATAAAAATTGATGACACAAGGCCCAGCTCATGACAGACAGCAGTCACACGCATAATGTAATGTTCAGTCCTTTACATGGTAATCCGATCTGAGAGGGATTCAATTATTTAATAACAACACGACAGACTATCATTAAAACAAATTGTGTGTGTCAACGCCAGCACACAGTCTGCACTGTGAGGTCACAGGTGTAACGTTGTGTCTTGATCCCCTTACACACACGCACAGATAGTCACACACACACATACACACAAGCACACACACAATCTCTCTGCACTGGTTCTTTTCTTATGAATTGGCTGAATTGATCCCCATACAAATTAGGTCTGTCCTCAAAGGGCTCTGTCAATACATTGACTCCTTTTATGAGGGTCATCAAACAGCCATTACTGGGCATCAGGGGGTCCCGTTTGGGGAGAGACTGCCCAGGGTGACTGATGAGGCGGGTGGGGATGGGAGCTCGTCTGGGGGCTTTGGAGCTGTGGGCAGAGAAGCAAAAGGGAGGGGGTTGCTTATTGAGTGTTAGATTCATTAGCTAAGAAAAGGCCAAATTAATTTGCTCTGAAACAGACAAAAAAACTCTCAGTTTTCTATTTTGTAAAACCTAAAAAAGAATAATCTTTTGCTTTGTAGTACTTAGAGCATGTTAGTCATCTGTCAGGAAACTAATTGAGCATGTTATCCTCTCTCAGCTTAATTATGGGAATTTAACATTTCTGGTACAAGACGAGGAAAACATGCACCAAGTTTATATTGTCCATTAACGTGCAATTTGGCAACATAAATAACCAAAATACAAGGAAACAGATTTGTTTTGGCACTAAGTCCTAAAATGCATCATGTAAAAACCCTGCCTATTTAACTGGTCTGATCATGCTGCTTGGTTAGCTCTAATCAGGTTATCTCTTATTGTTATTGACTGTTTTTATCAGTATACATAATCAATTTTTTGACAGATATAAGGCTCTAGCATTAGTTGCTGGCTTAGAAAAAAAAAACTTAATTGTCCTTTTCCTGATCCCAGAAACAAAAAGAAAGAAATCAAATAAACAAAACACTTAAAGTGTCAAATAACATTCCCATTACAAAACAGAATAATGTTGAAATATCAACAGTAGACAAGCAGAGAAAAAAAAAAAAAAAAAAAGCCCTGCAGTTTTCCCTGAGGATGCTCTCAGGTGTTACGAAAGATTTTTTAAAGTGAGTACAGACGCAGCAGGATGTAAACAAACTGTCACTGCTGTCAAACACTCGCTTCACAAAGTGTCAAAAGTTCAGACTTTTCAATTACAGCAGCTTTAATATGCACACACGCCTCCCCTGACTGATTAAAATGCACCATTTTAAGTCTAATTGTTCGAGAAAACTCTGTTTTATGTTGCTGCAATGGTAATAACTAATGATAGATGCATAAAATTAGCATACATTTCCCAGACCAAGAGAATATCTGATCATTGTGCCATGGAGAATTGCTCTAAGTTAGGAAGTTAATTTCATTATCTCCTCCTCCTCACTTAAAGCGCGCCACTTTACAATAATTGGAAAACAGAATAAAAGATTAGCTTTTGACTGGGTGACGGGCGTTAATAAAGTGTGATGGAATGTGAGTGTTACAGAGCGGGTACCAATTACAGCAGCCAATCTCCGACAGGCAGCCATTGATGGTGGTGGTTCAATCTCTTCATCTGGCGTACAGTACCATCAGGGACCCTCTGCAGAGACCTCTGCTCCAGCTAGCAGGCTAATTGTCAATTCTGCTTAAGTCATAAGGAGAGCTATTTTACCAGGGCTTTGGAGGGTGAGTGAGCTGCAAAATTAAAGTGGAAAAAAGTGAAAGTGTAGCATAAATGTGGAAATAAAGTTCAGAGAAGAGAAGCACAGAGAGATTTTTATGGAATCATTTGGGTTTGATGGTGTGGAAAAAATGTCTTATGTAAAAAAAAGGGAGAAAAACTGCAAGGAGAATGATATTAACACTTAACTTTATGAAATGTGGGTGCAACCTGCCTGCTGAACCTGTTGACCTGACAGAGTTCAGTTAATCTCTCTGAAGAAAGTAACAACAGTCCGCTGATATACTTGATTTCATTTCATTCATTTTTCTTCTTGCTTCCATTTGACTGATGAAGAGATTTTGTAATATGACTTTGTTTTTAATTGTCATGGCTGTCGTCATCCTCATCCTTCATCATGTTGCCTTTAGGTAACATCAGTCACACCTGAAAATGTTTGAATTTGACTGTTAAAAATTCTCCATCATACTGTTATAATTTCAGCAAACTTAAAGCAGGTTAGTTTTTAATAATTCACCAGTCAATATGCTTTTTGTGGAAGGGGGGGTTGGTCTCCTGCTGGTAGTAAACCAGAGCAAAGCTGCTGTCTAAAGCCCCATTTCCACCAAGCAGTCCAGTTTAGATCAGTATGGTTTGGTTTGGGTTGGCTCGGTCAAGCTTGGTCCTCTTTGCGTTTCCACAGCTAACCGTGCCTCCTCGTGGTAGGCGGTGTGTAAGCTGGATGCCGACAGCCGTATCAGTAACAGCGTGGCAGCAGTGCGACACAGTGTACCCGCCAATAAATCCAACTAAGAAGAAAAATGTGACACACTAAACAAAGAGCAACGATGGACGACATCCAGAAATTCGTCCTTTTTGTAATTGGCATGTGGCTCTTTGATAAAAAGAGCAATAAAGCTTTGTTTCAGAGAAGACTATGTGCTACCAGGAGAAGTGCAGCTGCTGTCGCACGGTGAGTGACATTTCTTTCGACCAATCAATGGTCTGCAGTGTTGTAGCTCAACCTTCTGAGATGGGATCGGTTTAGTCTGGCACCACTATGGAAGAGTGCCAAAAAGTGGGATGGCTCGTCTCCGTTATTTGAGGGTCTGTCCTGGGATTGGTCAGTGGAAACACCATAAAATGCATGCCGTGCCGAGAAAAACTGAACTGAACCACTTGGTGGAAGCGGGGCTTTACCATCAGGCCCACTCGAAGGAGATGAGTAGGTGCTACTCTAGGGGGTGGTAATCGACCAAGTGTTTGTGTTCCTTCCAAGACGAATACATCCCCTCTTGTTGTCAGACTATGATTTCCAAGGTTATATATTATCTGTTTAGCTCTTACTGGGAACAAGTAAAGCTTAAAACCTTGAACAGTTTAGCACTTGTTAACTTAAAAGTAGTCATAGTGTGCATGCCAGATGATTTGTGAATGTGTTTAGCAGGAGTGTACGCAAAGTATCTTGCATGTAAGAGATTGTGTATAGGAGGTGATAATTCAAATTAGAACCATGTGAGCAGGACCCCCTGTCACCAACTAAAGACATCAACAAGTTCACGCAGAGTACTGTTTTTAAGATCATTTTTCATTTTACTGGTTTAAACACCACTTACTTATACATCCATTACAACATTAGTTTAATTGGTCCACTTACCAGCTGTGCTGTCATTGCCTGGAGTACAGAACAGGATCCTGCTCCTCTTTCCAGGATCAGGGATGGTTACATACATTTATATGTTCTACTACAGTGTTTCCCAAACTTTTGTTCAGGTGACCCACTTTTTTGGAGGAATAAGCCACGGCGACCCAATCCAAAAAATCCAAAATATGTCCGATCAGTAAATCCACTGACAGGATAAGTGTGCAAAAATAAACAAAGGTTCTTTAATCATGTTTCTGCCTCATCATACTTCTATGGTACCAGCTAAAAGGCCTAAGAGACAAATTTGAGGAATGCATTACAACTTTGTTAGGTTTACACTCTGAAAATGCATTTTTATTGTGACGGGTTAGCCTGCTTGCTTTTCAGAATTGAATCCCAGCCATGTGTACGAGATGAGAGAACAACTCACGTATTGAGCTAAGCATCCAGTCTGTCTCTGTATTTTGTCGCCAATTTTGTGAGAACTCCAATTTGTATTTGTTTTAATGAGCCTGTTAGAGTCAAGTTTCTGTCAGTCATGACAGACAAGACAGAAACTTCTATTCTATTCTATTCTATTCTATTCTATTCTATTTTTATGTGGTTGTGAAAGACATAAGAAGCAAAATACATACAGATATGACAGTGGGAGGAGCCAATCATCAGTAAACAAATCGTTGAGGGGGAGACTTCTTCTAGTTAGGGAAAGCATGAATTTCATGTAAACATTCTGGAAATGAATCTGGCGACCCAAAAATAAATCTCTGGCGACCCACCTATGGGTCAGGACCCAGACTTTGGGAATGACTGTTCTACTATGTGTATTTCACTTCCTTGGAAGATAGTTGTTCATCAATGATCCTCATTCGAATCATAGTTGCCATCTGTTATAGGCAGACCTGCTTTCTAAAAGAAGTGTCATTAAATAATCTCAGATTTGGTTTGAGGTGAAATAATTAGTTGTTAAAGCATGAAGAAAGCCATTTTTAGTGTCAGCTGAAAACTGCTATAACTCATGGGATTCTTTTTCCCTCCATTTTTTTTGAAATATGTAAAAAAAAGAAAGAAAAAAAGGAGCAATTTGTGAGTTTTTATGACACTAAAGCAGCTATTTAACAATCATTTTACTTGACCTCTTTGATTAAACATAACCAAAGCTCTAAGTAGGACATAGAGGTAGAAACCTGCCTATCTGTTCACACAAATAGGTAGACACACACACACACACACACACACACACACACACACACACACACACACACACACACACACACATGCAGGCATAGAGGATCCAGTCTCATCAAAAATGATGTGCTGGCCCCTTTGTTGTCAGACTCTTCATAGAGAAATTGCATATCCATGGGGGTGTATTTAAGCGGTTTCTGCTGGCATAAGCATGCGGCACAGCAGCACGGCACTGATGTGACTGTCGCTCTCTGCTGTTTCCTGCCACTTAACCTACCTCTGTGTTTGAGAATCTTGTTTTTTGATGCTTGGCTCTGTATCTCAGCCCTATCACAGAAAGGTCTTCAGGTTTAATAGTGGCTTGGAGGCCTTTGGTAACACAAGACACCCCTTGATTATGCACCAAACAGCAAGATTTGCAGTTATTCATCTGCATGATTTTGTTATGGAGTGGCAGTGGACAAACAGGACTGCTTTGAATTAGTGCAACCCTGCTGCTGCTGTGGTGAACGGAGGTTTACTGCAGATGTTGAATGCAGCTTTTTTTCTCACTCTAACAATACCAAGCAAGCTTCAAACAAACCAGCCTGCTTGCTCACATGAATTCAGATATATATTTTTTATCATGGCTCCAGACTTTTTCTTCTTTATTTTACTCAACATTTAGAAATCGTATGCTTGCATCATGACTTTCTGGGAATTCTCATCCTTTACAATAAAAGAAAGTACATTGCGCAACATTTTCAGTACTTTGGTTAAGAGTATGTAAGATGGATTAGCAGTTTATATCTTCATGGGACAAGTTAAAAAAGTTCTTTATGAGCAACACTGTACATAACCTGGCCATGTAGGATCTGTAGGCTGTTATGTTTACACTAGACATAAGTAAAATAATTTATTCACTTAAGTTGCACGAATATCTTACTACATTTGTAAGTACCCAAAGACATGTAAAAGGGGAGGGATTCCTCTCCAGTGTGTTGTCATCAGACAATGTTAAGCCTGAAAACATAGCATGGTGATGCTAATTATGCGAACTGAGTCAGTGCTAACATTTTAGTAACAGACAACTGGACTCAGTGACAGACAAAGGTTTACAGTATCTATCAGATAACCCAACCTCTTACCTTTACTTCCTCGAGATTAGCTCTTTTTTCATTCCTGCTCCCATAAAGAAGATAGTGTCACATAGTTTGGGGAAGCCACACAGATAAAATCATTTTTTTTTCGCCAATAGGCCAATGCAGCATGAAAGATTTACTGAAGGTAAAATTGTCCAACTTCAGCAAATAAGCTAATAAACAAGTAGAGTAGTGTTGTGCCATTCTTGGGTTTGGATTGCCCCATTTGCTCAATTTACACCACTAATTTGTCTTGTGTGTAGCCTGACAATTAATCGCTTCTTTTTTATTTTGACTGACTATATTTGTACAAGTGAACAACATATTATGTCTGCTAATGCTAGCATTTAGCCACTTCTTAGCTAAAATTAAAAATAGCAATGAATAATTCAAATTTAGTTGCAATTAATACTGAAGTGACACATCCCTTGTTGAATGCAGTCCTACGTCTTTCTAACATTTGAGCTTTCACCCTGAACATGAAATCAAAGAAAAATGGATTTTATGTGCCCAAGATGAGCCCAGTATTAAATAAAGTAAATACAAATAAATAGATAAAATTGAAATTTGATAAACAGGTTTGGTTTTCTTTGAAGTGAACAGCCAGACATGTATTTTCTGGTACTGGTAGAGGGGCTGGGAAAGATGGGAAAATGGGTATTGCCCTCTCTTCACCGGTGAAATCATAAGGTTTTGTTTCCTGGTTGGAGAATTATCCTCCTGCTGTCAATCCTCTTTGATCCTTTGTAGGTTCAACATCTGCTGTTTCCATTGCTTCTTGTTTTTGGAAGAGCTGCCAATAAAAAAAAACAGGCTTTTCACTTTTCACGAGTAATCTCCCTCACCTGAAGTACAGGACTCTTGACACCTTACACACTAATACACAAACACACCGCCCGTCAGTGTGTGTCTATGAGACTGATAGAGCTTCTGTATATTACAAGAATGTTTATCCTAGCTGCAATGCAAAATGGCCATGAAAAAGATGCCTAATTGTTAGATAAGTGCTTACGTTGGGATTTTTATGTCATTCAGAGCTAACCTGAAGTTCAAGAAGTCACAGTGAACAAGTTAACCTGAGTAAAAAAAGACCGGCTTTCATGAAATAAGGTCAGCCAACAGTAAAAGAAAAAAATATCCCCCTGAAATGCACCTTTTTGCAGTGCAAGTTGCTCTGTACATTTTCCATACCAGCCTTGCCGTAAAATGTATTATGTAATAGTTTTGTAGAAACACCCTTACGGAATTTAAAGCTAAAGGCCAATGAAACATACTTAAGTATGTTAATCACACAAGTCATAACCAAAAGTGCCGAAGAAACTTTACCAAGAGAGTTTATGTATTTATATTAGGGTTTTTTTCCCCCTTCTTTCTAAAATTGAGATCCAACATTACCAACCAAACCTTTGGCAGCAGAGACCTGTTCTATAGACCAGCAAAAACAGTGGAATGATTACATATCAACACATCACATAATGCCATGTCAAATACAGTTTAAGAAGCAAAACTTAGTGTTAAAAGGACAGACTGTCAGATGCAGCTCCCGCAACTTTAGTTTGTGACGCAGGAAGCACAGAACCTGAAGCTAAACTTAATTGATGAGTTGCACATGATGTGTATCTACATGTGCAAGGCAATTTGTAATTCACCCTTATGAGCTGCACCAAGAATTACCTTAATTAGAAACACCCCCCCGAGCTCTTTCTATTGATCACCCAGCACGCTAAATCAAAAGTAATGTCGGACAGTTACCCGAGAACGCTATCGCTGATTAATCAGGCGCTGCTCAATCATTATTCTTTTAAACTATTTCCTCTCCTTTTTAACACATCTTCCTCTTCACCCCAGCGTTTTTGTATTTTTAATTTTCATTTCCCAGCGCCTTATTTGATGTTTTGTAACTTTTCATGTGTTGCCAGTGGATTGCTGACTTTAAAAAGCCGATGCTTCTCTTCCAGGGTGGCAAGGGTCTATATGCATATGAATATTTTCCATTGATGAATATGATACACGGCTTCCGTGCCTTTGATAGTCTCCTGCTTGGGTCCTGGGTGATGTCATAATGTTGGGACGCCGACCCTGGGCAAAACATCCCAATCCACAGCAGAGAGGAGCAAACATAAGAGCCCTTTGACGTCCTGTGTGTTTAATATTACACGACTGTTTACCAGTTCTGAGGTCCAACAG
The DNA here is from genome assembly GCF_033239565.1 of Halichoeres trimaculatus. NCBI lineage: Eukaryota > Metazoa > Chordata > Actinopteri > Labriformes > Labridae > Halichoeres > Halichoeres trimaculatus. The sequence continues at coordinate 25,604,941 of NW_027437180.1, forward strand.
GGAGCCCAAATATGTTTAAGGTCAAGCCATCTCGATTTCTCTTCAGTCAACTTCAGGATCTTTGATCACTTGTTGTTTTTGACTGTGCCGTGCTCAATCGTGGCCAGGTCTTTATAATGCATGAGGACATTACATAGTTATGAACAGCTTGGCAGGCGAGTCAAGGCAGTGATGGAACTTGTTAGACACTTTCTAAAAGAACTTCTTCAGTGTACCTTAAGGTTAAGGAATAGTTAGACTTTTGAGAGTACCCCCACTCACTTTCTCACTGAAACTTAGATGAGAAACTTGATATCACTCACACATCTTTCATCCCTCCAGGAAGTCACTGCCTACGGCTAATAAAGAACAACTTTTTGTGTTCATACCTTGTATCTTTGTAGCCTTAAACAATAAAATGATCACGTGTTGAAATGTGAGCTTCAAAGAAGCCTCCAGGTTAGTCGTTGGTATGGCCTAGACGTTTACATTGTGAACCCCATGAGCCACCCCAACCTGTGTCTTCTTTCCCACGTTACTCCCCAATACCGCCCCGTTTCCTGCATTCATCAGCTATCATGTCCTCTCCAAATAAACGCATGAAAAGCCAGAAAAAAAAAAAGAAAACTTCAAGAAGATCAAACAAATAAGGTGCTGTCAGGTGGATATTATTAAATTTAAAGACAGTCAAGGAGTTGTTTAGAGGATGTTTTAGTCCGAAGGCTAAAATAAGCTAAGTTGTCTCATCTAACTCTTGCAAAGAAGTAGTATGATTCCTACGGTTCTACAGTTTCATCGAGCAAAGGCTTTTGTCCAAAATGACGTACAGCACAAGCAAGAACTTTGACAGATGGTAAAACCGTAGTAAACGCAACAAAGTGCTACCTTTTAAAGTGCTGCCATTAAAAGTGCTACCTTTAAAAGTGCTACCTTAAAAAGTGCTACCTTTTAAAGTGCTACCTTAAAAAGTGCTACCTTTTAAAGTGCTGCCATTAAGTGCAAGAAGATTTGTTTTTCCTATGTAGAATAATATGTCCATAACCACAATTAATCCCTGCAACAATATAGTTCAACCTTTAAATTTCAATAATCAGTGCTAAATGTTCCCTAATAGCTGGGTCTTAGACCCTCTGATCCATTCTGCCCCTGAGGACAAAGAGAAAAAGGGATTCCTAAACTCTGATCTTATCATCTTGTAAAAATTAGAGATAGTGAGTCCCATTTACTGACATCCCCATCTACAGATTTTTCTTAGTTTTATTTTTAGAAAAGTTGATAGATAAGTCAGGCTCCTGAAGCTGTAGAGTAGAATTGTTTGCAACTGTGTTTCAACTGATGAATTTTAGGTCAAAGTGTAAAGCTTGAATTTAATGTTTCATTTACTGCCCATATGAGGACAAGGGACTGAAATACCATGTACAAACACAGAGATGATACAGGATAAGAAAACTTTGGTGAATGTCAGAACTTCTTTACAAGCTGTGTTAATAAGTTTTAAAGAACTTTCTCTAAAGAAATGATGGTAAATGAGGCCCAATGCTTTTATCCGTCATTATAGATTCGTAGCTTTGTGTTTTTTGAATTAGAATTTGTTGGTTTGTGTCTTGTAGCTTTACTTTTCAATAGCACTGTTAATATTAGAATTTTAGTCAACAGTACATTGAAGCTTGATCCTGATGTTTAACATCTAAGTTAATGAAAAAGAAGTGTTTTTATTTACGTGAACCATTAAAACAAATCAAAATGAAAATGTAAATGTATTTCGCAGAGACTGATAGGCATCATGAGGAAGAAACTATGAGAAAAGAAAACTGCAGACTGGCAATTTCTTGAAAAGAGTTAGAGAGGACAATAGATTTCCTACTTGAAAAAAATGCTTGTTGTTAGTTAGATGTGGTAAATTGAGACTTTTAAATATCCATATGTATCCATAGACCAAATAATTGACTCATTACATAGCCAGGGATTCGTTTTTTCAGCAAGATAAAAATGTTGTGGAAGCATGAATTATAAAGCACAGGCTTGTGTTGTTGCTTTTCTTTCAGACTTTAAAGTTCTTAACAATAACAGCAGACAGTGAGCTGAGAGGCTACACAGGATGCTCGTTTGTTGTAGATCTTTGTAAAAGATGTTTATACGGCATGTTTGTACCTTTAATTATTATCTTGCTTCAAATCCTCACATCTGTTTTATGTATGACTTAACCTCTGGAGACTTTAGACAAACTAGTCTTTTCTTCCAAGGTCTCCCCAGTCTTTCATCCAGCAAACTGTGTCACCAAGTAACATCATCTTTTTCTGATAATAAAAGCCAGATAAAAAATACTGAATCTGTTATGTGCACAAAGACTCACAAAAAATGTTCCTGTAAGAAAAAACGTCTTCTACATCGACCAAGCAAAGAGACGCCTGTGCGGCTACACAACATTGATGTTTTTTTAACTCATTTCTAACAGAAAATATGAAGATTAACATTCATTTACACAGACATGTTCATGATTAGCCCCTTGTGATCTCAGAAGGATTCATCATCATTGTATTATTTTTGTTGTACATAATGCGCCAAAAAAGTCGCATTCTCAAGGAAAAAAAAAACATGTCACTTCCAGTAAGTTTAGACTTGACCGTGGGCTAACAGTTGAGGCATTTTGGACCTTTTTCTGATGTGTTTATTTTGAGCAGGAGGTTATTTTACTTGCATGTCTAATATGATGTTTAGGCTTGAAATAAACCTTCCACTTTTTTTGCAGAAAAGGTGCAAAAGCCTTTGCAAGCGAGAAGCCTCTTTTCTGTTTTGAAAAACGTTGCAGGTGTTGAAACGATCTAACAAAGGTTGCTGCCGGTGGAGGCGGGAGGAAGTGAGGGGAAGCTATCGAACTTGTGTCCTGGTTTCCCTACTAGATAATGATCTCTTGAAAGTGTGTGTTTTTTCCTCTTCTTCCAGTAACTGTGTGTGCGAGATGAAAGATAGTTCCGGGGCTAGTGCACCGGCGCACATCTGACTGAGGCAGGTGTTAGAAATGTAGATGGCTGGCGGAGACTAAAGACAATACAAATTTGAAGTGAAAACGCTACTGGCACGCCTCCTCTGTTCTTAACACGTGAAGCCCCAGGCCGATCAATTATTCATCCTATTGTGCGTGCGCGTGGCACACTGTTAGTTCTGTAGTCGGAGAGGAGGTGTCTGTTGCACTTAAAGAGTGAGCGCCGCGTCGCTCGGCAGGCCCAGGTCTGTCAGCCTGTCTCTGTCTGTCTCTCTCTGCCTTACACACATACACACACGCACACACGTGAAAAAAGCCCTTGTTCTGCCTGAGCCTTTTTAATGATGGGATCAGGGGCGAGAATTGGTGGCTAAAGTGCAGCTCCAGTTGTTTGAAAAGAGGAGAAAAGAAAGAGAAACACAGAGCAAGAAGAGTGGGAAAGAGAGAGGTTGCAGGGAGGGGTGGGGGGGCTGCTTTGTACACTGGGGGTATTTTTCAAAGCAGTGCAGACTTGAAGCCATTGGGACGCTCCTTTGACTTTAATCTTGGCTGCTTCTTTGAAAATTATGACCGAGGACCACGGTTGCTTCATTAAAAGACATGTTCTGTTTCTTGTGTAGTTTCAGCCAGATTTTTCTTTTTGTGCGTGTGATGCTGATTTCAGCTTTCCAGCCCTTGGTGCTTCCAGCAGCCTCTCCAGCACCTTGCAGTGTTAAGGACCACTCACTTTGGATGTGTGTATGTAAATAGAGCATTGAATCCTTGAGTTGAGAGGCAGATGCTCTTGATTTCCTCTCTCCGCATGAAGTAGCCACTTCACCGTGCTGTTCTCTTTATAGCTTGTGTCTACAAGCTATTGTCCCTGTTAAACACTGCTCTGACATTGTGCTTTCTATTTGTCATTTGAAAAGGAGCTAATGAGGCGGAAATCTTGTTCTCCACTCGTTTATAGGGGGGATAATAAGTGCAGTGAGTGAAGTGTGCATTTGGAAGCTGTTCTTTTTACAAAAACTAAACCAAATTTCCATTAGAGATAAAAACAACAACAACTAAAAAAAACCTTAGAGTTTATTACCTGAACTTTAAAGGCGAGGTTAATGTCCTGAAAAACAGACCTATGTCGGTGGGTCTTTTTCAATCAACTCTCTGTCTTACTTAATATCCAGCTAGCAACACTACCTGATTTGCCAGACATCACACAGATGTGTTACGCAACTGTACTGGTTTACTGTTATCTCCTGTATATAATGTTGTAGTGATTTAGTTTGATCCAACATCTGCTAAAGGCATTTAATTAAAGTCTTGTGTTGGAGCTTGTAATGTTCAAAATTCTAGCGTACACCCTGGATGAAGCGCCAGTCCATCACCCTATCTGGCACAAGATAGACAACCATTGATTTACACACTCACACCCTCACAGCAATTGGACCATTAGAGGAAGCTGGAATATCTGGAGATTACCCACACATGCACGGGGGAAACATGCAAACTTTGCACAGAAAAGCACTTGCTAACTAGGGAAACTGAACCAGAAACCTTCCTGCTCTGAGACAGCCACACAACCAAGTTGATTTCACATATCAGCCATTTGCCTCACGAAATACTAACAACCAGTGTCAGAATGGTCCCTGGAAAACTCTATATTGCTTTTTCAGGGTCTCCTAAACATCCTTACATTAGGTGGTAAGTGGGGTAATCGGCTCAATTTGGTGGAGACATCGGGTGCTGATTTAGATTTGGTAAGGCAAACATAGATAAGACTTGGTTTAGTGTGGCAGGTACTGACTTAAATTATTGGCTCAGATTTGGTAGGATGTAACAGGTGTTACCTTAGCTTTGGTTGGGTAATCCCCTCCCCATCAGTGCTACTGTTGGACGATGTATTCCAGCTTCTGCTAAGGACTATACAGAAATGTGTCTTCTTCGCTGCTCTAACAGTGTATCAATTTTTGCTCTGGTTTTGATTTTTGTACCTGTCTGTTAGTTTTTGTTGGACCTGGTTGGGTGGGAAGGGATGGGTTTTTTGTTTTGTTTCCCCGGGCTAACTGTCACTATTTCTAGTGGTTGTAATTTCTGACTAAGATTTGCATTAAATAAAGAAAACATTTGATCACAAAAGCTTTGGTCAGGTTTAGCTTATACTTGGTTGGGCATGTCAAATTCTGATTTAAACTTGGAGGGAATATCAGGCATTAATATAAATTTGTTAGTGCACCACAGGTATAGTTTTGAATTACCGACTTAAATTTGATTGGATGCATGAGGCGTTGGTTCAGATAAAAAAGGCTTAGTTTAAGTAGGGCAGGTAGGTATTGGCTCAAATTTACAAAGGTGTATTGAATTTTTGTCTACTTTTTGTTGGGCACACCAAGTTTTGGTTAAAATTTGGTAAAACATCTGGTATTGGCTAGAACTTAAAATTTAAATTATTGGCTCAAGTTTGATTGGGACTATTGGGTTTTGACAAAATCAAAAACAACACTTCTGACCATACTGTGGATATTTTTTATATCCTAGAGGGAGAGTGCATCAGAGGGCTCCCTGACATCATCAAACTCTTTTGTTTAAAAAATGGTACATAATTAATACCCCCCCCCCCCCCCCATCCGAGAAAAAAAAAAGAAAAAAATAGGTGCAATTTTGAGATCAGTTTGCAACAAAAATATTTCATATAATTGACACTCCAACCACTCACACATACACATAGACCCTTTCTGTTGTACCTTAACTGGTTTGTAGTCTTGCACAAAAAAGGTCACTGCTTCCCTTCCTCTCTCTCCCTCTCTCCTAGGACACACAAACACACACACATTCACACACCATATATATTGTAGATTAGATCCAGTGGCAGAAGGAAATGAAGGCAGAGAGATGAGACCTGTGTGAAATGCCACACAAAGTGCTAATCGATCCCTTGCTGCGTTCACATACTGTGAGTGCACAAATCAGGGCACAGCAAGCTGCCTCTAATGACCTGGACCACATACTACACACACACTGATGCACACTCACACAGCTGCAACCAAAACCCACCAAATCCATGCTGTATGTATGAATAAAAGCACTACAGACACACACAAACACACAGCTGTCAGCAGCCAAGCCATGATCCTTTGCCCTCTGCTCCTTCATCATCTTCTTAACCCTCTCCCGTCTATCAAGCGTTTCTCCCTGTGAATACACAGTTCACACAAATGTTGACTGGTAAATGCTTTATGAAGTGCCACTTGTACAAATCATGCCACTGCAGTTCCCCAAAGCTCTGCCAGCAGGAAGCAGCTGAGAGGTTGTGATCTTCAGTAAACTATATGTGTTTTAAACATACTGTACATGCAGTATTTATGCTGTACCAGACTATAAATGTATCCTGTGTGTGTGTGTGTGTGTGTGTGTGTGTGTGTGTGTGTGTGTGTGTGTGTGTGTGTGTGTGTGTGTGTGTGTGTGTGTGTGTGTGTGTGTGTGTGTGTGTGTGTTAAGGGGTGGCTGTGATTGACAGTCTTGATGCATGCTTGATTCTGTGTGTTTTTTCTGTATGTGGTGAAGGATAAACTTGTTGCGTTTTTTCAGTATTCTTCTGTTTATATTCTACATGTTTCTAATTTTGCAAAGACAATTTCCTAGTGTACTGATTCTATAAATAAGCATTATTTGTGAAGCCACCCCCTGAAATAGGTTATTTCCTAAGGGCCTCCATCATTGCCCGAAAATATTGAAAGCACATAAAAAGGACATAATTTGCTATAAGTGAAATAGTTCTTGAAGACTTGTGAATTGGTTACATGAATAACGATTTAATGATTAAGTAGTATTAAGTCGTGGCTAGTGAGTCCTCAGCTGTTTTTTGAAACTGCTCACTATACTAGAAGTATGTGAAAAAAAACAAAACCTGCACAATGCCAAAAATACCTGGATGCCTTACTGATTATCTAAAAATTCTCAGTACAACAACCGATAACTCTACCTCTTTTCGTGTTTCCAACAATGCATGACGTTAATATTTTCTTTTTTTCTGTTTATTGCAGGTTGCACTGTATTACTGCATAGACTGCATATAGAGTGGACAGTGTGGCTCCGCCATTTACCATTGTACAGTTTTGAAGCCAAAATACCCCCGTCACAGATGCTGCCATTGAAGCAGTTGTGCAGCCAGAGTCTGCGCAGTAGAGACTGTGAGGGATTCTGGGAGAATCTGAGTGGAGCCGGGTGACAAAAGTAATAATTTTTTTTTCTTTCGAGAGTCTAATATATTCTTGACTCTACCTCCTGACATATTTTACAATCCATGAAAAAAATAGATGAGAACGGCAGCTGTCAATCGTTATTTTACATTAGGCCTTGTTTTTAACCTTGTATAACTACTGAAAACAAAACTTTTTAGGAAAAAGAGGACTTGAATACAAGGCAGCCAAATGATATCTTCAAGCCACCACAACAATCGGACGTGAGAAACATTTCTGTGAGGTGTATTAAATTTTTAAAGTTTGACCACAGCCCATCTGGAATGGCAGGAGAGACAGATTTTTTTTTCCTATACTGCAACCAGCCATAAGGGGGAGCAGTTTTTGTGGCGACCTCACTTCGGGCTGAGCAAGATGACGTCCATTTTTTTTACAGTCTATGTATTACTGCCATCTACTGTGATGAGTTATGAATACTACTACAAAACTACAAAGCCTAAGTTTAAAGGTCTGATACATTCACAGTAAACAGATAGATAAGATCTGCCCAGTCGTTACAGGGGTGAGACACATCTCAAAGGTAACTGTTCATAACCATAAAAATGATTTAAGTTACTTTAAACAACTTTTTCAACCATAATTGATGCTATGGAAGTAGTTTTTTTAGTCAGCTTTGTTTTTGTGTTCCAAAACAAAAAAAATAAGCGAAGCATACTACAAAAATGATGGAACAGAGCATTCATTCTACAGATTATACACAAAGGAAATAAATAGCACTCCATCTAAGCCTGCGTAAACCACAGTTCAAACCTTTTTCCTCATGAGTGACTCTGTGTCTAACTACCAGGAGCATGCTTATGTCATACCTGGCAACACTCCCAAATTCCTTTTTACCTCTTCTCCCGCTTAACTTCTCGATTTGTAATTTTTTCTGAGTTTTTCAGGTTGATACTGGAATGAACTGGTTAGGTTGTTCGTGTTAGATACTGGGGATTGTATTACTGTTAAGGTGAGTTATTGTGTGCATTACCCATGATGATGGGTACAACAGCCAACGTCCTTGTGTTATTTTCTGTGACAGTTGTGGGACACACTTATCTGAGAGTAAAATAAAGAGCAAAGTTGTTTTCTGGCAGGGTTATGGCTAACAGTGACCGGTACTGAGTGGTTCAAGAAACTGTTATCATCAAACTTGAACTAAGTCTCAAGGTCTTTTTTGAAGATGGGAAAAAAGCCAATTAAAGGCTTGTTCAAAACATTGATGCATGGGTTATAAAAATGTAGAGGCAGATATGGCCTATGTTCCCACAGTCCTAGGGATGGGCACTGAGTTAGGTACTTTTATAGGTACTGACTGAATGCCATTTGTAGTACCAAGTACCAATTCACCTGAAGTCAAAAGGTGCCATGTTTGGGTACCTTTTGACTTTGAAGGAGTGGAAGAGTAGGCAATATTCCACCCTGAAAATGAACACAGCATTGCAAGGTTATATGTTGAAGAATAAAATATGTTAAATTGAAAAATTCTGAGATTTTTTAGTTAACAAATTAATATTCATTACCCCATTAACGTGCACAAAAGTACCGATAATTGATACCGATTGAGTACCCTTGTTGATTGCCAGGCCCTATGTTTCCACAACCCTATGTTCCTTCAGTCCTTTCTTCCCACATTTCCTTTTTCATCCATTTGTATCAGATTTTGGTCCCCTTTCTCCCAATGTAGCAGCCAGTTACATCCAACCTATTATCTAGTTGTGATGGACTTCAGGTGGAACATAGCTTTTAGCTGATTTTGGTGCACCTATCACTTTGTTTATGGTAAAAATTTAATGTAAGAGCACAATGTCCTTTTAAATAAAGAAATTACACCAAGTAGCACAGAGGCATCAATCCAGCTTCTGGTCAGATCAGTTGGATGGGGCACAGCAACTGGATGCAACCCATAGTTTCCAGTGCATCAACATCTCTGGAAAGGGTTAGAACAGACTGGGGGTGCTCCTGGGATGTTTGGACTCACTTTCCAGCCCTTTAGATGCAGGAACACAAGACCAAACTTTGAAAATGTCCTAGAAATGTGGGAACACAAGGCTTTGGGAACAAAGGGCTGACCCCTAATAAACCTGTTCAACTCAACTCGTTCACTCAGAATGTTTTTTGAATAAGTTCACACGTGTATGGCAGTTATGCAATGGTTTCCTTTCACGTATGTTCTGTTTGTTCAAAGGATAGTTTCCTTTCATTGCATCTTCATTATTGCTTTTGTATTCTTGGCCATCATTCTTCTTTTCTATGATAACGCAGATCTTACCAAGTTAATTGACGGGATAAAAAAAAAAAGAAGAGGAGAAAACTGAAAATTCAGCTTGGCAAAAACATGATCAGTCTGATAATCACACAGGTTAAAAGGAGACTTCAAAGTTAGTCAGACTTATTTCTGAGAGATAATGAATGAATGTTAAAATAATTACCAAACTGCCTGTTTGAAGTGATAATCAGAGCTGTTGGCTTGTTTATAACCTGTCTGATCCTCTGATCTTTTGTGTTTCCGCCGTCTGACTTTTCATTCAGATCAAATCTATTTACTAAGTTTGTAAGATGGAGCTTTATGGTACAATAGATCCATGGTTAAAAACTGTTTCTGACATAACATGATGGCCTTTTCTGTACATGAAGTTTTGTGTGTGTTGCCTCACACACTCATGGCCTCTAAATAGGATTTTTTCTTATCGATGAACGCATCATGTGGAGCCTTCAGGACTCCTCAGTCCGCAGTGTAAGCTTTCGTTCTCCTCTTTAGATACTGAAGGGCGCTGTAAGTCGAGGTCATGTTTTTTTATAAATTTACTGTGTGTTTATCAAATGGACTCAAAAATTACAACTTTCACAGCGCGCTCAATAAAAGCCAAACTGTCCCTCTGTACGTGTGCATGAAACAAAGACAGAGACATGCGAAGGCCCTTTGATCAATCAATCCGTAAACAAACCCAGATGCAGAAGCGCCCTGCGATGGGGTATGTGTAGATCAAACTGCGTCAAATCATCAGCGGGTGAATAATAAGCTCTTGTTCTGTGAAGGGCAGCAGTCACAGCAGCACCATCAATTAGACTCTGCACTTTGTGTCTTTTTCCCTCTCAATTGATGGTGAGCCAAGCTTCTCCTCTCCGCTTTGTCTGGTGCGATACCTTCAAGCTTTACATTACTGTGAAGGTAAAGAAGGATTGTCTTTGAAAAGTGTTGGAATATAAAGGGTTTTAAGCACAAATACTGCCATGTAGATGTGTGGATTTTTTTAAACTCTACCTGAAGTTTGCTCTTATATTTTTGGTGGTCTGCATATTCTTAGCTAGTTTCTGAAATGTGGCTAACCTGTCATTGTTTGAATTGTTTTTATTTGGTCCCTGATTGTGCGGCCACATAGGTAGACGCTTCAACACTACGGATGAAGTTTGCAACATTTTTTTTTCTAGTCTGCTCCTTCTTGTTAGTGCATTCCTCACGCTGTGCACAAGAGTATTACCCTCAAACAACTCGGTCCTCTTTGTTTTGAGTTCTTTGGGGACCCCCCCTTTGCAAAAAAATAATGTTTTGGAAGGCAAGCCGAACCAATGTGCGAGGGGAGCGCGTGGAATCAATAGTGTCTTCTTTTCTTACTTGATTTAAATGAGGGCTACCAGCTCTGAAGTTTCTTCTTGCCATGTTCATCTTGAAAGAATATGCGCTGGTTGTACCGACTCCAAAGCCCAGCACAGTTACCATTGGCATATTAATAATTTAATGCAAATAATCATTGAGTATGCAGTTTGTGTGTGAATTTGAGCTGAAAGACAAAAGTAGAAAGTAGGGCCTCACATTGCGTTGAGGAAAATAAAGTGAGATGTTACACAGACCTCTTTCTAGCGTCTCCGCGGGTGGATGCTGAAATGAATCCCCTCAAGAGTTGTACCATCTCATCTAGCTCTCTCTGATTTAGATCCCATCAACACTTCTCATTTCACACTGCCGTAATACAAGATGTCAAAGTGTAATGTGACAAGGTTTCTCAGAGTAAACAAGCACAGAGCTTTTTACTTAGTTTTAAATTGGCCCTAAAAGTTACCCGATAGCTGTTTACTCAACCTGAGGTGATTTAGCTGTGTCTACGTGTGTACAGTTGTGGCTGCAGAGGTCAGCATTAGCTTGCCAGTTTTTGAGGAGGTGTTGATGGGGTTGTCAGACGTCACACAGACAGAGAAAAAACAGATATATTAAAGCCTATCCCTGCCATGCTTGCTCTCAGGCTTCAACTCGCGCATCATTCCCCCAGTCCCATCACACCGTCAATAATTCATGTCAGAGATTTCATGGGATTCAGCACACTCTTTCCCCCGTATTGATGGCAAATTTCTTTTATTTACACGCAGCCTGTAATGAAATAAGAAGCCCCACATAACTCTGTACTTAGTCTGTAGGCTAATTTCTCAGGGAGAAAACAAGGGGGTGGTAGTGGTGGTGTTTGGGAGTAGAGGAAAGCCGGTGGGGCTTTGGTTGTACTAAGGGTCCCTGAGCTACTTTCCTCAGCCTCCCTGCTTATGGCTTTCATTACAGGTTGCTCTTTTCTTCCTCATCCTCGTTCTTGTGTCTGTGTGAAGGAGGGCTGTTTGGGTTCGAAAGTCCGTGGAAAGGTTTTCAGCCATGCAAATGAAAAAATCATACATGCCTTGGCTTTTCCATATTCCTGTGGCTTGGTCTCCAAGAAATTGAAGAATACAGACAAGAGCCGCACGAGATAAGATTACAAACTTGCACAGTGAAGGTAAAATCTACTGACTCATTACCTAAAATTATCTCAGAAACAAAATCCTGATAATACACATATGAATTTCTCAGTCTGAGTTAAGATTTAGGCTACATATTCATACACTTAGATGTTAATTTTCCTTTCACCTGTTCAGTTGGAACAGTCAGTGGCTTCAAAGTTATGTCAAAGGTTGTCTGTGGTGGCTGTGGCTCAGTGGTGCAGTCGTTCTTGCAATCGAAAGGTTGGTTGTTCGATTCCAGCCTTGCAGTCATATATGGAAGTGTCCTTGGGCAAAACACTGAGCCTCAAATTGTGTGTGAATGTGAATGCAGCTTTTTTCAATCAGCGTGTGGATGGAAGAATGTGACTAGCTGTGTGAAAGTGCTTTGGGTTGTCAGACAGAGTAGAAGAAGGCCTTGTGTGTGTAGAAGTCCGTTTACTAAAGGTTGTCAGGTAGGGTGTTTTATGGTATTAAAAAATTGTGGCAGCTTATTTTGGTCAAAGAATGTTAGTGGTTTTAGGTAAAAACTTCCCAAGTATGCCAGTGAATGGAGAGGAAAGGACAGTGGAAACAGAGCTTCCGATTGATGTAAAAATGTTGTGTTGGTTATTTCGGTCGTCTCCCCTTGTTATTTTCTCGACTAAAATAACATCCCCTTAAAATACACTAGTGGTTGTGTAGTTACACAACAGGCAGCCAGGTGTGGCATAGCTTGAAGGTTGCCAGAAAACCAGCAGAAGAAGAAGTGGCCACATGACACTGTCCCACCCAGTCCGCTACACCCGGTACGTTTACATGCAGCTTAAGAAATCGGACTATGAGCTTAGTCAGCATGAGATCAGACTGAGCCTAGCTCGATCGACACATGTTCGATAATGCGATTGCAATTGGACTGTGGTTGGATTCGGGAGGTCTCGAAACAACAGCGTCGTGGAGGAAAATTCAAACACTGAGCTGACAGCACAACACGAGCAACTTGTACCGAAAAGGAATTCAGTGTCAGTTGTTTGAACACACTTTAGCTACACTAATGATGACTTCAACCAAAAAGTATTGAAGTACCGTTTTCATAAAGATAAGGTAATTTTCTACATAAACACTACAGTATTATTGATTTGGCTTGCAAAAAATACAAGATTTTTATTTTCTCCTCTTCAAAGATTTTTTTTTTCCACAAAAGATTTTCATTCTAGCTAATGTGGGTTTTCAATAGAGGGTATGCTTTTACATCACTTCCCCTCTGGGACACGCCCACTTCATTCAGACTGAGTGGCAAAACAAACCCCACTTAGCATTGTGGAGTGCAGCAGTAAACACAACGAGACTGGTTAAAATGTGGAATATGACATTAAATGATGGACAGTTGGACTCGACATTGATGTGTTAAAGCTATCAAAGAACTAGGGGTTGACGAACATCGACATGTGGACAGAAATCATATCCTTACATTTACTTGAACCTGATGTCAGCGCCAGAGGTTTCGGTTCAAATCCCCCACCTCAGCCGGTGGGCCTTTCTGGGTGTAGTTTGTATGTTCTCCCTGTGCATGTGTGGGTTCACTCCCGGTACTCCGGCTTCCTCCCACAGTCCAAAAACATGCTCATCAGGTTAATTGGTCACTCTAAATTGTCCCTAGGTGTGAGTGTGTGTGTGTGTGTGAATGGTTGTTTGTCTCTGTGTCAGCCCTGTAATTGAGTGGCGACCAGTCCAGGGAGTACCTCTCGCCCAATGACAGCTGGGAAAGGCATCTTCCACCCGCGACCCTGAACACGATAAGCGGTATGGAAAATGAATGAATGAATGATATATATATATATATATATATATATATATATATATATATATATATATATATATATATATATATATATATATATATATATATATATATATATATATATATATATATATATTTATTTATTTAATTTTACAAATTTTATTTTAGCATCTGTGATAAGTGGGAATCCCCTGAACAGATAGAAAAAACCCTGGTCTTCTATTTGACCATTACCTGAAAGTAACAAGCTCTTTACTTGCTTACAGCAGCATTATGGTCTCATCAACCAGGCTTAGACCAGAGTAAGACTTTTTTTTTTACAAGTGCAATATATGGTAAAATTAGCCTTTCATTTAGTCTTCCTGTGGCCATAAGGGTTTGAGTGCTCTGTGTTTCGCACCTTTCCACAGCACTAAGTAAAAATAATTAAAATGCAAATGTTTAAGGCCTCATAAGTCCGAATGATCAAAAGGTGCTTTAACCAGAGCACAAAAACAGTCGTAAAGTGATTTCATCACCTGCTATAACAATCAATTAAAATACGATATACAAAGAATGTGTGTGTATGTGTGCTCACCACAATGGCGTGGAATGAATCAGTGAGTGCCCGTGGACATTGTCATATGGACATATTAGCAGCAGCACTGGATTCCTTCGTGTTTTATGTGTATAATTTCCCCCTGATAGTGATGGTGCTGGTAGTTATGGTGTTTTGTGTGTGTGTGTGTGTGTGTGTGTGTGTGTGTGTGTGTGTGTGTGTGTGTGTGTGTGTGTGTGTGCACAGAGAGAAAGAAATAGAAGGAGAAAGAGAGAGAATGGGAGAGCTTGAGAGGTGATGTGGAAGGATGAGGGAGGCTGAGACAGGAGAGCTGCCCCCAGTAATGAGGCCCTTTTATGGGCTTTAATTTGTCCTGCTCCCCCGGGAGACTGATGGATGGCTCTCTTTATGCTCACTCTCTTTCTTCCCCCATCTGTGATACAGAGGATTTATTTATACCCTGATATTACCTCTCTAACAAGTGCTGCCTCGCCATTACTGCTGCTACACTCTTCTTTCCTCATAGATAGATAGATAGATAGATAGATAGATAGATAGATAGATAGATAGATAGATAGATAGATAGATAGATAGATAGACAGGTCAAACCTTGCCTTCGTCACACCAACAGATTAAATATAAAAACCTGATCATGCTAAGAGAGGGTTTATTTTTCTGAGGGTTTAATTTTATTGGTTAGAATATGATTTTTTTTCCAATATAAACCTGATCAGAACTTTAAGACCAGTTGAAAAAATTGCAAGAATTTGAATTTTGCACTGTTGGATGTGAAGAAGGTTTTAAATAGAGTTTGAAAAAAGCAAAAAAGAAGAAACTGGAGTGAGACAAAAAATAAAATTGACTAAATAAATAAAATTGAGTAAGCAATTTAATGAAAACAACAAAATCTGTGGAGAAGAGTGGATTTTGTCTCATTTTCTGTTATGACCTCTTGATGGCAAAGGCAAAAAAGCTTTCTCTGTTTGAACGTGGTCAATTGTTAAACTGCATAAGCTGCATAAGGCCTCTCGCAGCATGCTATCTCTGACAGCCATTTTTAATTTCTTAAAAGACCCTGGGGTTTATGGAACAAAACTGTCAAGTGGTAGACCCAGAATTGAACCTTGAAAAGAAAAAAATGAACTTCCTCCAGAGGAGTAACCTCACTCTTTGGGGCCATCCTGTGTGTTACCCTGATCTAAATCACACTGAGAACATTTGGGGATGGGTGGAGAGGGAAGTTTACAAAAATGGACACCAGTTCTAGACAGTGGAGGCCCTCCATGAAGCCCCCCTCACCACTTGAAGCAACATTCCCTATAGCCTCCTAGAAACACTCACATCAAGCATACTATAAAAAAAATTAAGTGATAAACCAGAGCAGTAGTGCAACTCATTACTGAGTCCTTTTTTGAAACTTTTATTTCTATTTTTGGGTTGGGGGTTTGAGCTATGGTCTTAAACTTTTGATCTGCTGATGAACTGCCTATTTCACTTTAATTGTTGTTTTCAATAAATTGCTGTCTTACTTGTTTTGTCCCACTCTCATGTCTTCTTTTTGCGAATCAAAGCTCTACTGAGAACCTTTTAAGGATCTAAAGGTACAAAACGTAAATTTGTGCAATTTTTCAACTGGTCTTATAATTTCATCTTGTGCGTATGATTGATTGACAGCTCTGTAAACAGATATAGGTTTTTGTCACCTTCTTTACTGAATTAGTAGAGTGATAACAGAGTGCTAAGTAGAATCGTAACAAACCATGAAAGAGAAGAGAACTTCTTGAACTTTCTCAAGCCATTCATGTCTACTCCAAATTAACACAAGAATCTGTCCTGTAGCAGTGAACTGTACCCACCCATAGATGTTTTGTCAGTGGGTCCAATGCATGTTTTTGTTAGTAGTTGAGCTGTGACATCAATGTTGCAAATCTACCTGGTGTACTGCACTTCTCTTGTGCAACTTGGCTCCACCAAGACAAAGCGTCAGCTTCAAGCGAGGCAGATTTGGCTTCATATGTCGCTATGTGAGGAGCGTTGGGTATGCAGTGTGAATAATCTGATGAAGCTTACTAATAACAATATATTTAGACCAACAGATGGACACAAAGAGTTTTTTCAGGGAAGAATGACGATAATGCTGTGTGTGTGTGTGTGTGTGTGTGTGTGTGTGTGTGTGTGTGTGTGTGTGTGTGTGTGTGTGTGTGTGTGTGTGTGTGTGTGTGTGTGTTTTGATGTCTGTAGGCTGATTCTTCCCTCATTCTTTTCCAGTTTATTTGTTTCTTTTCCATGGAAGTGGGTGCGGGGGTAAAAAACAAAGCATATTTGCCCCTGGGCAATTCATTGCAAATTCTGGCTGACTCCTGCACGGTTTGACTCCAGGGAAATGAAATTTAAAAACTAGCTTAAAAGTTCATCACTGGTTGGCAGTTTTGGCAAGTGATAAAAATGACCAGTTCGAGAGGCATATTTAGGTTGACAGCCACACAGGGATGAAAATAGCACGCTGCATACGTTTACCTTGGCTGTTTCAAAGGATCGGGCACCATGCTGGCAGGGCTGCTGATCCCCGTGTTCATCCATTCATCCGCAGCTCAGGGGGCGAAAACAACAACAACAACAACAACAAACTTCAAGGGAGAGTTTAAGCCACAACAACCGTTCTCAACAAACAATGCCTAAGCATTGTGTGTGTGTGTGTGTGTGAGTGAGTGTGTGTGTGTGTGTATATATATATATATATATATTTATATATATATATATATATATATATATATATATATATATATATATATATATATATATATATATATATATATTTATACATATATATGCAGATGTTTAATACCACCTGTATGGTTTGTCCTGGATAATGTGAAGTATTCATCATTCAGGACCTCACCCACTGACACTAGTGTAAAACAGAATGATCTTACCTAATGTCACACAGCTACAGGTCTTGTGAAAACTGTGATAGAAACTGAAAATGAAGATCTGCTTAACTTTCTGATATAGAGTCACACTTTCTCATCTTGAAATGTATTTATTTAGACATTGTCACAAGAAAATCTGTCATCACTTTTCAGATAAAAACTTTGTTTCTGTGTTGTCCTTTTTTAAGCTTTTCCTAGCTTTTCTATAGGGCGAAACAGTTATGTACAGTATTAGTTTTATGTGAAATGTGTTGTTTTGACTGTCATATCATATCTAAAATATTGTGAAGAAAAATGCTCATTTCAGCTTCTTGAGCTTAAAGAGACAACATAACCACCTGCTAACTAAATATTATCACATTACCCAGCCATAAGGTGAAACTGAAAACAAGTTCAGAAAAGAAATGTAGATGTGGTGATAATATTATTGATCCAAAGAGGATTAAAAAAAAACATTGTCCCTTTTGACTCTGTGGTTCTCCTTTAAAAGAGTGCATGCATGGTGTGTGTGGTGGAGGCAGAGAAGCGCTGTGCCTCATCGATGCCCACGTTAATCCAGCGTGAGACCTTAGTACGCATGCCCGAACCTGCAAAACGTTGTGATTTCCAGTAAACGGTCTCTCTCTTTCTCTGAGTCTCTGCCTCCGACGCACAGTACAAGCATGAAGCCAGCGCGAAATGTTGTCCGTCTCCTCTGTTAGCCTCCCTCATATTGACAAATCAGCTATTTCCTTTTTTTGTTTTTTAATTATGACAAATTGTATACGAACAACTGAAAAAAAAATATTAAAAAAAACATTTTAAAAAGTATATATTTTTCTTGTTAGCCTAGGGGGGTCACTGCCTCCCCTGCCTCCCCTGAGCGCACACCACTGGTATGTGGGCATTTCTGTCCTTATTAAACTCTATTATTTCATTTTTGCCATTGAGATACCTGTAAACATAAATAGATGAACAAGTCATAACTTCTCACAGTTATTTTTACTTCATTTTGTGATTTCATTCGCTCCATGCAAACAAGACAAGGTGAAATTTACCAAACAAACAAAACTACTCCATTTTTTGTATGATGTGTAATCTGGTTGTCCCTAGCATTTGGATTTACAACTTTGGGTTTTGACCAACAGACTACAGTATTTCACACAGCTAGGGGATTATTAAGAGAAGCAGGTATCAAAATTTTCTAAACTTTAATTGAAGACACGAAAAGTTCAAAACTCAGAGAATCAAGTCAAGAATATCTGCTTTAAAAAAAACTCTTCACTTTATTGACCACACTCCAGTTACACATAGAACATGATCCTGACGTCAGTGCACACAGCTCCAAACCTGACAGTTCAAAGACTAAACAAAATAAGTCATAACTAGGAGCAAATGACGGCTGAATTTCACACTGTAAGTGTAAAGAGGCCATGTTAACTTACATTACAAACTCAGTTTATTCTAAAACCTTGTCCCTGACATTCTGCATCCACCTTGGCCTTTTTTTTGAACAAAGTTTGAGTTTTTATGCACCTTTCATCATCTGTTCATGTTCATATAGTGTTGTGTATCTTATATTCACGCTTCAATAAATAGATCAGTTTCATCATTCTGGTTCGTGGTGATGGTTTGGACTTCTTGTAAAGTAAAAAACATGGTAGTGAAACAGAGCTATGGTATAACATTTTTACTCAACTAACTCAAACCTCTCTTTGATTTGATTCCTGCACTTATTATTTGGTCTTCTTTCAACAGTTTTCTCCACCACAAGGCCATTAAAAATTGTCCTTAACAGTCTCAGCTCAGTTTCCTGAAAGATAAATCACACCTTGTTTCTATGCACCTGTCATTCATCCCTCCTCCCTTCAGCTCACATAAATGAAACAGCAACACAGGAGGAGAAACAGAAGAAGAGCACTGAGCGTAAACAGAACAAAACAAGGTTTGCTTTCTCTCTGCTCGCTCTGCCCCTCTGGATATGTGATCACTAACATCTCTTGCATGCACAGAGGGCTGGGCGATGGTTTGGCACGTAGATTGTCAAATCACACCTCTGAGTAGCTCTCAGCAGCACACTTAGCTCAAGGCCCCTCCAGCTTACATAATCCTCTGATCTGTGTGCTGCTGGAGCCGGGCCAGCTGAGGATTGACAAACATGCTGGGCTAGAATTGAGACACGCCACCGTGTCTTTCAGGGCAGAGAGAAAGAGCAGTGACGACAAGCTATCGTGAGTGCTAAGCCTGTCTACAAGGATGTCTGCTTTAAATGAACAACCCACTGTGTCAAGATGAGGACAAAAATGCATTAAATAGGTCATGTGTTCCTTTTTTAAATATTGACAAACTCTTTTATTACTAATAACATTCTTGCACTTACTTTCCCTTGACCCTCTTGACCCCAGACAGTCTGAACATTGACTTTCTATTGTGAAAGTCTTATTTTGTCAAATCAAGGATCTGTTCCGTATCATTCGTTCATTCCATATCCATTTTCAAATTAAAAATCGGAAAACAAATAAAGGCCTATTTTTCGCTGTTTTGATTTTGTTTTGAAATTAAAAATCGAGTATGAGAGACTGAAATTATCATGGGATTTTTGATCTATTTGATTTTGGTTTGTATCATATTTGATGTGTTGTGACCCGGAAGTTGTTGACTTTTTTTCTCAGGGAGGCCAGTCTTTAACCATAGATCTTGAAACCTGTTCACAGGGATAGAGAAGGGGATATACAGTGAGTGACATAAATAGACCACTAAGGCCGCACTAGAACAATACGCTGACGTTAATAAGCAGTTGTTCGAAGCTGGTAAGACCCACACAGACATTTCAGAGACGTTGCAGGACATGGGTGTCTGGAGATGCTCTGCAATGACTGTCAGACGTTTCTGCATCCAACACAACCTCAGGCGGCAACGTCATGTTACTGATGCCTCCAAAGTGTGACACGCTTTCCCTCTTTAAAAAGCACATACACGTCCGACATCGTAGACAAAAACGTTAACTAATAACAACTGTAACACGTTCGCTATCGTGCCACTCAATTCACCCATCAATGGAATCGCCCAGTAGAGACTGACTGACCTTCCTGAGAAAAAAAAAAGTCAACAACTATCGGGTCACAACACATTGAAAATGGTACAAACCAAAAACGAATAGAACAAAAATCCCATGATAATTTCATTGTCTCCAATTCTATTTTTAATTTCAAAACAAAATCAAAACAGCGAAAAAGAGGCTGTTAGTTGTTTTCCAATTTTGGATTCTAAAACGGATATAGAAATGAACAAATGATACACTGATAGTTCCCAAACTGCCTCATAATACTAACTTAAGAGGCAAACATAGAGCAGAATTTAAAATCTTACAGTATACCTTTGTTACCTTAAGCTTGAAACAAAGGTAGTAGTTTGTCATAATTTGGGCAAGTCTTTGAAATTAGTTTTAAGTTATACAGTATTTTAAAAGTTATTCAGCTATTTCCTCTGTTTTTTTTCTGTTTCCATTTTGATCCTAGATAGAGTAGCATTTTATAGATTAAAAACATCTTATAACCAAAATTCAAGAACATATTTGAGAAGGCAGATTGTCTCCTCCTTCACCCTTCTCAGCTGTATATTTTCTCCCCCCTAAACCCTTTGACTGCTTGGCTGGTAAGCAGGGAAAGCCCACTTACAGTGCCCCCTTTGGCACTTCTTTTCAACTTCACAGTGTCCTGTGGTTGAGCTTGGATCCACTACAGAAAGCCATCTGCCCACTGTGATCGCTCACTAAAGTGTCTTAATTAAGCCTCATTGCCTTTGTGTTGTGCCTCCCCTTTCAGATGGACAGAAATCAGAATACTTCCAATGCCATGTGAGGAAATCCTGAGAGAGGGGCAGGGAAGAGGGAGCTGGACTTAATATTTACACACAAAGCCATGTGATGAATCTTGGTAAGTCATGTCACACAGTCTGACAGGTATTGTCTATCTCTGAAATGTCTGCACTGTAGGGATTTGCTTTTTTTGTTCAGCGGCTCACAGGAGAATGCAGGCACACAATAGCCGTACTGATCTGCTATCATTAGCATGTCCAACACACCGTTTTTTCCTTGATGTTGACGTGAAACACTGGCTCGGCGATGTGCCACAGCTTCAAGGCCCAGAGTGCCAAAGTTACCCTACACACACAAACACACAGTGAGGTACACAAAGTCACACACTTATGCATACAAGCATACCCAGGGAGCTTCTGTCATCTGGTGTCCTGTTCAGTGTCTTCATTTTGGGGCGGCTGATGAGACATGTTGTGTCGGGGAAATTCTCAGGAGTTACAGATCTGTCAGTGGTTGTTCAGCCTTCATCACCTTTTGATCTGCAGAAAAAAAAGACCTGAACTTCTGTTGTTTTACAACCTGCGCTTTTTACTCGTCCAGTCCACTCTTTTTAAGTAAATTTCTTTTTGTCTGCCAATGATGTCAGCTTAAGTCACCTTGCAGTTTCCATTTTTCACTGCAAACCTGATTCTCCAAACTAATTCAGCTCAGCTCATCCCTTCCAACCATTGCTGGTCACTTGTTGGTGTAAACTGAGGAGGCTTTTCTTCTTGGGGTTATTTTAGTCGTACTTGTAAAGAACATTTCTCCAGTACTGATAATTACCACAAAACAAAGGGGGAAACCTCTTATATCCCAACATGCTTTGAGCTGTGAATCAAGCATTTCTAGCGCACAACATAAGAGGCAAAGTTTCTAGCATGTAATTTTGCTTTCAGTGGGTCTGTGCCCTTAGAAAAGTCAATAAAAACACTTTTTTTCTATTCATTATTTACTTGTCATACCTTAAAAGGTAATGTTGATATTTCTAATGGTCAGGATTTGTCAGCTCTGTATCACAGTAAAATCATATAGGCTGTCTGGCTCCTCATGTCTTTAATCCTAGCTCAGGGATGGCCAACAAGTCAGGGACCAATAGCCACAAAAATTACTGTGGTACTACAAAGAGCCACAAAAAAACGTGGTCTTATGTAAACCAATTTACATAAAATGAAAATCAATCCTTTTTTCAATTTTCAAAGTGAGATTTATCATGTTTGTAAGTGTGTTTAAAATTTGTACTTGGAGCCGTGTCAAAGACAAATTTCTGTTTTTACTGCAGAAGAGACAAAGGTCTATCTATCTATCTATCTATCTATCTATCTATCTATCTATCTATCTATCTATCTATCTATCTATCTATCTATCTATCTATTTATCTATCTATCTATCTCTCTATCTATCTATCTCTCTATCTATCTATGAGCACATGAACGATTGAGAGGAGCACATGTAGAGAAAAGAAACTGAAACTTAAGTATCAATCTCATCACCCAAGAATTGATCAGTACTGATCCCAACACTGGCAAATTATAAGATTTTATACCTTATTGTATTTTATCATATAGACTGGTATTTTTGTTATAATACAGGCCAATATTTTATTGAGTACTTATTTAGGAACGATCACACAAATATCACGCACACACAATTCCATTATTTTGTTTCAAAATATTTATTTAAATCCATCACAAGAAGCATTTCTGTCCAGTGTCTTTTAAAATGTGTAAAATGTGAAATGCTATGATTCTCTGTAGCAACAATGAAGTGTGTCCAATTCAGAAACATGAGCCCTGAGCATCCACCTAGGTTGGCTAAGTTGTCTGTTGATGGATATCATTTGAAGAAGCTGCACCTGTTTGCTTCGCTTATAGGTGGCAGCTCAGACACAAAGTGCTTTAGTAATACTTTAATTCCATTTTGGCTTGTCAGCTGAGCTATGTGAAATGTGCCGTTCAGAATCAAATCCGAAGTTCAACCATTTTTTTCTAATCTGTTTTTTTTTTTTATCATTCTGAACCAGCTCAGACTTTGTGACACGCTCTAAAAATTGACACATTTCAGAGGCACCAATTCAAAAATAAAATAGTTGGGATTTTATTGTGATTTCACCATGAATAGAGTTGGAAGAAACATTTATACATGTACACTTGGTTGGGATGTTTAAAAAAATACTTGCAACAGCACCCATAAGGTTGTTGGCAGAGTTTGAATTGGAGCACCACCTCATTATTGGAGCCTTTTCCCTCGTTATTTAAGAAAAATATAACCTTAAAGTCTCTAGGAAGATTGGTCTAGTAGTCAGGACTTAAACAAAAGAGCGTTATATACAGTGAGATTGTTCATCCCAAGCTACTCTCTTGTCTCTAGGTGTTGATTTGAACAAATACAGGATAAAACCTTTCTTCCAGAAACGTTTACTGGGAGCTAAAAGTACCCAGGATTGGTTGTAATGGAATAAACTATTTCAAACTGAATTTAGAACAGTTTTATCAAAAATGTGACCAACAAGACTAAAAAGTCAATACCAACGCCACAAAAAGAGACAGTATTGAAGATCTAATTCTGCTCTATGTTTCTTATTTCCTGAAACCAGATGCCCTGCTAGCATCTTGTTTCCTATGTCTCAAGGCCTGATTGATCCTTCATTTGTCACAGTCAAAGAAAAGAATCCAAAAGTACGTCAACCTGTTCTTTTTTCCTTACCCTCTCCCCCTCTACCCTCCACGGTCTTTCTTTCACCATCCATTACTAGAGTGTGACAGGTTACAGACGGGCTGAGAGGGGAGAACAATGTATTGTGACCCTCAGTGCTGCCCTCCAGCTCAGCGCCTGACTTCAGCTCCCTCTCCCAGCAGGCTGTGGGGGGCCTGGCCACCGTCCCTCTGCCCACCCCCCTCATCGCTCTTCACCCCTCCACCACCACCAGAATCAATCGCTCTGCGACACCGAACAAACGATCCACTGAAACCCATGCATCACAGTACAGTGCACCACCAACAATGGCCAGTGGTGTGGTTCAGGTCTCAGACAGAGGGGGTGAGAAAAAGATGGAGAGTCATTGTGAGTAAATTTTAAAAAATGAAATAGAGAAGAAAAGTAAAAAAAGAGCAACTAAGAAGGAGGATGTAAAAGGAAAAGTTTTATACATATTAGGAATGAACACTTTGCTTAACACTCTGTTTTAAATGCCAGAAGTGTTTTGAATTTCTGTATCAACGCAGATTTATTTGTATATTTCATTGGTATACTTTATTCGTTTATCAATAACAATCAGCAACTTATATTGCTTTTACAACTGTAGAATAAAATAAATTGAGACATTTGGTTGTTAATTGTTTAAAGTAGTTAATTTAAGAAAAGTCAGATTTCCAACTGAGCTTGATTTAAAAACAAACAAACAAACAAATCAATTAACATTTAATTGACCTCATATTCATTTTGGGAGCTGCTGTCTTTCTTTACAATTTCCCACCAGCTTCAGGCGCACTGGACCAATCATAGCTCTTGATATTAAAATGGGGCGGGCTCTAAAAGATAACACAGGAGCGCTGCTTCAGCATCTCTGTGAACATCCAGGGCAGAGAGCAGTTTTGGCTGCAGGACAGTCCATTTAATTTGTTGTTGCAGTGATTTTAAATGAACTGGATGATGTATTTTTATGAAAACCGTCATCAACAGCAATAACGGCCGCACTAAGCCCCATTACTCTGATTGGTTGTGGGTCTGACCAGTCGCTTCCAGAGAAATAGCCAGGAGCTACCTCCCCTTTCACAGTTTAAGTGTTGCCATTTTGGTGAAGTCATGTGAGAATTGTTGCCAGCGTCTTAAACAACAGAAAAAGAGCCTGAGCTGTAATTACATCCTGGTGAATCAGTGAGCATCTGA
Organism: Halichoeres trimaculatus; assembly: GCF_033239565.1. NCBI lineage: Eukaryota > Metazoa > Chordata > Actinopteri > Labriformes > Labridae > Halichoeres > Halichoeres trimaculatus. The sequence goes on from NW_027437180.1 coordinate 25,629,831, forward strand.
GGTCCTCTCTGGTCAGCCCCTGCTATTGTTCACTTCAAGTGTTACTCTTACTCCCAGAGGTCCCCTGGGAGCTCAGTGCCTTCCCTTAAACCTCCCCCACACACCCACTCTGAGGCCTCACACACACTCCTGGTCTACTACGGCAAAATTGTGTTAATTTACCCAGCCAGTAGTATTAACCATATTATATCAAATAACTGCCACAGACAATTGGGCGGCCGGCTCTGTGACTTCATTTTAATTGATTTTCTTACATGCTCTCAGGCGCAGATGATTTGGTTTCCCTCTGACACTATGTTTATTAAAGGCATATTGCATAAAGGAATAAATAGATATTGTTGGTTAGATTTATATGAGCTTTGAGGGAGTGCAGAGATTCGCCCCTTGTTTTAATATCAGCACGACTTTTAAGTGTTTAGTTTGATTAAGATCAATATGTTTACTTAACCTCTGGGCTAAAGGGACACCTCAGCATGTGTGTGTAGTGTGTTCTGTAATATGTGTGTTTCTGAAGAGGGAAGTAAAGGAAACAGAGATCTGTTTATATTTATTCCAAACCTGTCCATCACAGCGATGCACTCAGCTACCTGGGTGAGCTGACTTCATTGGAATATGTAACACACAGACTGAACAGAGCCGCTGTTTGTTGGCCAGAAACGGTTTTTATTTTCCGTCTTTTCTTCAAGTGGAATGGCTGCAAGGAGACCCCAGGACCATTTCATCTCCAACATCCTTTACCAGCTGTCGCAGTCTTAAAGGCATGCTGTTCAGCCCACAGAAAATCCCACTAATCATCTTTTTGTGTTTGAGGGCACAATATGCTGAAACAGGCAGGGTGCACACACACACAAACACATATAAATATGCACACACACATGCATGCACACACACATGCAGACACTGCCAGCCTGCTGCTCTCTTGTCCCCATGCCCTGAGGGGTAGAGAGAGAGGGGAGAAGGGAGGAGGGGGGTTTGGTATAATCACTTGTTAGAGGTCTAGCTCCGTCCCCCGTACTCCTCTCCCTTTCAGCTTCAGGACCTTTCTCACTCCCCCTCCAACTGCTCTGTCCGTCCTCTAGTCTGTCACTTCCTCTGTTTACCTCTTGACTACTTCCTTTATGTCTGCTGTTTTTCCTCCTGTGTCTTTGCATGCCTCCTATAACTCTCTTCCCCAAACAACTCTGTTAAAGTAAAAGAAAAGTGCCAGTACTTGCTTTATCAGATTGTTAACTAGAGATGGGTACCAGTAATGGAGAACTTGAATACATTGACTCCATAATTTCAGTAACATTTTGTTATTCGCACACCTGTGCAAGCACTGCTTTTGGCCACATGACACTTTTGCGTTACACGTGTGACCCACATTGTCTTTGTCTCACTGAAGATACTAGGTAGGAAAATTATTGACAGGATACAAACTTATATCTCCTCCAGCCACTGAGTCAAATTTCAGCAATAACAACTGTTTTATGGTGGCTACAGCAACTCTCTAGGAACATGTTATTACATCGAAGGTAAAAGCATAACAAATGCAGAACCATCAATTGCTAGCCTTGTTAGCATGACATTGTGACAAAACCAGTGTAGCAGATAAGATTAACCTGTTAATAACCAAAATGGTTACTGGAGCTATGCTCCCACCAAGTTTTGTGGAAGGTGAAGGCTTCGGAAAGCTGATGGCGTTTGTGGAGCTGGAGTACAAGCCACTGCCATGAAGAACAACATCTACGAGAGTGAAAAAGATGTATGTAAAGACTTTAAATATAGTCCCGGAGGTCTGTGTCCAATGGACCCTATTTTTACGGTATTTACGGTTGGAAAAAAAAAAGAAATAATCTGCCAGCATTTGAACATTCGTTCATTAGATAATAAGAGTATTCGGATACAGGAATTGCTGTTAATTATCATCCTTATTTTTAAGGTAAACATCAGACGGCAAGTAAAGGTACTGTACATCTGGTATTCATCAAAGTTATTCCATTCAGTTTAAAAACCTCAGAAGATAACGCCGATAACATCGATTCTCCATGCATACATCATTTAGGGAAAAAGAATTACTTCACACAATCTCTGAATCACCATGCTCCTGCCCAGTTTTACATCAGTCTACATACACTACACTTCTCTTTATGCCCTTCAAGGAGCCAGACTGACCCCACCGTCGTCTTCTTTTTACTCAGGCTCCTCTAGGTTATCCAACACTGTAAGTAATTGACTTTGCATTAGTTCTATATTACATATGGTAAAAATAGACAAATGAGTGACATGTAATGCCTGCAAAAGTATTACAGGGTGTCCACAGGGTCTTAAAAGGAATTAAGAGTTGACAAATCAATTTGGGGAAAATTAAGGCCCTTAAAAATTCTTAAAAGTCTTAATTATGGTTTTATGAGGTATTAGATTTTATAGGTATTTAAGCTTTGACTCCAAAAATATCCATGAATACTTATTTTCCTCTTGTCCCCTGACTGGGACGTTAAACATTCAGCGGCTTAAGTTATAAAATAGAATGGTGTAGAATAGAATTACTTTATTGATCCAAAACTGGAAAACTTTTGTGTTGACAACAGAAATTAATGAAGTCAGTAGAGAAATACAAAAATAAAAAAAATGAAATAAATACATACAGACTATAGTTACAATAAGATACAACAATAAAGATTGTGAGGTATATACCCCAGCTATGAATTAACGTTTTTTCTAGTTTTAAAAAGAGAAATTAAATACAACTTTAACTTTACTCAAGAAATTAAATACAACATTAAAGCAAATCACACGATCTCAGTGTCCTAAATTTTAAAAATGATGAAATAATTTCTCTATTTTGTTTTTAGCAAGTTGGCCTTGAATAACTGCTGTTTCTTGTTGTGGCAGTCTCTGTGATGTCAGTCATCAGTTTAACTCTCAAACAGAGTCTTGATGCCCATCAGCAGGTGCCATATTGGAAATACTGAACTAACTTTGGCTAAGTCAGGATGCCATGTCCTTACATGGGCATAACTTCATCCCTCGAACAGTGTGTGCTGATGGAGAAATAAGCTATTCAGACCCAAAGTATGCACTGAACTAAGTTGTAAACATGTTCATTTTGCTGTAGAAATCATTTTTTTTGTGTTTCCTCAAGTGGACTCTCAGAGAACTGCAGTCTTTAGCACTTCTACATAAGCTTCATATTTTCAGTGCAGATGTTTCTGCTTGCTGCAGCAATCTGGCCCACTTGCTACTCTCCTTTCATCTAATTTTTCAGGTAATGTCTTCTCCTCTCTTCTTTGAAACTTAGTCAAAAACTTTGGATACAAACACTAAGCTTTGTTGTTATTTGTTTGAGGTCACTCCACAATATACATAACAAAAATACCTGAGTTATAACTGAGCCAGGGACATAAATACCAATACTGTCACCTCTGAACAAATTTCACAAGTGTTTCCTTTATCATGACATCAGGATGATTCAAATAGACCTTGTAGATGCAGAAATATACTCTTTTCAATCTGGGTGTGCCATCTTACACAGTGAGTTCCTACAGTTCACAAAAGGGGCTCTTATGTTTCATTGGTTAAAAGTAAAGACCGATCTTGCTTTGAAAATACTTCGTACTACTTTTAGATAAGATTTTTTGAGATTTATTTCTCCAACAAAGCAAAATAACTTCATTCTTCACTTCAAACTCCACTACAACGCTTTCATTTTTGGTTTCATTATTTCCTCACATTTACTTTTCAATATGTAAAAAAATTGTATTTCATCATGAATTGTGAGCTGAGACCGTAAGTTTGTAAACGTGCCATGTTTAGACAATGTTTTATCGCCTTAACACGGGAGCAAGAACTGGGATGAGGGCAGCGACTACGACATCATGGGGAGGCCTCTTGAAGTCCAGGCTTTTTTGTCTTGAAGCTGATCAGTCTAAGATAAGCTTCTGTGTGCACAAAAAGGTCTAACTTTTTTTTAACATCTTTCTACAGTTCTACAGTTTCATTTGGTAGACCCTTTTGTCCAAAGCAATGTACAACACAAGCAAGAATTTAGACGGAAGGAAAGACCTTAGTTGGTGCAACAAAGTGCTACAAGTGCTTTTGCTGCAGGTGCTGCCATTAAATGCAAGCAAATTTTGTTTGTTTTTTCCCCATGTAGAATAATGTGTCCATAACACTAACCACAGTTAATCACTTTAACAACATTTAATGATCAGTGCTAAATATTCAGGAAGAGCTGGGTCTGAGACCGTGCAACTCGTTCAACTCCTGAAGACAACGAGGAGAAGGGTCAGCTTAGGTGCTTAAGTGTTCCCTGAACAGATGAGTCTTCAGAAATCTCTTCGAAGTACAAAGGGACTCTGTGGAACATACAGACTTAGATAGTTCATTCCACCATTTGGGGCAAAGCAGAGGAGAAGATTCTGGCTAGAGATTTAGAGCATCTTTCACAAGCAGAGCAAAGTGGGCAAGAAGGGGTGTAGACCTGGATGAGGGACCCCAGGTAGGCAGGAGCCATTCTTGTGAATGTTTCGTGAGCCATCTTTGCTTGAAATCAATCAATTGAAACTTGGTCCTCTGTCCTGAGAAGCTATAGACAACAGTAAAATACTGTATTGCTCTATAAAGATGACGCCTCTTATTCTTTTCTTTTCTTATTTATTTATTTACTTTCCATTGTTTGGACTGCATAAGAAAAGATTTTGCAGGTTAATGGATGACTCATAGACCTTTTATAGTATAAAGATGATTTCTACTCACAGCTGAATGAAGGACATATTGCAATTCAGAGCATTAAAAATAATTACAATCAACTCAATATGGACAAAAAGTTAAAGGGCAACTTTGTTCTGTCCCTTGTTATTTAGCTGGAGTTTGTCACAAGTTAACACAACCAGTGAAACCCTGTGTCTTTGCTCCTCATTTAGAATGGATGGATACTTACATAGGGACTCATTTGAACAATAAGTCCTTTCACTAATTTCTCCTCTCAATGACTTTATGAGTGAGCAGCTAATGCATCATTCTTCTCATTGACTAATGTCCTGCTTCATTTTGTCCTTTCCGCTTTGCCATCGCCCGCCGTGCAACACTGATTAATGCCATCACAGCAAATTAGATAGCCCAGGAACAACATGTTTATCATTTTCAAGCATTAAGAAAAGTACTTTCTTGCTTCGTTCCCTTCAGTGCATTCAAAGCAGTGGCCACATCAGGGTGATGTATGTATGTACAGAAAAGAGAGGGGGTATTAATTGGAAAATAAATGGAGATGTGGCCTTTCCTCTAAAGGTTGTGAGACAGAGGACAAGAGCTGAGATCCAGGGGCCTTCTTTGTAAGTCTTCAGATTCACAATAGCTGAGTATGATACATATATTACTATATAAAAGATATGATTGTTTAAAGTGAACATATTATTCATAGAAAAAAAATAAAGTTCAGACCTAATATCAATGGGTGAAGAGTTTAACTTCCAACATTCCAAAATCAGTGGGTGAAGTATTTTGAATGCTGTCTGGTTGACCACAGATTTGAAAAAGTATGGGTGTCAAACCTACGGTGTGTGGCCATTTCACTATGATTTTTGTAGAGATATCAATGGAGATTTATTTTTAGCTTGAAAAAGCATTAAGTCTCTTTTAACATATTCTTAAAAATATGTCATTACCAGCTAAATATTTTTTGAAATTGGCAACTTAATTACCTGTCATCTTCTTTATGTAGATCTGTGGCCCTCACAGGGATCAGTATTGGTCATAAGTAGATGGGAGGAGTGGCTGTCAGAGCACAGAGTGAGGATCCAGCTATCACCTTGAAAAAGCTATTGAAAACAATACTGATCACTGGACATTCTATCTTTTTTTTCTTTGTTTGAGTAGCTGTGTTTTTTTGTTTTTTGTTTAAAGAGGCTAATATTAAACTGCAATACCACCTTTTAAACCTTGCTAGTCCAATGAGTTACAATGGCAGCCTCAGGTATTGACAGAAAGAGAGCAAGCACTCAGATATTCTCATATCATTTTCATCCTCATATCATGCTGTGAACGTAGCCTGGCATTGGTATGTTCTTACCCAATGTTCCCTCTCCCGGGCTGTATATCACATCATAAAGAATACATAAACCCCCTCTCCAGAAAAAAAAAAACTACCCAGTCTCCGAGGCATCAGTGCTGAGCCCTGTTCTCTAAGTCTGCACAGAAAAAGAGCTCAAACAAAGAACTTTCCTTAGAAAGAAAAAGAAGAAAAACAACATCGCTCAAACAAAACAAAAAAAAATCTAGAGACAATGCTAATAACTGTAAAATATGAATGGTGACTTGACATATTTGCAAATGCGCTGAGAGGCGCCCTACTAAACGCGATAAAATGAGAAACCAATGGCATGGAAGAAAGCGGTTGTGGGCCCCCATCTCTCGCCATTAGATGTTCAGTGGAAGCTGTCAACAGAAGGCGCATTTGCCTGCCAAGCTCCCTCTCTGACTGAGCTCTGTGCCTGCAGCACGCCCCGAGCTCCTCTTTGACTCAAAGGCTTCATTTCACTTCTTTTAGCCTCATTCGCATGTGCTGCTACACAAAAACCCAGCTCGCTCACAGCCTGCCTCTCGTGTGTGTGCGTGTATGCACCCGGTCCTGTGTGTGTGTGTGCTACTCTGTGTCTGTCTGTGTGTCTTGCATGTGAGTAAATCACTAGGTGCTGCCTGGATCCTCACTCTGTGCTCTGACAGCCAAAAAGCCACTGTGACCGGAGCACAGAAAGAGACCAGGGGGCAAAGACCATCATTATAGTTTTCTGCTGCTGTTAGCATGGTGCTAGCTCTCCATTACTGAGAGACTTCAGCTGGAACTCACTATGATATGTTGTAAATTAATTCCTCATTGGTGTCTTAATAAATGTGGGGCACTGGTATCAGACTCAAGGATCAACAGAGTGATGAGTTGTCACTTACATATGTGACATATGTGGCATTTCTCTTAAAGGGGTCACAGCTTAAAACTTCAGTATTCTAAATTAACTTTAAAAACCTGTACACTTTAACAGGGAACACAAGGGCGACCCTGTAGGGTCAATCTGTAGCAACAGTCAAAATAAGGTGCAATGTTTAGAACTTTGTGGTCTTTTTGAGAGTCATTAATATGAACACTGAAATTGCGAAGACTTGCAAGGCTGATATATAGAGGGATTATCAGTCTTTGTCATCATAAAGATGCGCACGCATCTCGACCGCAGAAGCAGCATTTAGCTCCATTCATTCAGACGAGTTAGCGTTTTTTAAACACTTTATTTAACCTGTTAGAAGCATCAAAATGTACGCTTTTTTCTGTGGACAGCTGTCATAAACAATACTACACAACATAGGCAACTTCTGTCAAGTTTCGACCGTTACAGCGCAGCCGGTGGTTCGCCGTTAATATTGACCATGCTAACTGGTGACTTTCAGCCGACGGCAGCCGTAATTCACAGCAGAGTCACCACTCAACAGGGTCGCACTTTACACTGATACACCAGCGATGTCTGCGTGTGTGTAATTAAATGTGTATTCTTTATCCAACCTCAATTAACCGGGTTTGACTGCAAACAAGCACTAATAACTGCTCATACTCAAAATACAGATTTGACTTTGCTTATTTAATGAAAAAGTTGGTTTCGGGCTGGGGTTCGGACCAAACATGGACTCAATATGGACAGTAAATAATTAGTGAACCCATAAATTATGATTAACAGAAACAGATTTATGACCAAAGTAAAATTAGGTACACATAGTAAAACCATGTTTACATCCTGGTATGTCACAGTATGATAAGTGTCCACAGATAATGCAGCCATGAGCATTGAGTGAGAGTTGTGTTTCCTCTCTGGGTACAAGCTGGGTTTCTCTGCTAAAGACGTCTGTCCACCTAATATCTGTTCACTTGTTGATCTCTTCTGTCCACTCACTGCTATTCCATAAACCTGGGAGCATTTTGTCGTCCGTCAAAGTGATGACATTAGGTTAAAAAATGTGTTTTTGGATGGTTAACTCCGCCGATGTTGATAAACAAATAATCCCTCCATAGGGGGACATAATCAGGCTTTGAGTGACATTGCAGCAGGACTTTGAAGTAGAAGACAACCAATGAACTGTAGGATGTAAGAGTGCAGTCTTTCAGTTAGTTTCAGTCAGAAAGGTAAAGGCTTTGAATTGTCTGCAGAAACAGTGAAGGTAAGTAGAGGTTTCCCCAGTATGGGGATGCCACGTGGTAGAGCAGATAGTGATGGTGATGTCACTTCCTGGAGCTTGTATACATGGAGCCTGGGTCCACTGAACATGGCAGTTTATGTTGTGGGGCTCTGTTTGTGGATATGATGGATGGTGGAAGCTGACATGGGGAGAGTTGGCTCTGGGACATCAAAGCTACCTGTTGAGCCTCCTTGAGGTGTTGTGGGCCTGACTCATATAAAGGCAGGTGTCACTTGATAACCCCAGTGATGTGCCAGCTTTTGCTGTTTATCCGTCTGCATACTTGTGTGTTGGAAGATATTTGCAGCCTTTGGTAGGTTATAAAATTTAGAGATAAAATTTTGTGTCTTGGTCCTGTCGGGATGTGCATATCCACCAGCTTCATCTACATTACCTTGTTTTTGTTTTTTGTTTTTTTTTCACCCAGTAACCAACCAACCAAACTAACAAACAAGCTGGCAAATAATATTTATTCAAAGATGATTTTATAAGTTTGAAAAAGATTTACTGTGTGGCTCAAGAAAGTTCTTCCGATTTCATTGAATTGTTTAATTTATGGTCAAATCATGGTAAAACACTACCCTGCTTATTTCTAAGATACACTTAATATTTCCATTAAAGTTATAGTTGGACAAGGTGAGCAAGATGTCTTCAGGGTGATTTGAGTGTGCCTTTTGTCTTCATTTAGCTCTTCTTTATCTCAGTTACTACAACTTTACGACTTAAATACACCAGATGCATCTGTGTTTCATCCAAATCAATCTGTCAATCTACACTGGACCTGTTCTGTTGCAGTACGTCTGCATGGCTGGTCTGTCTCTTGGAGTGGGAAGCGCTGGAATTTCTTGGTCTCGTGACTCCAGCTGTCTGTTAGTCATGCACCTTGTTGGACTGAACATACAGCCAGTGTGAGTTGGCAAACACAGTCAAGACGCAGCGCAACGGAGTTGCACTGCAGATGTATCCAGTGTATTTCAGGCGTAACAGATGATTAAGGCAAAAGTCACAACTTTCAACACACACCCTAGTATCACTACCCCTGATCTTTCCAGTTGCTGTGTTGCTATCAGGAGCAATTTAGAGGTACACTCACCAGCTCTGCTTCTGTTGCCTGGATTACATAACAGGATCTTACATTTAGATATGCTGTTTGCTTTAAGAATGCTCATGGACACTAGTGTTTTTGCCTCTGTGTCATCAAGCAGAGATCAGTTGTGCCAAAACACGATATCATATGTGCGATCAGGTTGTCCTCAGTCTTGCTTCTGCCATACACCATTAATAGACATTGTAATGTAGTTTGACCAATCAGGATCAAGTATTTGAAACAAGAGTCGTACTATAAAGAAAAACAAGTAATAGGTTAGGGATAATGTATGGTGAGCAGGTGTTTGTGCTGATTAGAATAATAGGGTGAGCTGGACCCTGAGAAATAGGCAGTATAGTGCCCCTAAAATAAAATCAAGGTAACATGAACATGTTTTCCTACTGTTCATTGTTTGTGCTAAAGATACTTTTTGGCCACATTGTTTGCAGGCAGAGGTGAAATATGCCAGAGCTCCTTTTCACAGATGGCTTAAGATATTTAACATGAAGGATCCAGCCACTGACTTTGTTGTTGAGAACTATTCAGCACTTTTTTAAGGATTTTAGATTGAATGATTATTTTTTTCATGGAGTTGGGTAATGACATTAAAATGAATAATAGTATCCCAAAGATTAAAAAAAAAATGATGTGCATTCATGAAGTTGTTACATAGAAAGACTGTTTAAATATCTTTTCAAACCTGTATTTTACTATGTTTTCCCCATTTCCTCCTTTATATCAATGTAAACAGCCTTATAGCTTACACAGATTTATCTGATTTAATAAGGAATTGTCACTAATAAGCCACTATTTGGAAAATGGCTTCCTGTGTCTTTTTAAGCATTTGACTTCCTAACACAGTAGCTGTCCTCTGGCCAGTCTGTCTTTGGCTAGCAGCCTGAGGGTCGGACCAGTGGAGTGGAAGTTGAAGAGGGCTGTTTGAACGTAATAGGTTTTGACTGGCATGTGTTACACGCTTCACTGCACCATTGATTGAGTGCTTGTTTGCTAAATCACTGCTGGTTTCCCCTGTCTGGTAGGCCTGTGACACGTGTGGTCACTTCTGCACTGTACAGAGAAAAAGAGGGGCCGGTGAAACCCCACTGACCCAGAGAGGACAGAAGTTAAAAATGACAGAGGACAACCAAAAATAAAAGACGCAGACTGAAGATGGCTTAATAGCTTCACTTCTTTTATTTTTAAACTCACAGGATCAGAAATCTATTTATCCCCAAATCCTAGCAATGTGGACCCTCCCATGGACTCTCAGCATAACACCCATCCTCCCTCCCTCATCTTCCTCCCTCCCATTTCACTCCTCTGCTGCCCCCACCCCCTCCCCTGTTTCAGACATGCTTTTTACAGCTTGAAAGGATGTGGCAGAGGAGGGAGGGTGGTGTCATGGGTCAATGTCACCCAGCCTGGCGTCCACTCAACGGTTGTGAATCGCTGAAAGGAGACGTTCTGATGGCCAACTTTTGCTTCTGCCATTTTCAAAGACAAACGACCCAGATCACCTAATCACATGCTGCTGATGTAAAACAAAACTACACATAAATGGATAGTTGAATTTGTTGTATTATGATTATTATTTCAGCTTGAGCACTGGTCAGTTGTCTTTTCCCTAAACTTTTAATTTAACAAAGTGAAATTTCATTTCTAAAAATGAAATGAAAGTAAATTAAGTTGAATAAAACAATTACTTAAAAAAAAACTCAGAAATCCTATTCTGCGCTCAGCTTTCTCAAGATTTATGACTCTAAAGGCTTATGCGCTGCTAAGACTAAGGTTGGTCATCCAAACTGAACCTGGTTTTCTGAGACACCAGTCTCAGGGTGTTTTGACACCTGTTGCTTGTTGTTTTGTCAGGGATACTCAAAGGTGGATTGTTAGGAGACGCTCTGAAACAGGTTGTTTTCTCCCTTTGCTTGGATTGTTTTGACGTGCAGTACATCACATACACAACTACAGTGCAATTTCACCTACTACTTATTAATAGCATTAAATCATTAGTCAGCATTACTTACCATCCCCATCCATTCAGACATCAGCCTTAAAGCTACATATAGCAACCCCTCAAGACTTGACTTCTGAGTTTGAGAGGGAAGTGTCCAACATTTCAACATGTTTACAGTGTGATGGTGAGCTGTCACACAGTGATGACAGCACTGAGCTCAAAGCTCTGCTATACTTAACCCCAAGAAGACAAAGCTGCTAGCATAACTATGGATTTGTGGTTTTGTTTTATTATTGACAGGTTGTTGTTTTTTTTTTCTTTTTTTTTTCTTTTTACTTAAAAACTGCATGTGAAAACCAATTTTCATGAGCGTAAAGCATAAACCAGTGTGTTGTTTTACGTCATTCTGGTCTATTTCCCTCTTTAATTTTGGATCTCTGGTTAATAAAATACCAAATCTAGCTAACCCAGCGCCTGGAGACCTACCCTACATCCAACCTTGGGAAGTCTCGGCGAGTAAACAGTGTCTTTGCTGATTACAACGCCTCTTTCTCTCTTTCTCTCGGCAGCCCAGGGTAAACTAAAACACTTTGATCTGCTATTGATTGTCTCCCTCCTCCTCCTCAGCCCTACGCATCCTTTTCTAGCTGCTGTTTAAACACAGGTGAGTCAGCCAGCGGCCCGAGGCAGTGAAGCTCAAACCAGTGGCGCGCTGCCTTGTTTATAACACTGACCACAGAGGTTAATTGGTATCCTCTTGGTGCTGTAAAAATTGTAATTATGTTTAATGAGATCCGAGGTGCTGTTTTCAGAGAGAACAAAGATGCAGAATTATACTTTTGCTGGACTGAGCAGTGTGACAAGATGTAACAGATTAAAGAGTTTCAGATTGTCAGGTAAAAAGAAATACAAAGGATAGGTCAAGGCAAAAAAGGGGGTTTACTGAAAAACTAAATCAAATTAGATTAATAGTTTACCTTTGCTGGTGTATCAAGGTATCAAGTATGACAACATGTGTGCTTTTATTAAAACACGTCTGTGTTATTACTTTTATGATGCTTTAAACAGAGTAACTAAAGCAAAATATAGTCACCTTGTGTCTTTTCCAAAGTGTGGGTTCATTTATAAACTTCAGAATTATTCAAAAGCAAAGTGTGAACAATAATAATGGTTTAATAACTGTTGCAATAATGTTTCAATTATTAAAAAAAATAAAAATCCTCCAAGCTGTTGTACAGTTAAAAAAGTTTTCTAATTCTTCCAAATGGCTTCTGAAGTTTGGATATCAGCGGGGAATCCTTAGTTTTTGTCCCTGTAGAGATACCACACTTCCTCTAGACTGACGACAAAGTGGTTCAAGGAAAAACCTCAGGAAAGGCAGATTTAATTTTCAACATTTACAGCTCTGACAGCCCACATTAAACAAGGTAAATGTGTTTTTGCAACTGGTGAAGCAGTGAGACTGACTTCATAGGCAAACCTTAATGAATAGGTAATTTGTTCAAACACTTAAGACATGTTCATATTTTTTGGGAGAAGAAAATCCTTTAATCTTCAGAGTGGATGAAGTGATGCTCAGCAAACATCAGTTTGATGCGAGAAACTAGAATTCAACAGGCTTCCCTCTGGAATCATGACCATCCTCTGGTAAACTTTATCAAGCAGTTTCAGCTGTTCAAACAATATTCATATTAGAATTTAACCAATGGGTTCACCAACTCTATGTTTTAAAGTTGTTTGTAACTTTACATTACTACACTACAGTTGTAAGAAAATGTATAACTTGATGCAGTCTTGAATTTATAAAAACTTCTCAACGCAGCCTGTGATAAAGTCTCCTTAAGTGTGTTTCCAACTCTCAGCTTTTCTCACATCAGTGTTTTCCAAAGCTTTGTAAAAAAAAAAATCAATAAAAAGGAAAAAAGAGACGTTGTAGGTTAAATACTGTAGAAAACTATTTAAAAAAATGGTCCCTATTTTTTAACCTTTGTTTTAGCCTGTAAACCACTATAATTTTCAACCATGAATGTGGTCAGATAAACAATCAGACCAGATTTAAACCACCTTTTGGTTCCCCACCTGTTATCATTCACAACATAAAGCTGTTTTGGAGCCCCTTCTTCACAACAGAGGTCAATAATGTATGAATGTGGTGCTGTTTTGGTTCGCCATTGCTTCAAAGCTCAGCTGGAAGTGCAGAACTTATGATCTGTTGGTGAGGCATTTGAGCAACCTTGCTTTCAAGTCCACGGGCCACAAGTTATATAGATTTTACTCAACTCATGTTGCACATCAGAAAACACTCCATTAAGTAGTTTTAGCAGAGTAAGTTGTGAAACAAACTGAAAAACCATCTTATTTCTGTGGCTTAGATAATATAATTTTGACAGCCATTGTATGGGCTGCATAAACTGTAGTTAAGATTCAAAGAATGGCAAAACTTCCAGTGGTAATTCAGTGGCTGCAACTGACTCAGACCTTGGCAAGTTGCGTCTCCTGGACCACATCTGGCCCTTGGGGTATCCCTGTCTGGTCCACACAAAGTAATCAAGCCCTGCAAGTGATGACATTCAACAAATCCAAATACATTTCCTCAGTCGCTGATGATCACCTCTCAGCTGTCCTTGGCGTAGCCACCTCAGAAATTCAGTGATTCCATTGCACTTGTTTGAGCCCAAGATAGACAAGATTTTTCTCACTTGAAGAAGTCAATTGAAGTTAAAGACATTCAAAGTCTTATTGTTTTGTATAAAGTGCTTCGGCATTTGTGGAGAATGATTATTTAAAATTAAAATGAAACACTGATGCAATGATTTTTTGTTTTAACAGTGTATAACTTCTAGAAGAGTATTTTGCTATATAACCTACTCCACAATTTCACATTTTTACAAAATATCATTATTCTTCTGGTTACCAGTAGCTGCTAGCCAAAGTATATAAATAAATGTATTTTATAATGGGAAAATAGTGACTATTGAGCAGAACTAAGTTCACGCTACTGTTGGTGCGGCTCTCTGACACAATTCAGGTTTCCCTCATAAAAATGAATTGCCCACCCCTGAAATCTTTCTCTGTACTTCATATCCATGATTTGTTACATGCTCCTGTCATTTTTCCTGCCCTTGTAGCCAGGAAAACACAGAGCAGGACCCCAAAGGGCCGAGGCCACATGAAAGAATTAAGGAATCAATCAAAGCTCCAGTAGCAATGAGATCTATCGCGTGTTTTGTTTTTGTTTGGCATTGTTGTCTGATGTAGTGTCTTCAGAGCTTTAAGTGTCATGTGACTGCACTCTCCTAACCTTAATGAGAATGTGCAGTAAAGAAGTCACTGTGCAGTTTGTCTGTTTTTATGTTTTTTGTTTTTTTTTCATGTGCAGCATGTCTGTTTCATTTCTCTCTCACACCTCTACGTGAGCGAGGGGGTGCAGCTGTGAGATGATGAAGTTTCAGGGAAAGGTGGATGTGCCATCCATTACAGGAGGTGGAAAGGTGCAGATAAATCACCTTATCAGCCCTGCCTTCTCCCCACTGAGCTGAGGGAGCAGAGCAAGAGGGAAATCCATCAAGCTCCACAAATGGGACATGACTCAGAGATCACTGTGCCTCTGTGCTGGGCTCTGTATATACCTTACACTGGCTTTGTCATTGGAGAGTAACTCTAAACAACTGACATGTGGACAGAATCGTATAAGATGCAAAACGACCCAGTGAGAACTCACATCCTCAGCGCAATATACTCAAGGCTTCCAGGACAGTGCACATACGATAACACCTGATGAGTAGTTTCTCATAATACTGAGCACTTAAGTTCCTTAAAGGTGGCGAGAAATGATGAAAAGGAAGATGCTGCAAAGGTCCATGGAAATATTTCGGTCGTCACAACGGTTAGTTTCTAAGGATTTGATTTTATCACATTCCTCAAGAAAGAGGAAGAAGACACCTAGTATTATTTTACATGGGATCCCAGAACTCCCAGAGTACACATGTCTACATGTGTATTGTATTCCTGCACAGGAAATGTGTGCAAAGCTTTGTCTTCTCAATCAAATTCAGTACTGATAACCAGACTACAAGTAAAATAAGAACACAATTTTGCAGATAATATCTTTTTTTGTTCTCTGCAAGTTCCGTCCATAAAATCTGTCAGCTGTGAGCTCTTTTTAATGTATTCAAGGCTCTTGTCAGTGTGATTGAATATCCTTGTTGTAAGAAGCACAAGGCCAGATTTTGATGACAAAATTGTTCTTGTGTCTATCTGTCGTCCAAATATACCATAATGATACATTAGCATTTATCTGTACATTTGCCAAGTTGCTCCTTTGACTATCAGGGTTGTTCTAAGGTGACAAATACCTGAAATGTTTTAACACACTAAGCACAAAGTCCCTCAGAAGACATCCCTCAGAAGACAGTCAAAATGAGCAGACTCAAACACGGTTATACAGAATCTCAATCTGCAGGCAAAAACTGCCTAATTCATCAGCTGATGGTGGCTAACGTTAGCAGAGCTAGCAGAACCATTCTTTAGTCATCCTAGCAGCTTCATGACTACCTGTCCTGGCTGGTTATGGATTGCTCCAGCCGAATGGTCATGTTAATAAGCTACAGCCTACATACAACTTCGGGGTTGTTAATACAACAATGGTTTTAGAGTGAAATGCACAAGTAGGCCTATTCACGCATTTCGGCCTTGCGTTTACATGAAAACAGCATTTTAGCCGACCGAAAACTCAAATTTTTGAAAACGGCCTCCTAAGTGGAAATTTTCTGAAATGCTGCTGACACTGTTGCCATGTAAACAGTAAGCCTGTGTTTTCAGTGGAAATGCCGACGTCACACTCCGCTTTGCGCAAGCGGATACAGCAGGACAGCAGTACAACACTACCTTTATTACGATTACCGCGATCTACCATGTTACCATGTAAAGGGGGCCTTCATCTCAGTTTTCTAGATTAAAATACTGTCAAACAACATCAGGATCATTGATCGTCATCAAGATTTGTTGCCAAGAAGCAATGGTACAACATAGAAATAACTGACCATACACAAGTTGCCTTGTTTTTTCGTGTTCTGTTTTTGACAGGCATTTTTGGCTACCTATAATGAAAAAACAAATTTTATCAGTTCAACTGACAAAAAGTTCTTGTGACAACTGTCGAGGGTGACACAGTTTAATTGTTTAGCAGACAAATCATATACAATGGTATTAACTATAAATAAAAGTGATCATTGGAAAAGCAGGTCTCACTAGAAGTCCTTTATCATAAAAGTAGTGACACCTGAATTTCCAGATGTTATATTTTCTTCAGAAAGCCTCCACCTAAGACATTTTAATGCCGTCTCCCAGCTCGTGTGATGGGTGTGTTATGTTAATGACTTAACTCTAAGATCTCATCCATCGACTAAAAGCATTTTCCACTCCCTTTTCATTATATTTTCTTTGTAACTGGCATAAAGATGTGTAATATTGAAGCTACTAGTACTCTCGTGTCAAAATGAGAAATCCTCTCTTAACCAATAAAAACATGGTACGACACTTCTAAGGCTGCGTTTAACATGATATATCAATGCCATGCCATCCATCTAGCTCATCATATGTTCATCTGTTTCCCATGATCTCCTTCATCTCACCACACATCCACAATTACTGTACAGTGTGCACCTATGGCTCCTTCATACTAGGTTGCTAAGCAACAATAATGACAGTGACCTTTTAGAAATCAGTGGGATATGTACCACCAGTGGAAGGGGACTACAGCACACACACACACTTGTGGGGCCTCTGTGTTTACCATCAGCTAGCAGACCAAACAGGCTGACACAAAACTGAACACATGCAAAAAACACACACCTTCACATACGATCACGAGCAGGCATTAAGCACATTTTTGCCCTTGAGGAAAGCAGAGGAGTTAGTGCTTCCCTGCTAGCTCTGAATGTAGCAGCTTGTCACCACACCCCCTCAATGTAAGAACAGTCTATTGGTATTCAGCTGCACAGGTATCTAAGAAAGCAAAGCCTTTTAAACATCTTAACCGCTGTTTGTTCTGTCTCTAGAGGGCATGTGCAGTACACAGGGGGTTTGGGAATAGACAAGGAGAATTGCAAATTTGTTTTGCCAGCTACATGTGCTCTGTAATTCCATCTCTGAGCGTTAGAGCCAAGTCTGTTATGTTTATACATAAACACACACAAAGGTGGGATGTTTTGTTTAATTCTTAGAAGATTTGGGGTTGTTTAGTTGTGATTAATGACTTCTTCTCTGGAGAAACAAGATGCAGACATCAGATAGGACGCAGATTTGTGTTGTTTTTGTTGTTATCTGTATTTGTTGTATATCTGAGTAGAATGAAAGCAGCACGAGCAAATGAAACAGGGTTTTATCATAGGACAGCATCCGTATTAGATCAGGTTTATTTGATTACTTTTGAATTGGGGGCAAATTTCTAATAGAGTACAGGAGACATTCTCTTGATATTTGGTTTCCAACAAATAACCTGTGAAGATAAAAATCCAAAAGTATGAGTATGCAGCTTTCCAGTCACTAAAAACTAGTTCTGTGATTAAAAGTTAATACTTTGGTGTTGTATAGAGTCTACATACAACAAAGTAGAAGAAAACTATGCAGGGCCCTTCCACTGTGTTTGGTTTTGCTTAAGGATCGATGGTCTCAGGATTGACTGGTGCACCAAAGAATGATTCACTTTTGTTTATTTATTTATTTATTTATTTATTTATTTATTCATTATTTTTCTAAACATGGTTTCCCATTTCTCAGTTTTAGGGTTGACCAATGATATTCATTGTTTCAAGCTTTATTAGAGGTCTTTTGAGGAGCTTTAATGTGATCGTGAAATGGACTTAATGCTTCTCTGTGACCAACAACAGCAAACAAAACCATCAGTATCAGTATTGATGTTGTATAATGTTCAACTTTTGATGCCTGTAACCACTCCAGTTGGGGTAGATGTCAAACCAAAATTCCTGAGAGACAGCCTTTCACAGATTTTTCTCAGCGAAACATTTACATCACGGATGTGCATTCACCCTCACTAGTCGGCTCTAAAACCACTACAAGGTCAAACACGAAAAACTTGATATTTTCTTTAGCATTTCAAAATGCTGTTCAGATGTTTTTCACTTAGGAGCTTTGTCAATCCGAAAGATCCCTAATTTACACTGAGTGATTCATTTAACCATAAAGAAAGCAAGATGAGATTTTTCAACAAATCAGCATATTTAAGGCCAAGTCTGGAGCAGTTGTCCCCCAGTCTTTACAGGTCCCATATTATGCTCCTTTTCTGCATTTTAATATGGATCATTGATGTCTTCATGAAATGGTAGTAACATGTTTTGATCCAAAAAGCCAATAAATCAAGTACAGCAGCATTGTTTCCAGGCTCTCATAGCCCGTCTGTTCAGAACGGTCTGATTTAGTGGGCGTGACCTTCATATGTAAATGAGCCACCGCTGATACTGCCCCGCTCTTCCCCGTCACTGAGAGCGGCGGCAAGAGCTCTGAGTGCACAATGTTTAGAAAACAGCAAAGCTTGTTTACCGTGACATTACAGGCTAAAACAACAGGCTATCCACGGCTAAAGTTAGCATCCTGAAGCTAACACAGAGACAGGGGGGACACTGAGGAAAAGCTCTTTCATCTGCTCCACAGCACACAGCATTTAAAATACTCTCATTTCCAGGGTCAGAGGTTTGTTGGTGGATGGTTGGTAACGCGCCTGGATTCAGGACCAGTCTATTTGCTAGCCCTCTGTTGTACTGTCAAAAGTTGGAAAAGCAGTCGGCCGTGAAGTGACCAGCACACACATGCACAGTTTTACTGAGTGTAGCTGGCACATTTCCTTGACAAATGAACTCTAGCCACTTAGACTTGTCTTCTTCTGAGATGGGAAGCTTGTGCATGGAACAATGTGGCTGTTTACAGCCAAAAACAAAGCAGTGATGGCTCTTCAACTTTGGCATATTCCTCCCCGCTGCTGGAGAGAAATCTCTCCAGCGGCGGGAAGAGGGGTGAGCGGGGAGGGGGTTCGGGGGTATCTGCTGTGGTGGACCAATCAGGTCAGACTTGCTCCTGATTGGTCAAAAAAGGGAATCGCTGACGACGGCAAATCCCCAAAATCCAAACAGCTCGTTTTAGGTCAGGATTTTACATTCATAAGAACAACTAAGTACAGGTTTTGTCATTAAATATGACATTTTGTGGGCTGGGAGGAAAGCCAAAGACCCACAAATTTCACTAAAAGACTTCATTAAGTGATTTTTGCATAATATGGGACCTTTAAGCAGATACTGGCATCATGTGGTTTTACAGTACTGTGGGGCACTCATAATCACAGCTAATCAAACTAGTCACCCAACTCCCACTCCTCAAAAGAAAAAAAAGAAATAAAGAAAACAATGAGGAACAGGATGTACTTACAGGGACTGTGAGGACTGTTACAAGTGGATCAGAGCGACACCTTTGGTCTGGAGTCGCATGCAGACTGGTGTGATGAAGTAACTCTGAACAAGGTGTGTGTTTGTTTTGAAAAATAAATGGAGATCAGATCCTCTATTTAACACAACTTTTCTCTGTTCAAGACACCTTTTTATCAGATATCACATGACAAGGTAATATATTTAACAGTTACGTAGTGCTATGGTTTGAAACGTGACAATAAGTAAACGTACGTTTGTACCGTATTTTGGTAGCCTGCTATATATTTGGCCGCACTGACAGCCCTGCTCTGAGGTGTTTCTGTAATGTGTAATGTCAGTGAATGCTCATTATGCACCATCAGAACTCATCTACCAAGCAGAGCTAACACAATCTCACTTTTCATTTTATTGAAAGACACTCAAGTTTGAACAGACCACTGCAGAATAACTGCTGCATGTGGGTTGGAAATGAACATTGTCACAAACAGCTTAATCTGGGTCTTAGCCCTTAGCTTGTGTTTTAGCAATTACCTTGTGCCCTTTCACTCTTCCCTTTAGCTCTCTTCTTTCTTTTTATCTTAAAATCTGTTTTTCAAATCTGTTTTGAAATCTATTTTAATCTTTTGTTTTTTTGTTGTTGTTTGTTTTACTGTATCTTTTTAATTAATCTCATTTTTAATTGAATTTTGATTGTTTTCTATAATTTGTTCTGCCTGTAAAGCACTTTGAATTGCATTGCTGAAATGTACTATAGAAATAAACTTGCCTTGCCTTGCCTTCAGCTCTTTTGTCCTTTTACTACCAGCTACAGGTTTTTTGTTGTTTTCAGCAGAGAAAAATACAAATCTCTCTTCTCACTACTAAACTTTGTCAGCTGGCGTGGTGTTGTCATAGAGACTTTGATGTGCTGTAAATCAATACAGTCCTGTCCCACCGGAGAGAGAAGCTAAGATATAGCATTGTAGAAATAACCCATATTGGTGCTGATAATCCAATTCTAAATTGTGGACACAATCAGGCATATCTAGAGGGAAACATTTTGTAAGCTCACTAAGAAAGCCCTCTGACCTTTTC
The DNA here is from genome assembly GCF_033239565.1 of Halichoeres trimaculatus. Lineage (NCBI taxonomy): Eukaryota > Metazoa > Chordata > Actinopteri > Labriformes > Labridae > Halichoeres > Halichoeres trimaculatus. Next base: position 25,650,583 of record NW_027437180.1, read on the forward strand.
ACAGCAACAAGTGGTTTTTAAATGGTTTAAATCAACTCAGTAATCACGTTCTTTATTTTCTGACTGCCTTCTTGAATCCTATTAGTTAAACCTCTTAAGTGTAGATAGGAAATCAAACAGTATGCCAGTGCTAAGCTACCAAAGAGCCAGATTGGGATAGTTAAGAAGCCAATTTCAGCCCAGAAGCTGCAAGTTCAGTCTGTCAGTAGTAAATGGTCTTGGTTATTCTTGTCACAGTGCGAAAACAAAACAAAACACTGCAACCAGTCAGGATTGAGGTCTAACCATGCAGCGCTTTTTCATGACATTATTATGTATGGCAGGCTTAACTCTCAGTACTGTTGCTGTTCATGTTTTACAGTTCAAGCTATCTGATGCCTCACTTAAGATCAGCGCAACAGGGACTGGCTTAAATGAAAGCAGCAAAAGTTCCCCAGGCAGGAAGTGTAAGAGAACAGGAAACCTTCAGTGTGTCTGTCTCTTAAGTCCCGGGCATGCATCTGAATGACAAACCTGTGTGTCTGTCCCCCTTTTAAGAAATCCTTTACAAGTGCTGAGACACTGGGGCCCTGCTTGTGGAGGCTGTATATTTCTATTCATAATTGATGACCCGGACCCAGACAGACAGCACACTACACATGTAATATGGATTCACTCCTGGTTTCAGATGCATGCCCTCGTCTGGACTTGACTCTGAGCCATCATTGTGTGTGGAGAGGGAAGGGTGTATGTGCAGGTGTGAGTGTGTGTCTGCATGTGTAACTTGTGCATGTGTATGTGTGTGTGTGTGTGTGTGTGTGTGTGTGTGTGTGTGTGTGTGTGTGTGTGTGTGTGTGTGTGTGTGTGTGTGTGTGTGTGTGTTATATGGTTGTTGCAACCCTAAAAGTACACCGACCTTGTGTTTCCCAGCTGAGCTTCGACGTATGCTTTTGACTGCTAATCCTTGATTTGGTTTTAGTTTTATGCTTTTTTTTCAAGCATTACATCGATTCACTTTTATACACTTCCTGCACACATGAGAACCTTGACCATACATAGACACACAGTGGGCTAGCTATTAGTTTCGTTGATTCCTGGGGACTCATTGATCAGATAACTAAGTCCTGGGGCTTTTGTTTGGTCTCACCTTACTGCCTTTTTCCTGTTTTAGTGAAGGTTCATTTGAGCACACCTTGTTTTTCCAGACCCCTGCTCTGTTTGGTTTTGTGCATGATGCAATCCATTACCTGTAAGAGTGCAGAGACGCTGATACTACAGCCCCAAGAAAGATGACGATATGACTACAAATTTTCCTGTCATTTCCTCTTCATTTCTCTAAATGAAGTGAACATTGTTTATTCTTTACAACAGTTCTTGCAACTTCCACATACATTTTTTTTATTTAGGTGAAACATCCATATTTTTAGACTGTGATCTTGTCCATTGTCACTTTTAAAAAATACAATGAAATATAAAACATTTTAATTTAGAAAAAAAATAGAAATCAATAATTGATAACCCTGATTCAGTTAGCCCAATTTTCAGATCCAGCTGCCAAGTGTTTTGTCTTCATCAGCCTTTCATTTCTGTTGGTTGTTGTGCTGGATATATGTTCACACATTGATGAAATTTTTCTAAATCTGCTTCTGTTTGTCGATTTATGGAAATAAAGTCAAGGATTTGGCATCTATAAGCTCTGCTACCCTTTTCGATCACCCTGTTTTATTTTTGTCTTCTAACCACAGCTATAATAGTTTTGGATGTGTCATTATAATTTAGTTTTAGTTAGTTTTGACATTTTTTTTTCTCATTATAGTTTAGTTTTGATTAGTTTTAGAGCGGGCATTCTAGTTGTTTTTTTTGTTTTGATTTTTGCAACAAGGCTTAGTTTTAGTTTAGTTTCATTTTAGTTTTAGTTTTTTCATACCTTATTTGTCAGGTGTAAGATTCAAAGAGGTCAACGTAAATATTTTGTAATACTGTTTATTTTCAAGTCCAACATAGTGCTCACTGCTCAGTCAAAGCTGATACTGAACTGTTGGCTGCTGCCTTAAACACAAGAAACTAATATTAACTTTATATAAAAAAATATAAACATAAATTATATCAAAATAATGTTAGCATAAATTACATAAAAATAATACAAACTTAAATGATATGAAACAATACAATATGAGCTTTAACAATTAGAAACTTGGACTCTGTAACAATAAAGGCAGACCTGAAATACAGTTAAAGTCAGACTCACAAGCAATTAAACTATTACAGATGCTCTGATTTATTGCTCCACTACGTTTTGTCGCAGCACAGCGCACAGCCAGTCAGTGCAGTAAACAAGCACGTCCCAGTACGTCGCTGTGATGGTGCTGTACGGCACTGACAACTGCCTAAAACTGTCATAAAATTGGTTGGGAAAATGAATTAATCTAAATCCTAAAGTTAATTAATATTGTCAGAAACCATTACAAAGGACATTTTGATTTTAATTTTAGTAAGTTTTAGTTAGTTTTGTGAACACAAGATACAGCTTTAGTTTACTTATTGTTTTTGTTTTCTTGTCTAGTTTTTATTAGTTTGAGTTAACTGCAATTTATTTTAAATTTTAGTTTTTGTTTTTAGTTTTGTTTTAGTTAACTATTATAACCTTGCTTCTAACACTTGTGATTTTGATGATTTCTGCTGCTGATTGAAATAGAATGATTCATCCATTCATCCATTTATTCACTATAAAGGTCACTCGAAAAATCTTGTGGAAGGATAAGGCTTAAACTGAGTTGGAAACGTAGGAAAACAAGACTTAATTTTGAAAATGTCCATGAAATGGAAATGTGGAGTCATAGAGATGATCCCATGTTGCCCATATGCCTGGATGTAAAACCAAAGCAGCTCAACTTTAACTGTATTTTCAGTAACTTGTCAGGCAATAACCCTCCAGAAGTTGAATGAGGTGTGCCTGTGTTTGAATTCAGTAGCCAGTGAAATAGATCAACTATCATAAAGGTAGAGAGGCTGTTTTTAATGAGCTGGGTGCTACTGTGTTGAGAAAAAAAGAAAGTGACTCAAGAACAGCAGCTCATGCAGAGTTCTGATTGTCGATACAAGACCAATGTAGCTCAAGGTTCCGATTGCTGACCTTTCTTAAATGTTCCTCATGTGTCCCACAAAAGAGTTTTCTGATCCCCAGAACTGTGGAGCTTACATCCTCTGGATTTTGGGATAGAATGCTCTTTGGATTTTTTTTTAAATAAAATGAGACCTACCTTATTCATATAGTTTTTAATCCTGACCAGTCCCTATTTAACCTTGTAATGCATTCATTATTTATTGAAAAATGTATCATATCTTTTTTTTCCCTTTAAAAAAAAAAAAAAAAAAAAAAATGTTGATTTGAAATCATGCAAAATTATTAGTGTTTGGAATTATCAGGTTTGAGATGTTTTATGAGGCAGAAAACAGGCCCCTGCAGTTTTTAGCAAGATTAGAGTTTTTTAAGGATATTTTATCTTCATGTGTGCATAACAGCAAATAAACAGTTGATCCTCACCCTGCATACACACCTCTGATCACCTCTGAAGTGAAAAAAAGAAAAGAAGAAAAACCTAAAATTGGCCTTTTCAGGTTCATTAAGCCTTTTACTTTTACAACATAGGATGAAGAATTCAGATATAGTATTAAAGAAATTACTGATTACAGATGTAAAAATGAGAAGTGAACCATTTTTGAAAAATCATATGTTTTATAAAACAGCTGGATTTTAAAGAGTCAAAACATTTCTATGTAGCTTACAACCTGAATTCTTCTTACACAAATATGAACTCTGTGCCAGAACTTAAAACTGAGCTTGGAGGAGATTAGGTTTCATTATGAATGGTTTTTATTTCTTTTTGTAACTCAAATCATAGAAAAAGTTACATCAGATGACACATCTGGCATCACTATCAATAAAAAAGAGCTTGAACTGCCAGCAGAACCAGAACCAGAACCAGAACCTGCACTGTCTGTTGTGACTGCATTGGTAAGAAAGTGGTCATATGGGGACAAAACAACCGGAGTGAGAAAACCAGATGATAGGGACTCATGGCTTCTTAGAAATAATTAAAATGACTTTATTTTGTGTGATTGTGTATTTTATTTAATTACTCACTTAATTCCTGTTCAGTAAAAAGCCACCCCTGCTCCATCAGCACAAGCTCGCCTCTTCTCCTTGCATCCTGATTGATTCTGCAGTTTAATGGACTTGCGTGTTACCCCAGGTCTCACTCTCTTTCCATTGGTCTCAGCTTTAGTTCACAGAGGTCAGAGTTCGTACCCCACGTTCCCATGGCAACATATGACACATCCCTCAAACAGAAACTCCCTCTCAATCCTCTGTAATGGATTTGACCTCTGAACTCTGCCTCTCAAACTGACACATAGCTGAGCATGAAGCCCTGCTGGTTGTAGCCTGCAGCAGTGTCCGTCATATTACTCTGCACATCCCTGTCAATAAAGGGTTAATGATGTCTCTGTGGCAGCATATGACATCTGAGTGAAGAGGTGTGTGCGTTCGGTTGATACCACCAGAAAAAGACAGAAAATGATCAAGCGCTGTTATGGTCTGAGTTCAATCATAATCTTTACCAGCAGAGGCTGACTTACTGCGACCTCACACAGCTTTTCTGTCATCGTTATGCAGCTTCACCCCACTGCAGCCAATCCCGTCGTCCATCCAGCCTCACTGGCTGCATCATTTATGAGCACTAATCAGGATCCCAGGTCTGGTGTGCTAGCCACCCTACTGCTAACATCACTTCCCTGACCTGACCCTGCCTGTTTCCCCACAGCATTAATGCGTGTTTACGCTAACGCCTGCTCATTATGCCTAACTATGCTAGGCCACAGCCTACTGCCTAAGCTGAAGCTGGGGGCCCTTTTTAACATGCACTTACCAGCCCAGGCATCCCCCCTCCAGTGGGGTACGGAGAGCAGCTACGTGCTAATCTCAAACAACAGGAAAAAGCAACATTGGTAGTAAGTCCACATAGAGGTGGTTTACAGGGAGACATGGCCTGCGAGGACCTGCGATCAGCCTCCATTATTGTTGTAATTAGCGTGCCTCGGTGGAGCCTGGGCTCCCAGGCAGCGTGCCTCGACCTCCCTGCCTCTCAGTCTGTTTACAGCCAGCCGAGGCAACAGGGAAAGGGCAGGGGGGCCGGCCACACGGCTCGATGCCTCTGTTCAGCTCCAGCAGCAACACAGCTGTTTGTTCATTTGAAGCATGGACACAGGAGGGTTTTCATTTCTCTGCTGTCCGACGCTATTCAAATGTTTATTCTACCTGCAGAATGGGCGAGAGCAAACTAAACGCCTGAGGAGATTCAGGGGGGTTCAGATAGAGTGTTCATACTTTTGATCAGGTATTCTGAAAGACCGCAGCAGTATTAGCTTGCGTACATCAATCAATGTCAAAACCCAGCTTGTAGAAACATCCTCTTAACATTTGAATTAATATAATTTTAAGTCTGCTGCTGGAATCATGCATGAGTGTGTTGTGTTCCACTCTTTCTTTCTGATTTATCATTCAAATTCAGCTCCCCTCACATTCAGCCCAATCTTTGCTGTCCCTCTTGCAATCACCAAGAGCCTGCCCCAGTGCGCCACCCATCCCCTGATCACCAATTAGCAAGGCCTGTCCCGTTTTACCCGGCGCAGACGCAGAGGTGGAGGAGTGGAGAGGCAGAAAAGGTAGCAAGGCGCGATCAGGGCAGTGTGAGGTGGAGGTCCCATGAAGGACACGGCTCCCTGGGTGGCTGAGCGATGAGCAGGGGAGCGTGAAGGGCTGAAGCAGGTCTTTCCCACAGACCATCAGTCCTTCAGTGAGTCAGTCAGTGTTGCAATGCTGAAGCACAAAGTGTAATCAGACAGGCTCTTACACAACAATTCCACCCATCTTATCTCTTTTTCAAGCCACTTTCTTCAACAATTTCCACAGCCTTTTCTTTGTCTGCATGTCTTACTCGCATGTGTGTTGTTTTTTAATTTCTTTTTGTCTGTCTCCATGTGAGGCCAGCTGTTCAGACATTATTCTGATCAAGATGAAACGCTGTATTCTATGTGTGATCGTGGCCTTCCCCTGTGTTTCTCCTTGTTGTCTCATTTCATTCCCTCTCTGTCTTATTGTATCTGATAAGAGACCCCACTGTTGCGGTGTGGTAATGAAGCCTCGTGTGTTAGAAGAGCAGCACCGCTGGGCATGCAGGCCCCGCACACCTCGGAGAGGCAGAGAAGCGCGTGCATATCGATCTTATATTGTTCCCTTGAACCTGGCTTGCTTCTGCATACTTTGTGCTCAGTTCACTGTAGTCTAACGTGCTGTCGGAGAGAAAGGTGAGTTAGATGATGTCCTGTTTTATTTTTAAGGAAATTATGTGAACAAAAAAGGATCTTTTCCAGTTCCACAACCACTTTTAGACAACTCATTAATTTCACCCTCTCCAAATAATAAAAAAATTAGCTGCACTGTAATATTCATCATCAAGGAAGACGTTTAAATTTTGATTTGGACTAAGAATATAATTTGTTAATGTGTCTGCACAGACGGCATTAAAGCAGAAGTGTACATAATTCCACACCAAACATAATTATGCAGCAAAGTCTGCACCAAGCCCAATAAATAAACTATAGTGCTAAATATTTGACAGAATACTAATAATTGTAATACGCATTCATTAGAGACTACAGACATCCTAATAAATAAATGAATGGGAGGTCCAGTAGCATCATGCCAGAGCGTCTCATCTATAAATCTAATGTTATTCTGGAGGCAGCCTGTTTACATGGGGCCTAACTACTCATTCATACAGGCCGTGTGTGTGTGTGTGTGTGTGTGTGTGTGTGTGTGTGTGTGTGTGTGTGTGTGTGTGTGTGTGTGTGTGTGTGTGTGTGTGTGTGTGTGTGTGTGTGTTTGTGTGTTTGTGTGTGTGTGTGTTTTGCATGAGAAGTACATGAGATCTAAAGGGCTAAAGCGCCATCTGGTGGTGATGAAGCGTGGTGCTTTGTTCCTAAATGAGGGTCTATTTGTGTACTGATGAACCTTCATCATGAGGTTAAAACATTACTGCAGAGACTTAGAAGAAAACTTCACTCTGATTGAAAACTCTTTAAACTTGAGAGACTTGCAGAGTCAAACAACATTTTTTTTTCTTACTTTTTCTGAAAACACTTGTACAAGAGCTTTGTGAGCGAAATGTGTTACCGCGTTTGACCTACAGATTACTCTTTTAAAGGGGAATTGTCGGTCATGAAGAGGTTTTTTCTTTTCGTTTTACGTTTTGTCTTATTTCTTTTAGGTGTCCAAAGGGAAACTCTCCATGCAAAGTGGAAAATAAAATCTGTTTGTGTTTAGCATTCCCAGTGCCTATGCTCATTTGTTGTCAAAATAGCCACCTAAGCTCGTCCACCTATTTTTTTCCCCACAATTCCATGTACACAAAGGACTTATTTGCTGTAATGCATGTAGAGTGGGCCTCACAGTTCTGTCCTCTCTAATTGGCACTGTCAGACATCTCTTGGCTGGCGTGTTTCACAGTCTGATCGGATAACCCAGTCCACATGAAGAGAGGAGTGAACGACAGCCTGAGCCAAGTTAAAAGAAAAAAGAAAGAAGAAAAGAAGAGATGCAGGTGGTTAAGAATGATCGACTGCCAAGTAGACGACAGGCTGCGCTCTCTTTTATACATAAATAGTTGTCTTTCACTTGGTATCTGAGCAAACAATCACTGATCAGAGGTGTGTAAGCAGGTAGAGGGGGAGGGCCTCTAATGCAACATGACAAAAGTGCTACTTTGATATTGCTCACATGATTAGCCTCGTTAGGAGCTAAGTGATAAGATAGAATGGGAAAATAGACATGCAGGGCTTTTAAGTGCAGGGAGAAGCATGATGTAGAAGTGAAGTCTCAGATGATCTCTTTTATTCTGTCTTCATCACTTTCTCACCAGACCAATTTACCGCCATAATTCCAACCTTTTTAAAACATTTTCCCATTTCTTTCCTTTAATTGATTGTGTATTTGTGCATGTGTGTTCTGTGCCTTTCTCTGTTTGTGTGCAAGGAAATGTGTAGCCCATGTGTGTGCGTGACAGTAATACCTGTGTTAGTCAAAAGTAAGTAACTTCAGAAGTCGAGTGTATCATGTTGCCGGGATCCTCTCTGTGGTGACAACAGTGATTAATAATGGAAAGCAGTTGTTGGCATCTTGAGCTGAAATTTTCATGAAACTTCGCTAACGTGATTAAAGTGTACGTCTTCCTCGAGTCACTCCGAGTCTTTTAACTCTGCTCTCTGGGGAGGGGCAACAAATCATGGTTGAGACAACATGTCAAATCATACAGAGTCTTCTGCACGTCAGAAACAAACTCCTTTTATTCTTTCTTGCTCTTTTTCTGTGCTTTCTTAAATTGGAAACTCCTTTATTCAATCATGCCTCCAAACATGGGAAAAGTTCAAATATTTGCAGCATTTTATTTCTTCAACAAATTCTAATATCTCTATTTGAGTTTTTTCTTTGTAAAAATTATTTTACTTTTAGTCCATTTTTTCCCCAGTAACATTAACTTTGGGCAAGATAGATTTGATTTATTTACTTTTAGATCCTTTCCATTTACACTAGCCATGAGGAAAAACTTAAACACACATTTAATCTTTCATTTTAAAGTCACAAGTGGTTTTATTTGAAATGTGTCAAAAAAATTCAGCAGATTACTGTTTATTTTATATTTGATGAAAATCTACGTGCTTAAATCTTAGTGTCTAAATCTTCATCCATGCATGAAATTCACCAAATTTATTTCACGCCACAGCTGAGATGAATAAAGTTGACTGCCAGCGTGCCAAGTGTATCTTCCTGTGAAAAAATGATCTATATTTCAGAGGAATTTAATGACATTTCTATTTTCTCCTCTCTGAGAGACTTCAGGATTCATCTTTATTTTTTGTGGCGCGTGGATAAATGCATTTGCAGCTTCCGCTCAGCAAAGTTTATTTATATCTTAGGACGCATTTAAAAGCCCCGGCTGCTGTCACAGGGAGATGGCTTTGCTCACTTTGGATTGTGAGGTGAAAATGTATGAAAAAAGGCTTGAGATGGAGATTCAGCGCAAAGTAGCCCGGGAGTGTTGTGGCAGCAAAAATATCAGCTTGCTTAAATGCTCTCTCAAACATTTCTGGAGGAGGCACCAAGATTATCTCTTACCCCTCTATTTTTTCTCTCTGTGTCTTTTTTCCCCTCTTTTATCCCTGTCCCCCAATTTCTCTATGTGTGTGTCTCTCTTCATCCCTAAATTTATCACACTCATCTACAGAGCTCCTTCACAATCTCTTCTTTGTGCTCCTTTGCACGAATAAAATCAGTGTGCAGTTTTTTACTGTAAGAGTCTAAAATTTATTTATTTCTATTATTTACACTCTCTTTTAATCTCACACAAGCACATTAGACTAATAAACAGATTTTGATGCCATATTTTTCCTTGAACTGAAATTACAAAGGTCCCTTTTTTTGGTTAAACACTATGAAATGACCAAAACAACAACAAAAAAAAGCTCAACAAATATTATCTGTGTATCCTAAGCCAGTAACTTTTATCTAATTCTTCCTTATTTAGACATACACATCCAATGTGAATTAGTACTCCAACGAAACAAGAGTAAATTTAACTTTCTGAGGAAAGAAAACAGACAACTTTACCGTTAAATACATGTCCTGTCTGTCTTTTTCTTCATTGCAGCTCAGAAGTATTGTCAATGTTAGTTCAGTGATTTTTTTTTAATCACTCTGAATGGGGTTACTCTAACGAAACTGTTTGAAAACAGTTTATTGGTAAGCTTAAGGCCTGACTTTTCTTGATGTATTTGACTTGCAAAGACCAAATATTTTACACATTTCATGTCACAAGCTGATAACACTGATAGCAGATTGCCTTCCAGTTCAGTCTGAATCTTTTTTCTTTCTCAAGATGGCTTGACAACTTCTGAACAGGCCAAAACAACCAGCCAACCCATACTACCTACACTCCACCTCCTGAATTATAATTTTATTTAAAATATGTGCTATAATTTGAACAGAGCAGAGGGACTTGTGCTGACTCAAATTTCCTTCTTCATTTGACTCTCCCCACTTCCAATCCTCTCTGTTTGGGCTTCCAAAGAGCAAGCAGCATAAATTGAATAAAAGGATGTGTGTAAATGAATATGAAAAGCAATGTTCTCTTCAGCAGGGCAGTGATCGCTGTTTTCACATTCCATCTCATTTTTGTGTTTTCTCTCCTACCTTTTCACACTCTTCCCCTAAGGCCATAAAACAGTACTTTTACATATATTACCTTTTGATTAATGGAGCTGTATTCATTATTCTGCCCTATTGCTAATTAGAAAACGCACCCTGCTAATGATATACAGTTGGAATAATACTTGCCCACGAGGCACGCTCTCACATCAGGTTTCATGCTCGCTGCTACAAGCCTTTACCCACAGATGCCTCCTTCCACTCCGCGCAGCACGTCCATTAGCAAAAGAGTCACGGCTAAGACTGGGTGTCATTGTTTTTTTTTCTCTGGCATAATGAGGCCTGTTTTCTCTGGGGAGTTGTCGCTGAGGGTTGATGAGGTGTGCAAGCATTGAGTCAGTCTTAATCAGGAGATCAGTGAGGGCACTGGAGTGCATGTATGTGTGTCAATGGGTTTGTGCGTGGTCCGGATTCATTTTTTGTGATGTACAAAGATTGCTTTGTTTTTTCTTAATAATGTGGTTTGGATGAATTAAAAGAAAAGTCTGAAACAGAATAGTAGCAGCAGCAGTGTATCAGGTGATTCCATGGCTCTGAAAATGCTCCTGTGTGACTGTCCTGTCATGGTCCAAACATCCAATGGTAGTGACAACCATCAATATAACACCAGCCGACTTGTCTGTACTAATGCAGGTTTATTCCCCTGTCCAGGCCCCGACTGTGTTAATGGCTGGAGGGGTGTGATGGAGGCGGAGGAGGGAGGGGGAGGGTCGTGACATATTGGTGACAAGCTAACACCAACTTTTGAGCTGACATCTGTCATTTGTCCTCTTAAGACATCTAGCCTCTTGATACTTTTAGCTGAAAAAAGGTTATTTCATACAACTACCAAAGAATTTACACCCACTTTATTTATTTATTTATTTATTATTACATTATCAGTTTGCCATGACTTACATTTCTTTCTGATTTTTTTTTCTTCTTTTTTTTTTCTATTTTAAACTGAGATGTATTTCTTTAAATTACTACAAAGTAGGCCTGCTCTGTTGGAATTTCTCAACTGGAGGCTGTCACCAAGAAAATATGTAATGTCCCAATGGTGTACTATTATTTATTTGTTCATATATAGATATTATACATATAGATATAGATATTTTACAGCACTGCACTGGACAGTTGTAGCTGAAAACTCATCAGAAATAGTAGTTTATGCAACATTATGCACTTACAGTATAAGAATGTAAACAATGAAATATTGAATATAATGTCAATGGTATGAAAGGCGCGCTCTGTTATGGGTGTCTCCCAAAAGGGAAAAGGGCTAAGCTGCCATTTTGTGGAACAACTTCCCAAAAAAGTTTTCAAAAGTGCAGTTTCAGTGTAACTGTGTAGCTCTTTCTGGCACCATCTTATTTCACTATATGAAGTTTACAGTCCTGCTCACTACTGAACAGATGTTGACATTGTTTTCATTGTGAGAGTCTTTTCAATCAAACCAACATGCCACAAAGTTCTTTGACCTCATGGGGAATTAATGGGCTTTCAAATGAATTAATTGAAAGGTTTCAGAAGTTTATTGTGATTGATTACATTTTACGTAACGTTACATGTTAGAAATCCCATTTAAAATGTCATTACTTGAAGTCCATATTAGCAATAATAAGCACATCTTACATCTTAATTTTTGAATCAAATGAATGCAATGAAATGAATGATTTTTGATCGTGGCTTTTAGATTCATTATTCAAATAAATGCAACACTGTACTGTACACTGTGTCCCTAAACCACAACTTATGAGTAGGAGTCAGTTTCGGAGTGTTTATGCTGTAAAATCTGATGTTATTTATTCATTTATTTATTCATTTTGTGTAATACCGCTCGTATTAATAGTACAGAGTGCATGTAATAATAATTCCAATTAGCATCAATACTATGTGGTGTTATTCTGAGGTGGTCTTGATTACTCTCTGCTGCCCAGCGACTCCCTGCTTGTATAAAGTGACAACTTTTTAATTCCCCGGAACTTCAAGTTTGGTTGTTTTCCCTGTTTCATATAGGTCCCATGCGCATGGATCTATATTTCCTGCAGTGATTTGCCACATATTTATCTACGGGTCTTTGATAATTTGCACACTCCAGAAAAAGCTTCCTAGTCTTTTATGATGCATTTGCTCGCTGAGGCCAGTCTTGTTGACTGCACCTGTATGCACAAATTACACATTACTTTCAACGTTTAAACTGAACCATCTGTGAGTCCAACAGAGTATCAATCCTGTGAAAACCTTTAAAGAAAACATGTTTGAAGTGGGACCTGTAGACTGCTAACTTTTTGAGCATCATCTCCTTGGTGAAACATCTTCACTCAAATTGATACTGGTGTATTTGTTGTGTGGGTCAACAGGATGCAGCTCAGCTCTTGAATTGCAGTGATCACATACACCGAATTTTGCTCTACTCTAAGAAAAAGGTGTCCCTGCTAATACTGGTGACTTTAACTTTGGAAGGGAACATAATTCTTCAAATAGTTGTTTTTTTGTAAAATGATTGTGATACTTGTTATATTTTCTGCTTTTAATCAAACCATTATGTTTTTCATTTTGTTGGATTAAAGTTCTGTAATGTTGTGAAAGGGAAAAAAGAAAAGTACAGATTTGATCATTTTGGACCACAATTTCAATGTCTGGATATCATAATCAGATTTAATGTTAAAAAACTGTGGCACCTCATTATCTTGCTTAAAGGTACCTATATTTCCCTCTAGCTTGACAAAATTTGAAATTAAACTCATCTTTTTTGTCTCTCCTCTAACGTTTCAGCACTTTCTCCAGGCTGTGTGTCAAGCAGAGACTCATGCACATGTGCACACAAAATTACAGAGCCAGAAATTACGCCTCTGGTCAGAGCAAAACAGAGAGCGTGTCTGAGAGAGAATTTTCTTTGGTTTCATTTGACCCTGAAATAAGGAAAGTGAAAAGGCTGCAGTAACTACAGGAGGTGGATTAGAGGAGGTTTGCTCTCTGCAGTCTACAGAGAGAAAGGGTCAAAGGTCATAGAGAAAAGCATGGAGTAGTGCCAAAGAGCCGTTAACACTTCTTTCCTACTTTTTGTGGCTCAGAGGTCAGCATTTTCTGAGATTACCTCCTCTTATTTTCTCTTTCCCTTTCTCTGCAAGCACTATTACAGCCAGCACACAGCCATTAGAGATCAACAGCCCATACAGTGTAATAGCACCCTTACATAGCTCTAGGGTCTGCTAACCTATAGCCTCTGTACTGTATGATCCGGCTGCTGAAGTTCTCACTCAGGTCAAGCAGGTAAGTACTGAGGCAGAGCAACAAGAGTACAGTCTGTGTAACAACCATGTTTCCAATCTGTCTAAGCTCCAGTTAAATAATAATGATAATGTGATGCTTTATTGATTCCTGAGGGAGAATTGTTTGTTCACAAAGTGAGTTTACAAAGCACCTATCACACTGGCTTTATTGTCTGCTCTAGGGTACATAAGCTTTTTATGCCACAGCTGAATAAACAGTGAAAACATCTGTACAAATCTTTCTTTTAATTTTCCTTGATTAAACTGGAAAAAAAAGAGATTAGTTGAAGACGGGGCAGCAAGGATTGAAACGTGTTTGGCAGTACTTTATGAAGTTGTAATGCCAACAATGATGCCAGAATCAACACTGAAACAAACGGCTCAAAATGTTGCACTGTGGTGCTGTTTATTCCACTGTTTTCTGGTCTTAACCAGCACACAGTGAGTTGTCTATGAATTCAGCAAAACATTATTATTATTATTCATAGAACAGTCTTGATATTTCTCAGATGTGTGATTTCTGAAATAATGAACTAACTGAAGTGAACGGATTGAACTGAGAAGCATGGATTTTAATGCTTAGAGGTGACTGTCACAGCAGAGGTTAAAGCTTTTCATATCATCAGTGCTTTTTCACAGGACTCCACTGACTGTTTGAGGTGTATATAGAACATTAAAAATGTGTTATATATTATTTGGATAATTAAAATTCAGTATATCAAGTCTTTGGTCAAGTCTAGGTCAGGATGGGGGTGGTTAGGGCTCCTTTGGTATGAGGGTCTTGGTTGGGGGGGTTACGTCTGAGTAAGTTTTTTATTATTTGGCTTTAAGCCCGGCTTGAGACTCTGCTCATGTTTTAGTGTTTTATGGTTTGTTTTAGTTTTTATCAATTGTCTGATTTTTTTTAAAATTGTTTTTATAACAATTATCTTACTACTTGCACCTTTGTTTTATTGATTTATTTGTTTTATTTACTTATTTATTCCTGCAGTACTTTTTATGTACAACACTCTGTTTCAGCTGTGGTTGTTTTAAAGTACTCTATAAATAAAGTTGAGTGGAGTTGAGTCATAGTAAGGTTGATGTTAAGGTTAGGTTTAGGGGTTTAGGTTTGTGTTGGGATTGAGTTCAGGATGGTGGAGTTTGGGTTTGTTGTCCAAGTGACCAGCAACCAATGGCCTCCAAGCAGGAAAAAGTGAGATGGGTTGCTGGGCGGGTTTGGAAGAGCATGAACAATGTGGTTGTTTGTTTTCTCAGTTCAACACTGCAGAGGTGTTGTGTGAGTCTGCTGGTGATATTGTGTATTGTCTTGAGTAATGACATAGACTCTGTTACTGTTGTGTTGGACTAATCTTTGTCCAGACTGAGTTAGCTTGTTCCAGTTTTTGGATTGCCATTGCACTCTGGGTGTCCAAAATATGTGTTGTGGCGAGGGTGTGTCTGGGGTGTGAGTTGGCTTTTGGTGGATTTGACTGGAAGGGTGACAGATAGGGTTAAGGATAAGGGTTATAGCTGGGGTTAAGGTTACTGCTAGGGTTAAGGTTAGGGTCATGGGTTTTGTTCATAGACCTCTTCTGTACATCACGAACCATCATGAATCAGAAGAACTAGTTAAAGGTAATTGACTTCCAGAACTTTGTCATTTTGATATTTACATCTTGTATGTAGAGCTGTTTTGCTATTTGGTTTAGACTTTCAGTTATGCTCAACATGGGAAACAATCTGTCTAGATTGACACAGAATTGTATCGTTAAGCAGAAACACAGCTGCAGTTGGACAGGGGGACAGAAATTGGCACCACGCTAGTGAGGCAAGATTTCTTCCTTTGTCCCTCTGGACCCTCCAACTTGTATCTCAGTTTTCCATTTTGATAGCATCACAGACTCAGTACTTACTGAGTCCTCCAGAGATGCTGACGTGTCCGTCAGAGTGACATGAAGGCAATGAAGTCAAAACATGAAATCATAGGAGGTGACAACACTGTAGGGACAGATACAGAAAGTAGCTTGAATTCAATCATCACATTTGCTGAAGGCATCACACAGATTACTCATGCTTCCCTGCTTCCCCTTTTATTTCTTGCATTTATGTATAGATAAATACTGTGTATATTAAAAAAATATATACATCATGTTTTGCAAGCGTTTGCCATCAACTGCTGTTGTATCATTTTTTAAGGGACAATCCAAAAAACTCAAGAAATGTACAGCATCTTACTTATACTGAGGAATGAGTGGCAGTTTAAACTTAGCTGGCAGTTGTCCCTCCTGCCCCCTCAGCTTTAGGGTTTGAATAAACAGAAACATAAACAATGAAATGTTAGGTGACATATATTGCTTTCATTGTCTTCAAGAGTGCGGGGATGAATCTGGACACTGCCCAATGGATGAGCTTGATGAACATTGTAATGTTCCTATTTATATCAGTAAGACCTTAAAAGATCTCTGGATTCTGTATAACATTTTCACATTTAAAGATTTCTTCTTTCTGACTGACAAATGAAGACATCATTATGTCCCACCAGTCTCCTTCCTATAGTGTCGGCTGATATGCAGGTCCAAGGCCAGCTATAACCGAAATAACATGGAAACATCTGAGGACACTGAACCTGAGCCTACTCCAATTCAGGATGCAACAGGAGTCTCTATGATGGACTCCAAACTGACAACCTTCTACACATCTTCCAAATGTGGACCCAAGAAGGACAGCTTTTTTAGCTCAGAAAAGAACAGCCAATCACTATGTTGTACTGAGGAAAGGAATGTCTTCCAGATCATCTGGAAAGCCCAACACCAGAATATAAAAGAAGCTGCTCCAGTCTCTCAAGAGGTCTTGAAAGTTTTTTTTCTTAGAGTCTGTTAGAGGTCCTCAGGAGTTTTTTTTCCTTAAGATTTTTTCTCAGGGTCTGTAGAGGTTTTACTGCAGATTTTTCTGAGGTCTTTGAGGGTAGGGCTTTTAGGCTGGTAGAGGCCTAGGAGGATGGAGTTGGTTGATTCACTGCAGACTTAGGGACCTCACCTTATTCAAGATGGCTTTTTTTGAATAAAGTTTTTTGGATTCAAGCTGACTGAACTTCTTGGCTGATTGGACTCATCGACTTCTTGCTCAATAGTCTAATATCAAGGTGTTAGAAAATTTAGTGATGAAGTGTTTAGGCAAAGAAATTAGGGGCCCATCCCGACGAGCCCTGCATGAGGCCCGAAGCACCAGAAAAAGTTACTACACTACCCTATCCAAATATACAGTGAACAGGCTTATGAGGCACTTTTTTTACCCTTTGGTACGTCTGAAAAAGTTTTTATGTTCTAATGTTGTTGAGGTTCAGTATTCTCATTAAGGTTGGGTACCTTTCACATTTAAAACGATTTGGTACCAATGTCTGGTACCTGGCAGTCCGTATCGGTATTCATCGGTACCAATTTTTGGTACTTTGCTAAATAAGGCTCTAGTTCTCATCGTGTTGGCACTACCTCCGCTGCAGAGCCACAGCTGGCTACGAGGTACTTGCCGCTAAGTGTATCAGTCTGCGTGCATGGCGTGCCAGATATAAACAAATGCAGGTAGTCTGCCAGGACGAAGAGACACGATGAGAACTAGATCCTTATTTAGCTGTGTTTTTGTGTGAAAGTAACACACTGAAAATTCTCTAAATAAAGCCTGAATGCAGACCGATATCAGATTTTTTCGGTGGGAGTCCGTTTATTTGTGTTTTTGGTCAAGTAAAACATGGACCTGTCTGAGTGCAAAGTAAAGCGGCAGACAAGCAGGGAGGGGTGTTTGGTGTGTGGGCCCTGCGCTTCTGCTGCACAAAAACACTGCTGTAGGGGTAATTTCTGCCCTAAACCTTGTGATAGGACCCAACTTGTTCCATCCCGGAGCATCACTTCAAAGCAGACACCCTCCTGGGTTTTATAATCTCTTGTTGGATGGGCCAAATTGCTCTTAAGTGCAAAGTCTCTCCATCCTCTAATTGATGTTCTTTTCATTAACATTTTATCAAGGTGATAGTCAAACTTCATTGTAAACTTTAAACTTTGTTCTCTGAGCTATGCTTTGTTCTCTCGCTTGCATCTTACTTATCTGCCTCAAAAAGCATCATACAAAACCTGGCTCATCCTCATCCCTGGTGCTCGTTCTTCATCCCTACAGCCAGTCTTTACACCAGAGCCGACCTCAGGCCTTCAAAGAGTTAAGTTGAAGGTGTAGGAGTAAGAGCACTGGCGCCGATCCCCAGGACAGCAGGCCAATTATAAAATTATGAGTGAAGAGTTCCTCTAGATCCCCCAAAAGAACCCCATTACCCAGCAGCCTTGGCTTTGAACACCTCTCCCACACTAAAGATGACACAACCTCCAGTGCTGGCTCCTGTCAGGCAAAGGTTCTGCAACAGAAGCCTTTTTCTTCTTCTCCTTCTTCTTCTTCCACATCTCCCTGAGTGTTTGAGAGCTGCACCGCGGAGCCACAGTTTCCTCACAGAGTCGGCTCTCAGGCAGCTCTGGCACTGTGACAGCCAGAAGAAACAGTGAGTGCCACAATCGACATATTCCCCATCCTTTTGGCATGTCATCTCCCTTTTTCTGGACACCTGATTGATTCTGACAGCCTATATTGGGTATTTCATATGAAAGAGAATTTGGCGATTAAATCTTAATGAGTTGGAATTTCTCTCAGTGCTTTTATTACAGGCCGCCAGTTTTGAACATTTTTCAAAGTAACACACCCAAATTCCACTGTTTGCAATGAATTAATAATACAGTCTTGTCACTGAAGTATCATGCATTCTTTAATCAGGCTTTCGGGGTCTGAAACAGAAGCTTCTTGAAAGGTATTTCTTTATGATCAGAACAATTACAAACTTAGCAGCAATCACAAAGGGGCTGTTCATAAAGTCATGCATACAAATACATAAAGCGTGTGTGTCTGAGTGTGTGTGCGTGTGTGTCAGAGACCAAACAAGTGCCCCAGGGCAAACTTTCTTGCCGTTTGTATCTGAGTTATACGTCTCAACTGGCTCACATCAGTCAGGAATTGGGACTGGAGAATAGGGTGAGGCCAAAGGCTGTGTGAACTGCTTGCACGAAAAGAACAGAGGCGCCTTTTTTCCGCATTCTCAAGATCTTGCCAAGTTGTAGAATAAGCATCCCCAAGTTAAGCTCTCGACCCCAAACCCCAACCCTCCTCCTTTCAACAGCCAGTCTGCATCTGACGTCACAGGGTTTTTCAAAGGCCTGCAAACAGTTGAAACAAAATATTTAATCCCTTCAAGCAGCACAAACTGAAGCCAGTTTAACAGTGAAAGGAGGTAGAATAAATATAATGTATGAGAGCAAAGTGATGTGTTGTGTTGACAAAGCAACAAGACCTTTTTTACCTTTTCATAGGATTGTGACTTATACAAATGGTTGCACAAGATGCATGTTGAGGAAATTTTAGGAATTCTGACCACTTAATGAAGAAGACTCAGGAGACTCAGATGGCTTAAGTTGAAATAGTTTATTTAGCTTGATCGAGGAGAAGTGACAGACAGTACACAATGGGTGCTCAGTGTAATGCAGAGTCAATTCTTACGGACCAGACTGTGTGCTCAGCATTAATCAGTCCTGAGGTTGGGATTGTTGTGTCTATCTATGAGCTGTTGTTTTCAGCTTAGCTTAGGATCTCAATATGTGATACACTGTTCAAAGAGACAGAAACAAGTGAATCGGATCCATCTCAGACTAGAGACACACTGTCTCTATGAACAGATAACTTTGAGGCCAAAAACAGGTGTGTGACTTTTTGACACCATATGGAGGCAATTTACAGAATCAAAGGTCCCATATTATGCAAAAATCACTTTATTAAGTCTTATAGTGAAATTTGTGTGTCTTTGGCTTTTCTCCCAGCCCACAAAATGTGATATTTAATGACAAAACCTGTTCTTAGTAGTTCTTGTGAATGTAAAATCCTGACCTAAAACGAGCTGTTTGGATTTTGGGGATTTGCCGACGACAGTGATTCCCTTTTTTTGACCAATCAGGAGCAAGTCTGACCTGATTGGTCCACCGGAGCAGATACCCCAAACCCACTCCCTGTCCACTCCTCTCCCCACTGCTGGAGAGAAGAATGTGGCTGGTTTTTGGCAGTAAACGGCCATATGGTTCCATGCACAAGCTTCTCATCTCGGAAGAAGACAAGACTAAGTGTCTAGAGTTTATCTATCAAGGAAATGTGCCAGCTACACTCAGTAAAACTGTGCATGTGTGTGCTGGTTACTTCATGGTCGACTGCTTTTCCAACTTTGGACAGAGGGCTAGCGAATAGACTGGTCCTGAATTCAGGCGCATTACCAACCATCCACCAACAAACCTCGGACCCTG
This sequence comes from Halichoeres trimaculatus, assembly GCF_033239565.1. Lineage (NCBI taxonomy): Eukaryota > Metazoa > Chordata > Actinopteri > Labriformes > Labridae > Halichoeres > Halichoeres trimaculatus. The sequence continues at coordinate 25,670,496 of NW_027437180.1, forward strand.
GAAATGTGAGTATTTCAAATGCTGTGTGCTGTGGAGCAGATGTAAGAGCTTTTCCTCAGTGTCCCCCCCTGGCTCTGTGTTAGCTTCAGGATGCTAACTTTAGCTGCGGTTAGCCTGTTGTTTTAGCCTGCAATGTTATGGTAAATGAGCTTTGCTGTTTTCTAAATATTGTGCACTCCGAGCTCGTGGCGCCACTCTCAATGACGCAGAAGAGCAGGGCGGTATCAGCGGTGGCTCATTTACATATGAAGGCCACACCCACTAAATCAGACCGTTCTGAACAGAGGGGCTATGAGAGCCTGGAAACAATGCTGCTGTGCTTGATTTATTGGCTTTTTGGACCAAAACATGTTACTACCATTTCATGAAGACATCAATGATCCATATTAATCTGCAGAAAAGGAGCATAATATGGGACCTTTAACTAAGGAGCGACACAAAGCAATATGAAAATTCCACCACAACACTGATGCATCAGTTAATATTGCTGCTCATTCTGCTTTTAACACTTGTTGTTTGACTTCATTCTGAATTAGAGAAAAGTCTTATATTAAATTGCAGATGAAATGTGATCTAATTTGATGGAAATGTTTCCCCTTCTTCCCCTGAAGTCCCCATAACATAATGTCTGAGTTGGAGCACTGTTGGATGCATCCTTACTAATTCACTGCTCCAGAGAGTGATGTAGTCATATCTTTAACGTTAGAAAAAGTCATTTATGTGTAAAAACAAACTATGTTATATCTGAAAATCAACCCTCCATTTCTGCTCTCATTGAGGACAAGACACAAATTTGTGGTGGTAGTTTGTTCGGTCTCTGTTGTGTCACACTGTATGGAAGCCGACATGTTTCTCATGTTTCCATCTGGCTCTTACCTGAGATCCTCTGCGCCTTCTGTACCACTGCCAGCAACAGGAAAAAAGATAGGAGCAGCCAGACTTTTTTTTTTTTTTAATATAGTTCATCATCTCAGATCATGATGGTGCCTGCATCACCCACAATCCTATCTTCACCACTTGAACACCCTTTTTGCATCTGTTTGTGTGCACTGACATGGCAATAAAGGGAAAAAAAAAAAAAAGGGGCAGGTAAAGCAGAAAAAAGAGAGTACTCAGCAAAATGTCTGAGGTGTACTCGCCATCAAATGCAGGAAGCTCAGCAGGGGCTGTTATTCTCTGAAAAATGTGTGTTGAGATTCTCTGGTTGTCTCATGTGTGTGTAAGTGAACACTGACTCTTCCTCGCAGGGCAGAGCAGAAGACTATGACACCAGGGTTTAGTTTTTGTCAAAAGAAGAGGTAGGCCTTTGTGGAAGGATTGACTTTTCTGCCTCTTTAGAGTTTGTTTCTAAGAGTCTCTTGTGTTCTTCTTTACAAAGTACAAGCTCTGCTGAAAACAGCCCTGTGTGCTCCCTCTGTTCCTGAGCAGAAGTTAGAACAGTTGGTGCCCCTCAATAAGTTATACCCTCACCACCACCACTATCATCATCATCATCATCACCATCATCATCATCACCACCCCAACTCAGGAACACGCAACAGTCTGGAAGAATTTCAGGTAAAAAGGCTGGGTCTAATTAGTTCCCATCAAAAATGTAATTCTTTTCTTCCAAATTATGCCGCGAGGGCTGAGTAGCCAAAAGCGAAGATACCTGGTGGATGAAAAAAAAAAAAAAAGAATGAAAAAAGATATTCTAACCTCGAGCCATAAGTACATTTATATGCTTGACATGACTCGGCCATCAATGTTGGGTCGAATTCTAATTTAATTTCTGAGATGTATGTGTAATTTTTCCATTAATATGAATGTTAGCACCCTAAATATTTTACGCTTCTCATGGATATTGTGAGCGTCTCATATATCCTTCAAGAGTGTATTAATTAATAAACTCTTTTCTGATACTTTTTTGTGCAGGAAACTTGAAATAAGAGCACGCAGGTAGGATGATGTAGTGAGAGCAGCCAGAACAGAGTTGTCTGGTGCCTCATTAACATCCGCAGTTCATTAGGAGGAGGCTTTTTCTTGTCATCTTTTTACAACGTGCCTATGTTGTGTGGCCTTTAAGCTAATTAATAATGAATTAATTAACCAAATTAATTCCTAGGTTAGAGACGTTGTTCAGTAGTGAGGCCAGTCGGTTTGGATTTGGGCCCCGATGGGTGAGGCCCTTTACAAGCTGATGTTGTTCATGTTTCTGACAGTGCCAGCCCCCCGTCTAAAAGCCCTAGCAAGTGCCATTTGTCTCCGGGTTAACAGAAAGATGAGATATAGGGCGGGCTGAATAATTTAAGCTCCCACAACACATGCACTTTTGCTTTTCAAGCATGAGTTATAATTTAATTAGAAACTTCTGGTGCGTTGCTGGCTATTTAAATATTAAAATCTTCCGCTGATCACATTGGATTAGCCATCCCTGTGAAATTCCCTGAGATGTCAGTTGTTGTCTTTCTATCTCCCCTCTCTCCCCCCTTCTCTCCCTCTTCTCACTCCCATCGCTTTCTTGTATTTCCGTTAGTGTTTTCTGAGCCCAGCGTGCTCACAGATTGTTTGTCGACTCCTCCATTAGAGGGAGGCGTTGTGGACCTTTGGGAGCCTTAATGGGCGTCGGTGTGTGTGAGTGTGTGAACAGCTGACCTGATCTAAATGAAAAGACAGAGGCTGTGCTCATCATCAGCTCTGGATAGGATGATTACATTAGGATGCTCCCCTGACAGTGGTAAAACAAGATGTGGGAGGGAGGGCTCCTGTCACCATGTTGAGGCCTGTTGTCCAACTGTTTTTATTTCCTGACTGAAAATGATGCAACCTGTTGACTTCAGATGGTGTTTTAGTTATTTTAGAGTACAAAAGCAGCACCATACTTAACCAATCTATAAAGATTCATGTTTACCAGTAAACATTCAGGACTTTGTCCTCTAGTGCTTTTCTTTAGTGCTGGCACTGCCTGTGAATAATCAGGAAACCAGTGCAGTTATGGACTTCTTTCAGCACTTTGTGTCTTGAGAAAAGCACCCTTGTTGACAGCTATTTTTCATAGCTGTAATCACTCTGCTCTCAGTTTGAAAGGCTCAGCCTTAGAAAATACCTCCACCCTCATCAATGTCACCTTTTTCTCACCAGTCACACTTCTAAAGGAGCAGATATCAGCTTTGTCAAAAAAATAAATAAAAATGGATTAGGAACTAATCAGACAGGGTTTTTCAGGGCCACAATTTTCAGTTATCAGTGTCTGTAAATTAGTTTCTCCATTTTCTTTTCAAAAGTTCTTTAAATGCAAACAAACATGAAGCCTGCAGTCTCACTTAAAACAGCCTTGACTGTTACAAACTGCAGGATGAGTTGTGTGATTTACTCTAGTACAATCATCAAGAAAAAATGGACAAAATCTTTTTTTTTTCATATAAATCTATAAAATGAGTACATCATTTAAACAGGATATACTGCATCGCTTATTAATTTATGTTTGAAAATGCTGTTTTACTACAAGCCCAAGACTTGCAACGGTTTAATGTCTCCGTGTCACACTCAGTCAAGCGACTGGCTTAATGGATGTCAACTCTCGTATTTAACCTGGTTGTAACATGATGAGCCAATCAGAGCAAGAAACGAGTTTTATTAGTTGAATAGATGATGTACAATAAAAAAAGAAAACATGGGTCCACATAAATATAAACATTAACAACATCAGGGGCATTTTAGACAGGGATATGATGTACATGCACTACTGTTAAAATACAATTTAATGATAACTGTGAATTGTTTTTGGAGCTAAATTTTCTCTTATAACAAGAATTAGGCAGGTGAGACTCAACATACTTAAAGTAGAGTTTCTTTTAATTTTTTTGTGTTTTCTTCTTAAGACAACAAAAAAAAGTATAAGTGAGGCCCAGAGGAATAGACTTGATTCAGTTTTGGGTCCACAAATGATGTTTCTTTATCACTTCTTGTTGCAGCTGCTGTGAGCATGTGCAGTCTCTGCATAGCCTCACTATGTAGTTTATGTGTGAATTATGGGTGACAGGTTGCTCAATTGTTCCCCCAGTCGACCCTGTGACACACACACTCTATCACCAGTGGCAAAGATGTACTAGTGATTCCACGCTTTGGGCTAACTAGCTAATTATAAACCAGCGTGTACTTTAATCTTCTGCTGTGAATGGTTATTTTTCCTTTCATGCATTTAAGCTATCTGTTACCTCTCACCCCTCGTTCCTGCTGCAAAACATAAAAACCTCACCTGTCTCTCATTCAGAAAAAGCTCTCACAAACCTTACTTTTCTTCCTCCCTGTTTGCCTGTGTGTGTTTCTGTCTTCCTGTGTATTCTTACCTGTCATTTTGTGTGTCTGAACAGGTGTATTTGTCTGCTCACAGTGGGTGTATGCAGTGCTCTATTTTTCCTAACTCTAGGAGGGGCCCTGGCAGTAGCGCTGCGATTGTGTGTCAATCAGGCAGCGCTGCAGACGGCCTCTCAGGCCCCCCATCGTGTGGGGTCCTGTTCTTCGCCTGTCTCGTGCTGTCATTCATAATTCTTTTCATCTCTGCCTCTGTTCCTCCCAAAATCCCTCAATCAGGATCATCAGATATTCTCCGAGAAATGTTTTGTGCTTTAAATCTCTTTGTCAGAGGTTTTCTGAACAATTCTTTTAGCACTGACTCACACAACCATGAAATAAAGCATGTTGTCATATTAAATATCCATGACACTGCTCACATAGCATTTGCTTACTTTGTACAATTTTTTTTCATAGTAATTTTTGAATATTTTCACACCTGAACACAATTTAAAGGATGAGTTACATTTTTTTCACCATTCTTTTCTGCTTTTAACTCTTTCAGTGCATATTCCACTGACTTAGATTAAGATAGATGATGATCTCCAACTCTTTTAACTCCTTTACAACAATGAAGCCATCAAGCCCACATGACATGTAGCCCATTTGGTGCCTGGGCCTCAGTAGAGATCAGCTTTTTGTAGATGAGAGTTGTTATCCCACTGACCAAAAGCCACATGTCTTTACTGATAAAAGAGTAAGGATCCCTTAAATGAGCACAGTGCAACAGCCTTGTGTGTCCATTTGAAGCAGATAAGACAAAATAACATTTTTTAATTTTATTTATTTGAAAAGAACAATGTTCATCAATTGATATTTGTACAAATGTAGTCTTAATAAATTTGATATATTATTCAAATTAATAAATCCAATATATTACTAATATTAATATTAATATTAATATTAATATGTTTTTGGCAACAGAAAAATAAGACAAGGTGTCAAAGAGTACAGTGCAGAAACTCAGGTTAGGACAAATAAAATCAAAAACTCATAATAACTTATTTTTTACAGAATCAGACAACAAATAAAAAAAGAAATGATTCCATATAACGAGTACAAGTTTGAGAAAGGGGCTGAGTAACCTAAATGTTTAACTTTAAGGTCTGGCGCATGTCCCACCCATAGACTAAAAAAAAAAAAAAACTCGAAGTGAGGTCTCCACAAAAACTGCTCCCCCTGGTGGCTGGCTGCAGTATAGTTTAAGAAATACTACTTTCCAGCTATTCCAGGTGGGCTGTGGTCAAACTTTAAAAAATTGATACAGCCCGTAGAGGTGTTTCTCACGATTGTTGTGGTGATTTGAAAATAACATTTGGTTGTCTTGTATTCAAGTCCTCTTTTTTCAGAAAAGTTTTGTTTTCAGTAGTTATAAGAGGTTAAAAACGAGGCTTTACATAACGTTTAACAATGATTGACAGCTACCGTTCTTGTGTATTTTTTGGGGGGGATTATAAAATATGTCGAGAGGTAGAGTCAAGAAGTGATTAGACTCCCGAAAGAAAAAAAAATAGTAATTATTTTTGTCACCCAGCTCCACTCAGATTCTCCCACAATCCCTCACAGTCTGCGCAAACTCTGGCTGCAACTGCTGCCAATGACTGCGCCTGTGACGGGGGTATTTTGGCTTAAAAACCTACAATGATAAATGGCGGAGCCACGCTGTCTACTCTAGAAACAGTCTATGGTCCCACCTGGTCACATGAATTGGGGCAGGCTTTATGACCAGAACTGCAGCCAGTCTGTAAGGGGAGCTCCAGGAACAGTTCTGGCCTCACTATTAGGGAATGGTAATGCCATCCATCTTTTTAGACTTTCTGTGCCATTCACAATGGACCCATTCATAGCCTGATTCAGTTTTCCTGTTGATGTAAACTATGGTAACAATTTATGATGATAATAATAATAATTATCTGCTAAAAAAAAAAAGTCAAATAGGAAAACTGATGTTTTTAGTTTTTGCACATTTGTCATTTGACTAAATTCCTTTCCTAATGTGGCTGTCAGATTTCTACCCTTGAATTCAGAAAATTTATTTGCTGCTCTAATGATGCCTTTCTGTTTATGCTTCCAGAAGTTTCTCTTTGATGCACTTCCTCAGAAAGTTGAGGTTAATGGTGCAGGAAATGTTTCGCCTCGGCTCTCTCAGAGAGATGCAGCAGTGCAGATCTACCAGTGAATCAACTCAAGTCAAGCTGTGAGCATCAGATTTTTCACTTAGTTATGATCTTCATTCAAGCCACCATTCATTCATGGAAGGGTTTTTTTTTTTGCTCTTATTTATACTATATTTGATCCTAAAAAGGCCTTTACTTTACCTTAAGGTACCGTTTTGATTAGTGAAAGTATTTCACTTATAACAGGTTTCAGCTTAAAAATTTTGTTGCAAGGGACAAAAGGGAAAACAAATATGACAAAATCCGAATTAATACTTGATCTGTCCAGATATTTTTCTCTGCAGACATCTCCAGATATTGTTAGACGTTGGCTTGCTTTAATATTTCAGCAGTTTGCACAGCTGGGATGACTGGATTCACTGCACCCCTTGATGACATTACACCTCTGTAAACATAGTTGTGTTTACTGACATCTCCAAATCACTTCTGGCTAATGCTGGCTAACCAAAGACACAGAGATGAAGGAGGAAAGCAAAAGGAGATACTGTCTTCAGATGCACACGTCTGATATAGTAATTAGGTACAGACGTAGAACAGGTCAAAGAGAGGGGAAAGTTTTGATTTTAAAATTCTGAATGCACTCTCTAATCATATAGAAACTAAAATTGCCCAAACTTGGAATAACTACTGAATCACTTTTACTGCCTTTTTGAAATTATGTTAAGTCTTAAGATCACAGGTTCAGCAAAAGAAACATACAACTCTAATGACATGAGTCGAACCAGAGCAGCTGTAAATAAAATAAAATTACAATCCGTTGATGAATTTGAATGAACTTGTCATTTTGAGATCAAACTTCGTCTGACCTTTGAAGTAAAGGTTCACACAAAGAAAACAAAAGTATGGATCAGTGTTGTGTCAGTATAATTACAGCTCAGCTAGTGTAAAGAACATGACCAGCATGATAACATGTCTGTAACTGCAGTCCTTCTTGGCTTCAGGAAAACATTATCAGCTATATTTTCTGTCCAAATCTGTTCAAGCAACATAGAGTCGAAGGCTTTTTCTTTCTTTCTTTTTTTGGGGGCTTGAAGACTATCAAATGGCCTCGACAATTAATACGAAGGCGGATAGGGGACTTTAATAATTAACTCCTGCGTTACATTTGAAGAATGCTCACCAGGCATGAGATTTAAAAGAAGCTAATGTTTCACTATCTAACCATTTCATCCAATCTTCTGAACAGATGTGTGTGCATGGGAGGACATTAGTTTCCACAGCAGGCGCTGAAAATATGCCTGCGTTCCCCTCATCAGCAGAGAAGTCATGGTTTGTCTTGAGGGGCCAAGTGTCTCCTTGTGACTGGCCATTGGTTTTAAGTGGCTTGTGCATTTTTCATGGGACAGTGGTCGCTGGGAATGTCTTGTCACTCTATTAAGGCCTATTCAAATGGTAGCGGCCATAAAACGAAGAAGGCACTGAAATATTCATTTGATATTGCAACACACCGCAGTGTATGTGTTAATTAAGGAAAGAGCTATATGCTCTGGATGGGACAGGGCTCTCAACGCGCCAGAATGGTGGAGGATGAGTTTAATCAAAGTGACATTTGGGTTTCCCAGCTCTAGGCTGATATCCATATGAAGATCTTATCTTATAAGTTGCCTGTGTGTTAGTGAAGTAGAGACTAAATGCAGAACTTACAACTCACGACAGCGGCCGTTGACAGCTGCTTTTTCACGTCATCCCTTTTTGGTGCTGCCATGTTTTACTTACATACATCATATTTGAGTTTCGAAGACACTGTGTGGAATTTAGTGGTATATAGCAGAACTAGCTTGGTGGAAATGGAGTATAACATTTGCAAGACAAACCAGCGTATAATCATATGTATGTAACACTTAGAATGGGCAAAGCAGAAAGGTTTTCATTTCACTAAAGCCAAATCATATTTACAGGCTAAAATCAACTGAAAGACTGAAGGATGATGTTTAATTCGTACATCATCAAGGCACTTTTCAAGCATAAGTAAGAGGTACCTTAGCTGCTTTTCAAAGAAAACTTCTGAATATATTGACAAATACTCACGTTTTTAATGGTCTGCTGAGGGCTACACCCTGCAGGGAGCTTGTTTTTTTGCCGTTATACATGGGTTGTTCCACAGCTAGGGATGGGTACCTTTCACATTTGAGACCATATGGTACAGATTACCGGTACCTGGCTATCGGTATTGGTACTCAACGGTACCAATTTTTGGTACTTTTGTGTGTTGATGTGGTAAAAAATATCAATTTGTTTAATAATAAAATGAAATTCTTTTCAATTTAACATATCTATTCCTCAATATATAGCCTTGCAATGCTGTGTTTATGTCGAGCATGGAAAATCACCTACTCTTCCACTCCCTCACAGTCACATGGATGCATTTAGGTACCTACCATGGTCCCTTTTGATTTTATGTGAACCGGTACTTTTGACAGAATTTGGTCGGTACTTATTCGGTACCCATCTCTATCCACAGCTACCCTGTTTCTTCGATATCTTTTTTGTAATTTCTCCACAAAGTAATGATGAAGACATCTAATTTGTACAGAGAGGGTCTGTTTTCCCATCTTTTACTGGTCTCCATCTGCTGTTCAGAGACAAAATGAAGGTAGATCATGTCACGCTGGATTCTGAAGGGTGAAACTGTGTTTTTTTTTCAAGTAAATTTTGTTTTATCTATTTATTTCTACTGGAAAAAAAAATCTCCAAATTTTGCAGCCTGACATTTAGAATTATCAAAATGTATACCCCCAGACGAGACGTTAAGACTAATAGTTATTCCAATAAAAATGACTCACTTCATGACACAGTTCAAGTGTCGTTCTTCTCTGCTCCCTCTTCCGTCTTTGGCTCTTTTATTACTGCTTCACCACTCCTCGTCTCTCTGTAGGACAGGCCAGCGATAATATACCCTATCCTCCATCTTAGAGCTTATTAACCTTTTTGTTGGAATATCTGGAGCATAAAGACCTCATTAAATATTTACCTTTGCACTAACCGGTATGAAAAATTAAGAAACCAAAAGTTTTATTAACCTGTAGTAATATAATGTCTACTCTTGGCCAACAAAAAGGGTCTTTTTTGCACATTAAAGCCTTCTGTAGTGCATAATAATATATGATAAGAAGGCTCCCCCTGCATTGATTAACTCTGCTTTAATATAACATTAGGTTTCCCTAAACTAGCTTTATCATAGGATTATGCTTTTAATACAAGGTGTGGGGATAAGGGCAGGGGAGGGGGATGTTTAGCCTGCAGAAATAACACATTGCGACAATCCTTAATTATCCATGGCTGTGTGTGTGTTGTGACATACGTGAGGCCTTCAGAGAAACTCATACGCTCACATTTCATGAATATATTAGAAGGCGTAGCATAAATGCCTGTCCCTGCTAGCCATGGTGACCCCGTCCCTCCATAGGTGTAGTTGATCCACAACACTCAGCCATTCAAATGGGACTAAGTGGCTTTCAATTATTCAAACATATATTCAAGAATGGCAGCATAATGCTCTGTATCACCTGCCCCGTACTTTCCACTCCTCTGCCTCGTTGCTTTCTGCTAAGAATGAGCCTGGTGAAATTTTACGATTTTACCATCAGCTCTGTGGACAATGTTGCTGCTGTCCTCACTGCCCTCCTTAGTTCTTTTAAATGTTCCTCTGCTCTCTGATAGTAGCTCATACAGTCAGGTTCCCAGAGTGAGTGCTTTGTTTTTTTTTTCAGTGTTGCATGCAGAGCAGACCATGCTTCACCTACAGGTATTAGTCACTTGTGCAAAGTTGAAGAGGGTGTCAGGGTCACAGTTTCAAAGCGGGTTTAGGTTTTTAAAAGTAGCACAGCATATAGTTGTGTACCGAACCTAAAGTGTATGATACACTTAACTTTGATGTTGTTGTTTTATCTTAAACAAGGACGATATCAGCAAAGAGAAGAGTGGTACAACTTTGTCAGGGTGCACCAAAATGGAGGCAAAAAGTCTCTCATTGGCATGAACGAGACTCTATTCAATGATCAAAGTCAGGATTTACAAAGCAAAACTTCTTTATCCATTTATACCTGAACAGGAACAGCAAAATAGTAAGACTCTGCTGCTGTCCATAACATTCAAAGTTTTTCAGCCTGTTTCACTGATATTGACTCGATAAGAAAAAAAGCACACACATATCTGTTTCCAAATAAAAAACACACCAGAGGCAGAAACAAAGCAGTGTCTTATCACATCATTTCCTAACTTTGAAAATCGAAACACCTTGTGAAGGACGAGGTTTTCACAGGCTTGTCATGTTTAGTGAGCCAAAGTTGGAATTTTACCTCAATGATCACCAGAATGCCATCCAGAAATACTACTTTTGTAAAGGTAACATTTGTTTTGATTTATTGTTGCATTGATGAAAATTGCTTGGTTAGATATTTGGTTTTTGTTTGGTTGGTTAGTGGTTTGATGAATCCATTGGTTAGTAAAAATGAATGCTTGGCAGTTTTGTGATAGTTGGGTAGTTGGTTGGTGGTTTGGGTAACTGTTGGTTGGTTGGTTGGTTTATGATAAATTAATTGATTGGTTGGTTGGAGGTTTGATTGATCATCGTTAATCAATAATTTTTATGGTAAATTGAATTTTTGGTTGGTTGGTTGGTAGGTTTGTTGATTGATTGGATGGTGGTTGGATGAATTAATTGGTTGTGTGAAGCTTGTGTATGGTTTTTTTTTACGTACAGAACCTCTTGTGCTCCTACTACTCTGTAATGCAATGTAAAAATCACACACTGGGACTTCAAGCGACACTGTTTCAGAGTTCAGTGTATAAGCACAAAGACAGAGTGACGGCGAAGCTTCATTACAATGCTGTAACAGCATCCCAGTGGATAAGGGCCAGAGTTATGTGTCACTTCCATTTTTTTCTCTTTTTTCCAGAACAGGGTGTTGAAGACTTCTGTACCCAAGAAAAAGACCAAGCATGGAGCTTAACTGACAGGGCCTCTCAGCTGTTGGTCCTAAAGGAGTAAACAAGTGTTTATGCCTGGGACGGTGCCAATATCATGGCAAGAACAAACCAGCACCAGTGCACTCATTCAAGGTCTGCATCTTTAATAATATAGAGCTTTTTTTCAAATAATGCAATTTTTATCAGAAGAACTGTCTTCAACAGGAAGTGTGAAAAGAGTCAAAGAGGCAATATAGTGAAGTCAAGAAAAAAAAAGAGACTTAAAATTACTGCGTATGATGAAAAGGCTGGAAAAACAATCTGAGATAGAAAAAGTTGGAGATGAGAGGTGACTGACAGTATAATGATTTTATTTTTTAAACTTTAATATCCCTTTTGAGTGCAGTAAAGTACAGTGTTGACTGTGAGCAGCAGAAATAGAGTGAAGTCCTATCCGGGCAGACAGATGGAGGGGTAAGAGATAGGGAGGTTGGTGGTGGAGGGGGGATAGGGAGCATTGTAGAAGTAACAGAGAGAAAAGGCAAGGAGTACATAGTTTTGAGTGAGACAGAGAGCAAGTTCAGGGTGTGGATAGTTAGATAGCGAGAGAAACAAGAAGGTTATCCATGATTTAACGCCTGTGGGGCTGTGAGATGAGCCTAGCCTGTTCGGGCTGCTGTGATTGCTGCCTGCTGCTGCTTCAGTCTGGGGCCTTTCAGCTCATTTCATCATGGAGCTCCTAATGAGGCCTGGGCCGACTCCCTGAGCACGGAGGCTGCAGACACACCTCTGATGGAGGGGTACTAGATGGAGGGGCTCCATATTCTTCCAACAACACCATCAGGTCCGGGGTATCTGAATGGGGGCATGAGGAGGGAAAGTGGAGGTGTAGGAGGAGGTGGTGGTGGTAGTGAGAGTTGCTCCAGGGTGAGCTTGGAGACCCACTTTGTCCCGAGGCTGTGTGAAAAGGTCACTGCCCGTGAGGAGTACCCACAGGCCCCTGCTGCAGGGTGTCTGCAGGGAGAGTTGTTTTTGTTCAAACAGGAAGTGGCAGGTTAAGAGGAGCGTGTCCATCAAAAACATGTCTGCTGTTTGCTCGCACTGAAGTGGGAGCTTTTGTTTTTGGAGTTTGTTGCAGTGCACTCTGGGATTACAGTTTGCCACTGATTCATGAGTGAAAACCCCCTTTGTTCAAGGTTTGACTAATAGTGGATTAAACATACAGAGTGGAAAACTGAGAGGCCAAGAAATAAACAGAGGGCACAAAACTATCTTATTGTGCAGTTCCTTGAATGGCCACTTGTGGCTGGCTTGAAAACGAATCATTATCCATTTGGCTCTGTATTAAAGCTGCAGAGAAAAATAACACTAGGAAAATCTTAACGCTTTTAAGAAAATCAATTGCACTGGGGTTCATTTGCGTATGACAAAAGTGTTTAAATTAAGCCTTTAAGTTATGCATAAAAAGGTGTACAGTTGTTTTTCGTCCAGATTTACTCTTTTAGCTAGGTGCCAATTTGGCTAATTCCAGCCATTGCCTCTTCTCTTTTGGCTGTGTCTGTGTCGTTGTGGTTTTTAGGGATCTTACAGGCAGCAGTGGCTTCAATCCCATGTGTGAATGTTCTTAGACAAGCCACTGAACCTGTACCTGCTTCTGATGGTACAGCCAGTGGCATGTGAATGTATATGAATGGTGTTCGTTAATACTGAAAGGCACCTCATAAAACAGCTTCTGCCACCAGCAAAAGATTTTGACATGAAATGTAACTTGAAAAAAAAAAAGGAAAACCCTCAGGCTTATCCCCCACAAACTTAGTTTTATTCTGAGTGAAACTCAGTGGCCAAGATGTAGTGTTAGCCAACCTTAGTTAACCTTGTGTTACTATATCTGCTTGTTCAAATAAGTCACCTCTGGCTCTTTCATGACAGCAGCTGGAATGCAACAACACAAGTCTTCAAAGATGTAGTTGACAAACAAATAGGTGTTCTCACGGTTGGCATGCTGAATATTTAGGCCTATGGGTCTTTGGAAATACACTGAGGCAGTTGTCACTACATAATCCTGCCAGTTATTTAATGTTGCACCTTAGATCTCTCTTAAATCTGTTATGGTTAAGGACTGAGAGTCGTACCGTATGTGACCGTATGGGTGCCTCCCTAATGAGAGGCGGCTCTAGGGGATATGAAAGGCAGGGCGGTCGGGGCGGGTGGAGCGACCTGTCTGTTCACCCCAGCTCTGGCCTTTGTGCAGAGTTAATGATGCCACTAATATGTTCTTTAAAGACCACACTGTGATTCATGGCTTTCATTAGCCCTGTGTGCCAGGGTGTCTTTCTCTCCTTCTTTCTCTTCTCTGTCGCCCTTTTAATGATGGCCTGGAGACGAGGTGGCACGCTTGACCCTTAATCATACGAGCGAGAGGAGGCTGGTGGAAAGTGAGGGGCTGAGATGAGATGGGAGGCTTTTGGAGAGAGGCAGGGGGTCGGATCAGGAAGAGGAGGAGGAAGAAATCAGATGGTTGTTCTTCATAATCCTGGACTCCGGGGCTGGTTAAGGACAACTCCTCTGTGTGGGTGGGACAGTGTAGCGTCTAATGTTGAGTATTTACAGAACAAACACACTCATGTATCTTACTTTCACCTTCATCTATAGAGCAGATTAATTTGTTTCCTGTAGCTTTTTTCAAAGGCTCATACATTTGCATCAAGAGGGCGGGAAATGGGACACAATTGCAGACCTGGGGGTCTCAAAGGTATCCCAAAAGAATAACCACTAATGTAATGTATGATTAACAAGGGGATAGGGATAAGAAAATAATATTTAACAGAGTCAAGTTGACTTACTAAACAAAACAAAGCTCCAAGAACAAGAAACAAAACCACTACTGTTAAGCAGCTGAACAGAAAAGTGAGATCACAGAATTATTTCTTCTTGAAAGCACAACAGAGGCCAAGGAAGCCTAAACAGTGAACAGGAACAGCTGGGGAGAAAAAAGACTCAGTGACCAAAGTTCCAAAAAATACACTAATTTACATTGGGCCTCGTTCACTATAAAATGCATAGAAATGCTCTTATTTTGTGCATAAAATAAGTGCAAAAACAATTTAAAAGTCTAATTCACCTTCTGCTTTCCCTTCCCTGTCACATATACTCGTGGAATTTTATGTTTGGGCTACATGTGTGAACGGACATTATTCAATCTGACTGAGGGTTCTCTTTGTATTAGGTTTTCATGCATGTTGTAGAGGTATAAACCAGGACAGTCAACACTGAAAGATGACTGTTCATTTTCCTCATGCACACACTATCCAGCCACCCCCTCGCCAGAAACACTGGAAGAGCGTGATAGAGTGACACAGACCTACAGAAATATTTTGATTCAAATTCAACATTTGATCTTGTAAAGCTGGGCCACTGACTTCCATTTAGCTTCCTAGACAGATAAACAGGCAGAAATACAATGGGAAAAATAAGCATTGAATGCATCAACTTTTCTCTCATTACATTTATTTCGAAAGCTGCAATTCAAACAGAATTTCTACCAGACATTGGTTTTAACTCAAATAATCCACTCATGAAAAAAAATCATGACTTAATGATTATGTGGAATTAAGTGCAAAAACAAAGGAAAAAAGTATCAAACACACCACGGAAAGGCTGTAGACTTGGCAAGGACATGCACCATACCACCTGAAATCTGTCAGTAATTATTACTTAAACTTCCAATTAGTGCAAATCAACATCAGCTGGGCTAGAGCAAATTGATGGTCCAATAAAAAAAGGTCATTTTTTTCAACAAGCAGTTAAATACAACACACCATGATGGGTAAAGGCAAATAGCTCTCTGAAGACATTTGCAACCTGATTGTTGCTCTGCATCAGAATGGAACTGGTTACATACTTGTATCAAAGCACCTGAATATTCGAGTCAGCACCGTTGGGACCATTAAGGGCTAGAAGCGCCACCTTACCACCAACAGGCCACGCACAGGAGCTCCTTGCAAGATTTCTGACCAGGGAGTCAAAAAGATAGTCAGAAGAGTACTCAACGAGCCAAGGACCACCCTGAAAGTGCTCCAGAAAGACTTGGAGGTAGCAGGTACAATTGTTACAGAGAAAACAATCTGCGATGCACTCAACCACCATGGCCTCTATGGATGCTCAGCCCGCAAGACTTGGGGCTTCTCCACTAAGAATTAGATGAATCTCATTTAGCGTTTTCAATACTTTTTTCCTGTGTTATCGTACTTAATTCCACATGATCATTATTTGTGGACCTGAACGTTGTGATTTCTTTTCATGTGTGGATTATTTGAGTTAATATCAATGTCTGGTAGAAATTTTGTTTGAATTGCATCTCTGGAAATAAATTTGATGAGAAAAAAACTGACACGTTCAATACTTGTTTTCCCCACAGTACTTGTTCAATTTCAGTAAAACATGAGGGACACCAATAATGATTTCATCTGGTTCCTCCTGAGAAACCAACCCTTGTGAGAAGGTGCTGTGCTCTTTTCTGCCTCTGTACCGTGACACCACAAGCACTGTTATATGACCAACTATGAGTTTACATGGTGGTAAAGACCAGTGCATCACACACAGATGCTGAAGGACCAATTGTTCTCACATTTTCAAAGATTGGCGCTTTTCCTTTCAACTCATGGATCCAGGTGCAAAAAGCTTCTCAATGATATTTATTAAAATCCCCAATGCAAAATCGGGACTTTGTGGAGTCTTATACTTCAAAATAAAAGTAGTTTTAAACACCAGAATTACCCTTTAAAAAACTACTTTGTAAGCTTGGGGAAACTAAAACCACTGTTAAATGTTCTTATTCAACAGCTACATTCTCACTTTATGAAGGAGTTAGTACAAACTGTAACAGAGAGCAGTCATAACTCTGACAATAGTGCTTGAGTGTATGAGTGTGTGTGAACACTCAGGGCCTGAGTGTGTATGCTCACAAAGGGGTAAACACAACACCATCTTTCACCTCCAGCTGCCTGTTGGGAACAGAAAAAATAAACAATAAATAAATTACATGTACTTGGTCTTGCTTTGCAGAGAATTACAGTTGTTTACATGAGTGTTGAGGGGGTGGGTAGGTAGACCTACATCATGTCTGTGTGTATCATGTTGGACCACCAACATCAGGGATAATTTCAATAATTTACACTCTGTGTGATTGTAGGAGACGCCCTTGTGTGTTACTTTTTAAAAATGTAAAGCAGGACATGTTAGTCCCTGAGTACAGACCACAACTTACACACACACATACACAAAACCATGGCTCTGGACAATGCGATCCCCCAGATGATAAAAAGCAGATGTTTTCTCAACTGGGGGTATGCTCCTAATGCTTCTATACCTACCCTCGCATAAACCCCCTCCCCTCACCCTCCGCTTCTCCTTCCTCTTCTTTTTGTCCGGTCTCTTCCCAAGCCATCCATTTTTCTGCAGAGTAAAGACAGATTAGGGCCTAAATCCCCCTGCAATTTGGGTCATGGCCCTTTGTGTGCTCCGTATACTGAGAGGAGCGGCACACAGCCGGGCCCCCATTTGCCCGAGATCAGGGGGTTAGGCCAGCAAGCGATTGGGGGGAGCCTCACAGTGTGACCATGTTTGGAGAAATAATAAGATTGAATTAACAGAGAGTCTATGGTGGAAACCTGGGTATCACAAGGAGGAGAGGAGGTGGAGAATTGAAAGAGAGGGAAGGAAGTGGAGGGAGGAGGGCAAGAGTGAAGGCTGTGAGCACTGAATGTTGTTTTGTGTGACCCCTCCATCAAACCATATGAGTTTTTTTGTTCAACACTACTGCTAAGCATTACCTTAACATCATCTTAACCGTACTTTAGAACTTTATAGCCAAATTGGTGGAGATCAAAACAGGGCAAAAAAAGAAAAAGGAAGTTGTTTTTTTATTTAAATTTGATCTTTCAATGTTTAATAAGTAGAACTTACCATCAAATTTTATTTTGAGTCATAAAACTGTTGATCACAAGCTCTAAATGTCTCTCAGTTTGGTCAGTTAAGAGTTGGCAAGTATTGAATTTGATGAAATTCACTAAGTTTAACTTATGTCTGCATATTTGAGACATAGTTCAGACAGTTTACAAAGTGTAGTGCAGCTTGACTTTTGAGGTACAAAGTTACTTTGAATACTATCAAAACTATTCCATCAATATTTATTTCCTTTAAACCTTTTCAAACCTCACTTATTATCATAAAGCAAAGTTTCTCAGTAAGTCATCACTTGTAGCCACTAGTTCAGCCAGTCAATCAGTAAAAACAGATCTTCATTCACATTAAAGCCTTTTTTTCTGGCATATTTGAACATTAAAGATGTATTTTTTGAGTCTTTAAAACCTGATGTTGAGACTGAATTTCTAGAAATCTTTGGCTGTCTTCTTGTGTTTATGTTCTTGTGGGATTACCCAGAAGCTCCAGCTCTTGAAATATTTTGCAAAAACAGGAAACACCACCAGAGAAAACATCATATAGCAGCAACAATCCAACCCAACACCCCTCTCCTTAACTCCTCTTTCGTCTGCGTTACCATCTCATCCTGAGTTCAAAGCAGCGTGATGTTAATGAAGGTTCCCATGTACAAAGAGAAGCTTATGTAAATGTTACCTCTCCAGATGTTCTATAGCTCTCAGAGCCAGAACTGCAACACACCCCGAGCCACAAAGAACCAGCGAGCATTTAGACAAACCTTTGTACCTTCACTTGCCTATAGGGCCTATCAGACCGGCGCTGCCTGAGAATCAATATCTGCTGCTAATGAAACTTAACCACACATTTTAATGAAGGAGACAATTTGCATTTAAAAGTAACAAAAGGGGAAATGGGTTCATTTTTCCCCATTTCTTATTTAGAGTGTGCATTTGAGCAGAAAGCATTGAACAGGTTTGGTGTGTAGCAACATTTGTCTGTTAGTAAGAGGGATCATTCGATCAGGTGTGGCGCAGTTGTTGCAGAATAGAGAAAAAAAGCTAGAGCTCCATGGGTTTTATACATTATCCAAAAAATAATGTTTACAGTGATTGACATTTATTTTATATGCATACTTTATAAACTTGTTTGAAGACAGATATTATGAGGATACTGAATTAAATTAATAACCTGCATTGTTGTTTTTTTCTTACCCAACAAAAATCCATGTAATTTATGAGAGCCAGGATGTCATGGCAGATTGAAAAATAGGGGGGTGGTGGTGCTAGTTGTTCGGCTACCACCCAAATTGATAAAATCTACACAAATGGGTTCATAAAAGCATTGAGTAATTGAATTTAATATAAGAACGTAAGTATTTAAATACTAGAAATTCTAAGTATTTTGGAATAATGTATCAGTAATGTAGTTATACTCAGATTTCTCCCTCATTCTAAAAGAAAACAACCAACAAAACACCAAACTATGAGGAAATGAGTGCACTTTTTTACTCTAGTCTCTTTCATTTTGAAAAAAAAACTTGTTCTGAATAAAGGGAATTAAAGAAATGAATATAAAACAATATAAGTTTAATCATAAAAATACTTGGCATACAATCCCTTTTCAAAATAATCATTTGTTGCACCTTGCAAGTTGTAACATGTATGATTCGAGTTAATAGCATATGAGTTTGTTCTCTGGGTTGTTGTTCTGGGGATATTTAGCTCATGGTGGTCCACAAGAGTTTTCTGGGGGAATAAGTGGTCCTTGGTTTAAGAAACACTGCTCTTTGTAATCAACAATCAAAATCAGGTACTGAAAACAGCTGTAAAATACAAATATATTTATTTTTCTGTGTGATTCATTACTACCTTATACACATACAATATGCAGCCTGTTCTATCAAACATCTCTCCTGGATTCATTAACAAATTTGTCTTTTAAAAACATTTTTTCTGGACAAAGAAACATTCTTGTTTGCTGTACAAAGAACAGTGTGTGGCTACTTTATTGAAAACAAATAGTGTGCAACTTCCTGCTTAATTCTATATGACTGTCCTTTTGATTTCTTTTGTCAATGCATAATGATCTTTTTGACAATCCAGGAGATGTTTTAGCAATTAATAAAAAGTTGTGATACAGAATCACGTGGACACAAAGACGTGGCACTGTATCCTTTTTTTTTTTATTTCAAGCTCCTGCAGGAGTTTTTAGAAGCTTGGCGATATGAACTAAACTAAAACACGGCTCCTCTATATGACTCTGAAAAGCAACCCAGACCATAACTGAACAGACTGATTTTTCCATTCTGTGATCTAAAACTGCTGCACAGGCTAGGCATCACACAGAGTAAGTAGCAACATACTCCAAAAACTGACTTTATGGAAATGTTTTGCCCCAAAGATTCTCTCTAAATGATACATTTGAGTGTTAAAAGGGGAAATTTTCCCATTGAGCACTCCTCTTGCACATGCGCAAGACAAGATCAGTAAGGATTAAGAGGGGCCTCTTTGTCCACAGGGGGCGCCAAAATCAAAATGAAATCACAAAACTTTCACAGGTGTTTGGACATCTGTGATTTGGTCCTGTTAGCTTGATGTTGACAAGCAGCCATTGACATGTTTACTCTCTTTCTCTCAGCCACTATCACAGTTCTTTGCAATCTTCATGTACCACACATCCAGCCTCTCTTTTCCTAAACTGCTACAGTAAAAAAGGCTGAAGGCATGTTTTCTATTTTTCTTCTTTAAGTAAAGCTCAAATCCCACATTTGAGCGAGGGATAAATGGTTACGCCTCCAGACTTTAGACTTGATGATTTGATTCAGATAAACAAGCAGCATGCTGCACAGACTCTCACATGTTTTCTGCGTAATCTTCTGGTTGTAACAGGAGCTTTGATTCCTGTTCATGAGGGGGATTTTTCCCCTGGACCAGGTAAAACATTAAAGCCTCATCGTTTCACTTAACAGCAGCAGCTCACCTGGGGCATTTTGGGCTTTTTTCAGCCCTTATTTTTATTCATTATCTTTTATATTTGTGTGCTTTTTTGACAATTCTGTTTTTCTTTATTTTTCTGAGAGGGTATCAGACACAGGCTGAACCCCTGTTGAGGTGTAGCTTGTATTTTTCAAAGAAGTTGATCACCTTAGAAATGTTTTATTTTATTTTATTTTATTCCATCCATTGGGGCTCAATATTTGTACTTTTTTGTGTTACAGCAAATTTATGTCTTGAGTTCACAAAGTGTAATAAATCCTTTTAAATTCAAAAGTACAAATGAAAACAGAGAAAAGAGTTATCTGCAATTTTTAATTGTGGATGAAAAAAATAGTTTCAACAATCTATTCAGAGCACTACAAATATTTAAGAAGATCAGTGCTCTTTGATCATTTTAAATAATATAAACTTAACTTTAAAATCAATTAGAAACTATTTCCTTTGAGATATCAGTGACCACTTACCCTATTAACCATCTAAAAGTTGAGGGAAAAGGGCTAAACTTTTGCCAGAAACCTCTTTTCTTCATGAATGCACATCATTAAACAGTAAAAGTTCACTCTTTATGAGCACACAGCATCTCCACTTTGTCATGCTGTGTTCACAATCTTTATCTTCTCTAGCAGCGCCCTGCAACATGAAAGAACAACCTGCTTGTTTTATGTAAATAACAACAAGGCGTCTCCTCTGTGTGCCACGCTTGGTGAGAATACTGTGAGATCTTTGCAACAATTTTTTCTCGTTCTCCCCTGCCGGCAAAGTGTGCCACAATAGCATCTGCAGCAGGAAGGCAACTTAGCCTCCAGCAAGACTAAAGTGTGCATCAGAGTAAAACAGTTGTTTACTTTGTTTGAACTGCACTATCTCACCCACAGGAGCCTGTGCACTTGAAGTTCTGCATCTTTCACTCTCAACTTGTGACAAAGAGTCAGATGAATAACAATGTCATTTTCTCTACCTTCCCCCCACTCCCCCCCCTTTTTTTCTCCTGTTGTTCAGTCTATTTCTTTTAACACTGCCGCCCTTCTTCTTCCCCTTTGCACTCCTCTCGAATTATTCATTGTCTCTTTTAAACTTTCAGCATGCAGTAAATTGATGGTGACACACAAACTACATTATGTTTTCTCACTCCTTTTTTTTATAAACTAACAGCACTGCTCATCTCTCTTTAATTGCACAGCAGGTGGGGACACAGATGCACACAGATGTGAGTGCAGGAGGCCGAGATGAGAGGAGGGTTGGAAAAGACGGCGGAGCGGAGGATTGTGTAACTTAGTTAAAGTGATGAAGCAGAGGTCCTAAGTGACCTGGCTCAGATGTGAGTGTTGTCTGTGTGCTGAAGTGGATTCAAGAGAGCTGAAAGAGGGAGAGGGATGATACTCATTCTTTGCTTTGCTTTGACTTTAAATTCAACTCAGAGTACCACTGCTTATGAATATGGTACATTTTACAAACTTTATGAAAGTTCCCACAAAACAAACTTGAGTGAAAATATGGCCATTAGTATGCAGATTGATTAAAAGTAGTTACAGATTAAGATATTTAGGATGAACTTAAGATGCTGTTCAGTTTCATTAGTGTCTCAAGTTTGTGCTTAATAAATAGTTCTCCATATTTAGAACGTTGTTGTGAATTAAAATGACCTTGGACATGGACATTCAACATATACATGTAGATCAGCTGAAACACATACACTGCAACAACACACAACACTTTGTAATAAGATCTGACATACTATACTATACTATACTATACTATACTATACTATACTATACTATACTATACTATACTATACTATACTATACCATACTATACTATACTATACTATACTATAGGAAAGGGTACAGTACATAACACAAACCAGTAGGAAACAATATTGTTAAGTATAATACTATATATTTTGAATAATATGATGCGATACACCCACAACAAGATCAAATGTGATGCAACACACTGTGATTACATCACTTTAAATTATGCTACTTTAAATAACACTGCTGTAAATAACATTACGTTAAGTTACATTAAGTAATGTTACTTGAAGTTTTGTTAAGTTTAGTTAACTCAGCTTACATTACATTGAGTTTTGCTAAGTTACGCTAAGTTACGCTTAGATTAAATACACAATTCTAGTTACACTGCTTAAAGTTATGCTACATTAAGTTACACATCACGTTGTGTTACATATTTAGACTGAACAAAATATGGATGTAGTCTCTGCTGTGTAGGGATGGGTACCTTTCACATTTGAAACGATACGGTACCGATGCCCGGTACCTGGCAATCGGTACTGGTACTCAACGGTACCAAATTTTGGTACTTTTTTGTGCTTATGTGGTAAAAAATATTAATTTGTTTAATAATGGAATATAAATAAAATCAATTTAACAAATTTATTCTTCAATATATAACCTTCCAATGCTGTGTTCTTGTCCAGCATGGAAAACCGCCTACTCTTCCACTCCCTCACAGTCACAAGGATGCATTTAGGTACCTAAACATGGTACCTATTGGTTTTACATGAATCGATACCCGGTACTTTTGACAGAATTTGGTCGGTACCTATAAAAGTACCTAATTCGGTACCCATCCCCACTGCTGTGTCATCAGTCTGTTCCTGATGCAGCTCTGAAGCCAATTGTTGGCAGGGGCCGTATTGGATATGACACAGGCTTTGAATTTCTTTTCTAACACCTATAGGGTACCCATAAGTCATGTGATTTGATCTGCACCTCTGATTGGACAAACTTGTGATTCTGATAGCTTCTAAACCATGGTTAAAAAAAATATAGATAGATAAATAAACCACCCCCTTAAAGTATGTTCGGCCAGTAAATTCGAGTTTTCAGACCAAAGGCGTTTTTTGAACCAGGCCGTAAATAGGTTTTTACTACTTAACGATACTGAAAAATAAAAAAAATAAAGCACAAAGGCTTTTCAGTGTTTAGACTGCTTTCACGTTACTTCCCAATATTTGCATTTTTATACTTTTTTTTGAAAGAAATTTTATCTATAAGGCTAAATGTATCATAGACAAGCTTAAGAGCTGACAATCCTAAAAGCAATAACTTCTAGTAATTTTTGCCTTGTTTACTCTTTCAAAGCACATATTAGTTCAGTGTTTGTTGTGTTGTTTTACCTCTCTCACGCTCTCTCTACTTGTGTAATAGAGATATAGGACTGGCATGTTAGTCTGGGGACGAGGAGAGCAAAACATAAACCAGCTTCAAAGGTTATTGATCGACGAAACGGCGGAGTGTAGTTTTTTCTCCAGATCTGGTTGAGGTATCCATACCTCTGTCCTTGATCTACGCTGTTCTTTTCTAATGAACATGGCTTAAGGGAGGAGGAAGAGGGCATGTAATCTGAGTGTGTGTGTCATAGCGTGCATGTTAGTGTTTGAAACATACGTCCACAAGTCTCTCAGGTTCTGCTTTTAAACCATATTACAAATCAAAAAAGGATCTGTCACAAAAGAAATATGTTAACTCTCTCTTTGTCTTCCTCTTGTGTGATGTGTGTATAAATGTGGTGCTATTTGTGTGTTGGGGTGTCCACACATTAATGGATATCATCCAGATAAGGTCACAGAGGTTTTTACAAATATAAAATTCAAATAGTAGGAGAGATAAAATCTAGGGGGTAAAAAACCAGTAAAATTTTGATTTTCTTTTTTTGTGTGTGTGTGTGTGTGCACGTGTGTTTTTGGTGAGACCGCTCTCCCCAATTGCTTGTACTACCACCTCCTTTTTTCTAACCTCTTCAACTCTCCCACTGAAGATAAATAAGTAATACTTCGTATCATCATATGTGATTGAAGGGGCTCTGAAATGCAGGAGTGAAGACAGTGCCCGATGAAGTGAAGTGTTGAAAAGAGTGATTATTTTTGCTTCACTGAGGTCTTATTTTTCAAAGTGCCACTAAAAGCATGCGAGACTCATGTCACTTTGCACTGCGAGGACAGAGCAGCTGAAGGGTGATTTGATAAGAGATGAAATAAAAGGTAGTGACACCCCCCCCCCCTTTTTTTACCGGACCTTTTCTCAAAATCTTCATTCTTCTTGTGGCTCCAATCATCTTCTCTGTGACGCAGGCAGGGCCGTATTTATGGCCGAGTGCCCACAGCTAAAGCTAATATTATGAGCTTCCACACTGCCATCCATATTGTTTTACCTCACGTTGCCTGCGGTGAGGAATAAATAAAGTGTCATTGGCAGCTTTCAAAGCACTCATCCAGCAGGTTGGAGAGCAGGCTGGGCTGCAGAGATGGGAAGAAAAGGGGGCTGTCACTTTGGGTTGGGTAATTTTTGACGTACACGTCAAGGCCTTGACAAGGGGAATGTGGCCGGCTTGTACATTAGAGCCCGTGCTCGCAGGCAGGCAGGCAGCACAGCACTGGGGATAGGTAGTAATGCAGTCCCAGAGAGTGCTGCTCATCTGCTCACACTATGTACTTGTCTGGTGCCACATAAGGATGCCCCCTGTCGCCCCAGCTCCACTCCCCCCTATCCCTCTGCAGAAATGACTTAAGTCAGTGAGGGAAGAATCCATTTACAATGTGTGCTTTATAACATCTCCTTGACAATGCAGTAGTGGATTAGAGACATTTGTGATGAATCTTTTATGGAGACTTTTCCCCCCATCTTTCTTTTCCATGTGCACCAGGCTTTTCTGGGTCCACATGTGTCTGCTCGGATGTCATTGCAGCAAGACGGGGAGTGGAGAAAGCAATGGGTACTCAAAAAAAATAAAATAAAACGAAGGAAGGGAAAGGAAAGAGGGAGAGTGACACAGAGTCGTCAAAGTGGGGCATTAAAATTTATCTGCAAGTCACAATGGCTGCCATGATAGCGGCGTGAAACTTTCCTTTGAAAATGAACGTCACTTGTCCTCTCAGTCATGCACTTCCCTCGCAACCCAAGACAAGCGCTCTCTGTCCTCATCAATTCTTCACCGCCATTTTGACATTTATTTCGCTCATTTGCATAACTGCTCCCTGTGTCTCTTGTTTCGTCTCAGTTCGAGCGCATGCAGCATCCCGTCTTTTTTTCCTCTCAACTTTTAAATCACTGCTTTAAAATTAATGCCAGCCTTAAGAAATATATAAATATATCTTAAAGTTGACATGATGTTGTTCTACATTATTCCCTTTGAAAAGCGATTTTGTTCATACTTAAAGCCGCTCAGACGTGGAGGTGCGGCTAACGCACACTCGGGCTAACAAACACGCACTGGGTTGTCTAGCCTCGCCATCCCTTCTGTCTGTCTGTCTTCTCTATGGTGTTAACATGGAGAGATGCATACTGAATGATACAATCTAGCCAAGTGAGCGCTGCTTTTTTTAAATGCACTGGCCTCCAGCAAGTTGAGAACTTTACTTGTATGCTTTGTAGTTTGTTTTTTTTTCCAATGTTTGCGGACACTTTGAGAGCATCTGAAAGTGGCCTGTAGCTTAACAAAGACTTTATTTTTAAAGTAAAAGTCAAGACACTATGACCCCTGAATAATGAATGTAGTATCTTCATGCTGGCTTTAATGACTTTTAAATCATTCACTGTGCATAATAATGCTTCCCTTCTAGAAATATTTCTATTTAATTCCCAAATAACAAAAACCTGAATTCGGTCACTTTTCCCTGAAGGTAAAAGGGGGATCTCTCTATTCATTCCCTAAAATAAATATGCATAAATCCTTTTCCTGCCTTAGCTGCTGTTGTCCAGCTTGAGAGCAGCTGCTCCACAGATGGCTTTTCTCTCTTTTTTTCTTTTCCCTTCCTTTTTTTTCCACTTTAGGCTCACCTGTCTGCCCTCATTGTCCATTTGAAAGTCAGAGCAGCAGCAAGAACCTGAAAACGACAAAATGCAAATGCGGCATGTAGAAAAAAAAGTATTAAAAATTGATCACCTTTCCATTTGAATTCAAGGAAGCCATCATTCTCTATAAGCAGGCCTGTCTCTTTAAATCAGAGGAACTGTCGCTTCTGTGACTGCCTGTTTACAAAATATGAGGCTGAAAATGAGACCTGCTCCCTGCGGACAGGCTCCTTGTATAAATATAAATAATGAATATTAGATAAATAATTTCTGCCCCTTTAATAATGCACAACTTACGAAATTCACTTACACTGTCAAACTGGAGAATCGGACTAAAAGTGGATAATGCAGTGGTACAATAGAGGTGAGATTGTGTGTGTGTTGGTGAGTAACAGGACAGGTTAGAAGGCCTGCTGCCCCTGAGGTCACCTGAAGGAATCACATTGTGCAGAAGAAGATGGCCAGATTCTTTCGTACATTCTGCTCCTGATGAAGGTAAAATAGTTCTTTTGTGATATTTAAATAAAATATTTGGCCTTGAGAGGTCAGATAAAAATCTATTTACACTAACAAGGTAATCAGGGGAATCAGATGTAAACTAAAGCTTAGTTACTGCATCACTCCCCTGGGGGAAGGTGGACTCAAGAGTCTAGTGAAGCTGCTGCCTGGGTGTCTCATGGAGAGAGAAAGAGGGTGGAGATTTGATGAATGGTTAATTATGAAAACCCTTGTGCCAAAGCTAAAACTGTAATTAGCCCTAATTGGCTAATTGGATGGAATTGGTGGATGGTTTAAGCGTAATTGGTCTATTTTATTCAAAGCCCTTAGTGCTAAATAAAGGATGTAGCTATACCAGTGATAGTAAAGCTTTTTTAAATTGTTTTAAAGTGCATAAAAATCTTGACCTATGGTCAAGACAACTTGAGGGGGGTCATCTGAATCGGCCCCCCCCTTTGTTAATTTTTAAAGAACTCAAATATGATTTGTGAAATAACAGTTGTTGGTGCTTTCAAAATGTACAGGACAATCAATCTTGTTGATATTTCTACAAAATCAGTTTTAAAAAGCAAATGGAAACATTTTCAATATTTAAGCTCCCTCCAAAACAAGGGAGAAAAAAACGTTGTCATTGTCCAAACAACTCCTTTTTAAAAATATAATAATAACAATAATAACAATAATAATAATAATAATAATAATAATAATAATAAATAAATAAATAACACATAAATATAAGTGATTGTACTGTCAACAACTTACAAGAGCTCTAAAATGAATTCTGTTTTTAACAACAATTAAAAACTGTACCCTTTCAAAATAAGACAAATGTTCTGAAAGCACATTACAGTGATTCCTGTCTTAAAATTCACTCTGAAAAAAAAAGCAACAACATTTTTCAAGTGTTTTAATTGTCTTTCCCATGTAAAAAGTGTGATGGAAATTTCACTTATACTTATAGGTAAATTGTTGTTTTTAGTGGTTTACAACACAAGTTACTTGTTTTCAAGGTCACTTGGAAACTTAGCTAACTTTCTTTACGCCTGTGTTTTTCTTTCTCACTTTTCCACACCCTGACTTGTTGTGCTGTAGCCAAACACTCTTACAAACCAGCTTTTCTCCCTCTAACCTGCCGATTCACGCCGCAGAGATTGATGAGTGCAGAAACCTTCACCTCCCTCAAAGACGGTCGACTGAAACAAGACTTTTTCTCTCCTCCTCTCCCTCCTCACGAACACGAACTCACACTGAGTATTAGAGTGGCTGCAACTCAAGGTGCTCAGACTGTGTGCTAATAACACCATCTAGAATTCACGCCCTCCAAATAGGTTAATGTGTTTTTGCCCAGAGGGTCCGATCTACCTCTGCAGCAGAACTCTCTCTGAGCTTCCATTAAGCAACAACACCGACGCCTATTAGCTTTTGTGGGGGCCAGGAGTGAGAAGTCTGCACAGACACTTGTGTGTGTGTGTGTGTGTGTGTGTGTGTGTGTGTGTGTGTGTGTGTGTGTGTGTGTGTGTGTGTGTGTGTGTGTGTGTGTGTGTGTGTGTTGCAGGCCGTGCTCTGAGGGTGTCACTTCCTGTTCAGGCCGGCTGTGCTGTGTTAAGTGTTGCAGGAGAACAATGTTATGGCCCCTGACAGCTTGTTAAAGAGTCCACCATGTTGGAGCTGCTCCCACTCTGTTGTTTTGTAGCAAACTGTGATACACAACACACATTTCAACCCACAGACAGGAAACACTGATACAGCTACAGATGATGTTTGTGAACATGATGGAGTGTGAAGAAAGAAGACGAACAATGAAGAAATTCATGCTGTGTTTTCAATCCCAGTATTTGTTTGTTTTTGTAGTCTGCTTTGAAGAGCTGTTGTCCATTTGTCTCATATTTTGGGCTCCATATTTTATTGTGTTGTTTTATGGTTTTACATATTTTCAACTGTCCAACACTTTGTCAGCTGTGTTTTTTTAAATTGTGCCTTGAAGCCATATTTGAAGTGGCTGAAATTTGGCTGTCCCTAACCGTGTGGAACAAACTTTAATGTCTTCTTCTTCAATAGTTTGTTTTCTCCGTGAAAACTACACCTCATGTTTTACATTTCACCTATCATTACACTGAATATACGGTATGTGTTAATATATAGAAAATAACCAGTTGCTGTAAGGTTGTTTTAATAACAGGAGTTGGGACTACATTCTAAAGGTGCTTTTCTTAATTAGTTGATCAATTAATAAAACATATAGTGCAAATAATGAAAGATTTAAGATAAAGGCATAAATCCTTAATGACTGTGACCTTCCCACTTTCAACTTAACATACTGATCACAAGATGAGAAATGATGAATAAATGAATTAGAGTTATAAATACAAGATTCTGCTGAAAGTTTTTCAGCTTTCTGAGATATCTGCACTGAGCAAACTCAGGTTGTCAATGCTGGAAGTGTGCTTCTTTTTCTTCTTTTTTTTAAAGAAATGCATACGCATTCAATTTCTGTAGTTTAACATGAGAGGAATTTTTGTAGTGCTACAACTCTGCGCTGGACCTAGAGATGATACTTTAGCAAACTCAACCAAAATAATAAAAAATAGAGGAAAAGCATGTGTGAATCTTAGAAAATAACAATAATTGTTTAAAAAATATAAGAAAAAAAATCAAGGTGACCATTTTTCTGTGGGGATTGTGTTGAGATTTCAACTGGAATTAAATATCAAGAGTTTATAGTAAAGAAATTAATTCTATGTTCTGTTCTGGTGGTTAAGTTCATAACCTCTGTTATTATGAAGTTTTTAAAAATCCAGTGTAATTTCCTGCAAGTTTCATCCATCAAAAAATATAAATCAAACATCTTTATTTGTATGAGTGGCATTATAGGATGTTTTTTTTTTTTTCAAATATTTGCTTAACATTTGATCTTTTTAGTTAAAACTGGGAGAGGGTGTGATATAGGATGCATACGTTAGAACTTTGAGCAGCTTCTCATATAGATGACTGTAAATACTTGAAGTTAATGACAACACTTTAAGTGAAAGCAGATTGTATGTAGGATAAGATCTGTTGGTAGGTAATGATCAACCTGGTGTTTCAAATATTTGTGCAACAGCCGAACTTTAACTGACCCCAAGGATTTAATTAAAAAATAAAAAGAGCTAAAAAGTTTAAATATTGAACATAAATATAAATATTAAGCTCAAACATTTCTTATCGTAACATTATTGACCTTTTTTCACATTTTGCAGTTTCAAATTTATTCTTACAAATTGTTTCTGAATTGTTTCAACTTTTTGTTTTAAACGTTAGTTTCAACAGATTATAGAATGTGCACATGAATAGGTTTTTGAAGTGGTTACATTTATTTCATACATTCATACATTTTCTGAACGCTTTTTTTGTTTGTGCTAACTGAAAATTAGTACAACCTGTCCAAATTTCACCCTGACCAAAGACTTCAGCATGCCTGCGCACACAGCAGGCGCTGAATGTTCAGTGTCAGCCTGACCCCTAGTGGCTATCCATGTACTCGGCACAATTCTCTCATTATCAGGGGCATCACACAAAAACAGTACAAGGGAAACAGCTATAAAACTTGTATAAATTTTGTTTAAATGAATAAATCATCCATTGCGATGTTTGATTGCATTTCACAGGCAACACATGTCCTGAATTGTTTTTGCAGAAAGTATCGGAGTAAAAAAAAAAAAAAACACGCCTCTGGCTGTTAGCACTGGTCTGTGTCTGTGAACATTTATTTGTATTTAAGTAGACTGAGACATTATTCATAATGTTTGATGCCAAAGTCAATAAGGGCCTGTACAGTGAGTTAAATGTCTCTCTGTTCTCTGAACTGTAGTCAGTGCCTCTGCCTTTGACAACAATTACTCACACATTGAATATGTATTACAGGCTGAGCAGTCCTCTGAGATGTAATGCATATATTTGATGAATTCAGTGACTGACTGGACTGGCCTTTATCGTCGTGGGTAAAATAGATCTGACCAACTTAGAGACAGCAGAACTAATTAAATGGATAAAAGATATATATGGGCTCCTCAGAGGATGTAAAATTAATAGCGGACCAGCGGACTTGCCTCTGAGGGACTTCATCTGCTCATATACTATACAAAAGGGCTGTGAGGTGAAAGTCTGTGTGCCTACACATGTGTATTTAAGTATGCCTATACTTAAAGATAAGAAAGTTAATTGTCTGTTAAAATTCTTTGAATTTCATTTTAGTTTCATCCACATGCTATCTACATGAGTTTTATTATATTGTAAAGTGTCCCTGTAATTCAGTACATCTCTTTTTATGTCTCTGTAAATTGAGCTTGTTTTTCTGTCTTAAAGAAACAGAGCTGGTTAGGTTTGGATATTTAACAGTGATTTCATGACTTAAAGCTTCAACTAACAAACAATTTAAAGTCTTTTTTTTTTTGACAATGAGTGAGGAGATAGTCTTGAAGGTGAAGTTAGTGTGCTAAAAAAGAGCCGCAGGCTGGAATCAAACTTGAGCCTAAAGGACTGTAGACTCTTTAAACAGGGTCAAACCAGCCACACTCTGATGGCAACTTCCTCAGTTTAATAATGAGCTGTTTAATTAAGAATGTCAAAAATAAATAACTAGACCCATCCTTGTGTCGTAATGTCATTTCATTTGCTTGTTTGCTTTTTCTTTATACAAAAAAATTCAATTCCATCAGTTTAGAAAACAAAAAACAGATCTTTCACACACTGCGTATGCTTCAATAAACCTTGATTAAATTGAAATTATTAATCAATTATTCTTTAAAATCCATTCACAGCTCACCTTATGTTACATCTTTTAAGGAATGTAAAGACTGATAAATTTACTGAAACTGTATATTAGTATATTCTTGTATTCAAAGTACAGTGTGTGGCATTTAGCAGAACAGACTTGGAGAAACGAAAAATAACTCATGTGAGTGTGTTTAAATGATCTATCTCCACCTGATTCTAAACTTAGATTTGATTTTTGCAATCTAAGAATACGTTTTTTTATTCCTACAAAAGAAACTGGTCACCTTCCACAGAGGTGGCTATTTTGCCTTGTTTCAACAATAGTACAGTACAGAAAAACTACTGATGTGATGTGATGATCAAACATGCAGTGAGTACGTTTATTTTACTTTTTTTCTCTTTGTACTGTATTCATTTATTTTTCTTCTTTTTTGTATGAGACTTTATTTTAAAATGTGAGATTTATTTGGGTTCAGTGTATATATACATATGTATTTTTCTGTCTGTGTTCTCTTTTTGATAGTTTTTGTTAATCTTTCTTAGTTCTGTAAAAAAAAAAAAACATTAAAAATGAATTATTAAAAAACAAAGGAAAAAAGAAAAAAAAATACTAATATACATCTTACATACAAAAGAGAGGCAGTGTAAGTTGTAAGACAAAGAATGGAGGTTGTCTTGTGTTACACAATTTGTACTAATGATAAAAACTTGACAAATGGAGGATCATACTTATCATTTGAGTTTCTTGGTAACCATCCATTCACTGGCTGAAGGGGCGAGCAACGGAGGGTTTTAATCCAGAATCTGTCCATTGGATTTCACCTAAAATTTCTACATGTACGCACAACACCTTTAATTCTTCATTTTAATAAACATGTCAGAAGAAAATATTTTAGAATTTGAATTTATTTTTGCAAAACTAGGACACATAAGACATGAATTTTGAACTTCTAATCTTTAGATATGTTTATCTTCAAAGTTTATCCACCATAACTCTGTTTTATGTTCATTCAAGAAGTCGCAGCAAATACTAAAACGGGATACTGACGGGATATCTTGCTCCATCAGTGATGTCAAGCTATGAAAAACTACAAAAAGCTCCTCAACTGTGTAACCTCTTACTCTTTTCCTTTGTTTTAATGTCCTTCCTTTTAACCACAGTAAAATTCACTTGTGATTGACATATGTACTTGGGTTGCACTCTGTGTCAATCTGGATTATACAAGTTGTGTGTAGATTTTCATTATGATTTGCCAAAATATCACAGGAGAAACTTTGCTTTATTCTGACCATGCTATAACACATTAAATGATAAAACGTGTGTTTAATATTTCACAGAGAGTCTGAACAAATGGAACAAAGAAATATTACAAAAATGATGCGTTTTCTGTCAGTGAGCAAATCAATGACTGGAGTTGAACCTTGAGCTCCTGTCTTTGGTCAGTGTGTGTGTGTGTGTGTGTGTGTGTGTGTGTGTGTGTGTGGATAAATAGTTCACCCCCCCCTCTCTCTGCTGACCTCACTTCTTCCCTGGAGTGACTGAGCCTGAGGTCATGTCTGTATGAGGAATACTTCACACTGACCCACTTTGGCTTCTCCCTGCCCTCACCTCCACCTTCCTTTCAACCAGTCACGCTCTGGATGAAGAGAGGAGACAGGTTTGCTTTCATGGAGGTATTAATTGAAGCTGCGCTGGAGGAACAGCAGCTTCTCAGGTCCAACAGACAAGGTTCATATGAGGACAGTGTTCTCTTTTTGAATTGCTGGGATCATACAGTGTGCAGCATGTAGACACAAAGTGCACACAAGGGATAAAAAAAAAAATATAAATATATCAAACACAATGTATCTCCATGTCAACGACAAGTCGATAATCTGTTTAAGCTGCAAACCAAAGTGGACACAATAGCCCAAAAATTAATTATTGTTATTGTTATCATTATTGAATATTATTTGAAGTAAAAATGGAGGTGGCAGTTCATCACATACAAAATGCAACAAAATCATAACGAATAAGTTACATTTGTATTGAGTGTAAGGAGTTTGTTATAGTGTAGAGCAAGGTTATAATAGTTAACTAAAACGAAACTAAAAACGAAAACCAAAATTTAAAATACATTGCAGTTAACTCAAACTAATAAAAACTAGACAAGAAAACAAAAACAATAAGTAAACCAAAACTGTATCTTGTGTTCACAAAACTAACTGAAACTAACCAAAATTATAGACAAAATGTCCTCAGTTTTTGACATTATTAAAAGCCTTTAGGATTTAAATTAATCCGACACATTTTCCCAACCAATTTTACGACAGTTTTCGGCAGTTGTCAGCGCCGTACGGCACCATCATAGCGACGTACTGGGACGTTCTTGTTTACTGCACTGACTGGCTGTGCTCTGTGCTGTGACGAAATATAGTGGAGCAATGAATCAGAGCATCTGTAATTGTTTAATTGCATGTGAGTCTGCCTTTAATTGTATTTCAGGTCTGCCTTTATTGTTACAGAGTCCAAGTTTCTAATTGTTAAAACTCATATTATAATGTTTTATATAATTTATGTTTATATTATTTTTATGTAATTAATGTTAACATTTTTTACATAATTTACGTTTGTATTTTTTATATTAAGTTTATATTATTTTCTTGTGTTTAAGGCAGCAGCCAACAGTTCAATATCAGCTTTGACTGAGCAGTGAGCACTATGTTGGACTGGAAAATAAACAGTATTTCAAAATATTTACTCTGACCTTTTTCAATCCTGCACCTGGCAAATAAGGTATGAAAAAAGTCAAACTAAACTAAAACTAAGCCTTGTTGCAAAAATCAAAACAAAATAACAACTAGAATGCCCGCTCTAAAACTAATTAAAACTAAACTGTAATGGGAAAAAAAATGTCAAAACTAAACTATAATGACAAATCCAAAACTATTATAACTTTGGTGTAGAGGTATTTTTCATGATCTTTAAAAGCACCACAAGCAGTAAGACTTGGAATTTCAAAAGCCTTTACTATCACACCCAAAGTTGTATGTTTATTTTCAAAAAATAATTTGTTTAACATGTTTTACATTGAAATTATGATCAAAGAATATGTAATGACCCTGGGTCACACATTTTGTAAAAATGTTGCCATACAGCTCTGTCTCCTTACCTTCAAGGTTTATGATGTTTCTGATGTTTACTTTAATCCTAGATATCAGAAATTCTCAGATGCCCCTCAAAGTTGAAATTTCTGCTCAGAAACTCAGAGTATTTTCTGATGCTGATGTTTTAAGGGTAAAACACTTCCAACAACTCATGCAAACTTAATGATTGCATAAAATCTTGTTTTCCAAGAAATGCAATCACAAAAGTCAAAAAGGTGACATATGCTTGGCCATCTGCGAACGGTCAAGCAGATGTTAGTTAGTAAGTAAGTAGTTAGTTAGTAAGTTGGAAAGGATAAATATAAAAAACAGGTATGTATGGCAACCAAGTAATGTCATTTTAACCCTGTTGCACATACTGATCATTGCAGTTAAAAGCTATGGACTTAATTTAGCATTTCGTCCAAAATGCAGTTTCTGTGATGAAACTGCATATCAGCCTGTGTCATTTTTTTTTCTTCTTAGAGTTAAAAAAAAAAGATATTTTCCCATATAAATATAATAGTTATTATTATTTATTTATTCATTTATTTATTTATTTATTTATTTATTTATTTTTCTGAAGTTACAGACATGCATCAGAGGGTTAAATACTCATTTCTAGTTTAAAGCTCCTGTGGTCAATTTTTTCTGGCTAGAACACAGAGTGGAAAAAACACAAGGCTGTCTCGTTGATATGAACTAAAGAACAAACAAGAATATCCCAAAACGTTTGAGAATTTTTACTTTTTCAACCTCCAGAAGGAATCACATTAATACCACTCTGATGAGAAAACATTTTAATACTTTTCCCACAGAAAGTTGTTGAAATAGTGTCACATCAGACTTTTAAAAGAAAGCAGAATGAGAATTTTGTCAGGAAAGACGGCTTACACATTTGTGGGAAAGTTTAGATGAGATGTAAGAGTTATCACGTTGACCAAAGAAAGTGCCAAAATAAAGGCAAACCCCCAAATTTTTACAGGAACTTGATGTAGGAAAGATGTGAAAAAAATGATTATGTTGCACTTCTACCTTTTTCATGGAAAAATTGAATTCATTATGCTTCCAACTCTAACTAATGTAATAGAAAACTCAACCTCTCAACACTGTGTGTGTTTCACTGCTCTGCATTATGTTCAACAATCTGCTCCTTCTCTGTTTGTGTCGTTGTAGTTCAGACTTTTCACCAGCAGAGAGCACACAGACAAGAAGTCACCACTGCAACTCCAGGTCCTGCCAACCAGCCTGGCCTTGACCGTACATTTGGGAAGCCATCATTTATCTTTGGAGTCTTGGACTGGATGGCAGTTGTGAGACTGCCAGAGAGGAGGGTAAGGAGGAGGGCTCGGAGATAAGAAAAGAAAGAAGGAGAGAGACGCTGAAGGAGAGAAGGAGGGCCAACCTACACAAGGATTGGTGACACAAAAAGCATTGTCCTGATTTAATGGCTGTGAAGCCCCCCGGTCCAAGAAGCTGCTGATGCTTAATTAGGACGCACATTTATTCAAGGCACACAATAAATACAACACACACACACTCACACAACTTGAGTCTTGCCAGGCGTGGCACAGAGATGATTCAGTCAAGCTCTCTGCCATCACAGGAGATGAGTTATGAAGACAGAGAGCTCTCTGTTGTAGGTGCTTTTCTTCCAATATGGCGGCTGTAAAGTTGTCACTTTGCTTTAATGTGGAGAGTTAAACCTGTGATGAGTCATCAGGAGTGAAATCAAATAGGCCCATGCCCCATGATTCATAGCTGTTCAGGGAGTGAGTTGTAACATAGTCTCTGTAATGACAACAAAGGAAAAAAGTGAGGGAGAATTCATGGCCTCATATGGTTTTATGTCTTCTGGTTTAACACAATCAGACGGAGGTGTGACTGGTTATTCTGTTAGGATCTTTCACTTTTGTAGTAAGGTTAACAAAAATAAAAGCTTTATCTAAGTGGATTGTAAGACTTTAGTTGTCTAAAAAGGAAGCTTCCATATCTTTTTGCTGCAGAGACGGTAGTGTAATCACACATTAATGCAGTGCTTTGTATATTTATAGTGTATTTTATGAATTTGTTGAAGGACTCTGGTTCAGTTTAATCCTTTCCCCATCTATTAATTACCAGGTTTGATTTTTATCTCTTTTAGAAACAAATTTAATCTTTTTTTAATGTTTAATCCATCATATTTTAATTCAGTTGCCTTGTTCATGGTGCTGGGTATTGATTTCTTGTACTGATAATAAGAGAAACCATAGTAGACAGCATTAATATATAAATGCATCTGACTGGGAGCAGTGTCTCTCTTCATTTTATTTTAGTGCAGGACCCAAATGAGCACATGTCCCATTTGTATGGGTTTCTATTTTTTAAAAGGGAGCTGCCGCTCATCTTCTGTGTTTATCATAAAGAGAAACTGAGAGTGAAACACTGGATGAATATTTAACATCTCTTTACACAGAGAAATAAGGATACTAGGCAAAGTCATGTACAATCCCCACACAAATATAAGCCAAAGCGTTTCTTCTGTGAATTTACATCCAAACGGATTAAAATTCCCCTCTCCATTATCTAGAATTGCATATTTCTTAATTATTCATCATGAGGCATTGAAGCACCCAGGTCTTTTAAATTTTTTATTTCTGCTCGGCTTCAAACAGTACATCTTGTAAAAGGGACCCAGTTTCGGGGTGTGGGAATTGCTGCAGGGCGAAGCTGACAGGATTTTCAGTCTCGAGGCACCTCGTGCTTTTTCATTACAGCAAAGCAAAGGAACAAATCCAGGTCAATTAAAATAAGGAACAAGAAGGGCTGAGTGGCTGGCCGTGGAGAGGGGTCATTCCCAAAAATGGCCACAAGAGGGCACAGTGCACTAAGATATGTCTCAAAATGTAGAAATCACATCATGGAACACCCAAATATAAGCCCATCACCGACATATTTATCTTTACACATGCTTTTCTGAAAGGATCATGAGTAGCATAGCTGTGTCTTGTGTGACTTTTTTTTCATCAGTTTCCCACTAATTTTAATTCATGACTGTCTCTTTTTTTCACATTTGTATGTACTTTTTGCAGCACTTTTGTCTGCCTGTTTATATGAACATGGGTGCTTTAATCTAAATAAGTTGGGTCAAAAAAAGTAATAACATATAAAGCTGCATGTGGTGTGCACAGCTAAGAGCAGTGCCCCTTATAATCCACCACATCTTCCAGATTTGACCATCTTATGTGATTTCCATTTAAAACCTGCTCTCTCAGTCTATCCAGCACCCCCTGCCAGAAGTAGACAGAGAGAGCTGGTGAGTATCTCCTCTCCACTCTCCATGCAGGTCGTTAAAAACTCTCAAAGTGACACACCCACGTAAAAAGCATCAGTGGCTAACCTGGGGAGTGTCACATTGAATTTAATGGCCTCTTGTTCCCCGTGCCATGCCGTACTGGAAATCATATCGTGATGTGAAAGGTGCTCTCCCTCGTCTGCCTCATAATATGTTGTGACGCAAGTGTTCGCATACGTCCTCTGTCTCTGTCTCACACACACACACACACACACACACACACACACACACACACACACACACACACACACACACACACACACACACACACACACGCAGAAGAGAGACCTAGCTCAGAACCAAGACTAAAAGGCTGTAATTGTGTTTATGACAGTGACCTGACTCTGAAACTGGCCCCAGTCCAGAATCAAAGTGTGTGTGTTGGTGCATGTGTGTGTTTGTGATAGATTAGGCAGCTTAGAGTGGGTTTCTAGATGTGTGTGTGTGTGTGTGTGTGTGTGTGTGTGTGTGTGTGTGTGTGTGTGTGTGTGTGTGTGTGTGTGTGTGTGTGTGTGTGTGTGTGTGTGTGTGTGTGTGTGTGTGTGTGTGTGTGCGCGCACGCGCGCGCGTGTGTGTGTGTGTGATATTCTGTGTGACTGTAGCCTCCTTCTGACCTCCCTGATGGCCGGAGATGGGCTGAAGTCATAACTCTTCTGCCTGGCTTTACCCTTGAGCAATATCACGAGCACTCAGAGTGCAGCGAGTCAAACTGCTGAACTTCTCTCTGTAACTGTGGACACGAAAAAGTGAAAACAAACACACACACTCACATACACACACACACACACACACACACACACACACACACACACACACACACACACACACACACACACACACATACACACACAGGTATACCACGTGTCAAACCTCCTAACAACCTTCAAAGCTTCACAGAACAAATACTACAAGAAATATGAAATGGTGTTCTTAATCAAAACAATACCACACCCTAACCTTCACAAGTATTGGATCTTTTTCTTGGTATTAAAAAAAGGTGTAAAAAACTTAACACAGAATTCAGTAGAACATATAGCAAAGGTGTTGTCATGTTGAATATTGTTGTACACTTTTGAAAAACACACTCTCCAAACCTCCAAAATTCTCAAACATGCTATAAGAGTAACCGCAGCTAACACACGGCTTTAGGATTGGCTGTTTTGGCATTCGCTGGCAGTAATGTGGACCTTTATTTCTAGCCAAATTCAGCTTCCTTTTAGACAAATTTGATTTTAATCAGCTACTTGAAATGACTTTTTTAGCTGATTTATTGGGTTCATCAGTTAGCTGCTAACAATGTAGACTTAAATATATATATATATATATATATATATATATATATATATATATATATATATATATATATATATATATATATATAGCTGATTTATTGGGTTCATCAGTTAGCTGCTAACAATGTAGACTTATATATATATATATTTATATATATGAAAGGTGACTGCTGTAGCGTGTGGATCTGAGCAGCAAGAGAGGGTAAAAGTTTACAAAAATTATCAAGAGTTCTAAAGGTCCCATTTTATGCTCCTTTTCTGCAGTTTAATATGGATCATTGATGTCGTCATGAAATGGTACTAACATGTTTTGGTCCAAAAGACCAATAAATCAAGCACAGCAGCATTGTTTCCAGGCTCTCATAGCTCCTCTGTTCAGAACAGTCTGATTTAGTGGGCGTGACCTTCATATGTAAATGAGCTACCGCTAATACCGCCACTCTCTTCCACGTCACTGAGAGTGGCGCCACACGCCCCGAGTGCACAATATTTAGAAAACAGCAAAGCTTGTTTACTGTAACACAGGCTAACTGCAGCTAAAGTTAGCATCCTGAAGCTAACACAGAGACAGGGGGGACACTGAGGAAAAGCTCTGCTCCACAGCACACAGCATTTAAAATACTCACATTTCCAGGGTCCAAGGTTTGTTGGTGGATGGTTGGTAATGCGCCTGGATTCAGGACCAGTCTATTCTCTAGCCCTCTGTTGTACTGTCCAAAGTTGGAAAAGCAGCCGGCCGTGAAGTGACAAGCACACACATACACAGTTTTGCTGAGTGTAGCTGGCACATATCCCTGATAAATGAACTCTAGCCACTTAATCTTGTCTTCCTCCAAGATGGGAAGCTTGTGCATGGAACTATGTGGCTGTTTACAGCCAAAAACAAAGCAGTGATGGCTCTTCAACTTTGGCATATTCCTCCCCGCTGCTGGAGAGAAATCTCTCCAGCAGCGGGAAGAGGGGTGGGCAGGGAGGGGGTTCGTGGGTATCTGCTGTGGTGGACCAATCAGGTCAGACTTGCTCCTGATTGCTCAAAAAAGGGAATCACTGACGTCAAGAAATCCCCAAATTCAGCTCGTTTTAGGTCATGATTTTACGTTCACAAGCACTACTAATTACAGGTTTTGTCATGAAATATCAGATTTTGTGGACTGGGAGGAAAGCCAAAGACCCACAAATTTCACTAAAAGACTAGATAAAGTGATTTTTGCATGAAATGGGACATTTGAGTGGCCAAGGCTCTGTATTAGACATTCACATAATCACGTGATTTGATCTGAAGTCTGATTTTTATATCCACTGTCAAGATACAGTTATTTCAAAATTTGAGCATTTCATGTTTTTGCCTCTGTCATTTCTACAGGGCAATCAGGACCAGATAAGTGCTCCAACTTAAACTATTTACTCTGCTTTGGTAATGTAATCCACATCTTTTCAAACTGCAGCCTTAAAGCTTCTAAACTGTCGTACTTGAGGCCAAAGGTTGATGTCTTGACTCCTGACTGCCATGCAAACATTTCCACTTCCTCCACATTTCATCCAGCGAGACACCAGCCGCCTGTGGCCGTTAGTCTGAGAGGAAACAACAACAAAGGACTTTTGCAATACAATTATTACCATTTTGGGTGCCTGCCAGAAACACTCCGGATTACCTTGCATGGCAGACAAATTGCCAATTGGAACGGCAGTGTAATGGAGGCTAATTGCCTGAGTGCAGGGTTAGTTTGTATTTCATGCAAATCTCATGTGCATAGTAGTGAGACTTGGCTGACAAACAGGACAAGTAATAGCCATTCTGAAGCAAGAAGGGGATTGAAAATGGCTCTTTGACATGGGCTGTTTACCTCATATGCACTAATTATCGCTCACAAGCACTGATGACCTCATTCTTAAATACACATTTTGTGGGATTAAGTCCCATGAGTGCCATTAAAATAGGGTTCTATGATGTTAAATTTTAGGCTGCTGAAGAGTTACCTTGAACTTGTATAGATAGAAATATAAAGATCTGTAGATGTTGATAATTGTCAGGATACTGACGGTGGTTTCATGAAATTGGGGTACTTCATCTTTTCAAGATGAAAGCAGCTCTCTCCATGCTGAAGACTTTTTTCTTTAACAAAGAAGGTTTTATATCTTACACCAACCATATAAAAGTATTTTAGCATTAAGCTCCAAAGCTGTCTTCAGTGTGATTTTTTCTTTTATAGAGTTAAAACATGATGTAATCCCCTCAGTGTGTTTGTCAAGTATTGAAATCTTCATAGAGTGAAGTTTCACAGGGACCACATCCTACTGGCACCTCTTTCCTATTGTTCT
This sequence comes from Halichoeres trimaculatus, assembly GCF_033239565.1. Lineage (NCBI taxonomy): Eukaryota > Metazoa > Chordata > Actinopteri > Labriformes > Labridae > Halichoeres > Halichoeres trimaculatus. Next base: position 25,711,983 of record NW_027437180.1, read on the forward strand.
GGAGTTGTTGTTTTGTCTTGCCTCGTTTTGTTTTGTTCTTAACATTTGGATAAAGTTTTACCCATATTGATTTTAAAGTTTGGCCTTGCAAGAAGTTGTGAAATCACAGAACCAATAGTTGACTGACATTTGAGGGCATCCCAGCTCGAGTACAGAGGCCGTGGTCCTTGTGACACTTCTGATCCAGGCATGATTTGTTTTTTTTCTACAACAGTCTATCTTGCCTGTCAACTTTCCAGTAGTATCCTTTGACAGAGAACTCTGCAAACAGTGTGGCTTTACATGAATGATCTTCTGGAAAACTGATATGAGATATAAGGTATAAATACTATTTACATATCTTTTTGATGTATTGCTGTAACAGGTATGAACTGACAGAAACATCTTTTCTCGGCGGAGGAATACAGTGGTAGTATGTTTAATATTCACATCCCATGAGCTCATATTAGAGGGTCAGGTCATGGTCTATAATAATACATCACGATTACCGTCTAGTTAGGGATTTCAAGCGAGTGTTTCCAAAATAGATCCTGCTTACAGGGGGACAGTTTGACAGCCTTTTGGGGTTCAGTGTTCAAGGACTTACATTGGAGCGTGTCACTGTGAGACTTCTCTTGCCTGAAAGTCTGCAGCGTGCAACACAGAAACTCAACAGTGTTGCTCTCTGGCTTCCTAAAGGGTACCTAGTTATGCTCCCCTTAACCTCACCATCTGCATCGTGCTGCTATTTGGAGCCAAGGATAAATCACAGAAGCCCCTGTCCACACTGGGAATAGCTTCTTCCAGATAAGAAGGTCAGGGGTCACATTTTTGGCCAAGGTTGACTGTCCTCGGGGCTAAAAAAAGAGCCTAGGGGTTGCAGAGCAGCACAGGCCAGCACAGGCCCTCACACTCAATTAGGATCAAAAGAAACATCAAACTTGAACTTGGATTTGGGTTACTGAGAGATGTGGAAGTGGAGCAGGGAACAGTCTCTATCAAAAACAAGAAACAGATCCTTCATGCTGGAGTATTTTGAGAGAAATATCTTCAACTTGTTGCAGGTTAACAGACAAAGGGACAGTGTTTGGTTTATTAATCAGTAGCAGCTGTTTTCAGCATTAGTCTGCCATTGTTATGCTGTTTCTAAGGTGTTTGTTTATGCTGCACGAACTTAACAAAACCTCTGACCCAGCTGGAGGAATGTGAGAGCTGAGACAGTGTGGGAGGTCACTACCATCATTTACATCCTAAACACATGACAGCCTATCAGGCAGGGGTTAAGGCTGGTCAAGTTCACACAGGACAGCACAGATCTCAATACACAGTGAGGAGGGAGGACTCAAAGAAATACAAACAGGCAGTGTGATGTTATATGAGATTCATGTCTTTGTTCAGCTTTTTGTAAATCAGGTCAGAGTTAAGAATGAAGCCGAATGATAAGTTTAGAGGCTGCTCATTGTGGTGGTTTGTGTTGCATTTTGGGCCTTTTCTGACCATTTCTCCTCTGTGCATACGTCACATAATTTTGTCCATGTTTACACAAAACATTTGTACATTTACAGGAGTTTTGCAAGAAAGAAAACAGAAATGAACAAAACCAAAAAATGCTCACAACCTTCTTGTGTTATTAAGTTTCAGTGAAAGAGAAAGTTTGAGGGCATTTTTTGAGGTGGAGCTGTATGAAGAACTTGACAGTTGTAAGGACATTATCCGCGAGGGGTACCAGTCAACTCTGCCACTTTGTTGTTAAACCAAAACAAGCCAACAAAGGAGCTAGTCAATCAATATCTGATGGCAGGGCTCTAATTTTAAGAGAGTACAACCATAACAACAATTCTGTTGTCGGTGAACACAAAATCAAGAAATTTTCATCTTTCTTTTGCCACCTGAAAGCCTTTATTTAATTTGTACTTTTCACAGATGTGAAACATGAGCTATTTTGCTTGCATGTGTATTTCCACAGACTTTCTCAGAATAAACTAAACCACCTATAAAGTTGACCTGACATGCCACAGCTTAGCTTCATGACTTTCCCTTTGCCTGGTTTCTCAACAAAGTAGCAAACCAGAGCAGGATATCAGGGCGATACAGTGATGATGTTTTAAGCTGTAAGTTAACACAAAAAATGAGCTGCTCTGTTTAAGTCCTTTTCGGAATTGTCACTTCAGACTCATATTATAAGAGCGATAAGATAATACTTTATTGTTTGGTTAATAGGAAATTTGTTTTGCAACATCCAGATTTTTTTCTCCTGAATCTGACCAACAGTAAGACTGTAACTGTACGTGAATGTAACTTATGTGATGCAGACTTGTGAAGCAAAATATGTTTTACTTTCTGTGTTTCTTCAACATGACTTTTGAGATAAATGTTGAAACTTTTGGTTGGTTTTAAGGTAATTCAATGTTGCAGTTAAGACTGATATTTCTTCCCTCTGTGCATCCACCAGCTTTCTTCATCTCCCATGTACACACTTTTTATAATGTGGGGAATAACCTTGATGCTGCTGAATTCATTTCAACAAGAGGAATAGCAAATATCATGAATGTTACCTCAAGAAACTTTGTTTTGCCATTAGTGCTTTTTTTATTTTTATTTTTTTTTACCAGAGTTAAAGAGGTGTGGATATGAGCAATAGTTAAATGTTGAATATGGACCTTTCTGGCAGTTTTGCTAAATTCAGAGCAGAAAACCTGGTGTGCAAGAGACACATGTTTATCACATGGTATGTAACCTTGGCACTAATGAATGATCCATCATGAAGAGGAAAATTAAAGGCCAATGTGAACTCATGAAATGTGATCTATGAATTACTTTTCAGATCCCTTTAAGAGGTGAAGGTTAAGAAAAAGAATACAAAGGTGATTCTAGACCAAAATTTAAGGCAGTTTTTTGTTGCACTGAAGACCATACTGATATTTCTTTTTCCTCTTTAAACTTACCACATGCTATCTTGCCCATGCACTCACAATGTACTTATTTATAATGTGGAGATTAACCTTGATGCTAAAGAATTTGTCTAACAAGAGGAGAAAGAGGAGGAAAAAATACATAAATTTTCCAGTGTGCAGCAGACTCCGTCAACCCTGGCAAAACCTTTCACATGCAAAAAGAAAAAAAAAAGATTCACAGTGAATAGATTTGCATAGAAGAAGACAGAAATTTGTCCTTGTCCAAATGAGAATATGGTACAGCCAAACATAGGGGGGAAAAAACACAGATTTTCAGGTTGTCCTTGTCATCCTTTGATCCCTTGTGAAAAGGCTAGACAGTCATGCTGCAGTGATCAGTCAGGGTCAAAGTCATACTCCACTTTCCCTCCCTTACTCCCTCCCTCCTTCCTTCTCCTTCCCTTCTGTAACTCCACTGTAGTTTGGTAGCTCTGGCAGCTGGTGGTGCTGTAAGACTTGAGTCTCCTGTGTTGCTTTTTTCCTCCAACATAACAAGGCTGTCACCTATTCTATCCTCCTTTGTCCTCTCCCCTCCATCACTCAGGTCCGTACGTCAACGCTGAGCCACTGCAGCATCCTCCACCAGCCCCTCAAGCCAATCTGCTTTGATAATGGGGGAGGAGGAAAGACCAGTGCCTTAAACAAACTGGGCGCCATTAAACAAACTGTGAGAATATGAAACAGATATTTTTTCATTCTTCAGTGCACACAAATTCAGTGTTACAAAATAAAAAACAAAGGTTAGGGAGGAGTTTGGAGGCTGAAATCAATGATGACATGGTCATGCAAAGTTCAAAATGACTGGCTCTCCTTACTGTGAATCTGATAATAGGGTATGGCTCAATAGCATGATATCTGCCACTGGGTCATTTGTGTGAAAGGTATTAATTGGGATCCCTGCGAGGCCACACAGTCAGCAGCTCAGTTATGATTCCAGTAGGTAAATATTTGCCCGCACTAACCCTCACTAGGTGCTATAATGATTCTTTGTGTGTTCCACTGTGTACAATGTGTTTCTGTGTACACATCACTCACAGCCTATGTCTGCCTATGTGTGTGTATGTGTCTGTGTTGCAGCTCAATCCCCCCCAACATTCCCTCTACACAGCTGCAGCTCGGCAGAGTTTGATCAATAATGCGTCCTTCACTCTCAAGTCGGGCCTGACCTTGGCAGCCTTTTGTCTCCTTCCAGGGGCCAGAGTGCGCATGTACAGGTTGGAAAACAAGGCTCTCACAAAATCCACCCTTGCAAGGAAAAAAGAATTCCCCTCACTGCGTCCACACACAGCATTCTCATTAAGAGCCTAATGAATCATATATTTATAGCGCTCTTATCTTAGCGTAATGAGGTGATGCCACTTTTGAACTCATTTGCTAAATCACCACAGGACACACTGAAATGGAATAAACTTACAAATCTCTGCATATGCTGCTGCTGCATTCATTTCGAACTGCACAGACCAATAGAAAAAAAAACAGAAATCAACCAATCCAAACCTGAATTATGAACAAAGAGCGTCCATGAGCAGTCACAGATGAAAGACGCAGAGCAGCACAGTCTGAGACATTTAAAAGCACAAAACATGGAAGTCTGCTGCAGAGGGCAGTGGGAGTCAATGTGACAGATCTGTTTACATGTTAATGCAGCCTGACGTAGCCTGCAGGTGGCACCATTTATAGATTAGTCCTGCAGCCACTCTCTTTTTGTCTCATTCAGTAATGGATATTTAAATGGCCAGTAAGTGAAGGATTTTCTTGCACTGAGACATATTGGATTGAAGCATAATACAGAATTAAAACAAGGGAAAAGTTAGTTTTGTATGCATGGGTACTCCATCATGCACACATAAAATATATTCAATGATTAACTACATTGGATGATGGCAGAGTCCTGATGTGGGTACCTTAATGGATTGAAGCAAACACTCCAATCAGTAGAAAGTTATCAAAGTTTGTCATCGTATGGAGCTGCAGGAATACAAATACATACATTTTTCGTGTCCAGATTAAAATTAAACAAGCTGAAAAGTCAAGCTATACAAAGAAACCTCTGTTTCATTTTTCAATGTGAACCATTATATGAGCAATTTTGTTAAGAGTTCACAAGCAGCCGTTCATCATATTATTTGTACTATAAAGTAAATGCAGGATGATGAGTACCTTGTACACCGGCCATTTGGTAATAGGTGTCTGCAGGCAAGTTGTATCAAGATCAATTACAAAATTAGCATATTAGTGCTGAAAAATTACAGAATGTGTTCTAATCCTTTTAAAGCCTTGTGGTAAAGCAGTGGTAGATTTGCGTGCTTTTTGTTTGCTCCAGGGATAAACTTTAAGTGAATGATTTATCTGAAAAAATGCCCATCTCTCCATATCCACGATCCTACTGGCAGTGGAGAAGCCTGTTTAATTTAAGAATTAAATCATGAGATAGTAAAATATTAGCTACACACATCCTCATAAGAATGACAATTAGGCCTGCTGAATTCCCACTGTTTCTACAAAAACATCTTTACCTCAGTATAGCCACCAAGAACAGTGTCTCTTATGATAAATATATGCTCCAAAGTGTGTAAATACATTGACAAAATCTCAATAAATCAAAACTCAGAATTTATTAATGTGATCCATTTTTACAAAAAAAACAAATGTTCCTCTGAAGCTGAGGCCATACAATATCAAATAAAGAGGCAGCTGTCTAATGACACACCAAGTGTTGTAAAAGAAAGGAAAAGACAACATCAAATATTCATCACACTTTCCTCTTCTGGGTGCTGATGTACAGAACTGTGGACAGAGGGGGAAAAAAGAAAGACCAATCAAACTTTGTGATTTAACTTGGCAACACGACACCTATGATATTTATTTATAATTTTGGCACAACTTATTCCCCATTTTCTTGTGTTTTGATCATGATCCTTTGAGTTTAAATAAATTATCGAGAAGAAGAAGATTATCAAGAAGACATAACAAGCAAGCCATAAAACATTTTAGGAATTTGGTATGAAAAAGCATACAAATAAGACAGAGAAGGAATGGGAATATAAAACAGATTATCCTTCATAACTCAGACAGCACAAAGCATTGTCCAAGTATCTAACAAATAAGTGAAAGACTTCAGCTATGGTGCATTCACATGATACTAATAATTGGCTTATGAGTAGAGGTTGCTTTCAAGTGGAATTTTGATGTTTGCCGTTAGCTACCCTTGAAATCCCAAAAATAAGAAAAACAACAGACATAAAAAGAACAGTGCCATATCTCATCCTAGAACTACTCAACACAGATCACTCAGAGTAGAGACAGAAAGCTACGGGCTGTGCAGAACAAGCAGTAAACCAGATCAGGTTTTATTTTTATTTAAATCTACTTTTATTATTTTGATTCTTCTGCCTAAAATAATCCCATCTTTGCCTGTTGGCCTTTTTTTGTCTGACAACTCCAGTACCCACCATGACTCACACAGTAAATATAAAGCATGACTGACATGAGGAAAATCAAGACAAATAGCTGAAGTTGTGTTCCTACATACATTATGAAGACTGCTAGGTTAAGACATGCACTGATCGATCCATCGGCTGATTGGTGCCCATTTCCTTTCCGGCCCATCCTTACATATGAAACTGATCTTATACACCTCTGGGCAGGTCTGACAACCAGCCATTGTTGCTTTTGGTCTGAGACCTAGAACTCAGGACACTTTATTGGTTGTTTAAGTTAAAACATAAAGATTTTATTGTTTCACAGGTATTGTTCAATGTTTTCAATAAAATAAGATTGGAACATTGAAGGTATATGCTGTCAGTTATGAAAAAAAAAAAATTGGTATTGGCCCAAATTGGTATCAGCAGGTCAGGCTTTTTAGAGATCAGTGATCAGCTAGAAAATTGAGATTGGTGATTGATTGATATAATCCAAAGAGATAGTCTTGTTTGTGTGTGTACGTCAGATGAAAAAGCTTCTATTACTTAATTTCATACCTACTCTGACATTTTGCAGACCAAACAGAACAGCGGCCAACTCTTACTATAGCAAGCCACTTTAGTTTTGTGGTGTACAACAATCTTTTCAAAGGGAAATATAATACTTTTCCATGCGTTCTGTAATCTAATTCTATGGCCTCTTATTGGTATATTTAATCACCTCTCGGATGGAAAACAATACTACAATATATGGTATATGGTATACTGAAACAAAAAAAAACAGGGTTATGTTTTTGGTTATGTTTCCACATTACTACCTTTACTGAGGCACTATGGTGTAGTCGTATGTAAAACCTTACCATTGTTTCCTCGAAGAAACGCATCTCCGTACTTGTTTTTCAGCTGGCCATTGACATACTCTTCAGTCTGCTCTATGGCGATGTTCATGTAACCATCCAGGCAGGCCAGGACACCTAAAGACAGACACACACGCAGTACGTTTGAGATTTATCTATGTTCAAAAGAGGTAGGTAATAATTCAAAAGTTGAAATGATGAATGCTTCACCTCGGTAATCGACGCCTGAGTTCAGTTTGACGACCACTGGCCTTCCGATTATCTGCTTCAGAAAGTCACTCGGTGTCTGCTTTCTTAGACTCATCTTGTTTTGTTTCTGGCAGATGTGGAGATAAACAGTCAGCGGTTCGGTCGCATATCACTTGGGCAAGCGACATAAATGCTAACAACTTTCTTTCAAACCAATAATATGATTGATATTTGTTCTGTCTTCTGGTCTGGTTCTCATTATAGTGAGTGAAGCTTAGTTCAATTACCGTTTCACCAAACAACAACACAGTAATAAGCTCATGGCGCTAACTGTATGCTATGTGTAACTAGCACAAGAGTTAGCACATCAGTGTAGCTAACCGGCTAACTGATAGCTCTTCAATGCTTGTTGATGCACTCGGTGTTCGGTGTTTTGTTCGTAAATACATACTGATATAATTCTGATTATGAAGCAAACCACGACGCGCATGCAGAGGTCTTTGCCTCAAAGACAGATTTTTTTTTTGTATCACGTTTGATAGCTTGTTACTTACCCAGAAAACGTCTTCAAAACGATTGAGCAGGGGTGTACATCGACCAATGAGAAGGGAGGCGTGTACGGCATCTCAGTGAGGACAAAAATATGAATAGCGCTGACATTGGTATACTGTATGGGTGCTTTAAACCCACTAAAAGGAATGAAACAAAAGGTGGCAGAGACCCCTACGTGTGCTCAATGAAAAATGTTGTATAAGCGTGATATGCAAAACTAGAGAAATATTTAGGTCGGACTAGGCTGTACTTAGAAGTATGACTACATTACTCTAGTTTAAAATCCTTATACCTGTCAAAGGAAAACAATTTTTAAATCTTTATGTAGCTCAGCACCAAAACACATGTCTGACATGCGAGTGACATAGGAACACCTAGGACCCTTAGAACTGGGGCTGGCCTACTGACTGCTCCAGAAGTCAGCAAAAAGCATGGAGTAGCAGCTTTATGTTATTGTGCGGCACAGACATGGAATAAGCTCCCAAAAAAGTGTCAGACAAGCCCCAGCTTTCATCACCCTTAAGTCCGGACTAAAACATAACTCCGGTGGATGCCAAATACTGTTTAGACTGTGGTTTTATCACATTTGAGCTCATTTTAATAATAAAAATTGGGATTTATTTTTATTTTATTTTTTTCTAAAGGGGGGGTTAATTTTTTTTTTTTTTTTTACCCTGGTCTTATTCTTATTATTATTTTATATTCACTGTTTTAATGCTTGTTTCTTTCATGACATATTTCTATGTATGTTTATATTCTATATGTTATTGATGTCACTATTAAGTTTTTCACTCAGTGAAGCCTGATAAGTTGCTCTTTATATGAATATTGTATTATAAATTAATTTACCTTGCCAATGATATCGATTTTTGGCCCTTTGAAAAGCAAATTGATGGTCCTGTATGATATGTTACATCACTGTAATACCATATAACACATTTTTGCAAGCTATTAAATTTTTTCTTTTGGGTTTAATGAATTTGAAGTGATTGATAGATTGAAATGATTTAATATTCACAGATGTTATAATTCAACCTACATTTTTTTCTCTTCAAAATCAGGGAACAGGAAATACAGACTGTTTGGTATACCTAATGTTTTTTGTTGTTGTTTGTTTGTTTGTTTGTTTGTTTTTTGGGGGGGCAAACTCCTTGCAATATCAAGTGTATTCATTTCAGTGTAAAGTGGGTAGTACTTGCAAATAGGCAGAGCAAATCTTAAAGACATGAAATATAATATCAGCAAGTACTAAATGAGTCTATCACTTGAAATAAAATGTTTTATTTTTATTAATCCAGAATGTGGCACTAACGGGACAAACTGTGCACGAAACCATTTGTGTTGATAAACTTTTTTGATGTTAAAAGCTTAAAAGCTTCTTGTCCTCAAATGCCACTTTTGATTAACCAACAGGAAGGGTGGGCTATGTTGCATTATAGATGTCACTAAATGCTTCTGTTTCTTTACTTTCATTTATTTCGCTTAAATTTTCTACTTTAACTCATAGAGGAATACCATTCAACACTTTTGGGTCCTTTACTCATTTAGATTCCTTCAAAAATAGGAATTCTCATCATATGATTAGAGATTATGAAAATCTACAAAAAAAATTACACATGATCTTTGTGAAAACCATTACCATTACTTAAAAAAACTCAGAGCATTATTGAAATTAAGTTCCAAGAGGTTTCAGACCTTTTTAATCATATTTTATTTTATTTCATTTCATTTTATTTATGTTTTTTTGCTATGGCCAGGCAAGGTTGTGAAGAATAAGAGAAAGTCTTCCATCTGATAAAACTCTGGTTGCTGGGTGCATGACCCAAACACCGCACAGCTTGGGAGGTACATGAAAAATGGTGTAGGAGGGAAATAGGGATGAAATGGAGAGGTGAGAGATAGAAGAGGATAGAGGGAGGGAGGATGTGCCAGTACGTGTTAACAGAGACAGAGGGGTTGAGAGGGAGAAAGAGAGAGGTAGACACGCAGAGAGAGAGAGAGGGTGGGCTATTGTGAGAGGTGGAATCATAAAGTACTTCTTGTGTGTCTAGACAGGTTGCTTGTTAGCAGGGCATGGCTAGCCCTGTGGAGGCTAGAGGTTAATTTGGTATCTGCTGCTGTGTTAAACTAAGGTCAGTACTACAAGTCCTTAAGTCATAAACAAGAGTGGTTAAGAGCCATGTATACACCTAGGCACCGGTTAATGAATATTCAATGAAGATATTTTTTTTCCCCGGTACCCTGTTCCCTTCATTGTTGCTTCCTTTGAAGGAAATTTTGGAAAGAAAAAAACCCACAGTTTATTTCTGTTGCCTTCAAATGTGACCTCTGCATACTTACACTTAGTACTTGTCCTTTGTTATCATAATGCATGGCCTTAGTCTTAATAGAAAGTAGCTTTTTGCTATTTAAAATGTGGCACCCTAATTATGCAGATCTGTCCCTGAATGCACCAAAAGTGACTACCTCTAATTTAATTGCTTCATATTAAAGATGCAATACTGCAAAAAGAGAGTGTCTGTTTTTCCTGAGTTGTGGAAGGTTTTTTTTAAACAATAAGAACAATAAAATAAGTTATAGCCAAGGCGACAACTTCATTTAATGCAGATGTTTTTTTTGTTTTTTTTGCAGCACGGTCAAGGAGAGTTTAAACTGAGAAATCTTGATCACATCACAGAATCCAGGGTCCCTGAGTTAACTGTGCTTTGCTCCTAACCTGTTGAAAACTCACCTGTGATGGCTAATAATACAGATAAAATGGGGGTTAATGGGTCTCAAATAAACGCCACATTCTGTCTCCACCACGCATTACATGCTAATGGTGGGCACATTACCCGCAGCCTTTACATTACTTAGAATTAAGGTCTGTAGGGGTACACGTTTGAAATGCCAACACTTTCACACCATTTCACTGTTATAGCAAATATGTCAGAATTGTCCTTTGTTTTTATTTTAGCTCTCATAATTGTGTTAAGAACAGTTAATAAATTAAATTAAATTATCTAAGGGGCACTAGTCATTGGACTGATTTTCTCGTCTACAAAAATATTTCCTGATAAAACCAGTCTACATCTTCAAGACTAAAAGCTTCTCGCATCCAGTCATATTAACCTTTATTTTGTGCTGTATTATTCTTTTTGTTGTTTAGTTGCTTGAGGCAATAAATCTGTCTTAAAATGTTATTATTCCACATATCTACAGTGAAGATAATTTCCATGCAAGTCATTAAAATTTCACTTTTGGTTTTCCTGTTTTTTCTTTGGTTGTAATTCCCAATTCAAACTAAGTCAAATAGCCAGGGGAATTTTCACTGAGAGCTGGTGGGTACCAAAAGCAGAGCTACAAGAAACTTATATGTTTTACTCATATTTGTAGGTTTATGGCTCTAACGTAATAGTTACAAAGTTGACCGTTTTTGTCAGTCTGTTATGCTTGCAGCTTGTTGAAGCCTTACATATGAGGCGACAAAAAAGGAAGCCTCTCTTTATGAACACATACATATCATGATAACCAAGATGGTTATTATCAGCTCTGTAGATTGAGCTGTGATAATCATAACAGCAGTTGTAATAGTATTGATATTAGCTTTAGTTTAGTTTATAGCAATCAAGGCCAAATTTCTTAAACCTCAGAAACATCTAAAACATCAATGTCTGACATAAATGTGTGACATTGCTTCAAAATCCCTTGACCGTTCAGTGTAAGAGTGGTCAGCCAGAAAGCACAACAGCAGTGCTGTCGATTGAGAGACAAAACCCCTCTCCATCTCCAGACCCTTTAACCCCAAGGGGCGGGACAGTGAAATAGAAAGATTACGGTGACGGGAGATGCTATTGTAAGTGGGAAATAGGGGGACTGGACCAGTGCAGGAAGTTGCTTGAGGTGAGTGGGAATGAGGAGGGGTGCACTTGTCTCTCTTGTGTCCTAAAGCAATATGCAGGATAGAGGGCAGAGGTGGGGGTTGGCTGTGCAGGACAAGGAAAAAGTCTAGACTGCATTGACCCTTGAGAGACCAGGTTTTTTCTGTAGGTCAAGCTTGATATGGAGAAGATAATGGAAAAGCTTGGGGGAGTTTTCAAATAAAAAACAGATTGGTAGACAGAGTGTCCCTCGTCTTGCTTCTATGTAATCCCTGACTGTGTGGAAGTAATAGCTTGGAAAAGATGGAAAGTCTTTCTTCCATCAAAAAGGGCCTGGAAAGCTTAGCTTCATGGCTTTGTGCTTGGATCTGTTGCCTTTAACACTGAGGGCTGTTTTAAATGGCTTACCTGTTTGAAATCTGACGTGACCCTCCTATTCCTGCAGGAGAGCTCCCAAAAACAGGTGGTTGGACCTTCAAACTATCCATTATAGAGCCCCTTGAAGAGTTCTGAGTCCCTCCTTTTAGTCTGTCACTACAAAAAATGAAAACGTGTACCAAGTGGTAAATTACCCACAATATGCAAAGAGTGTCCCTGTGCTTTGGGTTTTGCCTCTTATTATTTCCGTGGCAATGACACATCGCTCAGCTTCAACTTAATGACTCAGCTGTGAGCACTGACAGTTGACAGCGGTTGGCTGCCTGGGGGCCCCATGCTGAGGGAAGGGGGTGACGTGAGGCATTCAAGGTGGGATGTAATCACTCCCTGTAATTTGGAGGAAATCCACTGAGCTGCTCACAGTCAAGATGAAAGCCTTCCCCTTGTTCCGTTTCTCTCTACTTGCTAGCCAGCAAGCTCCACCGCTCGCAAAAGCCTAAAAAGAGAGTTCAGAGAACCAATTCTCCCTGGTTGGCGTCCCCCAGGGTATAGTCTTCGGTTCGTCTCGAATCAGCTGCAGCCCTGGAGCCATGTTCTTTCCCAAAGGAGAGACACAGCAGACAGACAGTCAGACTGCCCATCCTGTGCTATATGGCCCAGGCACAGTTCACAACTCTCCTGAGATCCTCCTTAGGGGGAAAGGGAGCTCAGTGGAGCTTATGCTGAGGGCTCTGCTTGTATCTGTCTGTCTATCTGTCTTTCTGTCTGACGCCCTCCCATGTCACCTTATCCTCACTCACTTTCCCTCAATATCTCAATTGAAAGCAACGAGAGGACACATTTTAAATCCCCACATCCACTCCCCTTTCGTCATATAAAAGGAGGAAAAAAAGAGCATTTTAGAACATTAGAATACACTTTTTTTCAACAATATGACAAGCTTGTGTGATTAACTTTGCCTGGAAGCATCCTGTCATAAAAAAGAGCTGTGCCCACACTTACTAATAATTACACTTTGTTAAACTCAGCATGGCTTATTGTCTTGACTGTCGAAATGACAGTCAATTTCACAAGAAAAATTTGGCTGGAGCCATGAGCAGATCGCCCAGTTTGATCACTTTGTCACACAACACTATCCTAGCAAGTTGTCAGAGAGACACTGTAGTGGTTTGGCTTGATAGATGGTGAATGGTGCTTATACAAGGAGCCACTCCAGTGCGCCCATAAATATGCATCGTGACATTTGGAACAAAGCCGCTCGTCCTCTCTTTCCTGATGAGCTCTGCCTGCATACTATAACATATTGCCATACTGTCACACCTTGTGTTTCATAGCCAATCTCTCTGTTCATCAGCTTGGCAGATAACCTCTAGATGCTGACAGATGATATGGGGGATGGCATTAGGCCACTATTGCATGCAAAACCAGGAAGAGCATTTTCCAACAGCTTATACCAGTAATTAATAATTAATCCTTATTATTTTATGAAGCCTATAATGTATGGTTGTATAAATATTTTAAAAGATGGCTATACAGAGCATTTGTGTGATCTTGTTCTTTGACATTTGAAGACTAGACAAGTCAAGTCGATCAAACTTCTTTATTGGTCAACAGGTCAGAGGTGCAGACGTGGTCTCACACACAGACATGCTGGTGCTAAAGGATGTTTCCTGTTCTAACTGTAGCATTAAGAACATATCTGGCTCCTTTCTCCAAACACCTCATTGCTTTAGAAAGGCATAAATATCCAAGACAGCCAGGAGCAGTTCCTTTCAAATCCCACACACACACGCATCTCTCTCTCCCTCTCCCTCCACTATGTCTCTCCCTCTTTCTATCTTTCTCTCTCTCTGTGTCATTTGACCAGCAGTGCTTCCTGCCACTGAGGACCTGTGACTCAACAGCCAGAATACAGCACCGCTCTCTTGCCCACCCTCGTGAATATTCATAGAAATGAGAAGCTCAGATCCATCCATCTTGTGTTCTTCCACATTTATATAAAATAAGAAAGTGTGTGTGTGATATCGAAACGGGTGCTGTGGGAGAAGGGGGTGTTGGGGGAGAGGAGGGGGCTGTTTTACACTAATTTCTTTATCCCTTTCACAGGAGTGCCATGTTACAAGAGAATTCCTGAGGCGAGCCAATGGCCCGATAAATCTGCCGGAGCCTCTCTCTCAATTTGTCTCCGTGGAATGTCAGCTGGCAAGTGCCCAGACACTGAGAACCTCTTTTCACAATGCGCCAATCTAACAGACGAGATCCCATGTTGGAGTTACAGTACAGTACAAGGACTGGCATGGACAAATTGCCACGTGCCTTATCTAGGTCTCTTTATGTCTAACTGTCTGAGGTCTTGCCCCTCGCTCGGCCTCTGAAGGCCAACTTCCTTCCAGTCGCGGTGCTTAACCTGACTGGCTGAGTGGGTGACATTGACAAAATGCAGGTGTCGAGGAAGAGGAACCTGTGATATGACACAGATGCTGTGTCAAGCCATCTTGCTCCACATGACCCGCAGTGTGAACAGAAATTGTCCTGTTTGGTGTCGTTCATCACTGTGTGGCGCAGTCTCCCGCACAGCTCAGTCCAGGTGGTGGAATGGCAGAGTGGGAGAACAGACCATGTTTGTGTGAAGATGCAACAACTATCTCTCTCTTTTTCTTTTTCTCCCCCCTCCCTTCCTCTTTCTCTACCCCCTCCTTCTCCCATTCAAGTAGATCACTGTAGCACTTAGTATACTCTGTTTATAAGTTGTAGGTCAGAAAACAACAAGATGCTGCCCCAACTGTACCCCGAAATGAGTCATGAGTATAAAATGAATTCAGTTATTTTAATAAGCACAATATCTGTGCAGTCATACATTTATGTCCTCAGACAGATGGATGTAAGAGCAGAATTGTTTTTCTTTTTGAAGATACCAAGTTTTCAGTCCAGGGTAATATTTCTCACAGAAATCAAGTTGTCACAGATTTTATTAAAGACTTAAATTAAAGAAAAATTTTGGATGTAAAGACAAGTTATTGATACACTTTTTGTCTATTATTTTTTGTGAAAAGGAATAAATAAATTCAAATATAAATTAATGGTTATGGAAAAAGAGTCGTTTTTCCATTTGACAAGGTCAAGTTTTAACTCACACATAAAAAATCTATTCTAACTTTTTTTTCCGCAAGATTTTACTCCTTTTATTATAGATCTTAATGTATATTAGGGCTCATTGCGGCATTTCCTTTCACAAGAAAGAGTTCTTGTCTCATTAAATATGATAATGATATTATTATTCTGCGGGTATATCACAGTAATCGCTCAAATTGTAGAATCAAATCATTGTAGTGTGTTCATATAAAACACAATTTATTTAATAGAACATAAAAAAATAAGTAAAACCCCCAAAAATGTATAAAGCCCAAATTAGTACATCCTCTACAGCTCTGAAATTACGATGATGTCAACCACACAAGCGTATTTAAGGGGCTCATGTTACTGCATGACAGTTGGCATGACTGTAAAAAAAAGGCCTGTGCCAAGAGGAGCTGCCAGTGCTCAGCATGGCCGGTTTTAATATTTTAATGTGTTTCATTACAACAGTATGGGCCAGATAGCCTTTCTGACGTCCAGACAATTGTCTGCAAATGAACAAGATTACATGACAAGCCCTGAATGACAGAGCTACCCACTGCTGCACACCCTCCACTTATCTGATGGTAGCCTAGCAACAGATCCCTGACCTGGCTTTGACCTCCACCCGATAAGGTCAATACCTGAAGGCGCTCCCATTGGACAGCTTGCAGAGGGAGAGGTGGAGCTTGGGGATGAAGGGAGACAAAGGACTCACAGAGCAAGGGCAGCCTTCTCTGCATAGAGTTCCCTGCTCCCTGCTGACAACAAAATGTTCGTATTAAAGCGTGCCAGACCCCTTTACTCAGGTTTTTAATACCTGGGTGTGTGAGTGTTCTTTGTGTGTATGTGTGTGTGTGTGTGCTTAAGAGGCAAGCCAATCATGAAAGAAGGCACTTGCTGGCTTTCTGTTGTAGCAAATTCAGCCTTTTTTTGTTTTACACTGGGTCAAAGATGTTTCCTCCCAAAACACAGCATCAATAAAAGGAAAAACAGCAGCTGTGAGTACTCATAATGAAAACTACGGTGGTGACAAACATTATGAAGGAGGTGCTGAATGTGAAATTAATAGACCAGAGCATCCCGCCCTGATAGACATCCCTTCTTCTCTACCAAATCATACACACACACATACAAAACCTCACTTGGTTTAACAGCAGCGATATGGGAGTTAATCCAAATTGTGATCGTGGCAATATCCTATTAGAGCATGGCAATAAAATCAAGCTGAGACTGGTGACACATTACAGATATCAGAACATGTTCAGCACGCTGCATTACAATATGAAGTGACATTAATCAGCAGGGGTCCTCTTACACACACATAGAGGCATAAAACAAACATGCAAATCACTCACACTGGCGTGCACGAGCCTAAAGTAGGGCTCACAAAAAGGACACACGTTTGAATTTTGAAGTGCTCTTTCATCTGATATTATTTTAAATGGTGAAAGGGAGTTATCGCTGGCCTTTTGTGAGATAAATTCAGACATATTGTACATGAAAAAGATAGCCAAGTAGCCAAGGGCAGAGAGGTGGACAAATGAATGGCTGTTCGTAGCACTTTTTGTAATTATTTTTGCTCACCGTCTGTGGAATAAAAAGGTGATTTAGAGGCAGGTGGCAGACATTGTTACTGTCTTTTTACTTTATGACTTTTAATGTGAAAAATGAAATGTGCTGTATGAAAACAGCTTGAAAAGATTAAAAAGTACATTGTTTTCAGGAGTATGGCTGCCAGAGGTGTGTCACAAATCAGCTCACTTATCCTTCCTACTTTTTCAGCCATATTTCAGTTTTACAAGGCTTTGTGATGTAGTGCACTAATCTCTCTTTCTTTCTGATGTGTATTGTTGGCGCTGCTGTTTTGATCATCCAGCCTGTCGCTTGTGATACCGCTAAAATAACTCTTGTCCCTGAGTCGAAGGACCTTCACTTCCCTCCAGGGCCTTTCTGCAAGACCTCTGCCCTAGTTCACCCAGGGCAACCTAAGCTCCTCCTCTATGTGTGTGTGTATGTGTGCGTGTGTGTTTGCACTGTCTCCTTACTGAAGGGAAACTGTTTAAGGTCAAAGGGCAGGAAGTTGGCCACCTGCCTCTGTCACACTATTAAAAGCAGTAGATCAGAAAGAGGAAGTGGTAGCAGGACAGAAGACAGTGTGAATAAAGTGTAAGTGCATGTTCCTCTGCAACTGTTGAATTTACAGGAAGGTTAAGGTGGCCATTGCATCACAAACCTTAAAGAATCACTTATTCAAGTTAGTCTTCCAACATTTCCAATACTGCCTGACTTCTGTTTTCTTTCACCAAGCACTTAGGTGACCTCTTGGCAACTCATTGTATCAACATAGCGTATAACTGAAACGAACAATCTCGGCTTTTGAGTTTTCCAAGACTACAGCTGAATACCTAGAAAACATGGATCTCTCCATTGGTATTTGCTGGAGGCGACAACTCTTCTCGTTCCCTGCATAAATGTGCCAACCGAGGACGAGAGCATAGAAGGCCAGAGGGCAGAGAGGGAGTGAACCACCTGCTTCTGTCACACTGTCAGGATGAAGGCGGATGGGTGCAAATAGGGTGAAGTGTGCGTGTATGTGTGTGTGTGTGTGTGTGTGTGTGTGTGTGTGTGTGTGTGTGTGTGTGTGTGTGTGTGTGTGTGTGTGTGTGTGTGTGTGTGTGTGTGTGTGTGTGTGTAAGTGTAAGTGTGTGTGAGTGTGTGTGGGTTGGGTTGGGTTGGGTTGGGGATATTGTGTGGGGGGGAGGGAGGGAGGGAGTGGGGGGTGGGGGGGGACAGGTGGCGCGCCGGACAGCGCTGGCACAAGCCACCCCAGGATTTATCACTCAGCGACAGTCACGGCTGGGCAGGGGACAGATGTTTCTGTTTACCCCAGGGCAACATCTGACTGGCCGAGCCTAACGTTAGCCCAACCAGCTTTGCCCGCACAGGACAACACCTGAGAGGATAGCAGAGAAAAGGAGACTGAAAAGGGAGAAGAAAGTGGAGGATGTTCGCTTTTTGCCCCTAAGGCACATAAGCAAGTTAGCTTGTTTCTCTGCAGTCTGCTCCTCTGCAGCACCTGAAACTCATTTAGCCCCCTCTAACTGTTGTGCCACTACGGGGAACCGTTTTAATAAGTAGTAATAATGTCGACTGACAATATGAGCTGTTTTCAAAGCAGGGAACCCGCTACAGTTATTGTGAAGAGACACAGAACAATTCTAATTGACCTCCACATCTTTGCTTCGCAGCAGTCACAAATGCACAGCTCTTATTGTGGTGGTATTTACAGGCTATTCAGTGGGAATCTTTTCACATTAGTGTGTGTGTACAGTGTATGGTGTGTGAAATCTGAGAGCAATCGCTGGTAATATAGCCAGAGCAATGAGGAGTGACCTTTAGGTTCAACCCAGAGTGAGGTCATGTCAGTGTTGCCATGGATACTATCAGCAGACTATCCTGCGTGCAGCATTACCTCAGTTGCGTGGCATTCAGGGTCAGAGAACAGGCTGTGACCTCCCTGTGGTGACCAACCACTCGACTGGGAAGAAAAACAGCACCAGGATAAACATTATTAACCTGGTTAAGCTCATTTTCTATGAATGGAAATGTTTAGTGATGGCACTGGAGGCAGAAGTTTGCACTTTTTACACTGATTTATGACTGCAATAAGTTGGCCTGTGAAATTAAGTTTGAGATAACAGGGAGTTTCCTATTATTAATAAGCACTAATGTAGAGTTATATGCAAAGAGCGGTAACACAGAGAAAGATCCAACACTGAATGAGAAAAGTGTATTCTAATACAAGTTAGAATTATTTAGATATCTAGAAACCCCAGAAAAAGAAACATCTATCTGTGATACATGTTGATCATTGCTGGTTCCGTGCAGCCTTTTATAGACATAGTACCAGATCTGAACCAGACAGTGTCTCAGAATGCTTTTGAATGTACTTTTTTCATATGCATACAAAACTTAAAACTTAACTATCCGACTAAGTTGAATCTTCTCCTAGTAGAGCTTTTGCAGTTATCTGGATACTTGAATGAAGTACTTTCCCCTGAGGTAGTTTGAAACATCATGCAAAAAGGTCTCGGCATATGCATATGCAGTGCTGTCCACTAAAATATACACAAAGTGTAGAAATGCATGAGACAATAGAAAAGAAGAATTTCATCTTTTCCTTTCAGCAGCAAATCAACACACATGTCAATAAACTGGCCATCTGCATGTGCAGGTGCAAATACACACACACACAAGTCTATTAAAACTGTAATAAAAAATATTGTAATATTTAGTATCACAGCCCAGCATGATTCTCACCTCAAATTAAAAATCTTAATGGGATGTCTTAATCATTTCATGCAGGAGATGCAATAACATAAAATTCTTTTCTATTTGTGGAGCATGTTTGTCCACTCTCCTCCTGATAGGCCCCATTTAATCATGTTGTTCTGTTTCCTAATTAGCAGAAATGCAAAATGTCTTTGTCACCTGTGGACAGCCAAGAGGGCTAATTTGGGCTTTTCACTAATTGCCACGGTAACGAGCCTCCTGCGCCTCCGCTGGGGGTGGGTGGAAGGCATGGCAGGAGGAGGACTAGAGGATGGAAGGATGGAGGGATGAAGACACAGCTCTCCTCACACGCGGCTGAGGTGTGAAAGAACGCGGCAGGCCAACAGAACGCAGCCTGGAGGAGTCCAACAGCAGGGAGTGGGGGACAGCCTGCGCTGTGAAAAAGCCCCAACACCCAGCTGAGAGGGAGGAGGATTCAGCTCTGGCCAGTTCTGCTCTCTCAACTTTGATGAGGAGATGACTACATTGGGTTGGATAGTTGTTGGACGTTTTTCTGACACTGACACCTGTTAAAACCCCCACCTGATTTAATGCTGGTCCTCACACAATGTACCTTTTTCTACTGTTCTTTAAATAGACAAATTCTAGGTATAACACAGCAGGCAGTTTTAAATTAGCCAGACATGTATGAAGCCTGCATGTGGGAAATAGGGGTGGAAGGGAGTGATAAAAAACAACAATCTCAATAAAGGCATTTAAAAGATTTTCTGTTTCTTGGTGTGACTAAATCAGTAGGCAACACATTATGGTGAAATGAAAGAAACTTAAAACAAAAATCTTACAAAAAAAAAATCCTTTCTGAGTTGAAAATCTCTCTATTGTACTATTCATAGTAATACAGCGGGTGTAAAGCCAAAAGTTATCAGTTTTCCCAATAGCGTCAGAGTGCAGTTTAAGATTAAGCATTTTTAAAGGCATATTAAAAAAAATCAAGTCCCTAAGTTAAAATAATGCACCTTGAAATCATTTTCCTCATCCTTGTAAAGTTTAATACTTTTTAAAATTACAGAAGAAGAAGAATAAAAGGTTAGTATCTGTGTTTAAGTAAGCCAAGCATAGCCTTTCTTTATGTCAAAATTGACATAAGCCAGTCATGTTTGCATCTCTGTCATAAATTTTCTTTACGCTGTCACTTCTTTGTTAATTTTAATAAAATTAAATCATTTTCAACAGCGTAATTCGATTTTTTGACAATATCTCCGCTGATTTACAAACCTTTCTTTTTCTAATACATTTTCTTTTCAGCTCTACACCCTGAAAGCTTGGGGGCACCTTGTCCGTACGCTGCTCTCGGGGGCGAGCTCCTCGAATGTGTGCGTGCGCGTGAGTGAGAGCGTGTGTTGAGTGTGTGCGTGAGTCTGTGTGTGTATGTGTGTGTGCGAGGTAGAGAGAGAAAGAGAGAGGGAGGAAGAGAGAGAGCGTGTGAATGTGTGTATGTGTGTGAGTGAGCGTGCGTGCGCGTGTGTGGCTGCTCTGCTGTTGCTGCCCTTTGATCCCTGCATTAGTGTTAGTTAGGGGCTCGGAGACACACTTGCACCGAGAGCAGCCATAGTCAAGACACGGCAACAACAACAGCGGCACCTCCTCCGCCTGTGTTCCCATTCCCTAACAATACACTTTAAACCGAGCAAAGCCAGGTGCACGACCGAGTCCCTGCCATCACTGGCGCCTCCAGTCTCAATGGGAAAAACCTTTTTTCTTCTTATCCCTAAACAAGGACGAGAATGTGATTAAAAACGGGGGAAAATGCCAAGGAGGAAGCAGGAGCAACCAAAGCGCCTGCCTTCACGTAAGTCGCTCTCTCGATTTGTTCCATTTTAACGGCTCTCCGTGTGTTTTGCGCAGTAGTTTAGGGTTAAAGAGGTGAAACAGACAAAAGACACGGCGTAGGTTATTTCTCCCTTTTTAGGTCCGAGCGAGGCAGCCATGTTGTTGGCGATGGGTAACGTTAGCCCAGGCAGTGAGTAGATAAATGATACGTGGCTTTATTAAGAGTATAATCGATAGAGGTCCGAATCTGCTAAAGGTTGCGGTCAGTTGGCATATGTGTCGGTTGTGTGTGAGAAATAACGGCCAAGCGATGTCCGTAACGTGCTCGCCTCTCTGCTTGGTCGCTTTTCGGGTAGAAAGGGGAGGATCTGGGAGTCTGGCCGCAATAAAATGAAGGGTCAGTCGGATCAGACAAGCCAGAGTCTGGCTCCCCGTACCCTAGTGTTCCTAGTTAGCAATAGCGCTATCTAGCAACGCTTGGTAAACTTCATTTCCTCAGCTTTATACATCTAACTTTCGCCTCATAGTTTGGCTTTCCTTATCTCGGAACTGGATTTGTTCGCGCTTGTTTGTCAGCGACTTTAAAAAGTGTGTTTCCCCCCCTCCAAGACAATGTAGTTTCTCTCTACCCCTCCCAGTCTGCATGCAGGCTGTGTCAGAGCCATGGTCGGTCACCTGAAGTTCAGGGTTTTCCCCCCCTTCCCTTTGCAGCCATTCATTGCAGACAGACTACGATCAATAACGCGGTTAGAAGAGAGAAACGACAGTTCTGCTGCTCTATGATGCTTAAAACAACGATGTGCCACCGCGGAAACATATAGAAAAAGGCGTGATGTGGATTTCAGAAGGAGGCTGCTTTACTTTTGTACATTTGACCCACCGTGTCTTGGATGTTCGTATTGTGCCTTTATCAGTCCAGATAATGAAAAGCTGCGATAACACACTCCGTCCACTAGAGGATTGCTTTAGATGGTAGTGGGCAGTGACAGTTATTATTAAAGGAATGATCCCAAAGTGACATTTTTCCTGCTCTTGATTATTTCTGCTCAATACGTGCGTGAGCAAACAGCTCAATTAGTCATATTGGTATGCAAATGTAATGAATAATGGAGTGATTCATCTTTAAATTGACCACAATCCTGATACATTTATTTTATGACTCTTATCTTCTGCATTTCTCAAATGTCAGAGCATGCCAGCTGTTCAGCAGAGCCAGACATGATCAGAAAGACACTACATGTTGCCTCTTTTTACTCAGTTTACACATAGTTTCCATTTCAGGGGGCTCGAGGAAGCAAGCCCCTGCACCTGTCACCCTGGCACTCCTCAAGATCTTCACTTGTTACTCAAATTTAGCTTTTTTCATTTTTACATGTCATGGCTACTGACTTACTGTTGACCTATGCTTGAACTGGTGAAAATGCAGCACTTTGCTGGGAGGCTTGGAGGTGGAAAGTGGGTGACAGAAGTGAGCCTTTGTGTGTTTATGTGTGAGACTGAGTGACAGAGAGGTGTTTGGACAGTGAGCTCTACCTGACATGCTGCATAAGGAGTATGTTGCCCGCATGGTCACAATGCACAGTGCAGGGTCATGATACATAACCACACGTGACCCATTGCAGCCTTTTTCGAAACACTCTGCATACTGAGTTTGTTTTGAGAAGCTTGTCATCTGATTGTGTCAAACAAAATCTGTCTATCCTGGGTTACTGGGTATAAAATGTAACACCATGGAGTAGTTTTTCTAATGCCTGAAACAGGTTTGTCTCACCGTTTCTTGTCACATATCTGAAATTCATATAATTCATTTTAAATATTGTAGAAATAAATGTATCCAGAATGTTGGTACAGAAAAGTCGCAGTAAGAGGGCAGTTCTGTACTTTGATACTGATACTACATTGTATCTTTCTTTTAGCTTTTGAAGTCTTTCTTTTGTACAGACTCAGTGTTTAAGGGGTTCTGATATGTCCCCTGTCCCCATTAGTTTATTGAATATATCAAATATAAGTCAGCTGTCTTTAAACATGGCAAAAAAGAGATTTTGTGTCTCTTTATTGCAGATATAAAACTGTTTTGGACTGATTTATTGTCAACTGTTTGGTTCTGGATTTATTGCACTGAGTGATGAATTTGAAGAAAAAAGTCAAAATCCTCTCGATCTAGTTGTGCATATTTTGCACCTGCGTGGTCCAAGGCAGAGTGTTTAAAACTTTTGGTTGCGCTTTACACAAGTCTTATGAAGAATTTATCCTTACTTTATCTGAATGACATTATCTAAAAAAATCAGGCACATTGAAAGCTATGTATGGTTTTTGGACAGTAAAAACAAGCTATATTGATTCCTTAAAATTAACCATCCTTTTTAGATATCCATAAGCACTCTTGGGTACATTTTGTGGACTTTTTTTTAAGAAGTTCTGCTTTTTATGGTATGAAACTCAATGATAGGCTTTTTGTGAAATGTTTGAAAGATTGGACCAGTTTCAGTATGTTATATGATGACAACACATTGTTTAATAATTGTGAGGGGCCGTTTGTTAGAACCCTTGAGCATCGTTCTGCTTTGAAAGTGTCAAAGCAGTTTCACCAAAATATAGTCCAGAAGTCCAAAATCCCCCTCATTTAGGCCAAAACAAGTCCATGTCAACCTTTCAATTAATCTCCTTTGTAATTGGTCTGCAACAAAAATACTCCTCACCCACGTATCTGAAACCATGTCCTCTTGTGTAGGCACTGCGCTGGAGTGCTGCTGTGCCTGAGCTGCTGGGGTTTAAATGAAAGCCTCCTCTGATTTAGGAGTTGTTTCCCTCCTCAGTCAACAAACTGTCACAGAAAAGTATGAATTTGTCAGAAGCTTTTTGCGCTTTGTTTTGGATCTTCCCACTCTAGAATGGAAGTGTCACCTCATGCCATTCGCTGTCAGTCTGTGTGTTTTCATTTTTCAGCCAACAACACCCCGGTGGTGTGCCAGCCAACAAGCACAATATCGAGCTTCAAATCTCTTCATCTGTGGTGAAAAAGGGCAAGCTAATACACTGGCTTTAATGCTGGAGGTGCTTTATCTTAGCACAGACCCAGATATATGGGCTGTGTAGCCCAGCGTGCACTGTCCTATTGTCTGTGGCACAGCTTGCCAGAGGAGACTATTCTTTAAGTGTGTGTGCACAGCACGCACATGTAAAAGTGAACACGCAACCTCTCTTCGTGTGTGTGTGTGTGAGTGAGTGCGTGTGTGTGGGTACATAAGCCGGCCATGGAGGTCACAGTACAGTATGGCGCCTTCACTCTGACAAGTAAACATGACCTTTGGTGCCACAATGAAAACTGCCATTCTTTATGACCTTGCAGTGTGTTATTGTTAGTGTA
The DNA here is from genome assembly GCF_033239565.1 of Halichoeres trimaculatus. NCBI lineage: Eukaryota > Metazoa > Chordata > Actinopteri > Labriformes > Labridae > Halichoeres > Halichoeres trimaculatus. The sequence continues at coordinate 25,736,781 of NW_027437180.1, forward strand.
ATTTTGCAGCCTTAATACTCTTACTTAAAAGTTTGAGTCGGTGAAAGTGAATATTAGGTCTAGCATTGTTTTGAATCAGTCAAAATCAGCTTAAATTAGCCTGTTTTGTCAAAAATATATGCTTTAGTGGATATTATAAATTGACCAAACATCCCTGCAACATTTTCCTACCGACTGCATCTAAAGCTTTTTAAGCCAAGTGGATGAGTAAGTTAAAAAAATAGACCGAATGAGAGCCCTTGTCGTAAAGAGCACAACCTTAAGTGTATTTGGAGGAATGCTTGTATTGTGCTCCCTTAACCCTCCATTATCTATATTTGACAACGCACACATTTTTAGCATTTCTAGACTGATTCCTTCTCCTCATCATCAGCCCATATTGGACTAACTGACTCGGTGGCTCCCTACCTTACTGTAATGGCGGGTCACTGGCTCCCTTCCACTTGCTATGATTATAATGACCTTGGTGGGGCTGGGGCCTGAAAACATTGGTTTAAGGGGAAAGGAAAATAAGAGGAGGTTTCCATTTCGCTCTTGGCATAAAAATTTGTGGAGAATTTCTGCCAAGAACCCCCCCCCCCACCTCACCTTACCTCAACAGCGCCACCACCACCATGTCCATGTCCCTCCCCCACCCACCCTTCATGTTGACGAGGCTTGGGTGCTCTGGCCGTGTCTGGAGAGTGGAGCTCAAGCGAGTAATGATACACAGGTTTTGACTTAGAAATGAACTAAAGGGCAGGGGGAAAGGTGCCTCAGTCACTGCTTACTTCACAGGGAGCATAGCAGGCTGCCTGTGAAGATTCATATTTATGGGCCTGACTGGACTCTGTCTTTCATGTTGAACTTGTTAGTAAATGACAACACAGTCTGAGCGTAATCAGTACTCCAGGTAAGGTATACTTGGTTTCAAAGAGATGGCTAAGTGTCAGACATTTAGTTTTAGATGCTGTAGAACCATTGGCAAGGCACATATCTAGCAGTGACAAATTACCATTTACTTGCTTCCAAGGTAGTCGAATAGGACGAAGAAAGAAAAAGTTCTATGATTCTGTTTACAACCCAAGAATAACTCATTAAACAAAAGTTTTTTTTAAATGATAGAAAAAAATTAATACACATTTTTTTGTGTGAGTGTTTGTGTATTCTTTAATCTGGGTTCTCTTGTCACCAAAGAGGGAGGCTGATGCCTGAAGTTGAAAAAAGAACATTTGCATAAATCCTTGTATGGTAGCAAGCTTTGAGAGAGTTGTAAGGCTGCTTTTGTCAAGTTTTGGTTAAGTTAAAATCTTGGGACCTGTTGAGTATGAATGGTTTTTTTATGATAAAACTCAGGGTCAAGCACCCTGTTCATCATCACATTGATAATTTTTTTTTTTTTTTTACAAAGTTATTACATGAGTCCCTGATTTTTTTGGCTTTAGCAGGTCTTTGCCACCCATCCAGGCACAAAACTCAGAGACCTTCCAACAAGGTGGCTTCAATCCTAAAACTAGCACAGAGAAGATAGAGTCAGAACCCATTGTTGAGATTTCCATTTTTAAGACTACCTTCAGAGATGTTTTACTCCAACTAACCTTCTTCTTTTGATTACTGTCAGTCTAAAAAAGAAACATTTCCACCATGTTCAGCTTTCGTAAAATCTGTTTTCTAGAATTTTGTAGTTTTAAAACTTGAGTCTCAACTGTCCTATGAACTTTGGTGCCTTGTTTGAGAGAAAAGATTTGACAGTGTCCTTGTTGAAGTTGTTGAAATTTTCTCACTAATTTTGGTGGATTGACTCATGTGTATCTTTTTTTAGGTATCTTTACAATAAGAGTCTCTAGTGCAAGTTTCTCTGTGTTGTTCAGGCTTTCCGTGGCTGCACAGTCATAACAAGAATAATGTTTAGAAGGCATTACTGATATAAATGTGGACAAAAACTTGCTCATTCACCTCAGTGTTCTTTAACAAATGTTTTTAAATATTGAATGACAGAGTTTGCAGGTAATAGCTATTGTTCGCAGAACTAGAAGCACCAGTCTCTGGTCATCCCTGCAAGTGAACAGCCACTGGCCTGTGTTTGTTACACATCACTCCACTCCAGCTAACCTTCATATAACACAGCCTTCATACAACTTTATCTCCGTTTTCTAAATCAAAACTACGTCAATCCACGCCGCTTGTTGTGTGCTGTGCTATGAGATGCCATCTGTTATCTGTGCTTGTTTACAACCCGATGGATAGTAGTCATTATCGACCTATAGCTCACACCAGTGGCAAGAGGCAGCTCAGACACAGCATATGCCCTTATTTCAGGCCTACATAACAAAAGTGTTAAGTACTTGTTTGATTTGAAGTCAACTTAATGCTCACATCCTTACTATGGCAGTTTCTCCTATAGTGCTGATTGACCCTTCTGTATATTTCCCCAAACTAAGGGATTTTTAAACAATCAACCCCCACCCACTTGTAGTCTCTTGCTTATCTTTTTAGGGTTGCAGGGGCCTGAAGCCAAACTGTCAAACAAAACACACAAAAAACAAAGTAATTTGACCTTAATAAGAGTCAAATCTCATGTCCTTGTTTTCCCTCTTAACCCAAAACATGTGTAACCTTCACCAGATAGCTGAGGGTACATGTGGAATCTTGCAAACTGTTGCACACTGCAACAGTTTCTCTTGTCTTGTGAACTGCAAATTTTCTTGATAAGAAAATGATTGGGGTCACCAGAAAGAGTCTTAAGATTTTAATAAATTTGCTCTCAGTAACGTTTTGATTTGGTGTTAAGATGTGCATATTAATGGTACGTACCCAGTAAATACAAAACAATACTAGACCAGTGGAAGTGCCACAGTTTTTACTTATCTGATAACAAAACTATAAGAAATGTCCAAAAGAAAATATATGGTGTCCTCAGACTATTTTTGGTAAATACATCTGATTATCAACTCTCACTGTGTGCAATATAAAGTACATAGGTGTTTGACACTTAAAAGGTTTTATGAACAGAGAGCTGGATATGGGATCTAAATGCTTTGGATAAAGTGAGTTTCCTGTTGTCAAAGACAGTGAAACAAAAGTTGCAACTGCATTCGTTATTATTTTTATTTTGCTTAATTGTCCCTTTAAAGTTTTTAGTGTTTTAATGGTGGTTTTTGTTTAGCTGTAAATATTCTTGTGGTAAAGTCTGAAACTTTTTTTTTGATACATGGGAAATAAGTGTCATCTCAGTGAACCTCAGGTTAAAAAAAAACTTTTCAGAGCCTCATCCGGTCAGAGATTAAGAGCTTGCAAACCTCTTTTCCACTCTTTGATTTACTAGTTGTCTTAATAAATACACTTTTGCTCTGAAATGATAATTCCTTTTAAGTTGTAACATGGAAACTTTAATCAAAACTGTCAATTTTTGAAGTTTTCTCAGCAAAAACTCTGTAGTCCACGACCTGATTACACAAAACTAAATTTGGTTTAAGTAACTTGGATGGATGTTTTTTTCCCCTCGAATGGGGTAAGAGATGCCTCTGCCACATTAAATCAGGTATTGGTAGCCGTCCTGTACAGTACCTGCCTGTCTGACTGTTCTCAATCAGACCCCCTCTGTGTGGAATGGAAGTGCCTCAGCCTTGGTAACGATTTTTCCCGTGTTGACAAGTCACAACATGGAGATCTACAGCTCGGAGAGCAGCCCTTTGGCTACGTAGAGCCCTGCTTGCACTGAGTAATAGCAATCTCACAGGAGTAGCAGGCTTTCAGCTGGCAGCAGTTCATACGGAACAGCTCGCCGGTGCAGCTGGGAAAGACAGAGCAGAGAAGAGAGGAGAGGGAGAGAGGAGCTGCTGCTGGTGGTGGTGGTGGTGTTGGTGCTAGCAGTGGAGATGGAGGGAGGGAGGAAGTGGAGAGAGGAAGAGCTGTTAAGAGCTTTGGGCGGTTTCTCTGTTGTTGTACCACACAAGTGCATCCAGGCCCTGCAGGACAAGCCTTTAACAGGCATGAGGGATGGAGAGCATGAGAGGAGAGGAGGAGGCGGCGGCGGTGGAGGAGGAGGAGGTGGTGGTGGTCTGGGGAGCTGAAGCCGGCCAGTCGTGCCAGACGCCTGCTCTAAACAGGGATGTGATTTATTGTTGGACTTAGGTTTCACTCCTAGAAAGGCACTAAAATTACATTGTACAGATGTAAGGAGCTTCCTGAATTGTCTTAAAAGGAAGACAATCGCCTGAAGGCTGTAAGGGTATTTTAGAGTATGTGGTACATCTTTAACTTGTGTGGAATTTGTAAATTTGGCTTTTGATGCTTTAAAAACTGCTGTTACGGCTGCAGCATACTCTACATAAACTTTTTTAAAAGCTGCTTCTTTTAATCAGATTAATTCCTTATAGACAATTATTGAATGTGTATTCCGCTAGGGGGCTTCAGATGACTTTTGGCCACTGTGTTGATCTTTGTCCCCTTTGCTGAATGCACTCTGCACAGCGCGCTGCTATGAGATGACCTCACTTCCTGTGTGGGTAGAGGAGGGCAGAAGACCTCTCTCTCTCTCTCTCTTTCTCTCTCACACACACACACACACACATTCACACTTACAGATACACTCTCCCCAAGTACAGCCTGGCTGTAGCTGGCCTCCGAGTGCACGAGCCAAGCTAACCCCTTTCTCCTCTTGGTTGTACAAGTGTGTCCATGTTGCGCGTTTAGGCAGTCAAGAGCAAGGCACGGGCTAATGTCTCTAAGTAGCCGGGCTAACAGCTCTGTGTGTCTGCACCTTTTCGGGACGTAGGATCAGTTTTATAGGAAGATTAAAAGTACAGAGAGGGAGTCGCTGGCTGTTACAGACACAGGATAGTCGCACCATAAGGCAGTGACAGCTCTCCAGGGAAACAATATATCATCTCTGAAGAGGAGAATGGAAGTGTTTGGCAGCGGGACAAAAATCCTGAGGAGTTAAGATCATTGATGTGATGTCATCGCAGAGAAAGCCATTGTCAGTGCCGTGTGAGGGATATTTATGATGTTGAAAATGCAGGTGAGCGTCTTGACTAATACAGTGTCGCAAAGGAGGCTTCCCCATTTGCACAATATCACCATAGCATCTCCCAGAGCATAAAAAAGCACAATGTGACTCAGGTCTCATCCTTTCATTGTTTATCAAGGGCATTTGGTCAGTTCATTTTGCCCTTGTGATGCTAATGAGATTAGCTAATCACTGGATATTTCATTCTGAGTGATGAGCCTTGTAGTTTATGGTACCTTTAAGAACCATAACCATAAGTAGAAACAAATGAAGCAGAGGAAGCTAATGAATGAGTGGATATAGGTAGGGAGCTATTCTAAAAAGAACTAAATCAGATGGCTCGGCTCATGATTGCCCGTATGTTCCCAGTGCCCACGAGTGCTTTGAATGGGGGCCATGTTGGTTCAGATTGCCGTGTCATTAATCCCTCGTACTCTACAGGGGAGTGGTCAGCGGCAGATGTATTTGCACTTCCTCCAGAAGGTTTTCTAGATTAGCACAAATCCTCCCAGAAAAACCGTTTAAAAACCTCATTTGGCACGCACAGCCAGACTTTGTGCTCATAGCCGGCCAAAGACAGCCATCCCTCCCTCTACATCTCATTCTCTGTGACTCCCCTGATTTTTTTTTTATATCCCCACCTTGTGGTTCTCAGAGCTTAGCCCCGTGTCGATTTGGACAGGCCGGTGTAATTGTTTGGAAACTGGGTTCTGTCATTTGCATGTTGCAAGCAGCCACTTTGCCAGTTTCAGTGGTTTGACCTTGTTGTACCTGCCAGCCAGAAATGAGATCATCAGAGGAGTAGACGAGAAGCTGACATCTCTCCTCCACCTACCCGTGGCTTTAAGTGATGGTTGTCATAGCAATCATTATGCCACAGAACAGACTCAGTGGGTGAAGGATGGCTTTGAATGCGGCAGCCTCGGGTCACAACCTGGTTATGACAAAACGGATAGACCTATGAGGGTTGCAGTACACAGTCTGCACAGAGTAAACAGCCGCATACATTGCATGTCAGGTCTGTATAGATTTCAGGTGCAGATTAAAATTACTGAGGCAGTGTCTCCTTTTTATACCTTGGAGAAAGCATGGCAGGTATTGGTGTAACAGAGAGAGAAAGAGCGGCATGGGGCGAACAATGCCTCTCATTCCCATCAGCTGCCCTGGCCAGCATTTAACATGGAGATTGGAAACGGAATAAGCTCTCCCCCCTTTCTCCCTGGACCTGCATGTAAATGAGGTTAGCGGTTAGCATTTCCTGCTGTGCCACTGCAATTCTTCTCCCTTTTTTTTTTCAAAATAATGGCCTGAAAGTGCTCCCCCTTTTTTCCTGGGGTAGAGACCGGGACCAATGCTGATTAGTGTCCCTGTCCTAAGTGACAGGCTAAAATCCAAGCAGGCACTGTCTTGGGCGCCTCTGCCAAACAGACGTCAAACCAATGCCACCATAAAACAGCCCCCGCCTTCCCCTCAAGATTCCCTCTCTCTTGGGTCTTCCTTGCCTCTCTGCTCATTCTCTCTTGTTGTCAAGTCTGAGTGTTCTGATCGACACTGCTTCTATTGCACACTTCCCTTACATACATACACATATAGAATTACCTTTCTGTCTACCCCCACCTTTCTCCACCCGACCTCACTCTGTATCCCTGGACAGACTGGCTGCTATAGAGCCGAGTGTCCCTTTTGCCGGTGGGGTGATTTACAAACAATACATGGACGCTGTACACACTCCCACCTTCCACCCTCCTACTCTCTCTCACTTCTCTTCCACAGACACACAATCACCTCTGTGAGGAGCTTCAGTGTGCCAGAGAACTACACAGCAGGGTGATGGCCTGTTCTTTTTCACACTTGCTTCCAAAGAATGTACCCCGTCTCCTCAAGAATGCTCGCGCGACATCCACGTCTCTGTTGGATGAGGTTACTTTGTCAACCGGAAGGAAAATTGATGGGATCTGACTTGTGTGTCAGGTTGCTCATAATTAGTAGTTTTTAAAATCACTTGAAACGGTAATCTGAGCTGTATTTATGACAGGTTTTTCCTGATATTAAAGCAAATACGCAGGGGAGTTAGTTGAACAGTTGCAGGCGTATGCTAATTACTGTGTTTAATAAGAAGAAATTTGAAAAGTTGAAAAAGCACTAAAAATAAGACTGTTGTGATCCTGGTGTACCTGTAATAAACTGGCATCCTCAGGCTTATTTTTCTGTTACCAATCTGAAGGAAACATTTCATACATAAGAGACTTTAAAACAACCTCAGCAGCAAGCAAATATATGATTATGTCCACAAAAAGCAACTCAACTAAGCACATATGAGTAAGTCATTGTGGAAGAATATCATCTGTTGTTGTGAGCATTTAAGGTGTGTGTTGGAATGATAATATTTTTGGTTTTCACACATGTAAGACAATCACCATTTTTTTTAACCATATGCGGTGTTTTAAAGTGTGCTGCATGTGTTTGCCTGTATTCATTTTGACAAAGAAGGAAGCCACCCACATATGCCTATTCCTATGAGATACAACAGCTGAAGTCTTGATGACTATGAACAGCTCTTCCTCGTAGAATCGAGACATTGCTCTGTTGCTGTACATCATTTCGACACTCTCCTGGCAATAAGCCCCGTTTATCAAACAACCTCTGAATGAATCTTTTTCTGATAACTTGTTACACAAATAACCGTGCATGTGCATCATCAGCAGCAGCTATAAATGACCACCTAACTACGTTCTAAATTAATCCATCCATAAAAATAAATAAAATGCAAAATATTTCTCTTTAGTAATTGCTTTGTGAGAATGAGGGTCGGATATCCATAATTTGTTTTAATAAGCCTGCCATCCTAACTGCATCATTCTGAAAGCCTACTGCTTTTTCAAAAATGAAAGAATTGTGTTTTGGCTGCTCGCAGATAGACTTGGCAGCTGGCTTTTATCCACAATAGATGGAGTGTTATCTTCTGATTCATGATGCAAAATGACTACAAATTTTAGACAGACTATGTTTGTAGTGTATTGAAATGGAAGGAAAGTTGTGTTTGGTCTCCAGCCTACATGCAGGTTTAGGAATTAGGTTTTTATTCTGTCTGTCAATGGACAGTTAAGTAAATATTTTTAGAGCAACCATTAAACATTTGAACAAGAAATCCTTTGTTGAAACATAACTAATTATCAGTTGAGTGACCTTTTTAATTTTTATTGACATTATTGTTGCAGGAGTCAGAGCTCGTATTCCCAGCACCTTACCTTTAAGCCACCATGTCTTTTTTAAAACTCCATTCTTTCAGGATTTTATCCCTCTATCCAGAGAGGATAGGACAGTGGACAGCCAAAGAAACAGGAGGAGAGTGGAGAGTGACATGCACTAAAGAGGCTGCAGGTTAGATTCAAACCTGGGCCAACCGCCTCAGGGCTAGCCTCATGGGACCTGTAACCGAACCTCTAGGCAATGTCAGCTCCTAAAGACATCATATATTTAAATGATGCTCTACATGTACTCAAATTGCAATGTTCATTTGCAGTTATTGTATTTGTAAATGTACTGCCATATGAATGATAAAGATAAAGATAAGATAAAAAATACTTTATTAATCCCAGAAGGGAAATTCATTTGGTTTGTAGCTCATCTTCCAAATACTAAAGAATTGAAGACTGGTGGCTGCAGGGAGGAACGATCATGACATTCAGATCTTAAGTTTAAACATTCTTTTCTGTGCTAAACATGCCAGGTCACTGTCTCAATAAAGATGGGGTCAAAAAATTTGAAGAACAAATGCAAAGAATATTTTTTCAATCAACCTCTGGTTTGTGTTGTAGCACTCAAATTTTGTTGTAACATAGGCCTATTTCAGCAACCCACTTACTGGCAAGTGGCAGCTTCTTAATTTGGACACTGCCATTCAATACTGATGCAAATGATTATAAAGGCATGAAGGCTTGAAAACAAGTAACTCAAAAACACTGTTTAGAAGAACTAAGTCATAAAAATGGTAAGAGGAAAAAAGCTGCAATGCAATAGTTTATTTATTTTTAAATACGCTCATTTTAATCCCCTGTAGAATAAAAATTCTTGACTTTTTTCGGTGACTTCCTTGAACTCTTTGAAGACATCTACCGCTGTTAAACATTTGCCAAACTCACAGAAATTGAGTGAAAATGTACAACAATCTGTTCACTTTCTTACACCAAATCAGAATTTGGTTCTCCATGAGCAAGGGGCTAATTCTGTGTCGGCACTACATCTAAAATGTGACCTTTGGCATTGACTCTTAAGTTATTTTTTAGAGGGCAGAGCAGGTCAGCTTTTCGAGCTCCCTGCAGTTAGGATTATGGTGATACATAGATAGTGGATAAAGCTGTAATTGACAGTCAAACTATCCTGTAGTTGTTCTTATTTATTTAGAGAACTGTAAATAATGTTTGGATTATTTGATTGTCAGGTAAAGCGCAGTGCAGTGGAGGGCTGGTTGGCAAAACAGAGCTCTGTAAATGCTTGTTTCAGTTTCTCTCACCTATTCAATGCTAATTTGCCTGTTAATCCTTCTTTGAATTGGCACAAACTAAGTTTAATGTTGTGTGTAATTTACCCAAACAGAGGCAGTATCATCACCATCAGAGTTGCCCAGGGATCCAGAAGCTTTGAGGGGTATTTAAAGCAGGTCTGGTCACAAATACGTCAGTGTGCTCTAAAACATTAACCCAGTAAGGATGCAGTTCACTGAAAAAACTAGTTGTTCTGATGTGTCCACAGACAACCTGAATCTGTCTGCTGGAGTTGTTTTGGTTTTGGTCAGACTGTAAATTCCTGCCAGGTGTCTATATGCCTTCAGGGGTTTTGGCCAGCATTTTCACACCTCTTGTCTGGCACAGTGGACAGATTATTGCTGATGCTTTTAGATCTAAGTTTTCAAGTTGCAACTTTTTTCTTGGTGTCCTCATTTACAAAAACATCTAGCATTTTTGGAAACACTTGGAACACAAGGTAGTTATCTCTTACTGTAGTTTGTTTTCCACCCTGAGAATATGAAGAAGTGAAATCTGAAAACAGCCACATATAGCTGGTCTTATTTGAACCTCATAAGGTCAGATCTTAAGGGCCCTTTCATAAATCTGAACTGTTGCCAACGATAGCTCACAGGCTCATGCTGGTTATGTGACATGGTGTGAAACTTTAAAACAGTAGTTGCTGGTGGAGAAAGTGCCTAGGTACCAGGTTATAGTCCTCAATAGCTGCACTGGCTGAGGTATGATTCCTGGTCTCATCAGAGCAGGTCATCCTCCACTTCTGCATTTCCTGTCTCTCACAAGCTGTCCTATCAAATGGAGCCCAAAAAATAATCATAGAAAGACAGAAAGAAGTCATATTTTGAATTATTAAGATTTATGATCAACAGCCTGCAGTAGTTATAAAATGACATTGACTGGTATAAAAGTCTGAGGCGGCTCTGAAAATAAATGGTTCAAAAAGTCTAAGCTTCATATTAAACGACTAAATGGGATTTGACTGAAAAATCCCTGGCACAGCCCATGATTTTTCATCATTATGCTTTTTCATTTGCGTATCACTGTAGACTTTTAATACGTCTTTGAAAGTGTCAGGGTAAGACAGTGACTGCCCTTTGTCCATTCGTTTTTAACTGGTAGATTGGATTTGACAGGCTTATGTGTAAAAGATGTTTCAAACATTTTTAGGCTGCTTTTGGGACTGACAGCAAATATTGGCTCCGTTTTCACTCATCAATTACCGTCATTATCAGGCTAATGCAGTTTTTATCATGCCAGGGCTGCAGATTATTGCCAGAATTATAATCCTAATCAATATGCTCTATATCCATCTACGGAGGCAGAGATGAAAAAGATCAAAATTTGCACTGTACTTGTCCCTTTATGGGCGGTGAGTTTCTCTTCTAGTCTTCCCTCTAGTTGTCTCACACCTCGCATATTCACACATTTGCATCAGGACGTTGTTGCATATGCAATGAAAATTCTCTTTTCAGGATTGTGGGAACCTTTTTAACAGCTCACAGCTTAGTGCTGTCATACTTAGCAGCAATTAAACCTGAATTTTTTCACTAGATTTGGGAAAACAGCTTTATATCCTACCTTTAGACTCATGTTCATTTTCATTTTTAGATGTCACAACAATACAGGCACAAGCAGTACAGTACTAACCACAGTTTAGAATCCATCAAAACATGTTATTAACAAACAAGGTGTACTTCGAATGTTTGGTCAAGGAAGCAGAATTAAGTCCCTCATCAGATATAGTTGTTATCTCCTTTGTAATGTGTCAGTTGATGCTGCAAAGATGCAATAGATACACTTCTCTCCCTGCAGCAGTTTAGATCCATAGCTTTGATGACACATTTGAGGTTATGAGCAAGTATTTTTTTTTTTTAAACATGAGACGCTAAAAATGGAAGGCAAAAATAAACCAGGGGGTAAAGTGCACTTCATCTGCAATGAGGAATTTCAGAGGTCTGGGGCTCTCAGTCGTCTCATTCTCTTCCAAGAACACTTCTCCTTCCTGTTTCACCTCTGGCATGGCGCCCAAAGAACCCACAAACCACGGAGGCCAAGGCTGAAAATACACAGATGGTAATTTGCACTACATTTCAATACGACTCAACCGCCATTATATATAGCCCTCCTGCCTGAACCCTGATCCTCGACGAGAGTATCGCCTCACCTCAGATTCCAGCTAAAAGATGGGCTCTTTTTGTCTTTGTCACAAACTACAGGCTTAACAGGATGGCAGAGACAGTCGGAGTGAAATAGAGGAGCGGAATCTGAGTTTTCATCATGTTTTAATGTTTGACATGAACCTTGGTGAATACACAGGAAGATTTTTTTCTTTCCTTGGATCAAGTCATCGTGTCGGCATAATTAATTGCCAGAGGATCGTCTAATGGTTTGGCTTACTCTTGCTGAGAAGAAAAGAGATGCCAGTTTTTCAAGTCACTTAAAGTAAAAAGGCCTTGACAGAGACAATGTGAGTGCTTACTAAAGGTATGTGTATGGAAGAACTCATATCAAGAGTACAGCTTGTGTAGTGGACACTTAATTCACATAAGTTAATGTATAGGAGGCATGTTTCCACATCAGCATCAGTTTCATCAGAGTAAAAAAGAAACCTGCTCTGTTAGAAGATATATTTGCTTCAGTTTTCACACACTGCCAAAACACTTGATTATTGTCATATTTTATTTACTTCCCAATAGAATTAAAAGATGATGGATAGACTCTGGAGTTGTTGTCTTGTTGTTTTAGTGAAAGTATAACAGCTTTTAACAGCTTGATGGTGTATATTTTTTTAAGAGAGAGTATATGTCTGCTATCTCCCACACATCCAGCTGGATTTATTTAGAGCGTCTGTGTTGTATTTCTTGATTTATAATATTTGTGTTCCCAGTTACGGAGACAGGAGTGAGACGAAAGGGGATGAAGGGATACAAGAAAGAAAATAATGTGTGGGTGTAAAAGAGATCAAGCAAGTGAGAGATTATAGAAAAAGTGAGTGGAGGAATCCTGATCCAGTCCGTCCCAATTAATGGAATTACCTTCCTCCTCGGGAGGACTGTTAGTCATTTGCAGAGACGTGAGCCCGCCAGTTGAGCGTCTCTCCCACCATATTGTCCAGCAGGCGCTAATAAGGCAGCCCTGACCGCCGGGCGTGCTCATTAGCATAGCCCGCGGCCATGGCAACCCCCGCTAGGGCCCAGCCGGACACTTAATTACCGCTGTGGCTCTTTCCCCGCTAAATCCATACTTCTGCCTTCCTTCCTATGGCCTCACCTCCTGCTCTACCTCCTTAACCCACCCACCTACCCCCAAAGACACACACAGCCACGCACCACCATTTTCCTCTCCCAGTGAAGATGTAAGACTAATCGTTTTGGGCGATGTAGATTCAATGGCTTTATTCTGTAGATGTTGTGGCGCTCTTTTATGTCGTCCCTCTTTTTATAGCTTTGCGGTCAGCAATCCAGAGATTTTACTGATTCCCTGACCTGCACTACCTCTCTCCAGCTTCTGCTCCCTCCGTCTTGGCCTCTCTTCCTCTCATTGCTATATTAGCTCATGGGCATGACTCTCATTTTGACATCGGCACAGTATTGATGCACCCCTGTTCAGCCTTAATCGGCTAATGGCTTCCTCTTCTTTCCTGCCCGGCCAAATCAACCCCCTCCCCTCTCCTCCTCCCCTCCTCTTTACCATCCCTCTATCTGTCCCTGTTCCTTTGCCTTTCCATCTTCTCTTCCCCCAACCCTGCTCAGGCCTGGGGTCAGTGAGGCCAATTTTCATGCCTGGCTAAGTCACAGAATAGCTATGTGTGTACGCGTGTGTGTGTGTGCAAGGGAGGCAGAATATGTTAGTCAGCAGCAGCCTCACACAAGTCATGTGGCTAGTGACCTCTTGGCCTACCTCTACTCTGGTCCTGTACTTCTCCCTTTACCAGTGATCACTTTATGTGACAAGGAAGCCTGCCTGACTACTGTACTGTATCTGTGTGTAGGTATATGAGTACACACACACATTCACACACATACGGCTCATGCAACCCTCTTTGACCTAGAAAAGTCTCAGCCAAAATAATCCTGCCAAGTTCACAAATGGAGATTGTTGACAGCACTGCGTGGCAAAACAATGAACAAGTACACTACCTGTAATGTCCGGCTGCTTTCAGCTGTACTTACAGGCAGTGAGCTCACTGTCACTGTTTGGTGACGGGTTCAGAAAGCACGCAGGTCTCTAAACACTGTAAGTCACAGAGGTTCTACATCAAAATATTTTTAGCTGCTCCGTGTACACCTCTGCTCAGGCTCGAGGCACTTCAGGCTACTCTGAAACCTCATGGTGTCTTCATGGAGCCTCGGCATTCACTTGACTTGTTACGCTTCTCTATTTGTCCATAACCTGGTGGCACTGTACATCCCTGTGGCCCTAAGAGAAGACCTCCCCAGCCACTGCACCACTGAATCACCCATGTGTGAGTGATAACAGATCCAGACTGCTGAGCCCCCCGCAGCTGTTTGTCTCAACATGCAAGTCATCCCCGCCATTACACCACTAAATGGTTCCCTTTCAGTGGCAGACGCTCGCCGCCTCAGTTGTATCTCCGTGCCTCCATCACTTGAGGGGGGGTGGGTTGCAGCTACTGTCGCCGAGCCAGCCACTGTACTCCAGGCAAAGCAGTTGAATGTGTGTCAGACAAAAATGTGTTGGGGTGGGGTGGGGGAGGGTTTCTGTATTAAATCACATTCTTGGCTGTGTAGTTTAAATATAGTATGTATACACGTGCTTGTGTTTGTCCCCATGCATGTCGTGGGCACACAGCAGCAGTGCAGAGCTCAGACGAAGCCCCTTTAGAGCCTGGGCCGGAGACCATGACCTTGGGAAATGTCATTCCGCCCACGGGGTGGCTTGCCTGTGACACACAAAGCCATGCTAGTTGAGTGCAGCAGTGCACTGTAGCCTGGTGTGGTGTTGTGTTGTGTCTTGCTGCACCTAACCCTGAGTTTTTAGAGAGAGTGAACTTAGGAGCGAGAGAGTTCAGCCTCAAAGGTAGGACCTTGGGTCAGCAATCTAGTGATTTCCCCTCTAACCACATTACAGCCATTAGTGGCTTTTGCTGCTTTTTCACATGTCACATGGAAATGGGTCAAGCCCTGCCTTGCATGACTCACTGGCCCTTTCTTCTTTACCTTCTCTTTCAATCCTGTTAACCCTTCTCAGGTTGGAAAATGGTTCATGGGAAATTGGTCCCCAAGTTGGTGCGTTTTGGTATTTCCATAAATCTTTACAGCGTCTTCAAAAGAAAAAAAAGTCAAGCTGGCTTTTTTCCAACTGTATTTTGTTTATGGATGAGGTTTCCTCTTCTCTACATACAGAAGTGAAGCCAAAGTACCTCGTCAGAAAAGAAACTGACATACATGCCTGTGATGTCATTTCAAGCCAAAAGCCATGAGGCCAGTCTTCTACTGCTCACTAAAACACTCACTTAATAATAAAATAAAAAAGATCCCTCAGGTCACTTCTGTCTAAAGCCTCCACATATCTATAGTTATGAATAGAGATGGGTACCAAATTAGGTACTTTTAAAGGTACCAGCTGAATTCTGTCAAAAGTACCGGGTACCAATTGTAAAAGGTACCATAACTAGGTACCCCACTGTTTGTCTTTTTCTCTGCTAAACTGGTGCACACACTGTCACAGAAGCCACATATGCTACATGTGCTAACAGAGTCACTTGTTATCACAGTATCTCATAACTACTGAGTTTTCAAAAAGTTCTTTCCGGGATCGGCTTAATTTCTCACACTCAGAAGTTACTACTTACTCGCATTCATTCAATAATCATGAAATGAAAATGTTCTAAGTGAGTGGAAAAACAGTAGTTGCTGATGCTTTGCTTGACCAATGTTACCTCTTTTTCCAGTATTATTATGCTGTTTCTAAATTTTTAGTGCCAACTTTTATGAAAAAGTTTGATTTTAAACACTAAATGGATATGGTTTCACTTTTGTGCAGTGCTCGTCGAACTTGCTGATACCTGACAATACATTATTGGCAGTTGAAGCAGCTGACACTCTGTATTAGAACACCCTGTCATGTATCTTGCCCTATCTGAACCATTGTTACAGTTGATGCTCAGCAGTTTGTTTTTCCTTCTCCGTTTTTCTTGGAAAAAATATTATTATGTTATTTTGGAAGGCCAAAAGACAAATATTTTTATATACACCATTGTGTTTGAGTTTTGAATCTGACATTTTCAGTGAACTTTTAAAAAAGCCAGAGATTGATGTGCATGTGTGAGACAGAGACGAGAAGATGAAAAATGTGAGTCCTGTTTGATATCTGTTGCAGCTGGAGAGTAGGAGTCGTACAAGGTTGTGATTGTGGTCACCTTTGTGGACCATGGCGAACCAAGCTGGCCAGATGTCAGCCAACTCTAATGGTCCTTACAGGTTGCTGGGCTGGGTTGCTCAGCAACTGTTTCGCCATCGCCTGTGAACTGAGAGCAAAGACCCAACAGGCCTCTGTCAGGGTCGTTAAGGTGAAGACGGCTGTAGTGTGTGTGGATATGTATGTATGTTCATTCGGCTGTGAGTGCCCATTCTTCTCAGAATTCTCTGCTTATTCCTTTTTTAACAGATTTTCTGAGAGGTTGTGTACAGTAACCCAAAGAGGGAAAAAAAGTCAGTTTTGACATTTTGTTTTGCCCAGGCTTGGAGCTTTTGACATATTCTTATGGTGGTTTGTTAATATGTATCAGGAATATTCACTTTTCTTTGTTCGCCCTTGTCTGGCAAGCTGTAATGTTTTGCTTATGAATATTGATACATGAAGCGTATATTAATGACCCCTGGTGACCTTAACCCTATCCTTATTGGCTCCCTGGTGGTATCTGCAGGCTCATGAATATTAATCTAGTTCTGTAACCTCCATTACCCTAATCTTTGCTGTCTAGCCTCCCAGAAGGACCCGTTGTCATGGTAACCCCTTTACTAGACTCTTCCAGACCAAGGGTGGGAAAAAAAATATATTTAAAAAAGGACAGAAAAATCTAAATTACTCAAACATCTTGGATGCGCCTTGAGGAAAACTGGCGTTATATAAGAAGGAGGTTTAATTTTTGTTGGATGCTGTGTTTTTCAGTGTCCTCTCTTAGCACACAAGTATAGAGTGTATCTAACAAGAAGGTAACCGTGCATATGAATGATTAAAAGTGTGGTCTGTGAGGCTTCCATGCAGAAAAGATCTTAATTTATCATCCATCATTAAAGGAGAATAATCACAGGGAACAGTTTATGCTGAAACCTAACAGTGGTAAAGCAGTTTGCTTCATGAACACAAGCCTTCAAGATAATTCCTGGGCTAACTGTTAGCCTAAAAATTACAAGGATTACGCCAGGAAAAATACCTGCACAGCATCTGAGTCTGCCTACTCATGTTAAATTGTATGTTCTCTGTCTTCCTCTAGATGTGGACAGTAATGAGGAAGGAGGGCCCGAAGATGGTCCTGTGGAGGAGGAAGGCTGGTTTGGGAATGCTTCTGACACACGCTCAGAGTCGTCGTCCTACGGAGACACCCAGGATGAGCTCCTCCTGCCCAGGGGCTCCTCACCTGACGAGCGACCTGGAGTCAGCTCTGGGTCCGGGGACCCTGATATCTGCGGAGGTGAGAGCTCAATGGGTTGCCCCACACCCGTCCATCGTGCCTCTTTGGAACTTCTCGGACTGGATGGAGGTGCATTCTCGACCCAGGACACGCTCTCATCTGTGGTGTCGTCACTCTACGGTGAGGCAGCGTCTCGTGCCCTGGGGAAACCTCTTAGCAGCAACCTACGGCGTCTCTTAGAGGCTGGGTCACTAAAACTTGATACTGGGGAGCTCCTGGGTCGGTCATCCAGGGGAGGTGCTGGGGGTGAGTCTCCCCCTATAGGTCTAGCTCCACCTTTGACCCTTTCCCCGTCTTCCCATCATGCCCAACAGTTAAGTGCTCTTGCCCGAAAGCTGGCCAATAACAACAACAACAGTGGCTCAGCCTCACCGGCCTCCTTGGCACCCTCAGTCACCAACATTAAGCAAGAGCCCCACGACCCCTTTAACTCAGTCACTCCAACCAATGGCAGTGGCTTTGTTTGGGCAGGTGTTGCAGATAAGTGGCCACCAGCCAGCTGCTCCACGCCCTGTGGCTCCAGCCTGTCTCCAGACTCTGCAATCCAGAAGCTAAAAGCTGCAGCCAATGCTGTACTTCAAGACAAAAATGCTGTGGCCTCCTCATCTACGACCTCCTCCTCGTCCTCCACCTCTGCCTCTTCTGCAGTGCCCGCTCTCGGAGGGGGGAACAGAGGAGAAGACGTGGTGCGCTTTGATGCCTTCAACTCGCCGTTCAGCCCACAGTCAGCTAGCTCCACCCTCGCTGCGCTCTCTAAGAAAGTCAGCGAGCGGAGCCATGCCACGTCAACGACTGGCGCTGCTAATGACCACCAAGCCTCAGCTAGCTCCTTTCTCTCACTTGTCTCGATGACGTCTTCTGCTGCCTTGCTCAAAGAAGTGGCAGCTAGGGCAGCGGGAAACCTGCTGGTGGAGAAAAAGGATGGTTCCTCCGCGGCGACAACAGGTGTCCTCCAAGAGGATGTGAAGCCTCTACTGGACAAGAACCAGAAGGCGCCTACGCCCTCTACACCCACACAGAGCCTAGAACTGCTTTTGCCCTCAACTCCAAAGAGCAGAGGCAAACCTAACAGTCAAGCAGGTAATTGTGAGTCATTACATCTGCATTTTAATCACTGTAAGCATACTTATAAAAACATATTGTACATATCCCAATAACAGGAACAAAGATCACCTGAGGTTTGGAACATTGTGGTTAAAAGATGTCGAGACATAGATACAACTTTTCGAAAAACACTGAATTGTTGCCTTTCTCTAAACAGAAACCGACTACTTAAGCTCATACAAGGTTGTTGCTATAAAATAAAAATAAAAAATGTCTGTACAAAAGTGAGAGACTATGAAGGTTCAAAAACATCGCAGCTGCACTTCATCTAAGGGAAGTTTTTATCTTTTTGTCACAGTGCCACTTTCTTTTAAAAATAATCATAAAAAATACCTGAAGGTTCAAGAGAAAAATTTCCCCTGGTATTGAACTTCTTTTTATTCAGTGCTTACCATAGTCAACACCACTTATATCATGGAAGAAAGTGTTTGTGCTGATGAATTGAAACCAGAACTGCGATGGTGTGATTTTGAGTTTACTTGTCACCAAAATACTTTCAGAAAAAGCACAAATCTGAACTTGCATGACATGTTGTCTCTAGTTTTGTAATGGCTGTGTTCTCACCTCACTGGTGCTGAAGTAGTGAGAAGTGTAGCCTCAGCTTAACTGTCAGCCGAGCAGAGAGCATAGCCGAGAGAAAACAGCTCTGGCTGGCCTTCTAGTCTGGGAAATGGTCTGTGGGCTCAACGGGGGGTTCCGACTGAGACCTCACTGCCTTTCCAGACCAGCTCGTTTGTGCTCGGATGTGCGTGCTGCCAAAAGGGGGCCGTCAGTGTGTGCTCAGCACAGTGGGGAGCTCTGGAGTCCGTATCCATCTCGGCAGCCTCCTCCTGGCTTCAACCCCCACTAACCAGAGCCCTTTGCACTGATCAGCACAGCAGACTTAAGGCCAAACACATCATACTTTCCACTGACTGGATACAGATGCGTACATGCACACACACTCTGTCTTTTGCTCTCCCTATTATGCTCTCCCTCTCTCTCCCTCTCTGTTACTCACAAATGGCCATGCAGTATATTCTGCAAGTGTGTACTCAGAAGCAGACATATAACCCAAACAAAGATCTCTGTCTTTCACATGCAGGGAGAGAGATCTTCAAAGTGCAGGCTCACACTAAGTAGCCTTTAGGGAGAACAGAATGTTTTCAGGGAGATGGATGGGCACTTTTGAGGGATTGTGTCGCAACCCCGCCAAATCTAAAATGTCTGGATCAAATTGACTTCAGACAGATGAGGCAGTCGATGTAATATTCTGTGATCTGCATGCTAAGAAGGGGGTCTGCTCTAACCCGCGAGCTGCCAAGGTCGAGCAGTGCTGTAAAAATGCAGGTAGTTGTTTGGTCGCCAGACTGAAAAATGTGACCTTGATTATTGACTGTCATGTCTTGTTTTATTGTTGTCCCTTGCCAGTTCCACTATAAAACTGTATTACACGGGTATGTTCTTCTCTTTGAAGATCCAAGTAAACCCCTTTCTAAAACATGATTACTTAGGAAAGACACGTTATGTACTGAGATGAGGGAACCTAACCTGCACACATTTTCTCCCCCCTGCTTTATTTCCGCTTCACTCAGCTCAACTCTGCATAAGCAGAAGTCATTTTTGCATTGTGATCTCTGCTGTGCTCGGAGAGGTTGGGCCGCAGATGGCGGTTTATTGTTGCAAATAGGCAGTCTCGAGGTTTTACACCTCAGGTCAATGAATGGCTGAGCACAGTAATTTCACCAAACACTGATTACCAGATGTTTTTCAAGGAACAGCACTGGAATACTTATGAAGCCATCCTGACAGGCCCTTGTAGAATTTGTAATGCAATCATGCCTCTTTCTAATAAGACCAATTAAACAGTAATGGATGCTGGATATGAAGCCAACAACAATAATCGAGATACTAAAACATGCTTGAGTTTTTACTTCCATTGTTCCATTGCTTCCAGCTGGCATTTCCCTTGATAGTTCTCATCATTAGATGTGCAGTCATTGTCTTTTCTAGATTTGTGTAAAGTGGGATCTGCTTTTGGAAAGACATTGTATCTATCTTAACGGTAACCTAGCTTCTCTTCAGACACTTTGTTGATGCTGCCTTCTTTTTAGGATGGAGGACTTGCTTTTGAAACATCTTTAGAGTATTGTTTTCTTTGAAAATGGAAGATGATAGCAGTAATTTTTGGTGCCCTCCAGGCTCTCCTGAGGATGGTGGGAAACCATTCCAGTGTCCTGTGTGTGGACTGGTCATCAAACGCAAGAGCTACTGGAAGAGACACATGGTCATCCACACAGGCTTGAAAAGCCATCAGTGTCCTCTGTGTCCCTTTCGCTGTGCTCGCAAAGACAATCTCAAGTCCCATATGAAGGTGAGATGATTTGGATTGTCTTAATCTTGTGACTCTGTACCCTTTGACACCCTCACCTTCAACATAATTGCTATTAGTGCTTTTTGAATATGCATGCTTTAACCAACTGTCTTATTGTATTGTGACCTTTGTCCTGTGTTTTAACACCATGGAGAGTTTATTGTTGCACCTCATTTATTCCTTTATCTGAAAATAAGCAAATAATCCTTCCTCTAGCTGTCCCACTGTTCCTGAGCAGAGTAAAGGTGATTTAACACTTAATCCTGTCCTCCTTTTTCAGGTACATCAGCATCAGGACCGGGGTGAGACATTTCAGTGTGAACTCTGTCCCTTCACCTCTTCCCGTCACTTCAGCCTGAAGCTTCACATGCGCTGCCACCAGCACTTCCCCCGCACAGACGTCAAGGTGAAAGAGGAGCTCACCACCGACACAGAGGGCGAGGGCTCCCTGATGGGTGACAGCGGCTCCACAGACCTGCGAGCGACTGAGGTGTCGCCGCTGCACTTGGACAGTCAGCAGCAGATATCACCGCCACTGCTAGAGGCCTCCTCCAATCACGTCCACATCAAGGAGGAGCCGCAAGAGCGAGATCTGTCCGTGCTCTCGCCCTTTAGCCTGTGCAGGGACCGTCCCAGCAGCAGTGCCAACTCGCTGGACCTGCCCGTAGTCGGGGTAGGAGTCGGGGTCCGATCCAGTCCTAGTGGTCCAACCACGGCCTCCCTCTTTAGCCCTGACATCAGTACCAAGACAGCCACTGACCTGCTTATGAAGCTTTCAGGTGAGCGCAACTGTTTTTCACAAATAATTAAAATACTTTCCAGGGCTGTAACATCTCTTTTTTTCCAGGCATCTCTCAATCCAAGATCCCTAGTTTAGTGTCTAAGAAGACCAAAAATATCTGAAAATATCTGATTAAATTTATATTTAGAAGACTGGAACTGGTGGTGTTTATGTTTTTTTTGTTTTTCTTTTGCTTAAAACACTAATTCAAAGAACAGATTGTCACAGTAGTTTATGACAGCAGATGAATTAATCAGCAATTTGCATCAGCTCTTCAATTTATGCTTATTGCTGTTAATGAAGACTTTAAATAATAGCAGTAGTCTTAATAGCCCAGAGAAATTATCCAAAACAAGCATACATTCTTTTATTTAAAAGCCTATAAAAAGAATAAATCCACCAATGTGAGCATGTGCTTCACTAAAGTTAGGCGTTATTACTGTCCAAATGTAAGACAGATTGAGAGCTACATGGAAAAACAGCTTGCAGAGACACAACACCAGCTTGACTTCTGTAATCCATAATTGTTTTGTTTATTGTGCTATTTTCTCAGCTTGACTTTCTAACTCCAGTCACTGCAGTCACACTTTAATCAAAAGTATTTTACTTCTTCCAGACTCAAACGTGAAGACTCGCATTTCTGATCTGAAGCTCGATGTTGTCTCCCCTTTGCCTTAAGTTTTGTTTTGATTCTCCGCTGTCACCAGAAATAACACTCGTAAGAAGTGTAAACAGTTTTATGTTTATCATTTCAGGTCAAGGCTGCAGAGTGTCTCTGTGAGCTGCTTTAAATGGATTTTAAAACAATGGTAGCCTAAAATGTCTGGGAGGTAGTTCAAACCTTCAGTGAAAAGACAGCTTCAGCTTTTGACAGTAACAAATACATTAATGTGTTTGGACTATTATAGGATCAACTCTGGAAAAAACTAAAATCCCGCTGTTATTGCCTCCTGTAAACCAAGTTGAATAGAAACAGTTTACATAATATGTCCCAGATCACACTGCAGGGGTCTCAGGAAGATTCAGCCCCATTCATACGTTGTTTTTCAGACTTTATTGTGCATATCAAGGGTATCAGGCATGCCTTCACTTGCACATAGGGTTATTCACAACCTTGGTTTCTGTGTCTTTCCCATGAGTCTGTGAGGAAAGTAGGCCAGTGCCTTTTTACAAGTGCTGCGTGCTATCTGACTTTTTATAAAAGAATAAGACCCAAATTGTTCAAGATTTTCACTTTGGGCTCCAAGAAAGTCTTAATACTGTACAATATATGCATTATATAATCCAGATGTTAAGATATAACAAAAAACAAAATCAACTGTGTAATCAAGGATAAACAAAGTCAGTCTCACCTTTTGAGATTTTAACTGTCTGGTTCAACATTTAAGAAATAATACAGCTTATTGGTTGAGCCCCACCGTTCATCTAACGGATAAATCAGCTCTTTATTTTATCATGCCATCCCTGTGTGAGATGAAGATTTGCTGGGAGAAGTTAAAGAGGAAGCACTTTCTGTCTACTTACTCCTGTGTGGTATGCTGGGAATCTGGTCTTGAGATTCTTTCACTAACTATAAACATGTCACATTGCTATGCTATAAGGCAATTGTGATGACCTTTTATCAAATTTTTAACCTATCAGTTATACTGTAACTCATGCAGAAACAGCGTAGTGTTGAGTATATCAGAGTAGAAGCAGAAAAACCTTTATTTGAAAACCAGTTGAGGTACCACTGTTACCTCTTTTCCAGGACTGGTTCAGGGCCTGCGCCTTTTCTGGAATCACTTCTTTTGGGTTTTGACCGCTTAAAGTCAAACCTCAGCGACTTAAATGTGATACAACCATTTTTTTTACAAAGTAGTGGCATCAAAATAAACATTTTGAAGCTGAATGTATAACGTAGTTTGGGGACTATAAGCTGCTGCATTTTTCACAGCTTTGTACCCTGCAGCCCTAACAATGGTGCGGTTAAATTATGGATTTTTATGGTTTTACAAGCTTCATAGCCTTGTCACATCTAAATAAATAAACTTCTTGATTATTTTTATTATCAATAAAATTTGTGCCGATGAAAAATTTGAGACTTGCCCAGCTTTGACAGAGTTTAAGCATAAGTAGCCAGCCTGCTCTTATTTGTGGATGGTGCGTCTGACAGAGCGGTCACTGTCATGTCAGCAGGTGTTTCTGCTCATGGGAAGGGGGAAACAAGTGTTGTGCTAGTTGGGGATAAGTTTTTTTTCACCTTTTTTGTCCAATAAATATGTAGCTACAAAAGGTCTTTGATAGACTCTTGTTCTGAAGCCTGAGTGCTGTGCAGCAACAGCGCATGTCCCAGCAGAATCATGTTATTCTGTTGGGACATTGTTTTTATTCCTTGGTTCAGGCTCCGAGTCCAAACTCTCACCTGCGTTCTTCAGTCAAAATCACTCCACTGATCTGTCAGTATCTTTGTGTATGTCTGCGTGTTGTCCAAAAAACATAATAGCAGCCGAAAAATCACGTCAGTGAAATGCTACAGGCCTCAGAAAACAAACAGAACATAAATTTAGAAAAACTAATGGAACGACAAGCTAGTAATGTTAATTTTAACAAATTCATAGGCTTTCAAAATGTTGCTCGTTAATTGCCCACCCTTTTTAAATAAAATGCAAACATTTATTTTTTGCCTTTAAATATTCTTCATTTCTCAGACCCAGTTTGCTCACCATAGTGCACTTTAAGCTTAAAATGGGATAAGCTACTCTTCCAAAAGTGCATTGTGGGCAAAGGCCTTTTTCTAACACAGTAGTAGACATTTTCCACCTGCTAGGTAGGATGTGTACACTTATAACACAGAACAGAGTCAGAATTATGTTTTGAAAAGACTTCTCTTATTTCATGTTGTAAAACCGTGATGTAATACCGTTATCGCAAAATGAAGGAAAAATACCGTGATAGAAGATTTGGTCATATTGCCTACCCTAGCTAGAAGGAAAAAACACTTATATATTGGGAACTAGAGGTTGTGTTATTGTGGGTAAAATTTAACCCCTCAAAACTTTTTTGTCGCTTATTAAGACAGCCACAACAAAAAATGGTCAATATTTGGAGAAATCTAGATGCATTACCAGTTTTAAATTCCATTTTAAGGTGGCCCTATGGGGCAAACAACAATTCAGAGAATGACCCATACAAAAAAGAAACACAGAAAATCAGCTCAGACCATCAAAAGGGAATTATTCATATTTACACATAAGAATTAAAAAGTGATCACAGAATTAATAAAAGCAACACAAATTTAGAGACAGCAGTCCTCAAACCAAAGTGCCTATACTATCAGAAGCAGAAGTGAGCTCGTTAAGGCTGAGGGCCAGGTGCACCTCGTTACCAATCAGTGGCCTCACCTGGAAACAAGCAGGAGATGTAACACAGAAACACACTATCGTAACAAAGTGTAAATTTATCCACCCACAGGAGTCATCTTTTTTATTTCAGGAAACTTTACAGCCAAGACAATCAGGTTTTTCTCTTCTTGAATGTTTGTTGGCTTTTTTTAGAACAGAATAGATACGTGTAACTCTCAAGTTATGACCTGAATCGTAGAATGTAAAGTATGTTCATATCTTATCTGGTATGGGAATGGGTTTTTTTTTTAACTCAACTGCAAACTATGTGCTTAAAAATGTCATGATAATAGCAGCTTTCTTCAAACCAATTCCATCCAAGGATGAATTTTAGCTTCTTTTACGCAGTTAGAATGGCACTCGATGACTGCTCAGTAGGACACTGCTGCTGGCGACAGATTAGCTCCACTAAAGCAATTGAGGACTGAATGATTTGCTCAAGGGCACCCCGACAATCACTATTGAGGGATTAATTTCTTTCACCACCACTACTGCTGGTTGTCATGGGAGTTTAAGATGTGTAACCTCCTAGGCATGTTTTTCCCTTTGAAGAGTGATTGATCTATACATCTGATTATGAAAATTAGGGCACATTTTCTTTGAAAGGTTTGGATGAAAATGACACAGGAGTAGGTAAAGTTTGCATGTACACGAGATGTCATACTTAGAAAAACATCTTGGAGAAAGTTTCATTGCTAAAATAACACAAGATAATCCTCCAGCAATGTGTGTCTTTATTGTTATTTATTTATTTTTGTTGGACATTGGTGAAGTTACAATGTAACACTTAATTTTCTAATGTAATGATACAGCATTATTTTAACAAACTTAACAAACATGCTGCTCTAAGGTAAACAAGGTCCAGACTGTGTTTAGATGCATTTTACCATGCTGCAAAAATATCAAAGGCTGAGCTTGGAGACAATGGCAAGATTGATGGAAAAAGGTTGACCGAGGTTCAGCGTCGGGGTCGAGGCTACGGCTGCCACTCTTCTACTTAATGCTGCGTAATTAGATTGAGATCTTGCGCGAGGATGGGAGGAAAAAACCCTGGGAACATTAGATTAATTAAAAATTTATGCATAATTCATAATTAAAAAGGAATTCATAATTTGAAATGATTAGCGCCCTCAGCGCCATCCTGTGACCCCGCCAGGATGCACGGGGACTGGGCCGGCTTAGTTAACTCCCCCTCGATCTTGCATGCCCTAGCTCCACATGGATGCCCCCTGGGTGCCAGTTTCACTTCACTCCCAGACTGCACAATCAAGCTCAGGCAACTCCCAGAGGAGCCAAGATGGCTTCTCGCAATGTCAGTCCAGTGTCAAGTGGCGGACATCTTTGTCAGGGCATCATTCAAGGAGAATGAGGGAGAATATAAAAAGACAGGATGAGAGTGTGTTGAACTTGAATGCATGATGATGGGTTTTAATGAATACTGCTTCTTTGATCATCAAGATCTCCCTTTGTTGGGGGGCGGAGTCAAAGATGGAGGGTTATGAAAGTGAGAAGAACTGGACTCAGATCTTTGGGAAACATATCCATGCTGAGGAGCAGCCAGGGAGGGAGAGGTGAGGAAGTTCCTCCTGGGACCTCTAGACTCTATTTCTTTTGACCTCCCTGCCAACCCAGATTGAAAGTGTACACGAGCAGCTCATCCCTTCTGCTTTTACACTGCTGTCTCAGTGCCTCAATCCCACAAGGCTTGGGAGAGGGAGGGTGGCGGGGGTGGTTGGGTAGTGGGTAGTGTGGGGCTTGAGAGGAAAGGATAAAAAAAAAAGGAGACAGATAAAGTGACAGCAAGCGAAGAAGACAGAGAACGAGGCAAAGAGGGAGTTGCACTGAGTTCCCCAGGCATTAAAAAGCCAATGAACTCAGCCTGACCTCTGACATAATAAGCATATCATTTTTTTGGGCTGCCCTGCTTTCCATTGAGTGTTATACTGATCCCCTTTGATTTTTATCCTTGCACGCTGACACAACCGTTAGCTATCCAGTGTGATCCACATTTTGATTCAGAGATGAAAGCCGCCGAGGCACTTTGAAATGCACAGCCCCTACCCTGTGCCCAGTGGACCCTGAGTTAATAATGACAGTGGGCACTGCACACCCTCCAAACACCAACCCCCCTTCACCCCAGTCCACTATCCCCTGCTGCGGTGACACAGGCACAACGAGCTTGACCCTGGCTGGGTGTGAATAATTGGCATGCAGGGGGTTGTGGGAGGTGTTGCATCTGTCATGATGCTTCTGCAGTTGTCTTATTTATCTTTCCCTATGAGAGTACACTGCATGTAACGCTACACTCCAAAAAAATGGAAGCACTGGAAGAATTTCAAGACTCCACATTAAATTTTTTGGATATTTTAGGATCTTAAAGGAGCAGTGACCCCCAACTCCCTTGCTGTGTGATTTTCCTTGCAATAAATGATTATTTTGTAAAATAAAATGACCGGAAAGTTGTACAGCTCCACAGCTGACGCTTTTTTTATTCAAAGAAATGATTTAAAAAATGAAACAAGTCAGATTTTTCTTTTTACTTTTGTGCCATCTATGTAATTTGTATAACTAGATCTTATGTATGAAATGAAACTTAACACACTCTAGTCCAGGCACTGCTGTAACTTCTATAACCTAATCACAGCTGTGGTTACATGAAGTAGAAAACCTCTCTCCCTGTGTGGTATTGATTATTTCTTGTGTAGAAACACTAAGGTCTTGTTGACACTGATAATTTTAAATTTTGAAAAGCCCTGTCCTTATTTTTCTCTCTTTGTGAACATCTAGATTTAATCTGCGTGTCCCCTGCTCTCCAGCTCTGCATGAGCAGACACAGGCAGGCCTTTTGTGTGTGACCTCTGGTACATACATCCCCACTGCAGCCATCAGTATCACTGTCCGGCGTCTAGCACACTGTCAGCTATTGTTGGGTTCTCAACCTGCCCCACGTAGCCCTGCGCTTTTTTTCCTCTCTCTCTCCCGGAGAAAACAGCAGCCAATTGTCAGAGGGGGAGCAGGCCGGCATGACAGAGGTGGAAAGCTAATGAAGTTATTTGACGGCAGCCCTGGCCATGGAGCGAGAGGTGAGGCGGAGTGGACAAGCGCCTGGCAGCGAGACGGATGAGGCGCGAGAGAGGAGCGTGGCGAAAGGGGGAAAGAGAGGAACAGGGAAGGGAACGGGGGGATAGAAGTGGCATTGGTGGCAGGTGTCAGGAAGGGTGTGATAACATGGAGACAAACTGATAGCATCGTCAACCCTGAGCTAGAAGTGGCCTTACAGTATCATGCACAGGGAGCTGACATTGGCCTGGGTACGTGCTCACAGAGGAGATGCCCAGTCACCCAGAGATGCCCGTCTCCTCCACAGCTCTGTGTTCACTTCAAGGCTGATCTGCCACAGACTGGATGCTCATGATGCTATTGTGATTGTGAAATCCTGACAGACAAAAGGCCAAAGTGTAAGCTTGGCATTGTAGGATGAATTGTTTCTGTTGGTGTTTGTGCTGGCTTCTTGTCAGTGAGCCATCAGCTAAGAGGAATAAAAAAAAAAACGTGCCCATTGGATCAGACTACTAAATAATTCATTTGGCTCTGTAACATAGATTCTTAGTGGAAATACTTTCTATTTATAGCCACAAACCCAAAGGTCACTGGAGTGGTGTGACTTTGTGTGTGAGTGCACGTCCTGGGGTTGTTTTTCTTCTCATGAGGCCACAGAAGAGAAGAATTTCTAAGTTTGTGTTGAGTCTAGTGGCTTATGTGCAGCCTGGTATTTTTTTGTGTGGTTTGAAAGCAGGATGACACAGCATGGGTACTGTAGCAAGTGAAAACACAAAGTAAGGATTCCTCCTAAGATATAGTTAAGCTAGTGTCTGTGTGGTTAAATGGGATAGTGTATTTTTAAGTGTGTTTGTAAGACGGTGACCAAGTGTGCTGTCCCTGTCTGATCCGACATGGCCCAACACGCTTCTAATTAGAGGACGTCCTTCCAGGTGCTGACCAGGTTATACTTAGCCTGCCCGCTGACATCTGACGGTGTGACATTTCCAGCTGGTGCCGCGTGCGACCCTGCGCCACTGCCCCTGAACTTGAAAGTCACTGCCCCCCACCTCCTCCTCCTCCTCTTCCCACTACAGCTCAACCTCTTCCTTCTCCCCACCCTTGATCTGCAACCCTGGCACGCCATGAAGTGGCATCACATGGGTGGTCAAAAACAGCAGCACCTGTGTCCCCTTTTTCCTGCCCCTGTATCCCCTGTCCCCAAGCCCTCTGTCCCTCCAGCATAGATCATCATTAATCAGAAGGGCCGGAGCCGGCACAGATTGATGATGCGGGCAGGGGGCGGTGGGCCTGTGTCGAGTAGAGATGTTAGGTGAGACTGGAGGGTGAGGAGTGGAGCAGATCTCTGCTGGGGTTGGAGGAGACTGGACAGCAGTCTGCCCAAGAGTGATAGCCTCGCTTATATCCATGCCCTGTTTCTGTGTGTGCATGTGTGTGTGTGCATGTGTGACAGGTTGGGTGAATAGTTTGTTTGAAAACTATTGATGTGTTCAGGGTTAGGAAGGTTGTAAATTAGATGTCTGGGTGTATTTCTTGGATCCTAACTTTGCCACTATCAGGTTGTAAGAGAACAACATTTATAAAATATTTTTTTTATAACCTCTAGTCAGCCCTGTAGGCTACTGTCAATTTAGGTACCAGCAAAATTGTGGATAGGGCAGAGTAGGGGGCTTACCTTGGATCTGATGTGCCACTTAAAGGCTTTGCATTCATATGTATTGAAATACTTAACTGAAGTACAGCAGGAACACTGCTGCTATGTGTAACCATCTCAAGCTGTAACACCTGCTGCCGGCTGGTATTCACGATAACGCTTTCACAAGCAAGCAGCACAGAATGCTTGGGCTGCTTGGAGAAAACTACCTTGTGGAGTGCTGATAGTTTTACAACTAACTGGAAAGTTAACTAACTAAAAGCCTCTGCCACATATCATAACCCTTAACATAGGTAACTGCTTGCTCAGTTTAAGTTTTGCAGTAATTTTTTACATCTTAACTTTTGTATGAAACAGTCTAACTCCGCAACACCACGGTCCCAGACATTATTGCATCCATGCTGGATAATTTTCTTTCACTTTTGGCAAACAAAAATACAGAAAAATCTTTGCAGAGAACAAGTTATGCTCACACTTCCTACAAGCATAGTGCTTGCTTAGAGACACTCTTCTTATCTGCCTCTTAATACACCAGATAATTTTTATCATTTACTTAATATCACTTGGTCTAAAAGCTCCCAAAAGTGTGTCTATACTCATGAAAACCAAGAGTAAATCAAATTTTTGGAAATGTCAAATAATATGGCATGCTGTCTTTAACTACAGTCATCTGGTACATGTATTCATTGAGCAGTTTTTATAGGAGATCTATTGTGCCAATTGCTCATCCATTTAAGGTGATACTCAGCACTGTGATTGGTTCTGATAAATGACAGGAAGTCAGATCACACTAGCAGAGAATAGTATTCTTTCATCATTCCTGTTATTCCTGCAGTGAAAGAAAGATATTGGGTTACTTTTCAAAAAGTATAATGCATTTTACAGAATATTTGTACTGCTTCTTTTAGTGTCGTATTGTCTTCTTTAATTTCAACACTGTTGTGAGCTTTAGTCTGTGTAAACCTTCCTTTAAGCACAGAGCGTAGTGAAACATGCTGAGAGACACAAAGAGAGGCGCTTGCCCCGCTGTTCTTTTCTTGGCGGCTATCGGAAGTTGCTCCATGTCTAATTATTAATTATTCATCTTAGGCGGATTAGATGTGGCCCAGTTTCTCTTGAAGATGACTTTAGAGCAGAGGGATCCATGTGACAGTTCACTCCCCAACCTAGGCGACACACTGCAGCGATGGCAGATAAGACTACAGCCGATTGTTATCCAGCACTACAGAAGTACAGAATTATTTCATGTCCTAACGTCTGAAGAGACAATCCCGGGTGAGAAGGGAAAGCAAAACCAGACTTAGAGCAGAATAGAGTGGAGAATAAAGCGTATGTAAATTAATGTGATGGGGAGGGGGGCAGTGTGAAGGAGAAAAGAGGAGTGAAATGAATTGGGAATTTGTTGTGGATGCCCTGAAGACCAAGAGAGAAGGACAGTCATAAGGTTGCACCTTCTGTGTTGGCCCACAGCACACCAACTGTGGTGTTTTTTGCAGTGACTAGACTGTGAAAATCCACTGTGGGCCACTTTGTTGTTCCATGTAATTTCCATTTAATTTATTAAACTTTATATTGTGAGTGTAAAGTCTTTTGAAATGGTGAGAAATTCACAAAAACTGAACAATTGGCTTACTAGAAAATGCATACATCAGGTAAGGCATCATAATGAGACTTTGAAAATGTGCTTAACACAATCTGATACACCCTTTGGTGCATACTCATTTTAAGACATTTGCCGCTTGTTAATATGCATAAAATAGGTGTGATTAAAGAGAATTTACTAATCAACTAACCTTTTAGTTGCTCTTTTTTTTTCTGTGCTCCAATCAGATTCTTGTATCTAATTTTTCTGACATTTCTTCTTTTTCTTCCATGTTCAGCGGCCAACCAGAGAGAGACACTCAAGTCTCCATTCCACTTGAAAGAAGAGCCCAAAGTGGAGGAAGCTTTGAGTCCCAGACCATCCTCCACGTCACAGAACCAGGTTCAGCCGGGCTTCACTGCTACTTTCTGCCAGGATGGGCCAGTGGGCGCTGCAACAGCCACAGATCGCCCGGGACCTTTGAAGCCAAGGGAAGGAAGCCCCATGGCTAAAAACAGCCTGCTGAGCCAGGATATCAGTGTAAAGGTGGCCTCTGAGCTGCTTATTAAGCTGTCAGGTAGGCAAGGTATGTATAGTGTCACTGGAATGATAAATAATTGTTAAAATGCAACTGAATTTCAAGGCTTTGATACTTTGCTATGTGTGGACCCTTATTTTTTTTATTGGCATAAAATCCCCGGGATGCATTTCTGGTGTCTTTTAAGTTAATATGGACAAGAAGTGGCATAGTGGGGAGTTTGAAACTTAAAACCTGAGCCTGACTTGCTCCATGTTCCATGACACATATTCGGAGAGTGGGATGTTTGCACCATGTTCAAACCTGTGCAGACCTTTCTGACATCATCCAATGCAGCATCATGTAGCCTTTAGCAGCCTCTGGTTTGAGCTCATCAAGAATGTTGTAAACAAGTCCCAAGGCAGAGATCTGAACATAGTTCTTTATGCTTAAAGCTTCTGCTTATCATAGCTGACTGATTGCCAGGTGTGATCCAAGTAGAAAGGTGTGTCCACTGAGTGGTTCTGAAATGCACCTCTCAGGCGGTCAAGAATGAAATTTGTTGAAGTACGCGTCAGCATGTACTAACAAATATAAACGTGTTGGGCTTGATCTAATTGCTATCAGGCCCTGAACTACCTCCCCTATAGAGAAAAAAACAAAAGTTTTTAACATTGGAATGTTAAGTACACTTCATTTGTCAACAGTAAAAATTTACAGTATGACACTCTTGTGCAAATATGTGCCCACTTTGTTAAAAACCACACTGAAAATAGTGGCCTGATGGTGGGGGGTGTTCTCTGTCCGCAGCTCTTCATCCTTTGCCAGTGTGTGCGTGCTTGACAGACACCTCACACACCGGTTGCCATTGTTCTCTCTGGGTTGACTGGTGTTCACAGTGACTCATGCTGGCTAGGAGCTCTGTGGTACTACACGTGTGCTGCTCCACTGCCTGCCCTCAGGTCACGTTTCCCAGTGTGTGTGTGCGTGTGCTTTTTTGTGAGTGTTAGAGAGGTAGACAAAGATGACATGATTATTTTTTTTAAAACAAACAAAAAAAACTACTTCATGCCATTGGCCTTTCAAATCAGAGAGAGCAGAGAGATGAATGATACGGGCTGAGCTGCATCCACCTTATCGTCTTTGTTTCATCGCTGTTATCCTTCTTTGTCTGCTGTCATTTTTGCCATTTCCCACACTGCACTGATGTTACCCTGCCAGTTTATTTGGTCCTCAAGCAGCATGGCCGGCGTTTATCCCCTCCCATCACTTACACCAGCTCTGTAAGGTTGACCTAGGTTAGGGAAAGATGCTGCAGCGTTCATCCGTCCGCTGGCTCCCTCTGCCCCCTCACACAGTCCTAGGAGCGCAGTGCCGTCCATTGCCATGGCAACAGCGGGGGCGGTAGATGGAGAGGGCTGTCTAGAGTGACAGCCTTGACAAGAGTCTGGACCCTCAAATGACCCTGGGGGGAGGGAAGGAGACAAAGATGGTGTGGAGGAAAAGAAGAGAGCCAGGGAAAGGTCAATGCAGTTACAGTCACGTGTGATTACAGTCATGAGGTTCAAGGGTATCTCCACTCTAACCTTCCTCTGTCCCCTGTTAATGGTCAGCCACACAACACAATAGGATACTTGAATAGGGAAGCACATTGGGGAGGCATTTTCTCTGTTGAAAACATCACTTTGTCCTGTCAAAAAGTGCATATTTTCTCATTCTCGCATGTTGTGCAGCAAATGGTCATAGCCTAATTAGATTTCAGGAGCTCATCCTTCCTCAACCATGGCATTGGACAGTCAGAGCAAGTAGGGTTGTCATCATTACTGCCCATTGTACTGTAACATGTGTTGCATCATCCCTTTAAGTAGGTCACTTCTTCTTCTTCTGCCCCCCTTCTCCCCCTCTCCTCTCTTCCTTATCAAACATTGGTTGGTCATGTTGAGTCGCCTTGCTACCGCTACCTCCCCCACATCTGTTTAAAACCAGGCTGCTGGTGTCTGGGGGCTAATTACGCTGGGCTAAATAGTCCCTGGCGCCAGCGGCTAACGTGTCCTAGCAGATGGGCATTGGTGTTGCAGGGCAAGGGAAACATGGCGTCACAGGAAGGTGGTGGTGATGGTGGGGGTGGGGGGTGGGGAGAGGCAGGAGGGCCCTAGGTGGTGCCCTGGCAGACTGGCATCGTGTGGGTAACAGCCGTGCCACCCACTCACCATCCAGCCACCCTCACTATAGGTGTGAAATCACACTTTGTACTCGCTTAACTCATTCCTCAGGAACAGGAACAGGCCTTCCATCTCTGAGGACATTTAACAGGCCCTCTCCCCTCAGCAGTCCTTGTTAGCTTGATAATAAAAGTGGCATTTAGTAATTTTGACCACTGAGGTGCAGAGTAATACATTACTTTTGTATCTGTCTGGGTTTTACTCTTTACCAATATTGAATAAAAGAAGAATTTACCTTTGAAGCAACACTCAACTCATTTTTCCCCTTCACCATTTAAATGTTGGCCTATTTTAAATAGTTGATCAAACCCGGTTGGGTCACTAAATATAGTAAGTAAACAACAACATTTCTTTGATATTTGTTGCAAATAACAGCAGTAAGCTGGATTCAGTGAGTAACAAGAAGTGAGTGTTGATTTCCAGAGGCCCTGGAAGCAGCCAAAGCTGATTGATTGAGTGATAATTAACACTATTTATAATCAAAGGATGCCAGCTCCACCTGGCTTCCCTCAAAAGACTTCACATAATTGACTCATCTGTAGGAGCCAAAACTCACTGACATATCACATGTTGTCAAACTACAGTGCTGATGTTGTCCCTGTCAGCTGGATAATCTGACAGTTGCACAACTCCCAATCAAGAACTGGACATTTTCCTGTCCTACTTATTTGAATTCAACTAAAAGATGACTTCTTTTAATTCTGCCTCACCACTTTAGTTTGCATGAATTAAAAAGCTGCATATAAAGTGGAAAAAAAACCTCAGTTTTGCTGTGTTTTATTTTTTGCTGGACCCTGGTAAGTTGTGCACTATTTTCTCGAGGTAACCACTGTGGATCATGTTGCATAATGGCCTTGCTCTTTGGCCCAGCAGCACTTGTAACAGATAAAACACACAGTACATCCCCTGCTATCCTTCAGGTAGCTGTAGGGATTGAGTCAACCGATGAGGAGAGCTCTCTTACTCTCTAAGAGCAGTTTAGGTTGACAGATGCAGACAGGCACTTTGCTTGCTCGCAAAAAATAAATAAATGATTATAATAAAATATATATATATATAGATATATAAATATATTTATAGATAGATAAATAGTTTCTTATTGTTTTTATTTTTGTTGAAGGGATTTATTTGCTAGATTTAGCTTTGTTATGTAATTCTACTTTCTACTTTGTATACTTCTACTGCTTGTGTAGCATTGACTGCGCAGCAGTTAAGATCAGAAAAACATAATGGTGCTGGATTCTTTTGATGAAGAAAATCATTTAATTTTTTGAATTAAAAGGATGAAGATTGTTCCCTTATCTGTTACCTCCTAGATGACTTAACCAACAAGCAGGACAAGGAGGGAACAAAAAGAAGAGATCTGAAAATATTTAACTCTGCCAAATGATGCGTTTGTGCATTCAGTATAAATGTAGCATCTCCTCTTTTAGTTATGAAGTGAATACTACATATTTCTTTGAGCCATACATTAAAGGACTCACTATACGCTCTATATAGCTTACCACAGCAGATTGTGTAAGTAGTTCATTCTACTTCACAACACGGGAATTACTGCGCTGTATTACTTTATGTTAAGCTCTTCACTCCTCTGACAGTGTCCTCATCATGCCCCCTCAGTGTGGCCGCTCGCTGACCCCTTTAACTCCAACCCCCCTTACCTCCACATCCCTCTGTCTCAGTGGTCTCTCATCACTGCCTGTAGTTCTATTTACAGGAATGCAGAGATGACTCCCTCTGCTAAATGTAGGTAGTTTGATACGCAGATGTGATTGACACAGTTACTGAGGCAATCACTCGTTCATCTTGACCTCTTTATAGGATAAAGCAACCATACCAGCCTTGGATTTTCTCTGCCATGTGCCAAATGTTTTGTTCAGAATCACTTTATTGGGGCCATATACGGCTGCTGATGGTTTTTTTATCAAGCCCGCTGCTCCGGAGTCAGATGTGGCTGCAGTTTTGGTCCGTTGGAAGGCTGAACTACTGAGAGCTAGCTGGTCGAGGATCAATTGTAGCAGCAGCTGTCTGTGAAGTCTGCAGGCAAGGCTGCTGTGGCTCCCACATGACATGCAGTCTCCACACTGCAGCCTTTGAAGCGCCTGAACTCTTCACCCCTGTCTGAGCAGGTCGGCTAGAGAGCAGGAGAATAGAGAGATTGAGAGAGAGAGGGATGGGGGCAGGGAGCAAGGGATGTGGAATAGCAGAGCAGGGAGAAGGGGTAGACTGGGATAGGAGGAGGGGGAGAGGTGGAGAGGTTGTCATTTAGGCTTGAGCTGTTCCTCATCCCTCTGTCCTCCTACAGCTCTTCTCTCTCATCCCCCTTTCTTCTTTCCTCCCAAACCCTGGGGTGCTCGTTGTCTGGCACTCTTTGACAATTTTATCCCTTCCTCTCTCCCTCTCCCTCTCTGTTTGTCTTTCCAAGTTTTTGTTCCTCTCTAAGCATCACAGTGGTGCATTAAATTGACTTTGCATACATGCAATCACTAATAGATTTTGACTATTTTAGTCTCAGCAAATTTTAAAAGCCCATCCAGGTTCTGAACCCTCCCGTGGTGTATTCTCAGCTGAACAGGCTGTCAAGTCCGTGCAGATTTAAGTAGACACCTGAGGTCAAAGTTGATCACTAAAAACAGAACATTGCACAAACCTCAGTCACTTTCATTCTGGTTCAAAACTTGAGTAGTGCTGCGTCACAGGGAACAAGGTATGTATAGTGCATTTATAGAAACTTGGCATGGAGATTGCTCTAACACACATTGTAAAACTCTGAGACATGGTTGCTCTGAAAAAAACCTACAGAGCTGAATAAAGCTTTCATTTAAAGACTTTAACTTGGTTAAGGGTTACATTTGGACAAGTGTTCTGTTAAACCTTCTAATCCAGACACACATTAATCCAACAGTTTTATATAAGTTTCTAAAACACATGCACCAAAAACAGACAGAAGAAGGAAGATGTGAACAAGTGTATATTATTCTTTTCATTTGCTCTTACATTTACAAAAGTAAAAACATACACTGTAAATCTTCTCATTTTCTGTTTTTACATATCTTTGCTCTCCTCTTTGAAGGTTTACATTGTGATTTAACATCAAATTGGTTATAAGGTAATTTAAGTGGCACATTTAATGTTAAGACAATCAGCCCAACCTTGTGAGGAACTTTCTTAATTTTTTTGCCAGTCCTCATAAATGTCTGCATCAGCGAATAGTGAACATGAAATGCAGCAGACTAAATAACTTGTAACAAGGTGAGAAGTTAGTCATTTGTACCAGGACTCTCAGTATCGTGAAAGTTCTTCAAAGTGCACTACAAACACAGAACTTGTAGCCCTTGTGGCAGTCACAACAAACCAGGAATGGGGGCTTGAAGATCCTGTGCTGTCGTGAAGGTCTCCTTTACAGGAACCTTCAGCTTCACGTTAAAAAGAAAAGATGAACAAAGACGAGCAGATAGGACCAAAGTAGTGTGCTGACATTCTTCAGTACCAATCAGGTGCAATTTTGGCAACATGTCCAGCTTGCTAATGCATTTGAAATGGCAGCAGATGAATGTGAATATCACCGATCAAGGAAAAGAAGAAAAACACAGTATCGCGAACAATGCTCCATTTTGCATTTTTCTTGCCTTTTACTGATAATAAAATGCTATAAGTGTTTATATAGCATCATATTTTGGACCTTCCTCTGTTTTGAACATGTTTCTTTAATGAAGCCTTGAGTCAAAATTCTTCATCTTTTCCATATTTCATCCATAAAGTTAAAATTGAAGAATAAGCCACAACTGCTGATGTGCACAACTTGCCCACACCATCTGATGTAGCCCTTACAACTGATGGATAGACATTCAGAGCTATCACTGTTTTTGGGGTAAATTTTGTGCTCAAAAGTAATTTAAACAAGATGTTTTTTTTATGCCTCTATTCAGAGAGGACAGGGCAGTGGATAAAGCAGCAAAATACAGAAAATGAGTCACGGGATTTTATTGGTTTTGTTCTTTTCATCATTTAATATGAAATCTTATGGAATGTTATTGAGCTATGAAAAACGAGGATTTCAGAAAAGTTATTTCAAATCATGGTTAACTCGATGATTAAAGAGTTCTTCTGTGAAAATCATGTATGCGACTTCGAGGTCAGCTTTAAGAGCAGGTGGACCCTACCTGTTTTGGCTTACAAGGCTGAACTGTGGTGTCTACACTTCAGCGATGTTTAAAAATGAAGTACTTTAAGTTTCTTATCATTAAAGATAAACTTTGTTTTTTGCTTTCATTTTCTTTACTTTGCTGGAAATTAGGTGATTTGGCACTGCAAATATGAGGTTTATACAAAACTGCAATGATCATGTGTGGTTACACTCCTAACTTGTGATGAAATAATATTAGATGACCCCAACTTTTTTAATTCCAAAATGTTACCTAGAAATGGGACCTGTGTTATCTTCTTAAAGAGACATTAAGAGGAAGGCAGAACAGTTAATATTGTACAACACACAGAGACCTGATTTTGTGGCCCTAATGGCAGCTGGTGTATCACAGAGATGGCTTCTTCACCAGAGGGGATGACACATAGACGCATGGAAACACAGGTCACACACACGCACACAAACACACACACACCCATTTACAGACACACACAGGCTGGATTGTGGCAGACTGTGGGCTGCTTTTTATGGCTTCAGAACATTAGGTCATGACCCTGACCAAAAAGCTACAGCTATTATCAGTGTGGGAGTGAGGACACGTTAATACTTTTTTATTTTGTGACAGGTAGACTTCTTGTTGTGGAAAGATATGTTCTGATTTTTTCTTTTGCATTCTGTTTTTGAACACATATTTCCTTTTTTTGTGTCATGTAATCTCCAAGTAATTTCTCTTCGGGTTGAAAGCATGTTTGTCCCAGAGCTGAGAGCTCAAGTGCATATAGTGTCCTTGAGTGCCTCGATGTGTTTTAGCGTGTAACTGTGTGTGTTTTTGCAGAGCAGCAGTCCATTCAGCCTCTGTCGTTAGGGTGGTGATCCAATGATGGAAGCTTGCGTGTCCCTTGGTTGACCCTTGCAGAGCTGTGCCCCTTACCCCTCCGCCCGCCCGTCTCCTCCTCTGCTTTGCCCCTCCATCAGCCTCTCCTAGGTTACTCTTGGCCAACTCTGACCACCTGATTAAGGGATTAGCGGAGCTGATGGTTGTCAGTGTCCCCCCTCATGCTGGCTCCTACCACTAAACCAGACACCTGGACCACTTTGGGGGGAGTTTACGCTTTAATTCATCCTCACAAACAAAGTGTATCTCCATAACATTCATGAGGGAGATACATGTTTACAGTGTCCTGTACACTTAATCTGGTTGAAGTCTAACGCTGGTCTTATTGAGTAGAGAAGTTAATAATGCAAAGAGGAGGGGCGGATAGCAGGTTTAGCACTGGGTCACTGTCTTGTATCTCCCTCCCTCCCCACCCTTACTCCAGCTCTTCTGACCTCCCCCTGCCCCTCCCTCTGCTCCCAGTGCCCTGCCAAATTCATATATCCCATAATCGTGCTGAGTCGCCATGTCAGCAGCACTGTATCAGCCCTGCTGCTTTGTCTCGCTCCTGCTTGTCACCGCACTGAGACTCTGCCTCCTGCCATCACTGCAGTCAAAAGATCAGATACCTGGGCTCTACAGATGGGAAAGTGTGTCCTCATCATTTATTATTTAGCTGCACTGCGTGTACTTACCGTAGCCTTAAGTAGGCCTACATTTAATCTAGTAAATGTAGCCATTATGACCATTAGTGAACCAGTGTCTGCTTAAAGAAAATATACGTTGCCTCATAGATTCTTTTTAATGGTTTTCTATATCTGTCTGTGGTGGCCTTTGGTTTATTTTAATACCACAAGAAAGCAGCCCATGTTTGATGCTACAGATCAGCTTGGGACATTCCTAACAGATGCCATCTTGTCTATTTTTAGCACGGTTTCTTCGCTTCACCTTTTGAACTCGGGCGAGAGTTGAGTCAACAGCTGTTTTCAACCCTTTTTGTTATTATCTGTGCATTGATAAAACCCCTTCAGTTAGAGATTACAAAGCCACTCACCTCTAGTTATTGTATTAAAAAAATGCATTGCTTCTCAGCTAACATATGAGTCGTTTCTAGCATGTTTCTGTTCACTTCACTGAACCTAGATGAGCTGCTGCAGCCCTCCCCAAAGTGAGAAAGTGACCTCCCAGTGACCTTCTGGCCTAGTATTTACACAGGAACATGCTTACCAGCTCAGCTCGGCTTTGGTTGCTGTTCTCCTGTTTTGCCTGTTATTTTTATCTACAGCTGCATTCATAAGACATGTTAAACATTTATGATAAATACTTCATTTACTCATGCATTTGGTTAATAGTCAGAATGAGTTTTGCATGTTTGGTTCTGTATTGTTTTGATTTGTTTGAAGAGGTAAAGGATGAGCACATCTGACAGGTACCATCAAACCATATGAATTAAGCCTTTTTCTATCATTCAGGTACATCACTGCTCAAACTTATTTGTAATCAGGGTTATATGGAGGTCATAGTGTGTGCTTACATATGTCACTGCACCTGATCAAGCCAAGATTTATTTATACTTTTAAAAAGATTCATCTTTCAAAGGAATATTAATCAAATTTTTGATTTTAGTTTTTTAGACCTTTTACTTGGATATCTGCATGATAAAAGTAAGGAAGTCTGTGTAGTTTGAAATGCACATTTGTGTGAAAAGTGCTTGTGTTAACCTTTTTCTTCCCCTCATGTTTTATGTGAAAATAAAATAGAAAGAGAACCACTTGCAAGTACAAATTAAACTGATTATCTGGTGGTTTAAAGAGCTGAAGATGGTTTGACACTTGACAGGCAATCACTGCAGTATGTATGTACTCATTCCTAGAGGAAAAGAAAAGGCATTTTTTAAGTAGAACCAGCATCAGATCCTCAGTTTGAAGAATTTTTAGATAAAAAAAGAAAAAAACTAAATACAAACTAATTTCTGTTACACAACTTTTGTGTTCACTTTTCTGTGAAATGTTCTGTCTCACTTTTCTGTAAAGTATTGAAAAGTTTTAGGTCTTTGATCCTCAACATTTATTAAAATAAAACATCTGAAAAGTTTAGCAAAGACTTTGTCAACAGGTGAAATGGGAACTCAGAGATATCTGAAACATGCATGGTTTAGGGGTGAACCACAAGCTGCAAATGTTGTGAACTTCCAGTAGTAAAGATTAAATAATAAAGATGTAAGTGCCAGATCATTGTCATGGGAGTGTAAAGAAATTTAAAATGGCAACTATAATAATTTTGGATCGAGTTTTTAAGTAAGTGCAGGACCCCCTCAGATTATTTTACACAGCAAGGTTTTTGTCCTTGAAGCTGAATTCAACAAGTGAAATAAAATCTTTCTGTGATGGATATTTAAAGGTTATTTTTTAAGCAACAGTCTAACAGGTATTTTTTTTTTCTGCTTAATCATGTGTAGAAAACAACAAAGATGCCCACCAGTACCAAAAGGTGAAAGTAAAGGCAGAGCCCATGGAGGTTGACCCACCCCCTGCAGAGCTCACCCCTCCTGCCTCTCACCTGCTGGCCTTCAGCACTTTAGGGGCGAGTGAGAAGAATGAGCCGATGAGTAACCTCCCCGAGACGTTGGCCCGCCCCCAGAAAGACCTCTTCTCACAGGACATATCTGTCAAAATGGCCTCTGAACTACTATTCAAACTGTCAGGTATGTTCTTTTGGCACATGGTGTTCCCTCAACAACACTGTATCCACACGTACAGCAGCCAGTCTTCTTTTCCTCTGCTGCGCTTCAACTAAACCTTGGACACTTTTTGATGCTCAACCATAAAACCCATGTTTCCATTTCCATCCTCTGGTGGCTCTGTTGTAAAGTCAAGGATATATGACATGTAATGACATCCTGCTTCTTACCTGTACGACCATGGAAGTGACATTGAGGCAGCAGACAGCTGTTTGTATTGCTAGATTAAGATAGAGCTCTGAGGTGCGTGTGTATGTGTGTTTGTATGTGTGTGTAGGGAGTTGTGTGCTGTGACCCCAGATCCATCCAGGCTCCGATCGCTTTGCTTAAATGCCATACAGAGAAACAAGCTTGTGTAAAATCTTTTTCCTCATCTTGCTCTCACACATATTCACAAATTCACACATTGACAGTCTTTCTTTCCCACACAGTCTTGCATGCACACCTTTACACACTCACACAAGGCCCCATGGGGAGTGGTGTCTGCACAAATGCCCCCCCTCCTCCCTCCCTCCCTCTTGTCTTTTCTCTGGTTCTCTCTCTCTCCTTCCCTCCCTCGACTCGTTTTCAGACATGCCGGCTCAAGCACACTTGGCTGCACACGCTCCCCCCCCTGCACTTCCCCTCCCTCCCTCCCTTTACATTTCTCCCGTGCGGCATCTCCATGGCAACGTCGAAAGAGACCTCTGTCCTTGGCGAGCACTGTGACGGAGTAGGGTGTTTAGGGGTGGGGGGGATGCAGGGGGTTGTACTGAGGGGCAGAGGATAAGGAGGGTAGAGAGGGCAGTAGTGGGTACACTGTATGCCCACCCAGCGAGGTCGGGGCATCACTAGCCTGGCAACAGCAATGACTGCCCCCCTTAGAACTGGGTCTAAATGTGAGGGGGACTGGAACAGAGTGGGCTGCTGTCACACAATGAGCAATCAATATGAATTACCCAGAGCAGTTGGACCTCAGAGACACATCAGTAGCAAGGTCGCTCTGAACACTGAGATGGTTGCAGCTTTGAAATTCACCACAGTGCATCGCCTTGAAACTCACATATATGGTTTTATTCTCAATCATTTTGTACAGAAAACCAAAATCTCGGCTCTCACATTGGTTGTGACACTTTACAAATCCTTCCTAAGAAACCTCTCATAGAACTCATGTAAGAATTCTTATTTTAACCCAATTCTAAAAAAAAGTTGGGACACTATAATTCTGATTTAGGAAACAAGAAACAAAACACATTTTAGTGATTTGCAACAAACCTTTTTATGTGAATAAACTGGACAGCAGCCCTGCTCTGGAAATATGACGCCTCTGCAGATGTTCAAAAAAGTGCAGTTTTTTCGAGTTTTAGCTTGATGCTGGCTACAGAAACACTGGACGCCTTTTACACATTGACTTATCAAAAAGCTACTCCTCACAACAAAAATGAATTTTTACTCCCCAGTTCAAAGAATGGTTTGAGTCTGAATAGCTCATTGCTCCTCTCAGTGTACTTTTTTAGGACTCATTATTGCTGAAGTTTTTAAACTTTTAAGTTTTGCCAATTTATGGCTGACTTGACTAGAATATGACGGAAATTTGATTGATTAATGGAAGATATATTCTGGTTTGAAGAATAATTCTAGCAACATTTTTCATATTTTATTGTCACCCCTTCTTTTTACATTACTGTTGACGTCAGAGTACCAAAAGTCTTGTTCAATTCTTGTCTCATATAAGATTTCTGCTGCGAATCAGTTTGACGTCTCCTTTGATGTTGGTTTTTCTAGATGCACCAAATGTTTTCAATGGGAGAAAAGTTAGGTCTGCAGGCAGACCACCGGGACTCTTTTACTACGGAGCCATACTGTTGGAAAACATGCAGAGTAGTTAAGAAATGTCTTGCGGAATTGTGCAAGATCTTCCTGAAAGATACATTGTCGAGATGTAATGTTGCTTTTCCACATGTGTAAGCCATCCAGGCCATGAGCACTCAGGCACACAGTGTCATCACAGATACTGGCTCTTAGACAGTGCCCTGTTAATGAGTTCCTATAGTTTTTGGAACAGTGGACTGATGTTCATGATATCAAAACAAATTTTTAATTTGATGAGACCAACCACAGGAAAGTTTTTCACCTCGATCCATCGCGAATATGCTCAAAGAATTTAGAAGAAGAAGTTATTTCCATTTCACATGGTACAGTTTTAACCTGCATCCACAGATACAGTGACAATCTCTGTTCACAAACAGTGATTTTTAGATGTGATTTTTAAGCCCATACTTTGATTTCTATCTCAGTCATCTCTGCTTTCAATACAATCCAACCTGAAGATCCTAAGGTATAACCGTCATGGATTTCTCCTGATTCTCTGAAGCTTTTAATTACATCATGTTCTGCAGATCATGAAATTCCTACATTTTTCAGTTTGATGCTGGAAATCATAATTCTGGCATTTTTTTTAGATATTTCCTCTTGCAGGCTCACAGAGTGGTCAGTTTTTCTCCTTTAATTCTGAGTGACTCAGCCCATGCAGGCGTTTTCCTGACGTGTTGCAATTAGACATTATAGATGTGACATTTTTATTTTAATTTCTTTACTTAGTAAGCTTTTTATCATTAAAATTTTCACCCAGGTGTGGCTGCTACCAAATTTGAATGAGTAGAAAAAGCAGGATCAGGATTGGTCATATTTGAAAGAATCTTGAAAGAGAACCTTCTGCCTTTAAACAAGTTTAAAAAATAAATAAATAAAAATTAGTGCTGATGCTGGTACATAAGAGGAAGCTTATCCCTTCAGGTCCTTCTTAAGTTTGCTTATCAATTCAAGGAAAAATGTTTTGTGCTTTTTCCTCCTTCACTGTGAAATGTTGAAAAGATTTGCCTTCAACAGACTTTTTCAGTGTGTTCAAAGACTCTAGAAAGCAGTTATCACAGAGTGTTGGTCTTTTAGCTAATTTTGTACAATGAAGAGAAAAGAAAAAATTTAAGAGGCCTTGGAATTATCCCAAATTTTTCAAGTGTATAACTTCACATTTAGCTATTTTATCATGGTAGCTGTGTCAGTCGAGCTCTTGGGCAGTTTTTTTAAGGCTTTAGTTGTTTGGACTCTCAAAAGGTGTTGGTAATATTTTGTTCCCACTTCCATTTACATACAGGAGCACAACCACACACAAACATGCCATCTGGGTAGTCTAATGCAGATCTGACCAGGCTTGCACATTGTTATTTTTTTTACAGTCTATTTTTCACATAGGAGTTGCTGGGCTTACTTTTGGCCTTCAGGTCGGCAGGCCCACCAGAGACACCCACCACTCCAGATGGCTAGAACACCCCTGCTGGCATAGTGAACCACTGCTTTACTAGCAAAGTTAAACTTTGAGGAATCAGGATCATATAGTGTTTGTTCTCTCCTCTATAAT
This sequence comes from Halichoeres trimaculatus, assembly GCF_033239565.1. NCBI lineage: Eukaryota > Metazoa > Chordata > Actinopteri > Labriformes > Labridae > Halichoeres > Halichoeres trimaculatus. The sequence continues at coordinate 25,781,765 of NW_027437180.1, forward strand.
GGCCAGTGCACTGGGGATGTTTAGGACATTTTCACATATAACCAGAGTCATTTAAACTGTCAGTATGTTGAAACTTAATATCTATCCTACACTCAGCTCGCACTCTAATTTTCATCTTTTTAAAGCCATCTAAAATTTTCATTTTATCAGTGGACTGGACAAAATTTGCTCATCTTATTAGAGGTAGCACTGTTCTCATTTAACAAGCTACCAAACTTGGATAGGTAAAATGCAATCAAAAACCGTTAACTTAAAATGTACATGTAGTATTGCAGGTACTGAGCTGATGAGTGTTTTTGTGCTTTCAGAAAAAGTCAGCAAATCCAACAACCACAAAGACGGTAACATGGTGGGAATAAACAGGTGAGTCATTAATAATGTATATGTATTTGCTGTTTAGTTACATAATGTTTCCCTGTCTAAATTTTCTCTTGGGTTTTACATAATGTTGTTTTTTTATCACACAATTGTCTGTGAATAATTTGATATTTATTGCGTAATATTTGTACCTTAAAGTCAGCATAGGCAATAAACTGCTGTTTTGTATACGGTTCAAAATCTGTGTTTGAGTTAGCAGGCATGTAACTGACAGTATTATGTATCATGTTTCAGTCCATTCCTGGACGAGTGCTTCAGACAATCACCCTTTAACTCGCGCTCCAAGAGCTCTTCCCCCGCAGAGGCCAGCTCTTCTACCAGGGCATTTCATGGTAGGACACACACACACACACACACACACATGCACACACACACACACACACACACACACACCCGAACATGACTAGAGGTGTAGCAGAGGAACAGAGACATATCAAGAGCAGTCTTTTGTAGGCAGTGGATGCAGAGCTCATAATTTGTGCTTTTAAACAAAAAAAAAAAACTAACAGTTTTTCAACAAAAATGCCAAATGTTGGCAAGTTTCCTGCATGTTTGAATATGTATTTTTCCTGTTGTGATAATGTACTGTAAATTCAGAACTGGACAGTTGGTCAGGCAAAGCATGCCAATCAGAGATGTCAGGCTGTCATCCTGAAAAGTTGTGAATGGCCCAAATTCAGCATTAAGTTTCTTGTCTTTGTCAAAGTGAAAGAGAAGAAATTATAAACTGGTGACAACATAAACTTTGTAAATATGCCATACTTCTTGCTGCTGATTGATTTCTTATTGCATTGGAGGTTGGGTTGCCCTAAGCATCACCTTTGCTATTCCATTAATTACATGAATTACAATTGTTATGGGATGTGACCAATCAGAAACAAGTATTTAGCATAGCCAGGTGATTAGTAGGGAAGTTTACCAAACACCATTTAAAACAACCAAAGCTGATCAAAGTGCTGAACAGATTAAAAGCTGCACAGATAAAAAGAAAAAAATCAGAGCAAATATAAAATGTAAATAAAATGGAATACAATGGAATACAATAAAATATGTAAAATTAAAATTATGCCAGATATCCATTCAACCTTGATTAAAAGCCAGGGAGAAGAGGTGTGTCTTCAGAAAACATTTAAAACCTCAATTGATTTGCCTCTGTCACCTGTTTTTGTACCTGTTTTTGGGTCGACCAGTAACTAGGGATGTCCTGATCTGATCACGTGATCGGAATCGGGGCTGATCTCGTCAATTTTTTATGACTGGAGATCGGGGGAGAGGGAATCGGAAAAAGCCTGGGGCCTTAGTTCATGTTTTTAATTAAAATGTGTATAACAGTACATCATTATTCATTTTAGAATAGAACTTTATTTGTCATTATAACAAGTACAACGAAATTGCAAACAAGAAATTGCAACCTTATTGTCACACACATAAAAGGTAATCTTGTGGTGCACCACTGAGAAGCTTTGTTTTTATTTTGTTGATCCAATGCTGCACTAAGCGGAGAAAAAAAAGCTATATCCATGTTGGATAGAATGATACCTTCATTCAAATAAAATAAAAAAAACTTAATGGACAACTTGTAGGAGTTTTTTTTCTTTTCTCTTTTCTTAATGCATTGCTGAAAGACCGGATCAGGAAATATCGGGATCAGCAGATACTTAAAATAAAAAAATTGGAATCGGATCAGGAGCAAAAAATCGTGATCGGGACAGTAACCACCACCAGTAACATCTGACTGAACCATCTCAGTGATGGAGAAGCTGGGTCAGGTACTGGGCGGCCAGGCCATTAAGAGCTTTAAAAAGTAATGAGTAATTATTACATTCAAACACCTGTGTTGCTTCCGTTCTGTCTTTACAATCCCACAGGCCGTGATAACAATTCTGCGCAGTTTATTTTTGTGTATGTCCCTCAAGGGCCCTAACAATACACTGCAGTGCTTGGGTCCATTCAACTGTAAAAAAAAAAAAAAAAAAAATACAAACCTTGTGCTGCCTTTTTCCATCTCTGTATTTTTGTTGTTGATGATATACAAACATTAAGCACTATGTAAAATTGGAATACAATATTAAAAAACAGAGCACAATTTCAATTGAAAAACACACAGACCAATACAGTTTAATATGCAGTTTAAAAGAGTTTTACAAGCTGGTTATTAACATCTTACATTAGGCATAGTCAAGATGCTGTTGTAAAGAGTTGAGAGGGTATTTCTGCTTGGCCTTTACATAATTGATGAATGGATGCCAGTCTTGCACTCTTCAATGGAGACTAGTGAACTAAGGTTTCTTTTTTATGTGTGTGCCTCGTGTTTGAAGGAGTTGAATAACATTTTTGATCAGTAAAATAAAGTGGGAGTTTCAGCATTTTTCTGGTTCACTTGAGTTAAAAGGTGTAACCTACCACAATGGAGCCCCACCACAGTCTGCTTTTCTGGTTTAGGAATACATACAGAATAGAAAAATGCAAATGTAAAATGCTCTTCAAACCTTTATTTATCTTTTAAACTTCTTGAAAATAAAGGTAAATGCAACCTCAGTTAAACACTCTCACTACTTCTTTCTACTTTAAGCTTTAAATCTGAGTTTACAGTCACAAGGACACATAACAATTAACCAGCTCAGGCTTAACATGATCTGCTCCCTGGTTAAGCCCCTCTCCCAGTTTCATATTTAGAGCTCCACCCGGCTCTTTCTGCTCTCTCACTTATTTCCCCAACCAAGAGGCCTCTGCCCGGGGCACCCCCCCATCTCCCTCTCCTCCCCTTTTTCCTGGCATCCCACAACTTCCCTCCATGTTCCTTTGGCAGTGAGAGATCCAGAGGTTAATTAGCTTGTGCCAGCTTCGCCTGTCCCTCTGCCAGTTAATGAAAATCTGATTGGCTTCTGGGTGTCAAGAGTGTCCTGAAAGTTAATTCGCCCAGTCCACCTCCCCTTTCCCTTGTGTGTTTAAGCTTCGGATCCAGCCTCTGCTGCTGGCTGTTTTTTTTTTTTTTTTTATTAACCGTTGTACTGTTTTACTCTTTTCTCTTCTTCATATATGTCTGTCTAGACCTGCTATTTTCCCTTAGTCTTTATTTTCTTATTCATTAGTCCTTCTTTCTCAAGCTGAAGTGGCTGTAATTAAACTACAAACAACTACAAGAATAGCCACGACAATCAACATGCTGATCAATAACCCACAGATACAACTGTAATGGTCAAATATTTTAGAATCCACAAAACATTTCAGTCATTTTTTAGACTTTTTTTTGCAGCTTCTCAAACAGAAAGATTCTCTGATTTTTTTTTTTTTAAATGACAGTCAATGAAAAGTCTACAGGTTTCAGATAGTTAGTTAAATGAGCTTATTATCAAGGTTTAATTTGATGAGCTTAAAGATACGCTGTTGTTTATTCTAAAATATTAGTTTTGTTGTAAGAATTAGCAGATGATTTGATAAAGATATGTAGATGGATAGAGTAGTTGGACTTTTTTGTTCCTATAGCTGGAAATTTTTTGGAATATTGTGGAAAAATCAGGTCCAATGCTAATATCAAATCGACTTATTCAGCTGTGTGTTTGCTGGTTCATATCTTTGAGCCCTTTCTTCCTATCAACATGTGTGACTAGGCTATCTTCTACTCTCACTTTTGAGTCTGTTAATGCTTTTATGTGCTAAGCTTTAGCTTTAGTTACAAGCTCGGTAAGAAGATCCCGGATTCTCAGAATAAGCCTCAAAAGACAATGAGATCAGAGAACAGCAGCGTGAATACACAGGAATGGTAACAGCTAAAGCTAAAGCCAAAGATAAAGCAGGAGGTCAGGAAGTCCATGACTTGCAGGTTGGCCCAGGGTGCAGGTGACTTGACATGTGTTGAGGAAGCTTGCAGCAGTGGTAGTGTCAACGATGTCACACACATATCAGTTACACACTAATTACATAGCCTGTTTGTCACTAACTTTGTCATTTAATCTCATTTTTTTCTATATAAGAAAAACTGTTTTTGGCTTCAGGATGAATTTATCAAAAAGAGACCTGCTTAAAAAAAAACTACAACAGACTTTGTGAAATGTCTAAATGCTGTCTTTTTTTCCTCTTTCTAAGATATTGTTTAAAATTTAGCTCAAATTTTTTTTTCTTTCCTTGAATTTTAGAGAGACCACTCTGAAGATTCAGAAAAAGGTGGTTGTGGGTTGTGCTCGAGCACCCTTCTGTTTTCCATATCTCTTTATCTTCTCCAACCTCTTATTTCAATAACATTTATATATTTTCCTGTCCTTTACCTTTGACACTTCACTGCATGGTATGCAACATTTTGTTTTCAATGTTCCTTGAAGCTGGTGCAGAATGGTCTGGCAAAAGCATAAAGCAAATAAAGGCACACAACGGGTTTGCATGTAAAGAGCAAAGAGGGGATGAAATATGTGAGACAGATACTGACAAAATGCTCCAGGGTTTGTGAGTCAGCGCAACAACAGTAAAATGTCCTTTCACACCTCCTTCCGAAGCCGATGCATCTGTTAGTTTCCATGCGGGGAACAGAAAACCTGCTCTAGATGTTTCAACATTCTGCTCTCTCTATTTTGGATAAAGTCTTACCTTTTTTAGGACCCACACTAAATCAGACCGCGGTTTAAAACAGAAAGATTTTCAGAAGGTGAATTGAGCAAGTCTGCACAGTATGTGACTGAAAATCCAGTGTGGTATTTGTTTTTTTATGGTAAAGTTGGAGCTGTGAAGCTTATGTGCACTGATTTCCATCCACAAAGAATCAAAAAGTTTAGTAAGACAGAGGAACTGAGCCACAAAGTTTTTCCACCCTTTATGGACACTGGAAATAAAACTCAAGAGGAACTTTCAGTATCATTTTCTTTTTTATGCCTTGCAAATACAAAGTTTTGGCCAAGGTCAGTCTGTGTCTCAAGTTCCCTGAACTGTATAGACTACGAGTAAAAAATCTTGCCTCCATCTTTGAAAGTTGTACTGTATCAAGACAGCTATAAGCGCTACATGTTTATACCCTTGGGAGCGTGTGCCACACTCATATGGTGAGACTTAAATTGCAGCAGCAACTTCAATTCTTTAGTTTCTATCAAAACATCTGAAAATAGCTGCTCTCATTCTTTCTGTTTCTTTGATTAAAGGGTGGAGGAGGAGGGGAGGGGAGGTGACACACGGTAAGGAGAGATACAGTGGTGTGTTAGTATCTGTATGCTGCAGGCTTTCGAGCAAAGGACTGGCGCTCGCTGTTGACATTAAGAATGCATTTTGCACCATATCCGACCCGCAGGCTAGTGCAGGAGCATCTGTCAAATGGTAGCAGACAGGTTTCAGTCTTGTGGGTTCGCAAATTAGCCCACAGTGTATCAGCTGTTCTGTTGTTTCACTGACTCTAAGGGGAGAGAGACTTTTCCTGATTGCCTAAACCTTCTGATTTATTGAAACCTGATACTCATACAGTATTATAAAAGGGCATAAGACCTTTTTTTTGGATGAACCATTCAGTAATAACGGATTAAATTATCCCTCACTTTTTGCACATCTTTCAATCTATAATATATTCTGTTAGCTTTTGAATGCATGTCATTTTCCTGTTTGCATGTGCTTCTCCAGCCTCTCCTGCTCCTCTGTGCAGAAAGATGGAAGCCAGGCAGTTTGATTATCATCAGAAACCACACAGAATCCATAAGAGGGTCTGGGACTGATGATTTTTGTTGATTTATATATATATATATGTACAGAGCATCAACTCGCAGCAATGTTAATTCGAGACACTTGAAGCAAAGAGCAGGTTAAGCCTGTTTAAGCTAAGAGCCAACATTAATTCACCATTAGCAAAGCACTTTGCACTTGTTTTTTCAACAGGCAGAAACCTTGAGCACAACTGGAATAATGAGAAACAGCCACCTGCTAAGACTGTGTTAGACCTGGAAAGGGGATGCAGAGAAAAAGAACAGCAGTTCATACAGACTTACAGTGCAAACAATAATGGTAATAACTGTTTGAAACACCAAGGACATGTAAAAGACTGATTCTAATACAGCAGCTAAAGTCATCAGGTTTGTTGTCAGCATTTGTGGTTAAGATTGTGCTAATTTTAGCAGGTTGTTGGTTAACATCTAGCATTAATCAAGTGATGAATGTAAAACTGATGATCTTTTTATATGTGTCTCTTGAACCCAGCAGCTCTTTTTTGTGAAAGTGCACATGAGAACAAATGCTTTTTTTAAGTACATTTCAAGTTTTCCTGTTCCTTTAGATTTAGTACAGAAATAAGCGTATTCAGTATAGGGCTGAACGATTTTGGAAAATAATCTAATTGCGATTTTTTCAGACCAATATTGCGAATGCCATTTAGCATTCGATTTTTTGGGGGTGACATTTATCTTCTACACTGTTCACTTAACACAAGTTTTAAGTCATTTTATAGTATGACTAACACAACAAAAGACACTGTGGACATTTAAACGAGTCTTTTTTTTTTGCATTTCTTGAATGAAAAAGAAGAAGGAACACTGTAAAAATTTACTGACCTCCTGTTGTCAGTAAGAGTAACAAACTATACATAACAAAGTGATCAAGAGCTATGGCTCTACCAGCCACAATCATTCTACTGGATGGAGCTTTGTAGCTCACAGGGGTTTTTTTTGCCAGAAAAAACAGCATTTTGAGTTTTGCTGTTTTTAAGGGAGGACAAGCACAAGTTACTGTACTTCCTCCAGGTCTGTGTACATGAAACTTTTTTTTTTTTCAATTGCAGCCTTTGCAAATTGAAAAATTGCATCCTATTACATTGCAATGTCGATTTAAAATCGATTAATTGTTCAGCCCTAATTCAGTAGTTAGTTTACCTTAAAGGCAGGGAAAACACCTAGCCTCATGCTATCCAAAGTTAAGATGTACTCATATGCGTATCTTTATGGGCAACACATAAAAGAACTGAGATGTGAAAACAACAAAATCCGGTTTTGTTCAAAGGTAGGGACTATTTCTGGCCAGACATGGTTGATGCTGACTTGTAGTTTATTCTAGTTTCTAGTCTTGTGCTATGTAAAACTAACTTCATGTCGACTGTAGGTTGTGATATTTGGTGGACAGACAGCAGTGATGTCAATCCTCCCATTTTATATTGGCTTATAAAGTGAAATTGAGTATTTTCCACGCACAGAATGAAAAAAATATATGAATTGAAGCAAAACAGAGACTTCAAGGTGATTTAGTGATGTTTCAGCTTACTGACAGTCAATGCATTGAGCTGCTGAAGTAAATAAAACTTGACCTATTTTTCTCTTCCCTTTTCCTTTTGTTTTTTGTAATTTCTCTAAAATTTGCTGAAGGATACAAGCAGAAGACCCCAAGAGTAGTTTAAAGAGAGGGAATGGAATTTAATGGAGACAAGTGCATTATTTTTAGGACATAAAAAACGGTATACAACCATGTATCACAGTGGTTTCTTTGGTTTGGAGGCTCAGGTTTCAATATCAATGAAATATGATGATATATCACTGCTATACTGAACTTAAGTTACTTAATATAGTTAACAGCAGCATCACAGGGTCACCTCTAGATCCTTTAGTGGTGAGTCATATCAAATGTGAATGATGAGTGTGGTTTCCTGTGTGTGTTTCAGACTCAGAGAAGGAAGATGGAGAGCCGGGAAATGGGATAGCCCAGTGGAGACTCAACGAGCAGCTCTTCCCCTGTCCTGTCTGTGGAAAGGTGTTTGGTAGACAGCAGACTCTCTCCAGACACCTGTCCCTACACACAGGTAAGTAAACAAATAAACAAACACTGTCATTGTTGGTGCATGTGTCCGCGTTAGCTGCCGTGTGCTTGTATTAGCGCTGCCCACAGTAAGTAAATAAGGTTTGCTAGACTAGATTACCCTTCCTTTAAAGAGATTACCACCATGATTAGTCTCACTGGGAAAACTGCCCGTCTAATTACCCAGTAAGAGGGATCCCTCACACACACACACACACACACACACACACACACACACACACACACACACACACACACACACACACAGTAATTGTGATTCAGCCACATTGGTTCCCTCTTTCACTTTCTCTCTCTCTAACACACACACACACACACACACACACACACACACACACACACACACACACACACACACACACGCACAATCATCACACAGGAGACTTCCTCAGGATGAAGCTGTGCTCTCCCTTGTGTCCTGATTACACTGTGTTTTCAAACTTGGCCCTTCTTTGTTTGCAATTGATCTTTCTTCACCGTCACGTCATCTGATATCCCTCTTTAGTCTCTCTTCAGGAGACAAAAATTAATGAATTTCTCTTATAAACACTTATTTTTTTTAAAGAAAATTCATGCTCCATTAGAAATTAATGCAGCCTACTTTGGATTGCAAACTAAATCATCGAGTGCACAAATGGAGACTCGTGTACAAAATGCCCCCCACACAATTGGACATGCTCTCACATCTCGCGTGCACACACTACACGACGCACACACACACCATCTGAGCGGGTTGGCTGCGAACAGCTTGGCCACACCACAGAGAGCAGAAGCAGGGGCATATGTCAGTGTGATGGTCTTTTTGGTTTCCCCGGCGACATAAAGGTTGCCTGGCTTCATGTCCTTGGGGCAAATGGTTTGTGTATGAGTTTGTGTGTGTGTGTTTTTGAGGGGGAGCTAGGGGGAGAATTTGTGTTATGTCAAATTTTATTTAAAATTAGAGGAAAGATTGTGTCTTGCAGTAAAGAGCTCTATTGGATTTTAAACTGCCTGCAAATAAAGTAGAATTATGTCTGTATGTGCCACGTTTTTCACCTCCGTAAAGCACTCACAGTATTCTTCAAGTTCTTCCCTGAAAAGCTTGAGTTTTCCAGACATCATAAGGTGTTTTTTTTCCTCTCCCTCCTTGCAGGATCAGAGATACAGTTGGGGTCAGACAAAGGTGAAGCCGGGTTAGGCATTGAGTAATTAGGTTTAAGCTTCCTTTTAATGCTGAGAGGCTGAGCGCAACTTAATGAAATATCACCTGAGGTAACGTATACAGTAACCCAAGGTCTTGTGTCTGTGTGTTTTCTGTTGCAGAAGAGAGGAAGTACAAGTGTCACCTGTGTCCTTATGCAGCCAAGTGCAGGGCTAACCTCAATCAGCACCTGACCATCCACTCTGTCAAGCTGGTCAACACAGACGCCGAGCAGATCGTCAGCGCTGTTACAGCTGACTCTGCTGAGCGCAAGAACTGCCCTTACTACTACAGGTACTGAAAACAGGGTAAAACACAATCCCTGACTCTTTTTAGCAGCGTTTTGAGGCACATATGATGCTTTTTTTTGACTGATTTTTTGAAAAATCATATATAAAATATTTCTTAATTAAATTTTACCAGAATAGTTCCAACTTGAACACCAGTTTTTTAATTCCCCGAATGGTTACTTGTGATGTATCTTAAAATGATACTTGTTTGTATTCCAGGACACTCTATCTTTGTAAAAGTATGAAGCCACAGCCTTGAGGAAGTTAGCTCAGCTAAGAGTTAGGACATGGAGAGGCTATCAAATGTTAAGCTGGAAAACAGACAAAATAATGCACCTCTGAAAACAAAGATTAAAATATGAGGCTTTGATGGTTTAACCTTTTCAGACCAGGTTTGGATTTTCTTTTACTGAGGTTTTCACTGGTGTAATTGCTGATTTTTTTTCATTTACTAATAAACTGACTTTTAGAAGTCATCTGTATCGAGACAACTACTCTCAGCAAAAAATTTGCATGTTTTTTTCAAAATGTGGTGCTGTTGCTTTAATCATTTAAATGTGTCTCATGATGTGAAAAGAGTGAAATAGCACCAAGTCTGCAGTGTGTCATTTTCAATCATTTTAATCAAATAAAAAAAAATATCCACACTGTGCCACTTATCAATTTATGCGGACATAATGTAACACTAAAGCTGCCTGCCCCTCCCCCTGTTATTCTCACCATCGTCCTTCCTCTTCCTCTCTGTTCTCTGTCCAGCTGCCATGTGTGCGATTTCCAGACGGAGCTGAACGCCCAGTTTGTCAGCCACATGTCGCTCCATGTGGACAAGGAGCAGTGGATGTTCTCGCTCTGCTGCAGCGTCTGTGACTACGTCTGCATGGAGGAGAACGACATGAAGAACCACATAAGTACTGGGCATGCAGGTATGTATGTCTGGAACGCATGGCTGCCCACTGGTTCTGAGAGTGACAGCAACGATCAAACAGATCATTGTTATGGATGGTTGCAACCAATAATAGTGATTACTCATATTTTTCTTTTAAGTAGATTATTTTTCCTTTGAAGATAGTCAGAATATAGTGTGACACCTATTCAGATGACATGTATCAGTTGCCTATTGACCCTAATAAACAACCCAAACCAAAAAACATATTTAAAAGACATTGGGAAATCTATTAAATAAATGTTCACATTAGATTACAGATATTTTTTTCTGAAATACAAAACCAAAAAAGCTCCAGATTTCTGTTATAGATTGACTTTCGAATCAGAGAATCATGCTGATTTTTGCTGTTCATGCAGGCTTTTCAAACATTCACTGGGTAGTAGAAAAGTACATGATTCAACCTCTAGAAAAAATGATTTATGGAGTTATTTTCAAAAATTACTCTCACATGTTAAGAGTGGGTGGTAGCTTACACATTGTGGCTCTTGTTCACAGCCCAGAATAGAAAAACAGTGCAGTGCTTGGACAGTGACACATTTTCTGTTGTTTTGGCACTGTACTACAACACATGGGGTTTAAATTTAAACAATGGCTAAGGTTATAGAGACCGCTTTCTGCTTTAAGGCTTTTAGAGATGATACAGTTTGAGATGGAGCTCAAATATGGTTACAATTTCTTCCCTTTGCACTTTACTTGTGGTACAATGTTTGACCATAAAATCCAGCAAAATGTTACAAATCAGGAGCTGGTATCCCTGATTTTTAGTCCAAATTGTGAGAATAAATAACTTCTGTCAAATTTCTGAGATCACTGCCAATGAAAAACTAATGTTTTCAGCCTTACCTTTCATTTTTAAATGAATACAAAACAAACACAAGAGTCCTCACTTTCTGAGCTTGTGTCTTAGCTGTACATTAAGTGACTGTGGAAGGAAACAAGCGAACAGTTTCCACTCAAAAAAGTATATATAATAGAGCTAAAATTTCCACATCCTATACTTCTCGTGTATGAGTTTAGAGGCCACAGGGAAAGACAAGCAACAGACTCGGGTTTCACAAACCAGCCTCCTCCAGTCGACCTTCTTTGGACTTTTAAAGCTGCTGGAGTGAACCCCCGGTGGTCGATATGAGTGTTTTTGTCTAAAACAGCTTTGTCCAGTTTATTGCTGATGTTTTGCTCCTCTGCTGTTCCTCTGTGTGTGTGTCTGTGTGCATACTGGTTGTGTGTTATGTGTGGGTGGGTGGGATTGTCCGGCCTAGACAGCTGAGGGGTCTTTCAGAGGCCACAGTGGCCTTGTTTATCTGAGAAGGTTGGCCCTTATCGTGCCTGAGGGGAAAAAATCAATAGGCCTTGGGTCCTTTGGAGACGAGCTGGGTTTACGATGCCGCTGTGGCCATCTTTTAAGTCTCTCAGCCAGGCTCGGCATTTATCTCAGTCTCACACAAGATGGACACCACCACCAAAAACAAAAGTACAGGAGAGCCGCTTACACTCAGCATGGTCCCTCTACTTCCTGTCTGTGGACACCTTAATGACTTGTCAGGGTCTGGCCCTGTTTATCAGAGTTTAGTTTTTACATAAAAATGCTAAACCTGTTCATACATAAGATCAGGTCTTTGGTATAAAAACTGTTCTGCCCTCTGTATTTAGAGCCTTTGTAGTTTGAATGTTGAATGTTATAACGAAGGAGTAATCTAGCAAACTCAAAAAGCTGTACTTTTTTTGGTGAGTTAGATTAAAAAAAAAAAAGTTAAGTTGAGTTACAATCTGCTTGGTGCTGTGTTGGGATATCCCATCAGTGCGCAGATTTCCTAACACTGGATACACACCAGATGTGTCTCTGCTCCAATACGTGTTGACTGCGTACTACCTAACTCACACCAGCACCTTGCAGGACATCAGACAGCTGGAGTGGCGAGAATGAGTTCCTGTCCTTCTAAAACATTGACTCTGCACCCATTATATGGGCTCGCTATTATATCGTCAAGTTGAATTCAGTCTGGTTTTGACACGGTTTGTTTTCTATTGAGAGTCACAGGTCTTTTTTAGGTGGTTTCCTTGTACAACTGCCTGTCCTGCTTGATCTTTGTTAAATTGACTCAACACTTCACATACAGTAATGTATTTTGCATTTTACTTTTTAAAAATCTGCAATTTGATACCTGTATCTTTGTAAGTAAATGATGAGAAAATCTGTAATCAAGAGCAAATCTTTTGTGTCCATGTCTGTTTAAACTGAGACTCACCAGACAAAGCTGGGTGGGTGCTCCTCTTGCAGCACAATTAGAGGGCGGCTAGGCTGGAAGTTGTTAAATCACTCACTGCTGACTAGACTGGAAATCCCAAGAAGCTGCCCATAGTTCTGCCAGAGCCATGTATCATCGTCAAAGGACTAACAATTTGCCTTAGGAAATCTTGGTAGACTGGAAAAGGTTACTTTTCTGGTGAACCGTATGGACACGCCCAGACATGAGATGTCCGAACCCAGCGGGTGTCAGAGTTCGAGCTGACCCCCTGTGAAGACTGGACTCCTCACAGGGGAAGGGGTTGGTTGGGTGCCCTTCTCTGTAGGGGAAAGGTGGTGAAGTATGTGACTGTATTCCCTGATTTCTACTCTGGATATTGTGGCTGATTTAGCGTCTTATTAATGTTCCCCTGTCACAGACGAGAAGTCACATGTGAGAGAGAGCATTTTTCAGTACAGGTGTAATAAGGGTTGAAGCTTAAAGGTGCATAGATTTCCCTCTTCTTTGTGCTTATACTCTGTTATATTCTCCTTTTGGATATTGCAATAGAAGACAGAGAAGCTCCAAAAAGGCCTACACTATAGTTTATTCAAAATTGTTACAATCACGCTGTGATGACCCTGTTACATTTAGATTTGATTACATCTTCTATTCATATATATATATATATATATATATATATATATATATATATATATATATATATATATATATATATATATATATATATATATATATATATATATATATATATATATATATATATATATATATATATATATATATATATATATATATATATATATATGTCTGTGTTTACAGTATATGTGTGTATTTCTGTATGTTTTAGGACTCAGTGCCTATGTTTCTGTATTATATAGAAAAAAAATGGGTCAACCATTTCAGGATCTCTGCAGCCTTTTCTCCCTCTTTTCACTCCCTCCTGAGTGAATACCCTTTGTCGAGCTGTGCCCTGAGATGCTCCTGCCATCTTAGCTCCTTCGGCCATGACCTGCGTTCCTCAGCCCTCCCTCCCTCTCGCCCCCTCCCCTCCTTAATTCCCTCTCTCTTCCCGGTGAATTGCCGACTTAGAGAAGGGGATCAATAAAAGCACACTGCGTCTTGATTTGACTGGCAGCAGGGCCTCAGCCAGAGTCTGTTTGTGTGTAAGCCTGTGTGTCTGTGTAGTACACAGGAAAAGGGTCCTTGAAACTGAAAATGTTATATTGAGCTTTTCTGTTAATTTTCTTGGAGCTCTTAAAATGTATCCCACACATTTTCTTAAATCCTAACAAAAAAAAAATTTTATGCCCCGTCGTATGTCCTCATGGTATCCAGGTCTGAACTCAAGGAGTCCTCTCAGTGAGACCAAGAGCACCTCCTCGTCTCTGTCAGCCCTCAGCGACTCACTCAACAGCTCGGAGGGCGGAGACCTCATCCACAATAATGAAGAACTCAGGGGCCTGCTTGCCCCGCCCTCCTCCGCAGGCAGCCAGACCAGCTCTGGGAGCCACTCGGGATCAGGAACTGAGGACAAGTCTGACAAAGGCAAGAAACTAGTGGAAAAAGTCCATCCTGACACAGTCTATTGTTTAAAGACCATCTTTAAATATTTCTCTAACACAGTAGATGTATATATTTTAGACCTGCCACACAAAAAAACACAGACAACACCCTGATTTATTGATTAGGAGTTTGATTTTCAACCACTATTCAGGTGTAATTTGTTATGAATTGATTTGACGCTTACCAAATATTACATTCAATTAAATTCATTTCATGCTGAGTTGGTGCAAGCCAGTTTATTATAATTTTTTTCAGTTTTATAAACAAACAAAACCTGTGTATATTTCCAAATTTTCTAAGCCTTGCATTTTGTCAGACCCATCAAAAATATTGTTAATTTAATGAATTCATTTGTTCCTTACCCATTATCCTAACAGAGAAAATTATTTGATACACAGAGATTGTTTTATTTGCAAGCAATGAGCAACGAAAGTAAACTGGTCGTTTTTTTTTTTACAAGTTCCGTGTGTTTTCAAAATTTGATTCAAAAATGTAATTGGTCTGTATCTTTTGGCTTTGAGTTTCAACCCTTCAACACCCTTAAAGTTAGTATAGGGTTGAGGTCAGGTGAGTTTGCTGGCCAATCAAAAACACTGGTATCATGGTCAGGAAACCATTGGTTGTTTTGGGGTTGTGGGTAGGAGGTGCCAGGAGAAAAGCTTGAAACATTTTAGTTTACATGATAGGACTCTAAAATATCTTTTGTTTTCATTTAATTAAATAGGTGATGAAAACAGTTATTTTCTTGAATTTACCCTTATGTCTGAGAAGATATTGTTTGTTTCGACTTTTCCTTGATCTCCCATTAGTTTCTGTTTTGAGGATTACTCTTTAGAAAGGTTTGACTCACCCTCACCTCTTTTCTTTTTTGACAGGGTTCGAGTGTGTCTTCTGCAATTTTGTGTGCAAGACGCGTAGCATGTATGAACGGCACCTCCAGATCCACCTCATCACGCGAATGTTCGAGTGTGATGTCTGCCACAAGTTCCTCAAGACGCCCGAGCAGCTGCTAGAGCACAAGAAGTGCCACACCGTCCCCTCCGGAGGGCTCAAGTAAGGAAAGCAAGTACAGACAGAGGTTCCTAACTCCGCCTGTCCTTCCCCTCCCTCATCCTTCAACCACTCAATTCATTACCCTTACAGGGGAATATTTCATACATGCACACTGAAAGACCAGGGCAAGAATGTGTAGTTAACAGCAGATTTAAATTTTGGTTCTGGTCTGCAAATCAGAAAAGGAAGTGTGCAGCTGTATATGCACTCAGTTGTCCACAGTGTTATTTAGCATGGAAAGGTAAGCTTTGATGGCGTAAAATGAATGTGAATTAACTTAAAACACACAAAAAAGCTGACTGACCAGATCACAGCTCTTTTTTTGAGTGAAAATTAATTTTAAAAGACTAAAAGATATCTATTTAAAACTTTCTTAAATCAGACTCGAGCATAAATAAGAGCTCTATTTGAAGATAATTCTCTCCATGTGTCCCTGATCAGTTAACCTCACTTTAATGTCCATTATCTGCAGCCAGCAAATGAAACGATACAAGCTGCAGTTTTGCTCGACAGCCTCTCTTGGCAGGTCTAACTTATTAGACAGCGGTCTGTGGGTCTGCAGTGGCTGCTACGAACAGAAGGGAGAGTGAAAGGGAGATGGAAATGGGCTTCCCCTCAGGGTCTGTTGTTCCACTGCCCACAGCTAACAGCCATGCCAAAGAAAAATATCTGATGGAACCTGCATACCAGAAAGCTGCTTTTATCCCCCCAATGCAGACACACTGGGCTGGGTATTATATAAAAAATGTTGGCACACCACTAGAAGATAATCATTTAGAAGAAAGTGCATAAGCGCCATAAGTGTCACATGACTTAGATTTGAAACAGCATAGACTGGACGCTGGCACAAGTCTATTTTAAATGAACTGATACTCAAAGTAAAGCTTGCTTTTAAGTGCTCGTACTCTGATCTGAAACACAGCATGCAGTTTATGGAAAGAAATGAAAGCTTTCCAAACATAACTGACACTGTAGGCTGCATCCCAAACACTTCATACTCTAAATGTAGAAATACTCCAACAGCCACTGTAGTGCACGCATGTTGGTGGTTATACGAGCTCAGGAGTTTTTCACTAAACAGTTTTGTTTTTCTAATACTGACCGTGAATGTAGCTCCAGTCTCCTCTCATGCTTCCCTATCCATCTCCATACTCCAGCCCCTCAGGAGCCTTTGTTGTACTATGACATGTTTATTTCCCATTCCAGGCCTGTCAGGCTAACATAAAGACCATCTGTTGATCTCAGCATCTTCACAACACCCTGATGATGTTCCTGTTTGAGTTTAGATTGCTCATAAAAATGTACGTCTGTACTAATTCAACGTTAGGGTGGCGTATGACCGTATTTGCCCATTTATTAAGGAAACATGCTGTAAGCGTAACATTTTGTTTCATTTCAAGTAACACAAGCCATTTCTTGTTTTTCAGTTGTTCTCATGCCGCCAGTTTGTGCATGTGCAGAACCATCAAGTATCATTATTATCGATTATCGTCCTCATCTTGTCATAAGCAAAGATCTGTACTTTACATCTTATTTGTGTGCAGCCATCAGTGGAGTTAGGATGTCCTAAACTTTGACAAATGTATTTAAATGGCAGCATTGTGTTATATGTAAAGAAGAAAGCTGCCATCAAAATGACACTGATCCCTATTTATAACAAACTGTGTGACAGAAAACACAGAAACCCACTTTGAGCCCCTGTACTGCATCTGAAGTCTCAAAACCTGAGACTTTTAAAATGTTTTAAGCTAGATTTTTTTTTAATTAAAGGTAACATACAAAACTGAAGTGAGACATTTTGGATACATTTTAGGATTATTATGGTTAAATCTGCTATGATTTATCCTCCCCTGTACCGTACTGTTTATGTCTATACATGTGGGTTGTATTTTCACTTCTTCAAGGTTTACAATGTGTCTTTAATTTATGTAAACCAAATTTATTTTTAGCTTCAAAGCAGACAGGATTCAGCCAACAAGGTGTAGAGTAAGTTATAAGACCTGAAGAACAAGCAGTGTTTAGATAAACTCCTCTATTGCCTACATTTTCTGACCCCCGAGGTCCCCATAAAGATTTTTTCCTCGACCAGTATGCACACGTGTATACACTTGAGCAATGTGAAGTGTATTTCTATATATGTAGGAGTGTGTAGAAAGGCAGAGAGGGCCTTGACCATTTCGAGGTTTTTCTGAGGTGATTCTGTTCTGCAGGGTTTGTGAAGCGCTTTGGGGCCCAGAGCAGATGAAAGGTGCTATTTAAATGTAAGTGCCACTCCATTCCTTCATTTCCCTTCATGTCCTACTGCTCCAATCTTTTCTCCAGCCTGTCACCAACCTCCTCCTCCTCCCACTCCCCCACACACACATATAACTGATCACCTCAATTCTCCCACCATTAAACTGCCACACATACCACCATGAGCACACATACCTGTACATCATACACACTTTTCCTTTACCTGCTCTTCTCCTCTTCATTTTTTTGTGTTATTGAATTTCAAGCTGTGTTATGTGTTTTTTTTTAAGTTTGAAGGTACACTTCCCCTTCAACTGTCTTTTGCTTCTTTGTGTTGTGTCCTCCCTCCCTGTTTCCCTTTTGTTGCATTACCCAGGTGCCCTTTCTGCATCTACTCCACCAATCGTCCAGCGGCCATGGAGTGCCACCTGAAGACGCACTGTAAGATGGAGTACCGCTGCCGCATCTGCCAGGGACTGTGGCCTGACCAGACCTCATTAGAGGCCCACATGCGGGGGCACCGCCTGGGCAACCACTACAAGTGTGAGCAGTGTGGCTACTTGTCCAAGACGGCCAACAAGCTGATCGAGCATGTGCGCGTGCACACGGGCGAGCGGCCCTTCCACTGCGACCGCTGCTCCTATAGCTGCAAACGCAAGGACAACCTCAACCTGCACAAGAAGCTGAAGCACGCGCCGCGCCAGACATTCGGCTGCCAAGAGTGCCCTTTCACCACCACACACCCCTTCGTCTTCAGCCGCCACCTCAAGAAACACCAGAGTGGAGGAGCGGGGGGACTAGGCAGAGGAGAAGACGAGGAGGAAGAGGAGGAAGGGGGAGAGGAGGAGCTGCCACTCCAGGGGGTATCACCAGGGGGCTCATCGTCAAGGAAGTGCCAGGACAACTTCCTGTTTGGTGGAGGAGGGGGGAGCAGCGGAGGGAGCGGGAGTAACAGCCCTCTCATGACTTTAACAGCGTCTCAGGCGCTGCAGTCCGTGGCTCTGTCACTCAGCCTGGGTAAGTCCCACCAGCTGGACAACACCAGCCCTCTGCACTGCCTGGTCAGCACCAACGGCAACAATGACACCAGAAATCCCGGCTGCCCAAGCAGCGGCAGCCCCTCCCTCTTCCTCTCCTCCTCCACCTCCCGCCACGTGTTTGAGCAGTACAGGAACTGCGAGAGGGCGCACCTGATCCCCCTCACCACCCTGTTCACCCACAACAGCCGCTTCACATTCCACTCGCACCTCCACTCCAGATGGCGGCCCGCCAAATCTACTCTCCTCTTCTCCTCCAGTCCTGCGTCCCCCTCCCGCTCTCCTTCCTCACCCGCCTCCCACAAACACTCCTTCCTGGCCTACCTGGGACTGATGGAGAGGGCCAAGACTGTTTGACCTCGCCCTCCTCCTCCTCCTCCTCACCTCGCTGTATCCCTCACTCCTCAGACAGTGGTGTGAATGACACTTCTCCACTGCAGAGGGAGCGACATCTTTTCCAATCAGACCAGCAGAATAAGCTGGAGCAGACAAACATAATGAAGAAACATTAAAAAAAAAAAACATTTATAAGAGAAAAAGGCTGTACATGCTACAAATGCATTTATATCAAGAAGCTGCTTTTCTTATCAGTTCTATCAATTGAATTATTACTACTTCAGCTACTACTCTCTATTACCTTTTCTTTCTGTTTTTAAACGTCTGAATGACCTGGACCCAGTTGCATTATCTAAGGAAACTAACGTATCTCAGTTTTATAGATATTTTCTTTAGTCATTTGACGAGATATACAGTTGGAAAAAGAAGAAACAAAACTTGCAAGTGCTATATTTTAGTGCATTTTTGTCTATTGCTATTATGCATCAAGATAGCATGCCTGTTTCTGTGTTTTCAACTAGCTTTGACGTCATTAGAAAGCTGAAAATTCAAGATATCCTGAAGTGTTAGCGGTGCAACGTGGACAGAACCAATGAAACGGAACGCTTTTCATTGAAAAAGGCACGTTTCCAAAGCCACGCCTCAAACCACGCACTTACTTATTTATCAGTCTTGTACATAGTTTTGTAGCCCTTCCCTTCCCATCTTTTTTGATTTCCGTTGGGGTTTTTTTTGTATAATGGTGGAACCATATTATGCATAGCTGCTGCCTGATATCACCTCTGCCTCAGAATAAGTGTCATTATCAGCTCATTTCAATATTTTTTCTAAGCTCGCAAAACAGAGAATAAGCTGTGTTGATGTAAATAGACAGGAAATATTAATCAGACCGATCATGATGACGAATACTTACGTTTTGTTTCAGCGATGGATTTAAAATCAAGCCAATGAATTTGCACTCACAGGTGAATTAACAAAGTAGATACTCAGTTTTTCTGAGACCAGGTAGATATCAGTGCAGCCTCGTGCAGAATTATGTATCGCGCACCTATACTTAGAAGAGATATATGAGATAACTATTTTGTGGAGGTGACCAGCTCCGGGTTAGCCAGCGAGCTGCCCGCAGCATGGGTCACCACAGGCCGATTCAATGGTGCTTTTTGGAGCTTTTTGTAATTTTTTGTGTACAAAAAAGGAAAAAAAAAACTGTTCCAAAATGACTTGAATGAATGTATTTTTGTTTATGTATATGAAAATGAAGTGATACAGAAGTGTGAACAGGGACGTCTTCTGTGCTGGAAAAGACGGGAAAGTTAGTGTGTTTGGTGGCCTTCTGTGTCTTTTTTTTTTTCTTTGGTTTGTTTTTCTTTCCTTTTTTTTTTACTTTTTTACTGAGCCTTTTACATCATGATAAAACATTTTCTACTAACATTCATATGAAACCCATTGTGAGAAAAAGCTCCTGTAGGTGCAATGATGAAGCAAAGCCATTCATGTGTACAGCATTGTGTTGGATGGCAGAGGCTTCTGTTAGGCCAGCAGACATGGTACTGCTTTTTAGCCCCTCTCTCCCTCCTCTTGTCAACCTTTTGAGTTTTAATTGCACTTAATGTAGTTACACTTCAAGCCAAAAGCACTTAAACCTTTAATTTTCCTGTTTTTCTTTTTAAGTGCAAACTTAGATCCACCAAGTTACCGTAATGTGGAGTGGACAGCAGTTGCTGGAAATGACTCAATCAACACCCCTCATTTTCACGTGTAGGCATTTCTTGCAGTGCAGAAAGGTCTGCCTCTGTGAAATCGGAGAAAGTAAATGAATACAAATTGCATGAATTAGACAGTAGAGGTCAAGCTCTCCCTGGGAACTAAAGGTCCCAGGCTAAATTGCGATGAGCCAATTTTGCACAGTGCTGCACTTTTTGATTAAGAGAATATGTATTTATCCATAAGACATGCTCAAAAAGTATATTTGCGAGATAGGGCAGCGTACTACAAGCATTTTATTTTAAAAAGCTTTACCCATGACTTGTTTTTTATAAGTGGTCTTTAAGCCAAAATCCCTTATTTGTAAAGGGATCTTTTTATTTTCTTTATTTTTATTTTGTCTGTTTTCCTCATGCATTTCTTATGAAGAATCATGTTTTTTTTTCTACTCTAATCATGTCGGAATAACAAAAAAAAAAAACGTGGATTGGAAAGAGAAGATGAATTGTCAAGACCAAAATGTAAGCCACCGCAAGATGTGATGTTAGGATTGAATCCGTCACGTCGTGCTCTGGAGCGATTGTCCCCTTTTACACTGCTGTTTGTTGGTTCCTTTTTTCGCTCTGTCCATGTCTGGCATGCTGTCTCTGGAGTGAAACAAGCATCCCTCTAACACACACACACACTCTCACACGCACACACACTTGTACTATCTACATTATCTTTTATACTCTAGTGCCACTTGGTGGAAGGAAACCACCTGAGACTTCTGGGGATGAGTCAAACTTAATTGTCAGGGTCCATAAAAAAGATGAAGAGATAAAAAAAGAGTGCATCCACTCTTGACACCTTTTAAAAATATCTGCCTTTTATTAATCATGAATGGCTGCACTTCTTTATGTCCCCTCTTAGTTTTGAGTGTATTGTTGAAAAAGGTAACAGGGCTCTATCCTTATGAAAACCAATATTCTTAAGCACTTATTCTTTTATTTTGCCCATTTGTACTCAGCACAGTGACCTTTTTTAAAGCTTGACTACCTTCTCAGCACTTGAAAGCATGCATGACATGGCCCTCTCTCTTTAGCACTTAATTGTGTTTCAAACTAACTCCCTCAGTTGCATTTAGCTAGCATCACACTGCATTGTCTACAATCAGTTAGCTTTACGTTTGCCTGTGTTTTATTATTAGCAAAATGGCTCAACTATCTTCTCTTTCGGCACTCGGTAAAGATTGGTATGTGCTGTACAAAGCTTTTTTTTATAACTCCATTGTTAAGGCTGTACAGGGTTGTGACGATAACTGGTAAATAGATCATTTGTACTATTTTTTTTGTTTTGTTTTGTATTTGTTTTTCTTTATTTGGCATTACTTTCTGTTCAAACTTGCCAGATCTAAATGTAACAGGACTTGAAAGTAAAGCTTACATCAGATATTACTTCAGTTGTTTTGTCTTTTCTCTGTTAATGATTTGTTTCATATTTTATTTAACGAATGTCAAAAGCATTACACTGGCACCTTGCGAAACACACAACAGTTTGTTCATCTTTTTGTCGGGCAGTTGCTTCTTTGATATGAACAGAATTACAACTGATAACTGTTGATGTACAGTTTGTTAATTTGGGCTCACAAGTTTTATAGAATGTAAGATACATAAGGGTTGCACATCCTTCAATTAATGCCCACAAACCTCTGAAACCTTGAAAATCGGAAGTTTTCTGTTGTTGTTCATTTGCAATAGTACTGCTGGCAACAGTTAGTAAACTTAATTTTTAAAGCACATACATCAAAATATAAAAACACCCTCTACTGTATATTTTAACCCATGTGTTGGCTTAGCCCATTTATTACAGTTTGTATAGAGGAACACATTCACAATTCTGACATTCACTCAGTCTTCTCGATAACCTTCCAGTCCAGAAGTTAAGCTGTTACGTATGAATAACAATCGCAGCAGTTTGAGTTGAGTAGCACAGGGTAACACACGTTAGGATTATATTTCATGTAAAACAACTTCTTTATTTATTACAAATAAGCTCAGTAAGAAGATTATCAAGAAAGAACTTCGCGTCCTAGTAATTAAGTTATGCTGCAATTTACAACTAATAAACAGTAATAAAATGTTGCAAAATTCAATATGTGTTGGGTTGCCAGTTGAGTTCAATAGTTAAATTGTGTTGCCCATGTTCCAAACCCTGAAACTGGCAACCCCTAAGATCCATTGGCCTTTTGCTACTCGCCATATCCCCATTTCTTTTTCCTACCCACTGTCCCGTCCTGCCCGATTAAGGAATAACCATCAGAAATAATAACCTTAAATTGATCACCTCTGAATAAGAGTATTACAACTAATTTATGACAACACTTAAAGAAATGAAGAGCTGTGTCAGTTTTTTAACTTCTGCAAAACTAAACTGTCCATTGATGTTGTTATGATTACATTAACCCTAACTTTAAAACTAGCCAACAGTTTTAACACAACAATGACTACTGCATTACAATTTTATGTGTTTAGATGTTTCTCAAACTTATTTTGAAAAGTACCCCAGCCTTCAAACAGATAATACCTGTTTTTAGCTTATAATTATATCAAAGAACTAATGATTTGGGCTCATTCACTGCCTCTTTAACAGAAAATCAAAAATAAGAATGAAAGCCTAGAAGAGCTCAGACGTGCTTCAGACCACTGAGAGGAGCTGGAGGAAGGAGACACTGAATCATTCAGTGAGGAATCAGGGACAGGAGTAAAGGAAGCACACTGATCATCTTTGAGGGACATAGCATTCTGTAATTTATAACGCTGGCTTGCCATCATAATAATAAGGAATAGGATCTGTCATGACGCCTGTGCTGGTGTTTTTATTAGACCAATGGGAGGTGCTCGCTCTCCTCTCTGTGTCGTAGTAATGAAAGTTACAGCACGTTTTCGCCCAGCCAAAGGTTGGCCCTGCCTAATGAAAACAGATGAAGCAGAGATAAAGTGTTTGCCGACATTAAGGGACTCATTTATCACCGTTAGCCCCCGAGCTATAGAACACCTTGGTCTGGAGCTCTCCTTTAACGGGCCCTGCCTCACAGCACCCTGGTGGCACACTGCATCCAGCCTTCCAGGCACATGAACACCTCCA
The DNA here is from genome assembly GCF_033239565.1 of Halichoeres trimaculatus. Taxonomy (NCBI): domain Eukaryota; kingdom Metazoa; phylum Chordata; class Actinopteri; order Labriformes; family Labridae; genus Halichoeres; species Halichoeres trimaculatus. The sequence continues at coordinate 25,805,626 of NW_027437180.1, forward strand.
ACCTCACCTCTTTCTCTTTCATACTATGCATATTTCACGTTATTTCAAACAGATTATATCATTTCCATGTGCATATTTTCTCATGTGTGGGGTTTTTACATGCATTAGTGTGAGGGTTTAGCTGTAAAAAGCAAACATTTTTGGAAGATTCTTTATCAAAACCAAAGGATTAGGCAGTCCTCCATCTCTGCGCCCTCGATGTTGACCCCATGTGGGTTCAACAGCCGGATCTCTCCCGTTGAAGGGCCATGTTCTCATCTAGCTGCTCATCTTTGCCTGTGTAATAATGAATCTTTTCGGCTGTGTTTAAAGCTGCTTAATTAAGTTCAAAGCAGTGCTCGGGGCACTGTGCGCCTGCTCGTCTGACCTCCCTATGAGTGGAAGTGTTGATTAGGAAGTGAAGAGACACGCAGGCACTGCAGGGGATGGCTATTGATTGAAAGGATAGAAAACCTCATTTGGATTGTGTGATTGGAATATCACGCTGTACACAGGGGCTGTTTTTCTTCATTTGGCGTGCAACAATAACTCCATCCCTGCCCTGTGAAATTGTCAACTAAGTGAGGAATTTTTCCGTGATAAGACTAAAACGCTAGTTTTCCCTCATCCCAATAATAGCCCTTCACCCCGGCCCGAGCTGTCTGCACAATGTCGACCTTTCGACACCACCTCGCCAAAGTTGGCCGCTGTCGATCGATAGCGTGTTAGCTTTTTTGTTTGAAGGTTCAGGCTGCCTTGGCTTTATTACAGCTGCTGAGAGTCATGGGGGAGTCGTGCACGGCTTTGTGAGAGAGGAGCTCCCTCTTGTTTGCCAAAAGTGTAATCCCGCCGTGACCTGCCGTGACCCTGCCCTGAGAGGAAAGCTGCTTAGACAGGAGTGCGTGTCTGTGGGAGCTCCCAGCTGCCTGGCCTCTCTCTCTGTCTCTTTTTCTCTCTGTTTTTCTCAACACATCTACCTCACCCCCTCTTTTAACGCTCCGTGTACATCTTAAGATCACAGAGACTCTCCCCTTTTGCCCCTCACTCTACACTCTCCTCTTCTTTTCTCCTGTTTACCTCCTCATTCTTCCCTGTCCTTCCTTCTCTTACAGTAAACTCCATCAATACTTCCAAGACCACCGCAGCCCCCCTCCTTCGACCACCGTCGAGGTTTTCATCCTGTGAAGCAGTAGAGGCTTTGCTAAGTGGAGACAGACCCCCCAAACTCCCCCCCTCTTTTTTGCTCCAACAGTGAAAATAAACACACAAAGTCCTGCCATACACCGCCTTCAGAGCAGGCTCCAGAGCAGGACCACTGACACGCAGAAAAAAGGAGAAAATGAAGGAAGAAAATGACCTCTGGAATCGATTTGGCATGGGTTGAAGCCAGGGCTAAAAACTGTGCAGAACAAGGCTCCACTGAGGCTGCTTGTTGATTCATAAATCTATTCATCTTTGGGAAAATTAGGCTCTGAAATGAATCCGTGAATATGAAATTCCATGTTTATTCTGTCTTTGATTGTGAGGAGAAGTTGTGCTGGAGAGAAGTGCTGTTTTATTGCAAAGTGGAAGCTAAAACAAAGATGTCAGGCAGGAAACCAACAATCCACACCTGTGCTGCAGGAGGATGATCTGCAGGCCTGGGCTGTGTCACTCACTAGTTTCTCCTCTAGAGTTTGGTTTGGACACGCATGGCAGGACGTGGATTTACATGCATGTTTGGTGCCCAGCCCAGGGGGCATAGCTTCACTCACTGCCCAGCCCCCTGCTGTGCCCGCTCCCCATTCTCTGGGGTGAGACATCACTCGGCGGGGGTCAGCAGCAATCTGATTCAGGAAGCACTGCAGGGGGTGTTTGGATTTTTTAGGGGGGAGAAATTACCCACAAGTCTCCAGGGCTGGCATATCCAGACTGAGGGGTAGCCTGAATCAGCAGGGGGGGTAGGGGGCAGATTATACCCCCCTGCTGGGTGCTGCCTCAAATATAAAGATACTGCAACGAGATGACAAACATGTTATAGAGAAGGGGGAGGTGGGGGGGAGGAGGGTAATGGGCAGGGGGGGGGAGCAGCTCTACTTAAGTGTGATCTTTGAAACAGATCGAACACACGCCAGCTCACTCCCCTGTTGTTAGGCTCTGCTGTTACCATGGCATTCGGTGACAGCCACCAGCCATAGGTTACTTGGTTTCTATGGGTTACAGTTGGCTCTTCATACACGTCTCCTGTGACACTGAACTTCAACATGTTTTCCAAACAGTGTTATCTGCAGTGCACAAGTCTGAACATTTCATCAGGATCCAAGAATCCTCTTGTTTTTAGGACGTGTTCTTTGGCCTGTCAGGTGCAATGATTTCAATGATTCAGGTCTGCAGTGAGAAGATTTGGTTGCAGAGAGCTTAACAGAATAGTCGGAGGTCGAGACCAAACTAATCAGGCTCCTCATTTCCCTGGACGAAGTAATGAAGGAGAACGCTGACCCCCCTGCTGACCCTGGGAATCTGTAGCCGGGAAAACCGGCCTGGGGACCAATTAGGGTAAAGTTAACAGAAATATTAAAACAGAGGAGTCATTCATTAATAAATACAACCCCAGTCATCTTAATAAAAGCTGCTTCAAAGCACTTTCATCTGCATGGATCTGAAAAGAAAACACGAACAGCAAGAAATTTGCAGGATAACAAGCTCGCCTAAAGATGATTTGTACCCAGGGTTGATTACAACTTGGTTAGCTCCCCTAATTATCCCATGCACTTGAGCTTAATGATTTCTATGATTCAATTATCCCTAACTGAATTCCTGTCCTCAATCAATTAAAGCCAAAGCCGCACACTCATCCATCTTCCAATCAGGACGTTGGGAATCCCTCCATCCATTCTCATTTAAGTAGAGAGTGGGTCAAACAAATTGAGAGAGATCGCACCCATCCGTGTCTTTTCTTCCTCCTTTTTTTCTATTTTGTTTTAACCTTTTTTTGCTACTTTTACTTTGTTTCTCTGCACACTGGTTGTTTAGAAAGAGGCCATGTGCTGCTGTATTTTGTTGAAAACTGGCTTCATCTTGTGTGTGAAGAGGCAGACAGATACACACCTGATCAAAATTTTAAGACCAGTTAAGAAAATTCATGAATTTACATTTTGCACTGTTGGATCTTCAAAGGGTTCTTAGTAGAGTTTCAATATGCAAAAAATAGAAATGGAAGTGAGACTAAAATGTTTGTGAATTTGGTAACACTTGATATTAGGGAACACATATTCACAATTAACTAGGTGCTCACTAATATGCATATAAGAATCATACAAGCCCTTCATTAGTTTTTATTAAGCAGTTATTTGGTTCCTTATTCTACCTCTACTACAATATGAGTTAAGATTTTTCACAACATTAACTCATAGTTATCACTAATATAAAGTGTTACCAAGAATTTTACTGAAAATGACGTATCCTTCCTGGAATGAGGATCACTCCTGGTCCTCCTGACTGACTGTGTACTAACTTTGTGGTCTAAATTCCTAATGCTGGATTGAAGAAGACACAGAGTTCAATGAAGGAGAGGACAGTTCTGGCAGCTTCAGTCCAACACTTTATTCAAAGCAAGGCAATGGAGTTGACGCAATGATGGCACACGGTCACAAACCCCAATAACCAGTTTTCAGTTTCTGCTTTCATACCCCTGGGGTGTTCTAATTGTGTACATGCAGTCCCTGTATGGACAACAGACTCTCTGTCTCTGGGTTTTCTGTAGTATTCTGGTCTCTCTGAGTGAGCAGATCTTGGTCGGGACAGCTGAGGCCACTAAATCTATCAATCCTGGCGAAAGAATCGTCTCAAGTTCACAGTCAGGCTAAAGTTGTCCAAGGGTCAAAGGTTAGCTCCTGCAGGATTCTCAGACCTCAGCAGGATGGCTTCTGCACTTCACTAAATGAATCCCCCCTAAATGAATCCTCAACAAAAACAATTAACCCTCCTAAAACCACAAGGATCACCGGTGACACGGTGTGCATGTGTATTTACAAAAATACTAAATAAATACTTGACAGAATTTGAAAGTTCTACTTCTCCTTGAAAAGGGTGTTAATTATTTACACATAGGGCATTTTTTGACAAAATTATTGACAAAAATAGACAAAAAAGATCAGGCGTTTTAATAGATATAGCTATTATAATGTTGCTAATTAAAGTGAAATAGGCTGTTCCCCACCTGGTCAAAAGTTCAAAACCACAGCGACTCCCACCCCAGATAATTAATAAATAAATAAAATCAACAATAAAAAAACAAAACAAAATAGAAATATAAGTTTTTTTGAAAAATAGAGACACAGTTATGAGTAACTCCACTGCTCTTGTTGACCACTTTAAAAATTAATTTCAGTATTCTTGATGTGAGTGTTTCCAAGAGGTTAGTGGGAACGTTGCTCCAAGTGGTAAGAATGGCTTCATGGAGGGCCTCCACTGTCTGGAACTGGTGTCTATTTTTGTAAACTTCCCTCTCCACCCATCCCCAGATCTTTTCAGTGTGATTTAGATCAGGGGAACACGCAGGATGGCCTCAAAGAGTGAGTTTTTTTTTTTTTTTTTTTTCCTTTTTCAGGTGGACATTGTGAACTGCAGCGTTGTCCTGTTGAAAAACTCAGTCATTCCCACACAGACCAGGGCCCTTATTCATGAAGGAGGTCCCCCTGCAACATCTCCACATAGACAGCTGCTGTTTGACCCCTCCGCACAACCCTGAAGCTCCATTGTTCCACTGGAGGAAAAAGTCCCCAGGTCATGATGGTGCCATCTTTACAGTCCTGTGTAAAAAACATCTCAGGTGGGACCTCATTGTCATGCCAGTAACACTGGAGGCCACCAGAATCAATCAATCAATCAATCAATCAATCAAAATTTATTTATAGAGCACTTTACAACACTCGGGGTGACCAAAGTGCTTTCCAGATAAAATAAATAGTAAGATAAGAAATAAAAGCAGATTAAAAGAAAGCAACAATGGAACACGTCAGGAAAATAAATTCAGATAAAAACAGATTGAACAAGACAAAATACACATTAGTGTGTATTAAAAGCATAGACTGTATAAAACATGGCAGTAGTCTCGCTGACGTCACCCGTCTGTTTCTGAAACGGAAAGTGAAGCACATCGGCTATAGCGGCCATATTGGTAGTGGCAAGGGCTTTGCCTACAGCCATAGGGTGCCTCTCAGTCACATGACCCTGAGCTGTGCCTCTTATTAGGGGAGCTCGCGATCTCAATATCCTCTGAATGGCTGAGTTAGAAAAAAATTCACCCCCTACATGCTGGTAGTAAAATTAGCAACTCAGACAGGAGACGTTTTATGAACCAGGCTGTAAATAGGTTAATTTCTGCTTTGAAAATGGCTTTTTTTGGCTTGGTGTGTATTTGACTTCTGCTACTTCTGGAGCCAGCCTCAAGCGAACACTTGAGAAACAGCAGATTTTAGCACCTCCACATTGTCTCTTGATTAAAAGCCAGTCTAAACAAGTATGTTTTAAGCCGGGCCTTGAAAAGGCCAAAGTTGGTAATGGTGCGTATGTAGGGTTTGTTCCAGAGTCTGGGTCCAGCGACTGAAAAAGCTCGATCACCCCAGTGCTTATACCTGGTCCTGGGAACTCCTCAGGGCAGCTGATGTGAAGACCTGAACTCCCTGTTGGGCTTTCGATCAGAGAGAAGCTCAGTCAAATAAAAGAATCAATGTCCCATGTTTGGTGCTCTCTTGCAAAATCCAAACATTTTGTGGTGCTGAAGGAGACGTTGCCTCTTCTCTCACAGATGTCGTCTGAAGGTTATTGGGAAACAGTCCGCACCTGTAACAGCTATTCTATAACCCCCAGGATCTTTGACGAAATTCAAAGTGGTTGTCTTACTGTGTCCAACCTCAGCAGAGATGGTTAGAGGCCTTGCTTGTGCAGCTCAACAATGGAGTACGTTCAAAGAGAAAGCTTTTTTGCCTCTTTCATCGGGAGGTTATGACAAAAAACAGCATCGAACTCACATTTTTGTGTTGGTTTGGCTTTAAAAAGGCTGTGGTCTTAACCTTTTGATCAGCTGATGAACAGACTATTTCATTTTGACTGTTTTTTTTTTTGTTTTTTTTTTTTCAAAAACTGTATACTTTTTCTGTCCCACTCCAAGTTCTTTTTGCATTTCGATAAAGTACATTTTTCAACTGGTCTTAAAATTTTGATCAGTGATCTTCTGAAACCTTGAGAAAATGCAGAACTGTCTTTCACTAAAATCTTTCTTTCCTCTCCTCCTGCATGTTATTTCAAAAGCTGATACAAAGTTGAGTGGAAGAGGCTCTCTTCATCTCTCATTAATGTGTTTGCACAGAAAAAAAAAACACTTATAGCCCTGAACACACACACACACAACTCTACTTTGAACACAGGCACACACAGTTTGGCACCATCTGCTGGAGCTATGTGTAGAGGAACCATTCAGCTTGAGAGGACATTTGCAATCGAGTAAACAATAAAAAGACAGACGAGGGGGAAAAAAAACAGAAATGAAAATCACAACCTGTTTCAGTGAGATGATTAAACAAGCACAGACATAACTCAAGACTCTTTTGTTGAGATTGTTCTTTAAGGAAAAGAAAAGGCATGTTTGACTCGTGAATGCAGCCGGTTATGCAGCCACTTTAAAGCTAAATTAGAGGAAGAGGAGAAGAAGCACTGAAATGGTTGCCAAGGTGCCCAGATAGTCATTTAACCCTCATTGGTCGAGAGGGAAGCTGAGGGCAGGGCAGCCTTTTTACATGCTGCTCTTTCCATCCCCATTATCTCCCCTGTCTCATCCCTGCTACCACCACTATGGCTTCCTTGAAAGCCTTCAGCATTCTCTTAAATGTAAATACCAAAATTGTGCTCCCTCTGCGCAGACGCACAGGATGCGGCCAAAGATTAGGTTTGATGTTTTTATCACCGCAGAGGCAAAAATCGTTTAACAGCAGCACAAAAAGCATAGCGGAGCACTGGGGGCATTTTGGTCACATTTAACACCAGGGAAGATAAAACACAAAGACAGGCTGACTCCTCTGCAGTGGCCTTGTCTGAGCATCCCACCATGATGGACTGTACTGCAGGAAAACATGGCTGCAAACTTCAATCTCTCTCAGCAGTGTTCATCATGTTACTGAGTAGCTTCAGATGTCTTCATTTAGAGAGCAGCTTCCAAGATATCTATTCAGAGCCTGTGCATCTTTTTGGACGGCAGTGAGTGTGCATTCCCTGGCACAGTTTTCAACAGAGCTCCCCCTGGAGTGGCCGGGAGCGGCTATCACAACAATTACACTGACAGCTCTTTTCTAAAGTGCTCTTGATTTATTTGATTTAGCTAAGATTAATGGCCCTCCCTGCAAGCAGGCCAGGCTGAGATGTGCAGAGAAACGCAGGCTTTCTCTTGCAGAAGCACAGGTGTTTATGCTAACATAGATAATGAAAGTGCAAACACCCGAATGAAAATGTGTGTACTTAGGCTAACAAATCATTTGTAAGCCTGTATCTCATTTGGTTTTTCTAGCTACGTGCCTGAGCTTCACACATATTACACTAGGTTATACATTAGCTTTAAGGACAGTTTTGGAGGACATTACTGAAAAATAAGACACACAGTCCTGAAAAAGCCCAGGGTGGACTGGGCTGTCTGATGCTGTATACATAAAATAGCAGGCACTCTAAATGAAACGTTGGTTCAGTGAAGGGCTCTTACAAACTTTGTCATCTACATGCAGAACAGCTACTGTACAACCAATCTGCATCCCAACTTCATAAACCAAAACAAACTAAAGCACAAAATAAAAACTCAAATTGCCATTAAGTGGAAGTAGACATGAAATGACAGGATAAACTTGTTTGTTTTCATGTAGGGGTTGAGTTTTGATCATTATGTGGGAAAGCAAAGTTTTTAAGTTGTTTTTATTGAAATATATACATTGAAAAATCAGGGTGTAAGCCAAAAATATTCAAACTAGATTAACCCTCATCCAATCCAATCCAATCCACTTTATTTATATAGCACATTTTAAAAAACGTTTAAGTTTACCAAAGTGCTGCACAGTTAAAATAACATATAAGAACATCAATAAAAGAAATAAAATCTATTAAAAATAAGGGGTTAAAACCATAAAAGAAATAAAAGGACACAGATCACACAACTCTCATGCTGAATTAAAAGCCAAAGAATAAAAGTGAGTTTTAAGATGCGATCTAAAAGTCGTTAGGGTGGGGGATGTTTTTATTTTGAGTGGCAGATCATTCCACAATTTGGGAGCCACCACCAAAAAGGTTCAATCACCTCGGGTCTTTAAACGGGTTTTAGGGACCACTAGGTGGAAGTGATCGGCAGACCTCAGGGACCGTGAGGGGGTGTAAATATTTAAAAGGTCAGAGATGTACTGAGGTGCTGATCATTGAAAAGATTTAAAAAACAAATAATACAATTTTTAAATGGGTTTATAAGACACCAGAAATAAAGTTGCAGTGTTTTACAAAGTATGAATTCATAACAGTTACAAAGTTGTGTGAACTTCTCTGGGCTTTGAAGTAAACAATACACTCTGCCTTTTCTCCCAGACTTTGCAGATAAAATCTGCTTCAGCAAAAGTTCCTTTTCAGAAACATAACTCAAGTTTTTCATAGTCATCAAACTAGAGAAGGCTGTGTTAATCACATATATTTTCCTGAAACTGTAAATCCCTTAGGTTATCATAAACTGGACAGTAAAACAGAATGAAACTAAGTTGCACCCAAGCTTCACAACAAACACACTCTCTCTTCCTCTGGAATGGTATTAAACCTACCAGTCTCTACGACTAGGGGTGAAGTTCCTGAGAACAGCTGTTTACACAATGATCTCTATCTTCTGGTGAGATTACACTTCACATAGGACTCTGCATCGTAACTATTATTTATAAGACAACGTGTTCGTAGTTTTGGTTTACACCATATATTGGCAGACCATTTTGGTCTGTGTTTAGTAAACATAGAACTCTTAATGTCCTGGATGTCACATAGAAACTTATTTCAAAATTATTTGAAATTTTATCAGTTTAAGGACACATTTCAATAATTTGAATTCCAGAAAAGGAGTAATTTTCATTCATTCTTTCTTTCTTTCTTTCTTTCTTTCTTTCTTTCTTTCTTTCTTTCTTTCTTTCTTTCTTTCTTTCTTTCCTTTCATAATTTGTAGATTTATTTCAAACAACACTAAAAACCTAAATTGGACTGAAACACTTTCCACAGCTCTTCCAGATTTTTGTTCTTTCAGAAGAATCTGAAACAAGACCCCCCACCCCCTTTTTCCCAACACTTCTTTTCTTTTTTATTTCATTTTATTTATTTTTGTGTGATTATATTTTGGTTTTATTTTCTTCATATATTGGATTAAATCAAACTCATTCAATAACACTTAAACAAGAGCTATATTTGCAAAATGTTGCGCATCCAGTTTGACTTTCAGAAATATTGCAACTGGCTCTGATTCCCTCACAGCCTTCATTTCCAATATCAACAGCCATACTGTTCTGGAAAAGACTCAGACTTGAAAATAAGGGTTGTCTGATTGTTAAGAAGTATTCCTTTTTTTTAAATTCACTTTCCTGTCCTATCTGTGCCCTTCTTGTTTCAGTGATTGAATATCAATGTTGCCATTGAGCAATATCAAAATCAGCACCTGTTTTTATTTTATGAAACTTCTTACATATTAAAATGTTATTATGTTTTCTTTTAACTGTCTTAAAAGCAGGCACACAAGCTATATGCAGACACACGAGTTCCCAGATCAGGCTGCTAGAGGGAGACACCTGCCTCCACTGTGTGCCAGAAGCTGCTACGTCTGGTTGACCAGCCAGCAGTTGCCAGGCCAGTGGTCCGGTACAGTCCAGAGCGGTTGGCACTGATGCCTGCCCATCTGCCCGAGTTGACACATTTGCTCCCACACCACTTGTCCAGGAGGACGAAATGTGCCGTGGTGCCCTGGCAAAGTTCCCCAAAATGTCAACCTGGCGTGACAAACCCAATGCCGGCCCCCTTGGCCCTCATAGGTTGGAGAGTTAGGGCCCCTGCCCTGGACCAGACCAGGAGCCAGGAACATGCCACGGTTACAACAACCGCTGATCGACTACCGGGGCGCTACCATCTTGTCCACGGTGGACGGAGCTTGTTGGGTCGGGGGGAGGATGACTGTACTCATTACTGGGCCTGAACCCTACAAAGCACCGCTATTCAAAGTTTATGGAGGGCAGCTGGACAGAAATGAGACATGTCGAGTGGGAAATGCACTCAGGGATAGCACTTGGAGCATTTGCTGAAGGAATCCTAATCCATTCAAAAATGTTATAAATGAACCCACTGTCTCTGCCTACTTTAGCCAAAACCAGTGGATGCAGGAGACAAATAACATGCTGAACATATTTTCAGTTGTCTGAGCAGATGGTCTTGGAGGTGCAGTGAGGTTCTGGTGTTGGCTGACTGTGTCCTGCAGGCCCCCCAGGGCAACAACTGTGAGTGGTCATTAACACAGGGAGCAGGCCATGCCAGGAGAGAGGAGTCGAGCGGTAGTTAACAACCACTATCCAGTTAGATCCTCCTCCTCTCAGCTGAACAGAGAGAGCTGCAGCATTCCTCACTGGTTGGAAAAGCTGTAACAGCAACACTTCATGTTAAGAAGGAAAAAAAAGGCCCTGTTTTACAAGCACAAAGGACCACAATGGAGAAAGGTGCATTTCTCCTCCACCACACCTCATCACTCACTTTTGCTGAATCTAAGGTTATGGCCAGGGCTGTCTGGCAGTTATCCATACACTGTGAATCAAGTGTGCGAGTGTGCACAGTGTAGCTGCGGACAGGTATGACAGGCTGACCTCCACATGTTACCACAGAGAGTGTGTGGCCCAGTGTTACCTGTCATAACACGGGCTGCCTCCAGCCCCTGAGAACCAGCCTCGACCAGGCCACTGGGCAGCCAGAAATAATAGAGACTGGCAAGAGGGCAATGAGGGGTCACACAGAGGGAGAGAGGAGGAGGGGGATGTGTGGACATATGACAAGAGGAGTGGTGGAGGAATAAAGGCAGGAGAGTGAGAGGGAGAGGAACAGAGGGAAGAGAAATTTACTGTAGTGACGGACGCTGTGAGGATAATGATGAGGGAGTAAGTGGGTCAATCAGGGAGCAAAGCGGGGAAGATAAAAGAGAGAAAGTACGGAAAGAGGATGCTGTTCTTCTTTCATTTTGCACCCTCAAGTCTCTGAAAGGAGCTAGAAAATGTGCTTGAATGCAGTGACGGAAGAGAAAAAGGAAACCCTAAGTGTGCTTTGAGCTCTCAGTCTCTTTCTGACACCACCAAGACAGAATACCAACAAGACGGACCACCTCGCATCACTTCCCGTCTCCTTTTTGAAGCCAAGTTTATCTTTGTGAGTATGATGTCGGAGCGCTCTCGCAGTGCAGCCTCTCACTCGCCTGCAGAGATGGAACAGCTGAATTCACTTAGGCAGGCTTGGCCGGCAATTAAAGTGCTGGATTAAGAGTGATTGCATTTTGTGTCCTGAGGAGGCGCTGCCTGCCATCTTGAGAGGTCTCATTAACATGGCTGCCGCGGGCTGTGCTGAGCAGTGCCACAGGCAGTTAAAAAATAATGGAGACATTATCAGCCTTAATGTCCTGTACCTGGAGTGGAGAAGATTTTATAATCGCTATTGTGATGGGCCACAGGCTGCCAGTTGTGCGAAAGGGAAAGGTTGGATGAAGATAACCCTTTTCTCTGACCAGACCCCTGTGTGTTTTTTTGATCAGCCACTACACGTGGGGGAGTCTGAGCAGCTGGATTTCATTAATTGAGTGCTGGCAGCGCTCTGCTCTGGCGGCAGGGGTGAGTCACACTGGTGGGATTGGTCTCCCTCTCCCTGATATCATCTTCCAACCATAACTACAAATAATTATTCACTCAAATCCATTACCGGGGGTCAATCAAGTTCCCCAATCAGTTCTAAAGTCCAATTACTGGCGCCAAGGCTCTGTTCGCGCCTTCCTGCAGATGAAGGCCTGGGCCCACAGGCTGCCCAGTAAATTACACACAGCAAACAGAGCAGTGTGCATGTGTGGGAGAGATGCAGCCTCCTCAGGTGGGTAATAAAGCAGAGGTACAGAGTGGAGTCCCTGGGGCATTCTGACCGTACCATCCAGCAGACTTCACCAGGTTAAATAGAATTAGCCCATGCAATGGGACGCACTCCGAATACCAACCACGTCTCATCACTCTACAGGCTAGAGAGCACGCAGCATGCACACGCAGCCTGGTATTAACATCCATCTCAGCAGTTGATATAATAAGACATGTCGCCATAAGGGTCTCGCTTTAAAGAGGCTGCACAGTGACCCATCAGAGCAGCATAATGAGTGGGATGTTACATCTACAAGCACACACACACATACATACACACACACACATAGGGCGTCACTGCAGCTCTCCCACCCCATTAGCGTGCAGCTTCTTGTATCGTTTTGCAGCCGTCTTGAAAGCGAGCCCTGAGCCTGGAGGAAATGCTTCTCACACACTCTCATCTGTCACTACAGAGAGACAGCAGTGCAGTCAGTCGAGTCGGGTGGGCAACAAGGCACAGCGACTGTGGTGTGTGTGTGTGTGTGTGTGTGTGAGACAGGATGGGACAGGAAGGTTTGTATGTATGAAGAAGATGTGCAAGAGGAGAGCAAGATGAGTGTTCATGTGTGTTTTAGAAAAGAGGCAAAGGGCGGTTAAGTGTGAGGTGGCATGTGTGTCAACAGAGCAAACAGCAGGGATGGGTGAGGCTTTGTGGCTCAGCAGCCCATGACCGGTATCTCACACACACACACACACACACACACACACACACACACGCACACATGCACAGTCACAATCATCTTCGTAGGAGGGCCAGTGTGACATTTCCTCCAGCTTCAGGCTCTGATCTGACCAGAAAACAACCAAAGTACAACTCTGGAACATCCAGCGGGGTGAAAAACAAAGACGTCTGTCCATGCTCTGCTTGTTTTTTCAAATTTGCAGCAGCCTCATTGTTCAGATCTCCTTTCAGACTTTGAGGTTTGAAAGGGGAAAAGTTGAGTTTTTGGGCCACAATTGCAACAGTATGCGGGCTCTGTTTTGTTTTGTCGTGGGCCAGGAAAGCGTTTTGTCTTCAGACTGCTGACACAAAGAAAGGCTGTCAATGTAAACCCCCTCCATTAAACATGAAAAACCCTCATCAAAGCACCAGTCTCTGTCCTCTGCTTACAGTCAGTGAAAATGCTAAACACATGTGGACGGTCGCTGCGTTTGGGCTAAAATGGCTGAACACGATCCGGCTGCATTTGAGTTAATCTTCCTTAGTGGAACCGCATGGTGTTGTTTACACTGGAGACAACTGAGTGTGTATGTACATGTATGCACCTAAGTGTGTGTGTGTGTGTGTGTGTGTGTGGAGTGTGTCCAGACCTGCAGGACTCAGTGTTCCTTCCTGCAAAGCCAGAGCAGTTACAGTGTGTATGTGTTTGTGTCAGCATGATGGAGGAGAAGGGTGTTACCCAGACCTAATGAATCCATCTGCATTCAAGGGGCATTCCTCCTCTCTTATGCAGGCAAGAGCAAACGAGCAGCGACCTGGGAGAGAGTCCAGTGATTGGGGGGCTCAGGCTCTGTGTTTCTAAAGGAAAAGAACAGAATGAAGCGCACGCATGAGGACTCAATTCACTTGTTTCCCTCCTTAGGATAATGATTAATTTCAAAGTGAGAGTTTACAGTCATACCTATAACCCCCTCGTTTCTAGCACTGCTAGTTTACATTTTTCAGCCAGGACTGAGACAAGAGGAAAAGGTTTGGCACTGTGGGCGAGGACTACAGTACAGTCTGTGCTCCAGGAGAGTGGCAGCTGCTGATGTCCTCACCTCTGAGTGACCTGGCACCCCAGGCAACCTCAATGAAGAATGGATGGAGGGCAGGAGGTGGGGGCGTTATGAGGAGGAGGGTGGCTGGCACCGAGGGCCCTGTCATTAGGATAATGAATCCAGAGCCGAGTGGAAGTAGGGAGACCTCTAGTGGTAGGAGAAAGTGGAAGATACCTCAACTGGGGGTGCATATACATATGATGCGTGCATTATCAGAAAGCATTGTGTGTTATAAAAAAGTAAGCTTTTAATACCTCCGCCAAGGAGGTTATGTTTTTTTAGAGTAGGTCTGTCTGTCTGTTTGTTTGTTTGGAAATGTTCAAAATGAGAAGAGGAAGACATGATTAAATTTTGAAGGTGATCCAGATCACTGTTTGGATCCAAGAATTTTTTAAAGGATTCGATATCATTGTAAGATAGGGCCATTTTCAGCATATATAACTACACAATAAATGGTCTATATTGCAAAAAATTACAAGACAAGTTCACGATAATTTTAGACAGATATTAAAGTACGATCCACATCCTGGCAATATTCTGGATATTAAGATCCAGAATATGAATTATGTACTGGGTCATCATCATAATTTTCAACACTGTCAGGTAACAAATTAGCGTATAAACCTGCAACTAACACCAAATTGTAGCAGACAGTCTGCTGAAAGGGAGTATAACATTAAAGTAGGACTACACCCTGCAAAAAAATGAAATCTTATCAAGTGTTTTTGTCTTTTTTTTTAAGTAAAAATCGTCTTATTATACTCGATATGAGCCACTTTCAACTTATCAATCCAGGAAAATGTCTTGTTTCAAGTTATCAGAGTACAAAAATGAGGTTTGAATCGCTTGTAACCAGTAAAAAAAATCTGCCAATGGAACAAGAAAAAATTGCTTGAAAATTTCCTTGAGACTAGAATAATGTCTTAATACAAGTAACGTTTCTCTTGTTCCATTGGCAGATTATTTTTACTGGTTACGAGCAATTCAGACCTTATTTTTGTCCTTAAATAACTTTAAACACGACATTTTTCTGGATTGGTCATGTGAATTTGGCTCATATTGAGTCTAAAAAGGAATTTTCTACTGGAAATAAGACAAAAACACTCCATAAGAATTCAGTTTTTGCAGTGCAGTTTTGCTTGACAATCACAATATGTTGGAGGAGGTCTGCTCTCTCTAAGTGCTTTTTTAGTTTCATTCAGTTTAATGTTGTGATTCTAGAAATTAAACATGTTGTCTGTAGTTGGTTCCAACAGCAGCTACAAGGCTCTCAAGGCAAAGAGATGGAAGAGGTACAGAAGATTCAACCATCATTCAAATTTATTGCTGCCGTAGTCCCTGTGAGAACTTTATAAGTGATATTGAAATCTTCTCACTTTTGAATATTTGCCTGTTCATAATCCACTATATTAAATAACATGACCACTGACAAAATTGTTTTTCTTCTAAACGCTATTTCTCCATATCTGTGGTTGGGTTAGACTTTCCCTTGAGGACACAAATCCATTTATGGCACGCAGAGTGAAAGTCCCTGTCACGACACCACGCCTGCTGGCAAAGTTTGGCATTGGGAAGCAAGATCCTTTCCTGTGCTGAAAATGATTTCTTGGATTTATTTTATAGTAGTGGTGGACTCTGGGGCTGGGCTGGCAAAGAGACAAAGAACAGAAGAGCAGGAGAAAGTTTAACAGAAGAGTGATAGAGTACGGGCTAAAGGCTAAAACACGGGCTAATGCTCACCTTGGCAAGAGTTATGTACTTATGACAGCAGGTGATAGTGCTCATGGGAAACAGAGTCTTTATCCCAGAAAAACACCACAGATTCCATTTAAAGGTGTCTCTGCTATAAACCACAAATGGATAGTCATAACAGCGCCTTTAAAAGTTAAACAAATGAGCATAAAACCTGATTTTTAGCTTACTGAAGAGAAGTTTTGCTTCTCCTTGATTGTAATCTTTGCACTCAAATTTTGTCTTATTTAGCAGCCGGCTGCTGCTGGTGCTTCATCCATGGATGTTGTGTGTTTTTTTTTTTAAAATATACAACTTCATGGAAAGTCATTATTTAGGAATAAAAGGACATTAGGCTCACAAGAAAGCCATAAATTCTGGTTTATGACTCTGATACTGCTGCCTGTAAAACATCTGTAATATCACATTTTGAGAATCTACTGCTGTGAAATTCCAAGGACTAGCTTGTTACAGTATGAGGATTTGTTTATTCCTCTTTTTATTTACTGCTAACCTAACCTGAATATGTTTGGCTAATAGGGATCTGGTGCTTTTAAGGGCCAAACGATCAATATATAGCAGAAAATACTCCTGGTTTGTGCTAGAAGTTTGAGTATGACACCATCTGAGAGACTGATGTGAAATACCTTTTGTATAGATATTACAGAAAACACAAGCACCTGTTAGTGAGGGTGGAATGTGCTGCTTCACTTTCAATAAAACAGCCTGTCTGTTTAATTTAATAAAGCAGCAGAGTTATGAGTGTGACTTCACTATGTCTGCAGTCCTCTGGAGGTGTGCAGGAGTACAGTGCATTACAAAGGTAATTCAGGAAATATTAGAGTGTCTTGCCTGAATATGATGTGAATGCACAGCTGACTCATTCGACGGATATCTAGCAGTGACACTTCTGGCTCTGGAGTGCAGAACAAAATGTCATTACATCGTGGCAAATCTCAGGACTAATATTCGAAGAGGTTACATAAATCACTCTTTGCTAATATTGTGAGTAAACAGGAGCTGAGAGAAAATCCTGGCCGACTGTACGGAAAGATGTAATGTTATTCATCAAACCAGGCAAGGTTCACACGGTTCTTTTAATATATCACAATCAAAAACAAAAACAGTTATTAACAAAAAATAGTCCAGTTTCTTTTTAAGTAAAATCTTTGTTTTTGAAGAAATACCATTGCACTGAGTCTCTTTTCTGAGATAATAATAGTATAAAATATTGATGACAGCACATGTTGGGAAAAATGACAGTACAAGTAATCTTTTACTGATCACACCACCATCACAGTAATGCTGTAGATGTGTGTGGCATTTATAGAAGTTGAAAAGTGATGTGTGCCATGCAAACTATTCTGTTAATATGACAAGGCCATTATAGTCCTCTATTTTTGAACATTATCAATACTGGTCAAAGTGGTCAGTAGTGTTTGTATCTAAGTCAAGCCCAGGATCTGCCTCAGAGAATCAGACCACTGAGAGTGTATTATTTCATTTCTCACAACAATTTAAAACACAATTTTTGATTTTTCTGCCTACTGTCCAAACGTGTGTTCAGCTGTATGCTTCTGATTTCTCTTCCGATTTCTCTTGTGGTTTGAATTTAATGCTGAGGATGAAGTTTCTGTGAAGCACTGACTTGTATCTTGAGACTCTCACATCTCAGCAGAATCTAAGAAGATTGAAGACCCAAGAGTCAAGCTTACATCTGACTTTGTCCTGGCCCCCTTCTTCAGCCCGATTGGCCATGGTGTAATTATCATTCATCATTTTAAAGTCCAGTTTATTGCTATATTGATGAAGATGAAGAGGAAAAGGCCTTTAGGAGCAGGTCAGCAGCCAGGCCTGGAGAGATGGCTCCTTTGGTGACCCGCTCCTCGAGGTGGGGCAGAGCATCTCTGACACTGGGGTGGTTCTGGAAATGTAGGAGGACGTTCTCCTGGATCAGACTCCACATCCAAACTTTCTGCTGGGCTCTCCGCCGGCCCTGCAGTTCACCACTGGCTAGCATAGCATCCCTATACGACTCCATCTTAGCCCAGACCTCTAGGATGCCCTCAAAAGTGTGTGAGGAGGCGCGCACCACCTGAGAAAGGAGATATGGTGGGAGGGGTCCAAGGTGCATGTGTAAATACAGAGCTGTAGACTTTCTTTCATACATTTCTGATTTTAAAGCTCAATGATATTGAAAATATAATATCAAAGCTTTTAAAGCTGCTGAACTGAAGACTTAAGCTGCTTTTCCACCAAGCAGTCCGGGTCGGTTCAGCACGGTTTGGCTTGGTTTGGTACAGTTAAGCCTGATCCTGTTTGCGTTACCACAGCAAACTGTGCCCTCTCGTGGTAGGTGGCGTGTAAGCTGGATGCTGAAAGCCGCAGCTGTTAAACAATAGCGTGACACCGTAGCAGCGCAACACAGTTTACCCCGCTAATAAATCCAACAAAGAAGAAAAACGCTACGCGGTAAACAAAGAACACAGATGGAAGACATGCAGCATTTCGTCCTCTCTGTGATCGGCATGTAACTCTTTGATACAAAGTGCAATCAAGCTTTGTTTCAGAGAAGTCTGTGTGCCACCAGGAGAAATACAGCCACTGTCGGGGTAAGTGACGATTCTTTTGACAAATCAACGGTCTGCAGTGTGTTGCTCCACCTTCCAAGAGCGGATCAGTTCAGTCTGGCACCCATACGAAAGGGTCCCAAAAAAGTAGGCCGGCTCGTCTCGGTTTTTGGGGATCTGTCCCAGGATAAGTCAGTGGAAACGCCGCAGACGAACCGAACAGGTCTGCTTGGTAGAAACGCGGCTTTACAAACAATCCAACTTACTGTTTTTTTTACAAACTAATGGGCAGAAGAGTATAACATTTCTCAGCTTTCAGTGCCCAGAAGCTCATTTTTTATTTCTGTGTTATTGCAACAGGTATTAATATTGTTAAGATGTTTGTAAAACATTGAATACTGGCAGTTTCAAATTTAGTCCACAACTTGGATACTAAAAAACTGGGCCATCATACTTTTTCACAAGAGTAACAGATCTGTGGAAAACGTAATTGTTCAGATAATCAAAGACTCAAAGACACATAATGATTGAATTTACCAATGTCTCATCTGGTTTTCAAAGAAATGTCATTGATACATTAAAATCTTTTTAATAATCAAAAATCAAATTTGAGCCTGAGGAATTGCTGCTTTTTTCCTCTATTCTATTTGGTACTTTTACGCTATAAAGACTTGATTTAAAAAACACCTCAATCCTGCAAGTAGCAGTCATGTCACTTCACCACCAGTGAGTATTTGTCACCCAATAACACCTTGTTCACACAAGCACACCTGGGGATAAATGTCACCTGTGTGTTTAGTTCAAGTGGCTGTGTGTCTCTTGTCAGAGCTTGCCACAGAACTCAGAGCAAATGATGAAATTCAAAGTAACACTGAAATTCAAAGCTGACACATGAGTGAAAGTGCCTGAGATTTAGGAAAACAAAAGAGCAATCGCTCAGACACGCAATCGGGACCCATGAAACAGCTTGTATAAAAGTTAACAATCTGTTTTTGTTTTTTTCACCTCATCAAGTACTTGTGAGTAACTATGGGGGAGGGTGTTTGGCGGTTTGGAGGCCGGGGAACGAGAGCAACTCTCAGTGTTGATGTCAAATAAATAAATAAAACCCCACAACAATTTTAAACAACAATCCCCTCACAACCAAACTGTAATGAAATTACAAGCATCATTTGGAGATAATTTGACATCAACTGGCAATCGGCAAAGTGTAATATGATGGCCTGTAAAATACTGGAGGCCTGTGATGAACAGCCAATTATGAATCCTCTAATTAGATCGCTTAGTTCATCATTTCACAAGAGGTTGATTTGAGTCTGATGCAAAAACAAGAAACTGAACTTTATGAGATGAAAATGTGCAGTGCACTGGGTAATTATTATTTTTAAAGGGACAGTAAAAACAGACTTTGTACTCTTACTTGCCATACTGGCATCTAGACAGGTAGATAAATGTGCTTTTTTGTACGTGTTTTAAGATACTGTGTATGAATTTTCCTGTCAAGAGAGCGATCAAGAAGAAAGCCTGATTTGAAATTTTTTTCAATATGTAGAGATACATTTTGATTTAGTGCTTTATTTCACACGTCAATTTGTGTTGTTCATTTGCCAGAGGATAGTGTTGGCACGTTTTCAGATTTAATGCCCCTTAAGAAACCAAAATACTCTCAACAACAGCTAAACACTCCTATGACTATTGAATGATGAAGAAATTTATCTTTTAATTTGCTTTGAGCTGAAACACTTGGTTAGCTGTCTGGAGGTTTTTAGAAACTATTGTGGTGCTGAATTATTGTTCTAATTTTCTTTTTTATGATAAAATATTCTGTAAATTTTAGGCCAAGTCCGGGAAAACAGCATTTGGAGATGGCGCTCTCTGCTTTGGTGTTTTACATTTCCCTTCCTCTGTAGATTTTCTGAAATTTTAATAGCTAACGAGTAATCCAGACAAGTGATCTCATCCTTGGACTCAACAAAGTTAAAGTTAATATAGCTCAGCATAAGGCGACATGTAACCAAGGACCAAAAAAAACAAAACAAAAGCAGCATCTATGACATCTATGAGCCTGGACATTCACCTTTTTTGTTTCAGTGCTGATTGTGGTTGAACACTGAAGGTGGAAGGATGACGATGAGATGAATAAATTATAGATTACAGTGATATACACCAAACAGACAGACACAAAAGGGGGCAAAAAGGTAAAGGTAAGAATACATCCAGGGAACGAAAAGGAGGAAAAGCAGCCTATTGCCTTTTATGTCGAGTGTGCAGGCTTCTTATCAGAGAAACGCATGACACAGCAGCTGAATATTCAGAGCAGCAGGAGCTGGGAGTGGGGATTGGAAGGTGGAGGGATTTCTGAAGGAGTGGGAGGAGGGGGTGTTTCCTGGCAGAGTGCCCAGTGGGCAGATGCTGCATTGGGCTGGGAAAACAAAGGGACAAGGCCAGGCGTGCAGGCGGGTGAGCTGGGACATGCAGGGAGGGCTGAGACACTGCAGCACTGAAACCATGGTGCTATGACATCATCATCACCACCATCATCATCCTCATCATCCCTCCCTCTGTCTGGGTCAGCTGACCTCTCAGTGGGACGGCTTGTAGGATGGACAGAGCAGAACTACTCCTGCTGCAGCTGCCCAGTGGGTCGGATGTTGAACACTTGTCAATGAACCTGTTTATTTTTATCAAACGCTTAATCATGTTGTTGTTGTTGGCTCCCTCCAACACTACACAGCCTACACACACACCCTGTCTCTCTCTTGCTCTCACACACATACACACACCTTAGGGTTCCAGGACTTGGACTGCTTTCTGAGCAGCTTGAGTGCGCTGGTGTATTCAGCCTGGATCCTTCTTGCCGGTACCACCAGGTCCCCATCCGACTTCGTCACCACCACCAAGTCGGCCCTCTCGATGATGCCTCTCTTGATACCCTGAACGCAGATTTTGGCATTAAGGGGGTGGAGGTGGGGGGGGTCATTAGCTTCTCAAAATGCTGTAAATAAATCTGATGTCTAGACAACTAATCTGCTGAGAGATCTGTAGGCAGTATGATGGGTGGATGGTTGGCTGCAAGTTTGCATGAGGAAACCAATGAAACCTTATTATGTAACTAACAGTTTCTTTCTAATATCAAACTCTGACTTGACTTGTCTTAAAGAAAGAAACATTTCACTTATTTGTATAAATGTTGTGTTAAGAAGCACCTTGCACCTATAATGTGGTTTTAGCTCGGGTATTTGTACCCTAAGACACTAATGAGATGTTAAATGGAATATTTGCCAACTTTAATCTTAAAGATTCTTATTACTTTTTAAGCTTTTCTGTTATTGTGAGAATTAAACAGTTTCTACCTTACTAAAAAGTTATTCCTAAATGTAATATTTTGAAGTCATAGAGTTTTCAATGTAATACTTTAAAACCAAAATGTGTTTTCACACAGTGAAATTAAAAACAAAGTAAACAAACATCACTATTGGACTTATCTGTTTTTGAAGGGGTAGATGTGAGGGTCTGTCAAAAAAATGAAAGCTGCAATTGTCTTTTGAGACACTTTCATAATTGTGGAGAATCATATTGTTCCACATGGTAAAACATCTTAAAGTAGTCAACACACTATGACCAACTCAAGTCCTCATCAGCTGTGACTGAATACAAAGACCCAGCAGTATTTCTACTCTTTTATCTTTATTATTATTTGACACTCTGTACATGACCGTCATTAAGAGAGAAAAAAAAGTCCATGTTCCGTTTTAATAACACTTTCAGAAACAAGTGTGTAAACCTCATCTTTCAGCCGTTAAATCTAATGCTGTCTTTTTTTCAGTTCTTTTCAGTTGCCTCAACCTCTAACACTGACAGCCTTTTTTTGTACAGCTGCTCTTTTTCACTGACCTGAAGTTCATCGCCCCCTGCTGGTGGAATCAGTAGCACAAACATGTCCACCATGTCAGCCACTGCAAACTCTGACTGGCCCACACCTAAAAGAAAACACATCTGTTAAAGTGTGGTGACTTATAATGCAGTCTCAAAAAAGCATTTTGGAACGATCAAAATTATCAATCTGGGAATAAAAACAACCTTGTTATGACAGTAAAAAATAAAATAAAAAAAATACAGTTTTCAGCACTGACTAACTTTGGATTCATCACAGTGAATGAATTTGAGCTTATGAGATGCAAATGGTGTCTGTAGGATTTAATGTGTAACTTGCTGACATCCCACAATTTTGTTTGTTTCTTATTGGCAAAGTTCCTCTAAGGCAGAGCTAGAACGACGGTTCAGATCACAACACATAAAAATGTACAGTGCATTTGTATTATTATGCAGAAAAGCACATTATTGTAAATGCTCACAAAAATATAAATCTGCACAAGCCTTTTAAGACACATTCCCTCTTACTACGCATATATCTGAGTGTCAAATCATAACAAGATATAGTCTGTGTCTTACCAACAGTTTCTACAAGGACAATGTCATACCCCGCACCCTCACAGAGAACAATGGCCTCATTAGTTGTCCTGGTGACTCCACCAAGAGTTCCCGAGGTTGGAGATGGTCTGATAAAAGCATCCATGTCCCTGGAGAGTTCAGTCATACGCGTTTTATCACCCATCAGGGACCCTGCAACAGGAGGGATGAGTCCGTTTGTAGCGATAACATTGATCAGTGTGTCGTGATGCTGTTCAGGTAGAAACTTCATAGCTGTAGCCCAATTCATACATCCCACAATACACGTTTAAAAAACTAAACACCACACACATCACATTGCAAATAACAAAATAAGTCTGTAGAACTTTGTCCTCTGATGAAGATTTTATGTTACCTCCTGTAGTGCAAGAAGATGGATCAACAGCAAGTACTGAAACTTTGTGTCCTTGTCCTGTCAGCATCTTCCCCACCACCTCAATGAAGGAGGACTTCCCTGCTCCTGGAGGACCTGATAGCCCTGTGAAACCAGACAAGGACTTGAACAGGGGATAATACTTCGCAATACTTTTTCTATACTCTGTCTATAACTGTTATTTAATTAATTACTGTCACTGCATTTTACTTTTCTACTCATTGATTGCATGTCTATTTAATTTATTATAATTATATCCGTTGTGTTTATTTACTTATTCACAATACCTGTACATATACATTAACTGCAAAACAACTGAACTATTCATCAATGTATATCCCCATTTATGCTATTCATTCACTACACATAAATACTCTCAGCCACCTTACTGTTCATTCTCTACTCACCACTCATTCACGGACTCAGGGTACATAACATAAAAATTTTCTTTGTATTTGTTTGGCAACGCTGTACAGGAATGCTCCCACAAAGTTTTGCTGTGTGTCTTATACAATGACAATAAAGCTCAATTTGATTCCCTTTCTAGTAAGCAGTGTAATCCTCATCTCAAAGGTCTGAAACTATCACTTTTTGTTTATTAATTCCAAATATTCCAATATTTGTAAGAGATGTCAAGTCCAATACAACCAATACCTACAATATCAGTAACAATGTAATGTCCAATACTGATTGAAATTTGTGTGAAAAGGGAATCTTGTTATCTATAAAATGAGTAATTTGTGACATATTTTGCAGCTGTATAAAGGTATGTATACCCCAACACACAGCATACTGTGTACAGACACTCCTGACTGAAATTACTTTTCATGCTGTTTGCTTCGCACATATCAAAGGCAACACAAACTTCAAAAAGATAGGCTCACACACCTACTCTGAAGGCCATCGGTCTCCCTCCATTACGACCCTCTTGCTCCCTCCTGTAGGCCAGCACCCTCTGCAGGAGCACCTGGGCCAGCTCTTTCTTCCTTGGGTGCTGCGTCTCCACCAAAGTGATGGACTCAGCCAGAGACGCCCGCTGCCCTCCGATCAGCCCTTCGTAAAGTTTATTTAACACTCTCTGCTCGGGTCCAGTGAGGTCCTGTATGTGCTGTCTGAGTGCTGTACTCATACACCTCCTGTGCTGTTGGATGTGACCCGGGAGTGAACTCTGATAGCAGGGGTAAGAATCAGTGAAGACCCCATGGAGGTGACAGGACGCCCTGGTGACTACTGGGATAGCATTTGAGCAGGTAAAGGAAGAGCTGTGGCGGAGGAGGGAGTAACCAAATCCCTTCATTCTATAGCAAAGTCGGGGCATCTAGAAAACAGAGACAGGTGATTTGCAAACATAATTTCGTCACAAGTTCCTATCATTTAGCTGTCTTTTTTGAGGAGCATGCATTTTTGCGTTTAAAAGTTGTGTTAGCAAACTGTGGCAAGGCTGAACAACTTCAGAAACCACTTCATAGTTGATTGAAGACTGTTTGCTCTCTAAACGCAAACCAACGAAACGTAATATCGACACTCGATACATTTGTAGTTCTACTCACAGTGGTTTAAGATAATTAAAAAAATACATTTGGAAAAAAAATGTCCATTTAGTGTGACAGCACAATTCACACTGACCTCGTAGCCACTGTATGGACTTGTTACAGGCAGGTTAAGTCATCCATGCGCTTCCTGTTTCCGGTGACGTTGACGCAACGCCCCTCAAAAGACATTTCCGTTCCATTTCGTTTAACTAAGAAAATAAATTTAAACTTCATCAAAATTATTTCGACGATATTTTTATTAAAATTGACCAAAAGATGAATTAAATGATAAAAAAGAAACTATTACTCTATTCGGAGTGTATACGTTAAATCAAATTATGTCGCAGTATTTGGTTTCGCCAGCAGATGGCTACAGAGCTTTATTTAAACTGAACATTCCTTTCACCAGATTAAATAAACTTGAGTACCCTGTCCTTAAAACATTAGTGCCACAAACGGTGGGTATTATATGAAATTTATTCACTGTCTTTGGTAAGAATATGTTGCCTCACTAGAATTTTTCACCCTCCATAATCTTAAACTATATCTGTAAGTTAAATTATCCAAGATTTAGAGCAAGACCAGGCCAAAAATGCCTTAAATTTTCAAAGATTGCAAGTGGTGAGCTAATACTGTAGACCGTATAAATCATTAATTATGCATTGCAAGAGACAACGGAAGTGACTTGTGATGATACACAAAAGGAAAAACAAAAAATCAATAAAAGCCCCAACTTCAGATGGTGTCTATGGTTCCATAAGCACTTGGTTCTGAAAAAAATAATCTGCTCTGCTTTTAGAAAAAGAATGGTCCTCAAAGATATTGCTACATACTGCCTTAAATATGTGTCTTTTGAGGACTCTTTTTCTTAAGTTAAGCAAACATAAGCAACAAAAACAAATTTGAGACAAATGTTGCAGAATATGTGTCAGAAAAAAACTTTTTAATTATTTGATTTGGAAACCAAACAATTTTAATCCCACGGAGCAGTGTGAACAAAACTTTAACCATTTTTAAAAACCCTATCAGTAAAAAAGCCAGATTTGAATAAACGTGAACAAAACAGAAAGCCAGTGTATGGATGACACTCCAAATTGATTTGCAAAGCTTGGCATAACAACAAGTTTTATTTTTAATTTCTGCACGTCAAATCCTTGGCAAAGTTGTTTTTCAACCGCTCATTCATCCAGTCTCAAGTCCACCTGACTTACTTATCTGTGGAATTTGGTAGAAGCATGCAAAGTCTTGAGAGGCAACAGTACTGACCACTCTGAAATTGTACCACCCACATCATGAGATCTTATGAAACTCCTTCATGCACTAAAACTACGTGTACAGTAAAGCCAGTGATTTCTAGGAGAGGTTACTAATTTTATAACTGCTTCACTTCTATCATACTGTGCCCCACAGCACAAAGAGGAACAGGTAGTTTCATGTAATTCTAGGAAAAAACTGTGGTATGAAAGTACTCAAGATTTTGACGGCTTCCTTTAAGATATTTGTATCCGCTGTTTTTTTCTCTTATTAAATATTTACTTCCACACACATGGACACCACACTCTCAGGGAATGTTGTTTTCAAAAGTCCTGTACAACACCACCTGTCTTGTTGTCTTGTTGTGGGTGGGTGGCTTGTAATCAAATTCATAGCCCCAGAGGACAGAAATGCTCTGACACTATGTTCATAAAAGAGACAGAGACGTTGCAAGTAATGAAACAAATTTATTGAATCTTCCAGTAGAGGCTTGATATTCATGGAATAAAACTGCTTTCTGGGAGTTTAACTGAGCAAAAAACATAAGGAGAAAAAATCCAAAAACTAAACAAAGGCAATGTGTGAAAGTGCAGACAAACAAAACAGAAAACATGTTCAAAATACAAAAAGAATGTAGAGAGTAAAACAGTTTAGTAGCAAAGAGGATTGCTCAAAGCATAAAAGAATTGAATGCCAAAATCTGCATTTCGTAAAAAAAAGAAAAAAAAAGAAATCATACTGGGCTATCAGTTACTGATACCCTTATCTCAGTCAACAATTCAAATTTGAATGCTCGATATTTTCCCGTAACAGTCATTTAACAAAACTTGCTCAGTTGGTGTAATAAGAGAATGAAGCACAGTCACTAAAATTTTTATGTCTCTAATGTGACTCAGTTTATGACAAATAAAGTTTTGCTGCAGCTTTTACAGCAAGGGACAAACTAACCTGCACTTGTATTTGCCTCAGCTTTGTTGTGTGTTCAGCTACCAGTCTTTATATGTGTACTAACCAAACTATGCCTTGCAAAACCAGACTGCACAGCACATATTCTAATAGTGAATATATCTAAACACTATTTTTTCTTTAAAATCCATTTGAAACACGAGTTTAACACAAGATGAGCAACATTTAACATGTCTTTTTTCTGAATAGTCTGAAATGCCCTTTTAGTGCCATGCCCCCATACTAAACCCCACTCTTATTCTCTCAAACTCGCCCTAATTGTCTCCGTTCCTAATATATATATACTTTTATCATTTGTGATAAGGGATTTTGTTTTCATTTAAAACAGAAGTAACTGCTGTCATATATCTGCCAAATACAGGAATTTTTGGACGATATGACATACTTGTTGACATACAATTTCTGCTGTACTGGTCAAACTCCATATGTCTGCCAACCTTTAACGTGTCATAAGTACATTTTATGTCAGCCTAGATGGACTGACAGCAGCCAATTGCAACTTTGGTGACCTGAAAGGTCACATTATAATAGAAACTGCACTCAAAAGCCTGGATTTCAGAGGAATTATTAGATGCAAACTTGTATGGAGTCAGAATTATACAACGATGAATAAAGAGACATTGTGGGAGCAAGATCAGGGAGGATACTTGCTTTATGATGAGTGTGATGGTCGAATTATAAGAGTTGGTCACAAAGATCAAGTATCTTCCAGTTGCATCATGCTCACTTTGTTTACCCCTCTCCCAGACTGTAAATGTGCCCAATTCAGACATCCTTCAAGTAGAGAACAAACCAACCCATTTAACAACCCGCCCAGCCTGAGTGGTCCCAGATCAGCTTGTGTTTCAGTCAAACCCCTTTTTGGTTATCAGAAAAGGCAGTCTCGCTGGACCACAAGCTGACATGTGACCCCCTTTCTTGCTACTTTGCCCAAAATGCTGGGGTGTAGACAGCCACAGGGCTGAGGACAGTGAAGCCTAGGAGACAGAGGATATAGGGTTGTGGGGGGAGCCCATCTGGGTCAGCACTTTATCCAACCACTGCAGGGGACCATGCAGGTGGATCTCAATCCAACAGGGTGTGCTGGTCACATCCTGGCGGTGGTACTCTGCTCCCCAGCCCTGCACGAACAAAGAATCACATCAGTGTTGGTTTCTGATTAAGTCACAAGAAGATTTCACTTTGAGATGATGATCTTTTGGATCTTAACTAAATCTGTTTTGTTACAATTTCAAATATACAAAACTGGAAGCTGATCAAAGACAGTGGTCACTGAGCTTTAGAAAGAAAAGATTTAATCAACACAGGTAAAATATTATAGAAATAACACTAGAGAAATTTTACTGGGAGGAAAAACATTGAAACACTGAACTTACTGTTGATAATTGCTTACATGCAGTAGAACATCAGAGCATATGGCAGCCCAAATATTTTAATCCAGACTGCTTACCTTAACAAAGCTCATGCGGATGGTACACATCTTGGTGAGCTCGTAAACAGCCTCAAAGCCATGGTTGACGGACTGAGCCAGCAGCTCAGCAAACTCCTGGTTGTTGAAAATCTTTAGGCTGCAGCCGCTGGGGATCTTGCATACAGTTGTAGGATGGAAGCCATGATGGTAGTTACAGTTACGACTCTGGACGAAAATACTGCTGTCACTCAGACACTCTGCATACACCTCTCCACCGACATAATACAGATGGACACCTGAGGGGAAGCAGGGAGTGGACAGTGTTGGTCACCTCAGTCGAAAAAACAAAATTCCCCAAACACCAGTGTGATCAAATTAAATCTATAAATGTTTGCACTCTGTGTTTTTATTGTTTTGTTTAAACGTCTATTGACAACATTGATTAAGTCCCATCTGCTCAGTCATTGTACTGCACCTTTGCCTATGTGCCGCCGGGTGTTCTCGATGGTGGAGTTGCGGTTGACGTTGGAGAGCAGGCCGAGGCAGAACCGGTTGCGGTTATTGGAGGGATCTGTGAAGCCATCGACGAGCACGCTGGTGGAGGATGCCTGAAACGCCTCTCCGACACGATTGTTAAGCTCGTAGTAAACAATAGAGCACCAGTGCTTGGGTTCCTCGTAGGCCACAGGCTGCACATCTGCACAGGAAACACATTAACAGGTCACAGGAGTAAGCTGAGAACAATACACATGCAGAGCTAGACAGATAAATGTACTTTAAAGACTCCGCTGAGCAGATGGGTGCAGACAAGCTACCAGTAGTCAGTGATCCTCAGTGTATCTTACCTATCTGCACAATTATGCATCCTAATTTGTCTCCTGCATCCCTTAGCAATGATGAGAGTTAACATATAGGACCCACTGGCCACATTGTGCACTTTTCACTGACTAAAATCAATGCAGTAGCTCCTAAAGCACTCCTGCTATCTGTGGTCTGTGTGCCAGCCGACACTGAACAGCCAAACAGTCAATAGAAGCTGCCTGACTGTTGTCTCTGTGCCCTGATCTGAAGGCGAGCCTGTGCCAGCTGGCCTCACCCGCTCCAAGAGAGGAATAAATCATGTTTATCTAAGCACATACTTCTCCCAAACTTCCTCTGCAGCGTGGCACTGGCTAGCAGGTGTGTTTTGTCTGTCCCCCCTCCCAGAGCTGGCCTACAATAGAATCCCGCTCCTCTGTACAGGATGCAGCTTGTGGAAAAGACAAAAAACTCCCTACACTCCCACTTCCAGCAAACATTTCAACAGCTCTTCCCGCCACTGCTGTCACCATGTGTGGGCAGGATTTTTTTTCTGGCCTTGAGAACAAGATCCTAAATAACATTTTGTAGGTCAAGTGTGGAAATCTTAAGTCAGACAAACGTCTGGCTGTTGTTCCGGTGTCAGATCAGAATGATGAGACTGAAAACATCTGGTGTTAATGTAAACTAGAAATCTTACCATGAAGAAAGATTACTGCAAATTTCTAAATGAACTGGCTATCATTTGATTAGTTTTTAGTGACTACATGCTAACAAAGTCACTCCTGAGATCTGAATACATGGCAACTTTGGTGTGTTGTTAAAAACAAAAGCAATGAGGGGGATAATCAGGATTTACACAGGGCAACAGAAAAGCTAGTCAGCATCACACTTTTTAAAAAGGAAATCCAGAGGTGCCTCTAAAATTTTACTATTTTGTTAACAGCTTGTAATTCTCAGACAATACCATTGTTGTGAGGACATTGCTTTGTTAGGAAAAACACAAAAGGTGTCTTCCAAGAATGTTATCCAACCAGAGTTTATTTGAACCTTGATCTCAACTGTAACCTTATCATTCCTAATATTAAAACCATTTTCTACATCGGCTAGAGTCCCTTCTATGTCCACTGGGTTGTCTATTACAACCATGAAAGCAGAGTTCAGATGTCGTTCTCTTGCGAAAAACTATCAAAACCACAGCAGCACAGATAGCTGCAATTATTGCACCACACTTCGGATCTAAAGTTAGAGGTAATTAGTGAATCCCAACATTAACGAGTTTTGAGCTATTACCCCCAGCAGAGATGACACAAACTCCAGCTTTTATAGACCTTGTAAACTGCTCTGAGGCTTGGTTTAATTTGAGCTTCCTATGGGCTGGCACCCACAGACAGAGCCTCAGAGCAAACTGACAGGTTCCTCCCCACACACTGTTCAGGTCCTCTCTGATTGGATGAGGCCAGTTTCAGCTGTGGTGTTCTTCATTTACTCAGAATTTTAAATTTGACTACAAGACAAGAAGAAATTTAAAAGCAGTCGAGCTTTCCAGTTTTTTCTTATTTTGCACCTGCAGATCAAGTTGAGCTTTGTCGACGATACCACTGTGAACACAAGGACTAACGTGTTACCTGGCCGGTTGTTGCTCTCTAGAGGCAAAGGAGGAGCCAAGAGGTTAGTGTCCATGGGCTGGGGACAATCCTGAGTAATGGGCTCCTCTGGGGGCATGTAGGCAGGAGGTGGAGTCTCTGTATCAGGGGGGAGCAGAACAAAGATAAATAACGGAGCTGTTCTTTATAAAGGAATAGATGAAGATTATAAATGAAGGATCTCACCTGGCATCTGGAATGGACTGCCAGGGTCCGAGCTGGATGGTGAATGAGGGAAGGTGGCACTGCTGCCGCTACCCGGTGAGTTCGGGTAGCTGTTCCCTGGTGAATTGGGGAAATTGGGGGGCATGGTGTTGGCCTGAGCAAACGACTCTGGGAAGGTGGCATTCTGAGGCATGTGAGGCTCATTCTGTTGCAGAGGGTTGCGGAAGCGAGGCAGCATTGTATGCTTCGCATTGAACTCGCTGTTCCTTGGTACCAACACAGGGGGCAGTACTGAGAAGAAAAGAAAATAATTCATCAGCAGTTTTCAACCAATCACTGCATCATACCTTGGTCAGTAGAGCTCCTCTGAATCCACCAAAGCACTACTCCACAACCAATCCAAAAACAACACCAACTTTGACCATCAAGTTGTTTCTTTTTAGTTTTTCTCTGCAGATTTTTTCAATCACAACAGTCATGAAATTGTTTATATACAGTGATAAGGTAAACTGATATACACCTTGACCCTTGAGTGAGAAAGGCTCAGATGGTGCAAATACCAGAGCAGCAGGCTTGGGTTTCAGTCAAAAGTTCCCATGAACCAAATGAGAATGCTTTATTTGTCACCAACAGCTAAAAACCTGAAAACTGAGTCGTCTCCTTTTCCATCTGAGAAGCTTGAAAGAATGGTTTGTTTTTGTTTTTTTTTTAGTTGGGTTTCAATGTTTTTGGGTCAGTCTCCCTCCAGTTTTATTTTAGATTGTTCAAGGATTTTATTGTACGCAGTTTATTACATCCCCCTAGAGCTCTTTTAGCAAACTCCCAGTTTAAAATACATATTCACTGACATATTCTTCACTGAACAAAAACTCAATTAGAGCTCATCCAATCAAAATAAAAAGAAATCTCTCCCCTAAAATCTCCAGATTGTAAAATCTGAACACAGATGTCTGCATTTTTTTAAAGTCAGTTTCCAGGCTGCAGGTCTTAGCCAGCGATATTTGGAGCAGTCTCTAGTTTCTGCTCCGAGAAGACACTCTGGGATGAGCCATTCTTGAGGAATTCACCACTTGGGGTGAGTCTCCTGACTGATGTGAGAGCTATTCAGGTGCAGCACAAACCACACAGATACGCTCCGCTTGTGTCTATAAATACCTGCACAGATAAATAAAGCTGGTGCTGAAATTTTAGACAGGCCTGTGCTGCTCTTAGCGTTCCTGCAGGTAGACGGTGTATGCTGCAGCAGGCTAATGTGTCAGTGTAGCAGTTACTTTTGAAAGCGATATGTGGAGCAGGTGCTTGGTAGAATAATGAAGGGAGATTGACAGGATGTCTGTGTGTGTGTATTTGTGTGTGTGTGTGTGTGTGTGAGTGTGTAAGTGGGTGGGTGGTAGACGGGGGTAGTGTGGACAGACAGGTGCTTTGGGGTTTAATCACCTCAGTCATACACACCCTGCTAAAGCAAAAAGTGTGCAGGGCAGGCAACAACTCTTTCCTCCCATTGTGTGTGGGTGACTGACTTCCTGTTCCAGGAATCCTCAGAGAAACTGTGTGTGCACTGTGCAGGCACGTGTGTATGTGTGTGGGTGTGTGTGTGTAAGATGCATGCAAGTATAGGAGTGTGTCTTTAAATGTGCGTAGATGTTAAAAAAGGGGGGATGAAGCACAGTGCATGCCCAAAACAAAGCCCTCATTCTCCCCCCAGATGGAATTTTCTGCTCTACACACATTTTTGCAGACACACACATATGTGCACAGACTTGGCCCTTTACTCACTTATCACCCTTCACAGCTGTTTCTATCTTGTCAGCTGACCCTTATTTTCTTTGGAGTAAAAGGCCAAATACTGTTTGATTTGTCTTCCTCACACGATTCATCTGCAAGGAAGGCCTTGGAGTTAACTTGAATAATCTCATTATTTCTTGAAAAACAAATTCCAGGAGTTGAATGAATGCTTTTTATTTTCAAATTTCATTATTTTATCACTGTCCTGTAATGAGGATATCTAAACTGGGAGCACTTAAAGGATGCAGCAATACGATGTGAACCTCAATGTAATGATGCTGGGTTATCTAAAACTTTTGGGGCATGTTTTAAGATTAAAAACCTATCAGAAAACAGATGAGAAAGGGATAAGACAGCTGAGAGTGAAGCATATACACAGAAACTTCTCAAACAAGAAATTATTCTTAAAATACATCAGTTACCAGAAGTCTGATGGTGTCGTTTTTTAGCCGGTACAATCATAATAAAAGGTACTTTTATAAACCTCCAAGATGCTCCTAAAAATACTGTTGAGTCTAACAACATGGGTGATTATTTTTAAATCATGAAATACTCACTGCTTTATCAAAAATCAAATAATTAATGTGAATGTAATCTCATTTTAAAAGTACAATGTTTTATTGTTTTCACAGTGACCGGTTGTACTAAGTTATTTCCACCAGATGATGGCTGTAGAGCATCTTTAAGTGCTACAGCCATCGTTATAGAAGAAGAATTGGTGACTGCATCAGGTAGCAATAAAAGAAAAAAAACATTTAGTCCTTAAAGATATGGGAGTCCCGCTGCAAGATCCAAAAAGTTAAAGAGACTGAGCATGGCTGTGAAGTGTAAACAAACACTGGCAAAAAGAGGTGCAAAAACCAGCACATCGTCCCGCTACTGTTTAACCCAACTGCCACAGAAATGCATTGATAACAGGACAGGTGTTCCCTGGAGTGTTAAGTCTGTCTACACCTGCAGCACACACAGTGAAGTGTTTTGTGCATTAATGTTTTCTCTACATCTTCTTTCTTTACACTTCTTACATCCTGACACTGTAGTGTATCTGAATCTTCTGCAGAGCATTTGCACCTGGAATCACAGGGTTTCACTCACCTGGACTGTCCACTCGTTTGTAGTGGTAGGGATTGATACACACATCCTTCTGCTTAGATCCAAAGGGGTACTCGCAGCACTCCAGGGCCTTCAGCTCATGGTGGGACTGCAGATCTGGCCAGCGCCACACCCTACAATAAATGACGTGGGGGAGACCTTTTCGATGGGACACCTGCAGCCGTCCATCCAGGGAGCGTGGGATTGTCACACAGTTACTGGGCTGACCGGGGCAGCTGAGAGCCCTTTCCAGCTCCTCCATGGCTCCTTTCTTCTTTTTTAGTTTCTTTACCAGAGCATCCACTGCCTTTTCTGCCCACTTCTCTTCCTCATCTCCCTGCTTCCAACCCAGCAGTCGTTTGACCGCCGGGCTGGTGAAGGAGAAGAGTGAGGTGACGTTCATGTTGGACAAATCGCTCTCCCCGCCTCTCACTTCTGTCCAAAGGAAGTGTGAGCAGTAGAGTATAAAAGGTCCAAAGTTAAGGATGGAACAAGAGTTTGTCTTTTATGGAGTCTCTGATGATCCTCAGCTTCAAAGAAGTAAGTCACGTCCTCTTCACAGTCACTGGAAGAAAAAGGAACTATGAGTAAAAACACTGGTTTTAGACACAGTTCTGGTAGAAACACTAGTTTCAGATACAGTTCTGCTCATGTTCTAGCACCTCTGCGGGAGTTACCCCTTTACTTTTTGCATCAGAAACAGCTCTTATGTATCGCCAGAAGACCCCCAGATCAAGCCTTGATGAGGTGATGATGTCACTACTATCGCTTTAGTAGCCACGTCAGTCATGGCTTCTGGGAAACTGGCAGAGGAGTCACAACGCATATCTGCTCCAAGTAGACATTCTCCAGATAGCTTCCTATCCGAAAGGCTTTTCACATTACTGCCACTCACTGATGTCATTTACAGTAAGAGACTTCAAGTACACTGTACAGCCACTCTCCTCTGTCTGTAGGAATTCTAACTGAATGTTTCACACTTGCTTATTTTCTAAATTAATCTATTAGGTATTAGTCCTTTATAATACTTTTAGAAAGTGGTGGTTATTCAAGAAAACATAAAATCTTCAAACTGACATTTTTGCTTGAGTCTTGACCATTATTTGTCTGAAAATTAATAAGAAATTACAATAGAGAAAAAAAAACACTGACACAAAGGTAGAGAAGCCTCACATTCAAGGGGCTTTCAGACTTCCATGGAAGAGGACTTTAAAAGAGCCCCCTGCTGAGGCAAGAGCTTCTTCACAACCAACCAACAAACACTGGTTCGAAACAGGAATTTGCCAACGTGCAGGACAATGAAAAGGAAGTGCATGGAGACCCCGGGATAAATGTGCCCATTCACCCGGGTCTCACAGGAGCAATTTAGAACCAGGAGGTGCATACATACAAGCGTTCAAAAGGGAAAACAAGAAAGCATTGAGCTATTTGGGTTCCACCTTGATCAAACTTTTTTTCTGAATGCAATCTGGAAGATAATGACATAGTTAAGGCTGAAGTCAGCTCTGATGTGAGGCCAGAATCAAATAAACAACTTTGTCTGAACTCCACCAACTCATCCGCGCTGACTCTGGGTAAGGATGCATCACTTCGACTGTAAATCCTGAAGTGTATTGGATTTCCTACGAGCAGGAACAAATACATCACCCCGGCTGCTCTGCAGTTATTCTTGGCCCTTCAGATTATGGGATGAATAGTGATGGCTATCTTTGTCAGCTACTGCATACATAGACTGCATCATACTGACAAACAGGCAGAGTCTGATGAGAACAGGTGTTGTTTACTACACATGTTTGTGTGTGTGTGTGTGTAGTGAGTGTGGGTAGTGAGTGTGCTGTAGGGGTCTGGGGCGCTTACTGCTGCCAACCACACTAAGAGGGAAGTGGTAAAGGATATACTTAGCAAAGCCAACTGAAGCTAGTGGCTGATCAAAGGTGACCCTTCACTACTACCATAAGACGAAGGGGATACACAGCTTGTGTGTGTGTGTGTGTGTGTGTGTGTGTGTGTGTGTGTGTGTGTGTGTGTGTGTGTGTAAGGTGTGTGTGTAAGGGGTGAGTATTGGCAACAACCTCCCGATACAATATGCATCAGGATACTTAGCTCACACTACAATAATATCACAATATTGTGATATGTTGGGATATTCTACACAGTTAACTATTTCATTGAAAACAACTTTTCTATTTTATTGTAGTTAAAATAAAGTCAGATCCAGTGTAACACTTAGCTTGAAAACATAAAGTGTGTCAGGTCTGCCTCTACTGTGACATTAAACTAATGTTGCAAAAAATTATTGAATCAAAGATGTGGTTAGCTGGTAAAACTGATAAATGTCACTTGGTGTTACCAATGTTACCCATGAAAAAAACTAATATTGCATAAAACATGACTGTGATTATTATGTTATCAGTCTACCACACTGTAAAAGTAAAACTTAAAATGATTTTAAACTAACTGACCCAAGAACAGAGAGAAAATATTGATGTTTACGGCATCAAAACCCACATCATCATGTTTGGGAACAAAATATTTTAAATAAACTTTGAGGTTATATTTATTACACAGTTTATGGGCAACATACAGAGGAATAGCTCTTTGGCGCCAACTATCGCAGTGGAGGTGGGAAAGACATATCGTACTTCCAAATCAGCTAAAATATGATTTTTTATTAGATCATAAGTATCGATATTCAGAGTTAAAAAAATTGATTTTTAAGGTCAAAGTATTGCAATATATTGCTGTATCAATATTTTTTCACAACTTAAGTGTGTATGTATGATAAAGGGACAATGCATTTCATCTCAGATACCTCTTGTGTCTCAAGACTCCACCATGATATCACACCCTGCTGCATCCTGGGAGAACAGCTTTCCACTATCAAAGA
Organism: Halichoeres trimaculatus; assembly: GCF_033239565.1. NCBI lineage: Eukaryota > Metazoa > Chordata > Actinopteri > Labriformes > Labridae > Halichoeres > Halichoeres trimaculatus. The sequence continues at coordinate 25,842,225 of NW_027437180.1, forward strand.
GACAGGAAACAGGCTGTGTTGATACATCACCGTGTCTGTCATCGACACTGCAACAAAAACATCGCTGACACCTGCAGGTTTTACCCCAGGTGCAGGGTGGGAGTGAAGAGACAGTTTCCTTCAAGGAGCTGTCTGATAGTGATATTTCTATTGTGTCTTTAATCACACTGCTCTTTCCTTTGGTCGAGAAACAGTCAAGAGGAGAGGATGTATGGCCAAGTGTTTCAGGGATATGGCCTTTGTTGCTCTTTTTGAGTCACTGAAGTTCTCAATAAGAGATAAACAGTTATTTGTCCTCAAACTGCATCACAAGGGATTTTAAGGATGTTTATTACAGCATGGATTCCTCAGAGGTATAATGCTTGGACCATGTTGTCCCATTGCTGTGCTGGCACTGGAAGCTGTAAAAGAGGTATTACAGAGGCCAGACAGGATCACTGTAAGCTGGAAGAGCAGGCAGAGCTGTGTGTTTGAGTGTGTATGTGAAGCTCCCACTGTGGGTTTACGTTTTCCACAATGCCAAGACGCAATGTGAAATGATACACCGGGACACCAATATTATGCTGTTGTGGGATTAATATGAAAGTACAAAGACGTGATGATGGCAGAGCATTGCTGCAGTGCTAGTGCAGACTTGCAAAATGGACAGTGCTTCAGTAGCTTTGTAGTAGTGAGGCATGCTCGTGGACGACCAGACAACCACCCAGTGATTAAAAAGTCCTGCTTACTGATGTTTTAGTTTCTATTATATATCTCAATAATTCCTAAATAATTGATTGATAAGTCGAAAACACGGTATAGGTTTCTTAAAAGCCAGTGCATTCACTGCATTAAGACTGTGTTTGACTGCTGACTCAGCACCTCTTAACACAAAAAGATGCCCTGGATGCTGACTGTGGAGCAGAACAACACAATTTCAAGTAGGGCTGCAGCTATTGAATATTTTAGTATTCGAGTATTTTACTGAAAATCCCATCGATTAATCGAGTACTCGGATAAAATACATTTTTGTAAAGTTAAAGAGCAGTTTTTTTTCAAATTAAAATTTTTCTCTTGAAGAAATAGAATTTTCTGATACAGCATGTCAATAAGAACACTTGCTTTGGTCGCTGCAAAATTTGTAAACACACTCTGACACATTTTTTGTGCTTTGTACATCTCATCAAATTCTGCGGACCCAAATGGCACCTGTTTCGTAGAATGACCCATTAGTCTCCAAACTCCAGAAAAGAAGCTAGATTTGTTGATAGTTGCTATTTTGTATAAGAGGTAGCTTGAGGGGTCTGAAAACTCTCTTAATATGGCCTCAGCTCTATTTGAAATACCACTCTTTGATCTTTTTAAAAATTAAACGATTCCTCAAGGCGGAGAAAATTACTCGAGTATTTTTTGTAATCGAGTACCTCGAATAATTCGAGGAATCGTTTCAGCTCTAATTTCAAGGTAAAAAAGCTCAAAGTGCAAAATCACCTCTGTACCATGGTCACCAGCCAGATACTCAAAGAGTCTTTTTGATCCACTTCCAGACAAAAAAGCTGCTTTGATAGCCTCTTAGTTCCAGCCAGCACTTTTAGCACCAGTTCAGGATTATCTGCACATAGACAACCTTTAATCATTGTCAGATGCAAGATTCCAGAAATTTCAGTTCTCCAACATCTGGAGCAGGCTTTCCAATCCTGCAATGTCACTCTGCAGCAGCTGGTGGCCATATCTTTTGGATGTTTGCACCCTTGGCAGTTAGAAATATGTGACTGCAAGCCAAACCTTATGCTCACTCAAAGGGTCTCATGTAGCTGTGTGTTGGTGCTCTGGACAATGCAAGTTTAGAGCCATCTGTGAGGCAGTCAAAATATGAAGGCGCCATTGTGCTTCCCTGTTCTGAAAACTATGTATAGACTTGACATAAACATGCTTTTCTCCTCTGAAAGTTTGCCTATTTATAGGCTCTGTGTTCATGTTGATTTGAAGCTAAAATTTCAAAACGAACTGAATATATTCAATGATTTCATTCTCTTTAAAGGTAAAAATAAGGATCATATTTTGAAATTTCTGAAATCAAAAAAAAGAGGAACAATTTTCTACTTTTCCTGCAGGATTAACTACATTTTAGTGCAATTCTTCTTCCCTGAATCCACAACTCAAGGAGCTAAAGGAAGATGTATTCCTTACACACACCGTTTTTATGTAGCCATCAACCTTTAAGCCCCATCACTCTTGTCTCAGTCAATGAAGAGCCACACAGATGCCTGCAGTAGCCTTGGCCACTGCTCTCTCCCCCTATAAAAGCTGAAACACACACCATCATTTACACAACAGCTCCATAAAAACCACTCTGACATTCCCTACTGCCAGGACCCACCGATGCTCTCTCGCTATTGTATTAGCAGTAGCTTGTTACGACCATCAGTTAGCCCACTGGACACAAACTGAGGCTAATGGGAGCACCGAGTGGGATCATGCGACACTGACAGGCGGAGGCTTTGACCCACCTGGTGCGAGCTGTTAGCCACTACACTAGCCCCATGGATCATTTTGCACCACTCCAGTGTCTGTTAATCAATTTAGGCCTGGGCTGTGTAGGATGAGGAGGCAGTAATGATGCTCTCTGGACCCTCCCAGGGGACAGAGCATTATAAAGAAGCTACATTATTTATCAGCAGGGTCCTGGATGGGGCCTCCATTAGCCCCCGCTCAATGGAGTCACTGGCTATAAACAGAGGAGTGCAGGAAGAGAGAGGGAGAGGGAAAGACAGAGAGATGGAAAGGAGGCAAAAAGGGAGAATGATACAGAGGATGAAGGAGAATGTGAGACTGGAGGAAGACAGTGATATGAGACAAAGTGAGTGTTTTTGGAGAGAGGTTGAAAACACTCTCTTTACAACGACCGATCTTGGTATAGATTATGTGTATTTGAGGATCCTCACAGATTAAGAGCATCTCGATAGAGATGTAATTGCATGAATATATCAAAGTATTGCGGCACAATGTGTTAAGGCATGAACATGTGAGAAGCTGTCAAGCTGAGACAACTGGTCCAGTAGCTTAGAAACTCAAGTGAAATAGGAGGTAAAATATGAAATGATACTGAATGTCTGCAAACGAAATAAAGGTTTAGTGCTTGAGTTGTAGTGCAAAAATGTAAAAATGAAATAATTTCATTCTTTTCTTAAACAGAACAAACTTTCCAAATGTCAAATGTCCAAACAAAGACATCATTCATATTTTCCTAAATTTAGTCACTAGTTACTCATACACTTTGCTATGATTGACATTGACATGAGTCAGTGCAGACTCATCATCAATAAACTGTTGCAACACTTGTACATTAATCACTGAAACTGGCTACACCAGGCAGAGCGGTGCATTCATTCTTGTGTATCTGCTACAAAGCAAATGTGCAACATGCTAGCAAAGGCAACATATCTTTGGAAATATCTGTACCACACCGACAGCTTGGTCCCTTTCACACGTGTCATGTGCACATCACTGCTGACTTTTGCGTCTGGCACACTTTTACAACTCAAAACATTTGGTTAGGTTTTGATGAGAAGAGGCGCCTTGGTTAAGTGTGTGTAGGAGGTGTTAATGTTACTACAACATGTATAAGAAGAACATGCCCAAATCGGTGAGCAGTATAGGTTACAGAGCAGCCAAACTGTGCTTATTATTGCCTATCACCCTGTCTCTTTACACAAGGTTAACGTCCAGATTACTACCTACTACATTTACACAGTAGCCCTGACTTCACAGTGATGTCTTACAAAGGGGTTAGCTGGATAAAGACCAGGTGGATGGATTAGAAGATCTGCACTGGCACATACTCCTTACCCATGCAGACTTGCGTGAAAGGTATTCGAATCAGTCCACAAATACTGTCAAACTAACCAAGTATTGGCCTTTGTATCATACGCCCAGCCCGCTTGTATCTCATTAAACAGTTGGAAAGCAGAGCCTAACCACAGTCAGACATGCTGCTGCTGCCCTCAGCAACTAGACATGGCATTGACCTATGAGGCTTCTGTAACTGACTGGGGTCAGACACAAACACTTTACAGTTTTGACCCGGTAACAAGCACACTGGTATACAAAAGACAACCTCCAACATGACATGGAAAAACTAGACAACCTTCTGTCACCAGACTTGTGGATAGCATTGTTCTGGCTCTGAAGGGCTGGACTGGGATCAGATTTTTTTGTGTCCCAGACACACCAGTCCACCCACTGACTGCAGACATAACTTGCAAACACATGGGGTTTCAAGCAGCTATCTCAACCATGCTTGGCACTCAGTGTTGGGTTAGTGTTGTGTTAGGGTGGACACCTCACCCCGACACATAGCAGTCTATGTTGTCCCGGCCATGCAGACACACGGGTGGGTTTTGACGACGCTCACGACTGTTGTGACTGACTATCTGGAGACAGGAATGCTACTAACCTATATTTACACCCTGTAATTGAGTAGTGTGTTGCCTTAGCTTTTATCGTAGTATGATTTATTGATACAAAGATAGATTGTTTGTTTATTTGGAGAAATACTGACAATCAAATGTTGGTTTCCTTTTGTAAGCAGGATAGAGATACTACATGCATCTGCCGATAAAATCGGCACTGCTTTTAATTCAAAATTCACCCTGAAGAGAATTAACCCTTCTCTGACCCCAAATCCATGAAACCACTACTTGTTTCAATCCCAAACAGAATTTAAAGCCGTGTACTAGGCGAACGCAGGATGATAAAACAATTGAAGGTAAATCACAGACAAGGACAAATTCCTGTCCTTTGGGTAATCTGATATGTCATCTTCAGTAATGTCAGGAGATCCAGCCTGAGCTGCTGTAGGTCTCTCTCAGTCTCTTTCTTCTTTTCATTCTTTCTCTCTCTCTCTCACACACACACACAAATTCACAATTTCATAAACACATAACAAAAGTAAAACCACAGACTCTTGTCCTCTGTGGAGCACAATACTAAGCCAGTTAAAATAGCTTCAGCAAGCCTGCACTGGCAAAAAAAGCGTAAATGATGAAAACTTTGAGATGGCTACATGCAAAGAGATGACATGTACTTTTTTTAATATGATAGATATAATATACTCTTAGTGTATTTGTTTAATCAATCATCTAATGCAACAAAAAATGATCAATGAAGGGTATGATAACAAGATCACCTACAGCCCACACGCTGAAGGTTGATTAACCCCAAAGTGCAAAGCCAGTGGTTTTTCTCACTTTACACAGTACAGAGCTGAAAGGATTAGTAGATTAGCTGATCACTAATCATTCACAATTAGATAACATTTCAAGATGTTGTATTACTGTATTATATATCTTGATAAAGTATATGACTAGTCTGATGGAAAAGTCAAATTTTACACCTTTATCATTCTGTCTTTAAACTTCAGCTAATTGAAGCCAACCCCTTAGTCTGGAAGAAAATTTGGGAGGCCCTTTTTTTACACTTTACAGATCATTAAATAAGACAAATGATTTGGCTTAACAGACGAAATTGGCCCAAACCAATGTCAGTTACAACACAGTTTGGTCATTGTGTCTCTATATACATTGCACTAGTATGCTTTTAAATGTGCAAGTGCTTCTACTAAAACCTTGAAGATTTAAAACATCCAAATGCAGCACTTTGGCAATATCATCAAAATAAAACCTGATCAAATATACAGCACGATTGTCAACATTGAAATTATTTTATTAGTTTCATCAAAACGCCCATGTTTTTCAGATAAAGGCTAAATAATTAGTTTAAACCTCAATGGAAATGTATTTTCATGTGCAACGTAAAATCAGATACTCAAATAAACGAAGCAAAAAAAAAAAGTTTGAAGCTGCCAACTGATAGATTCACTGGAGTTGATGTTCGTTGGGGTCTACTTTTCCTCTGAAATTTTTGCTACACATCGTAACAAGTTAAAATAAAACTAAAGAAACATCTCATTTTGCACGATACTAAATAAACCAAAAGTTTTACAGTACCTTTTTTCTTTCAAAGCTGCAGTTCCCTCTCTCTCTCTTCCTCTATGTGTCTACTGCTGTGTGCTCTCTCTGCCCGTCTTGGGGCTGCTCGGCCTGGCGTCAGTGAGTCGCGGAGCCGCCTCACCCTCCGCTGAGCGCCAGTATCACGCCGCGGGATGCAGCCCCCGACAACAACAAGACCTACTTTTCACACATCTCTAACCTCTTTATTCCCTGTGTGGAAATGGATTATGTAACTGTGAAACAAAGCGGGGTTCTCGCTAGAATGAAGGAATTTCTTTTCAGATGTAGGAGTTTCACCTTTTAAGGTGGTGAAATAGTGCAGAACAGAAGCAGTAAAGCTGTCTCTTCACTTTGGAGACTTGCAGAACATGCTTTGCAAAAATGTTTTTTTGTCATCTTCTGCATGTATAAACAGTAATTGCACAATGAGGGTTCATAAGGACCCTTTCTGATGGGATTTCTCTCTCCTCTGTTCTAAAAAAGTTGACTTAGTGACTCTTCTGTATTACAAGCCTATCAGTCACAAACCCAAGCAGTACTGCAAATTTTGACCACAGTTGATTGCTGCAGAAAGGATATTTATTTATTTATCTATTTATCAAAAATCTCATTAGACATTGTATCTGATGTCACATAGAAGTTTGAAGTGTCAGACTGGCAACTGTGTGGTTTATCCGTTGTGAACTCATGAACTAAGCCTGCCTGTCAGACGCTCTTTTGCTACGACTGGATACAATATGCACTATTTATGTTTTTAGGAGAACAAAAACTTTCCAAGGAAAGTATTAAAGCATAAGAGCATGCTTACACATACCATCATCTCAGCCTCTCACCTGTTAAAATGAAGCTCACACACACCACAAGTTCAGCCCTCATTCCTCTGGTGATGGGTGTATAAAAGGCATGATGATTCAATGTCAAGAGTGAAACTACCAACAGTTAGTCAAACCATCTCATTAATAATGCAGGAAAAAAGCCTTCAGGCAGGGAAACAGCAGCAGAGGACATAAAGTGTCATTTCCTCATAAGAGCTAAATCAGTCTATACATGTGCATCAGAGGCAGAGTGACTCACTTTCAGGGAGAACAAGAATCAACTGAGAATAACCTATGATTCATTTGGAAATTGTGAAATATCTTTTTAGGTCAAAACAAGAGCTGAAGAGGTGAATGCAATGATACAAAAATGATATAGTAACCACAGAGCATGAAAAAAGTGTGTGAACATGCAGATTTCACAGGGGATTTTTCATACCTCAGAAAAGTCATATTAGAAGGAAAATTCTCTTATTAGTTCAATAAAGTGAAAAAGTGCTTGCTAACCAACACCACAGGCATTTCTATGACTGTTAGAACAATAAATTGTGCTTAAAAGTCCAAGGATATAAATAAGAAATAAGGCGTCAAATAATGTATATCTCGCTGTAGAGGTCCATCAATGCACAAAAAAAAAACGTAAATAAATAAAGTCTTGTCTTCCAGCCCTTAGGAGACTTAATAAACTAAGTTTAAGGCTGCAGCTGTGAGAGGGACTAGATTGTCTCCAAGGCAGGCGGAGGGAAATGTTCAGAGCGGAGGAGGCTCCTGGCGTAGGTGACGTCACAGCGCTGGCGACAGAATGTCTGAGTGAGGCGGTAGCGAGCTGCACGTGAATAAATCTGGGAAAACAGTGCGGGGTGGGGGGCTAAACGAGAAGAGGGTTGGGTATGAGGACGGCGATGATGATGGTGGCGATGATTGAGTGAGTAGGAATAGAAACAGAAATCTACACACTCTTCTGCTGATGGTTTCCCTCCAATACAAACGCACACGGTCGCACACCAGACCCATGCACACATGCACACAGGCAACTGCATTAGACCAAAGCAGAGGCGAGTGAGTTTAAACAGACGCTATCTGGTTTTATGGCATTTTACTTCAGTGCAATAAACCAGTAATATCACAGAAACATATTTAACATAGAGATATAAACAATGCTCATAAAAATACAAGGTAGCCTGTATTAACTGGAGCACACTTAATGTTTTCTTTTTTTTTGTCCATTTGTCTCTGTTTAAGAACATAGAAAAGCTACTAGCTTGCAATTCTTTTCATTTTGATACTAAAGTTAAATCAAATCTTATCAAAAGCTGCAAGGTAAAGACAAACTGTATAAAACGGTGAGGGAAACTATTGCTTATGGTGATTTCACATTAGACTTGCAGAACAAGAGAACTATAAAGGCAGTCCACACAAAGTAAATTAGATCTAAACCTTAAGTTTAAAAGGTACAGTGTGTAGAAACAGGCGTATTAAGCAATTTATAATAATCGCATTCTGGATTGAAACACTCAGTTACACACCCCTTCTACTGGGGAAATTCCAGAGGTGATGGTGGCCTTCAAGGACAAGAAGCTATTGCGTGCATGCAAAATATGAGCCATCATTTTTGACCCCCTTTTGTTCCCATCCCTACATTTTTTTTGTGCACAATAACCCCTCTCTTCTTCATGTCTCCCCATTATCAACCAGCTTGTGAGCTTTTGCAGCACCCACTCACTAGATGGAACACACATCTTTCTGAGTATGGTAGAAACATGGTGGTGCAAGATAGTGGCCTTTGTGATTGGGTACCAAGTCTTGATGTACTGGAGATAGAGATGTTTATTCTTGGCATAAATGGAACAGTTTTTATATTCAGGTGTAATTTAAACATACTTAAAGATACTGTACTCATTTACGCATCTTTGTGTACAGGTCTGTTTTGGTAAATGCGGGCAATTACTACACACTGCACCTTTAAAGCTGTTTCAGTCACCTGCTATGAATCAAATTGTGGTGGGTGTAATGAAAATTGAGGTTGTGTGTGCTGCTGCCACAAAAATAACTGAATGAATATATGCCAAAGGAAATGGGCACTAATGGCTGTATCTCTTTGATTTAATATAGAAGACACAATACAGAATAACTTTTTTTTTGTTGTGCTGCTTAAACGAGACTGAGTGCAAACCATGTCATGAGCAAACAGTACAGTGCAGCATCAGTAAAAAATAGCTGATAACAAATGCTCCCTGCCTTACAATAAAAAGGCACTTTTAAAAAAAGAAAAGGGAATCAAAAAAGGAAAAGAGAAAACACATCATTCCAGGACACCTCATTCTGCATGGTATTGCGCGTTTCATGTCCTTTCATGATTCCAGTTTAACTTTTGGTAGTGTCATGTGCATATCACATTTGGGTAAAAACAGTTTTCAGATGTGTTTGCATCATTGTTATCTTGAAATATCTGAATACCTGAAGACAGTAATTCAAATGCAGTGAATCCAGGATGGGACGAAAGATGCTTCTATAAAACTGGTTTTGTAAAATCGAAGGATTATGCAAATCGAGTCTCCTGTTGTTAATTGGGGTGTCCCGATACAGATTTTTCGACTTCCAATTAGAACCCGTTTTTTTCATGTAATGTTTTGCCGATACCAATCCACTACCTTCTCTGATAAATCCCATACTTTGGGTGATTCTGTTGTAAATGATGAATCATATTTTTTGTGTTAAAGTGAACCGTGTGGAACACTCACTTTACAAATGTTGTGAGACTCTGTTTTACTATCATTAATTTCCAAAGAGAAGTAGTCCCACACAGCGGACATGTTTGCAACGTGGTTTGATTTACAACAGCCGTAAAGCATGACGGTGCTGATAACATGTGAAAACTGGATCAGTCCCGATCATTTAATGAAATCCGATGCTATCCGATCCTCCAAAAACAGCCGTATCCGGCAACAATACCAATTAGTTTATGGGATCGGGGCATCCCAAGTTGTTAAGCCAACCACTGATGGAGAAGAGGAGTCACCTGTCATTTCTACTAACATGCTCACTTGTAGTATGTGTTTCTGCAGCTAAATGAGATACATTTTGCACCCTGTGAATCTGAACATGACAGCACACAGGGATATGCACACACCAAACAAGGAAGTAGCAGACTTGGACCTCTCTAAAATGAAGAAAACTGATGGGTGTCAGGCTGTTGTACAGTTCAGCTGCACCTGGTAGACATCGAGTTCTAATAGTATCTTACACGTTGCTGCATTGGATCAGCTGGCTGTCAAACATCTGCATTTCTGCTTTGTTCATGGGGTTCAAAGTTTGTGTAGTTGTCAGTGGTCTTTAGTGCAGTGAGAATGAAAAAGGAATTTAATGAATCAAATAACGACAAATATATATCATTATAAAGAAAATCCAAATTCAGAACTCAGAGGTCTCTTTCACACCTGTCACAAAAGTTTCACCTGTGGTTCTGAAAAACGAAGTAACCCTGTATTTCGATCTTGTCTGGTTTGTGTTCATATTAGTTCCGCACTTTTAATAGACCAAGAGCTGCAAACATGAAGTCAAACAGGCTCACAGGTGTCCTCACTTTAGTACTCGAGATGCAGGGATGCGTTCACTTAAACTGCCCAATGAAGATGACACCTTTTGTATTTTTGTAATAAGCAACACAAACTGACTGTAACTGAAATTTACAAACAAGTTAACTTTTACCCATGTGGCAGAAGAAAAAAAAGACAAAAAAAATGGTGGTTAAGTGTTTTGAGTTAACTCAGGGGTCAAGGCCATATGGAGTCAGCCAATGAGCCAGAACTGGATCTGAATAGAGAAAATTATGCTGTCAGGATTTTCTATTGTGACAGATTTATGCATTTAACACTTAGATTCTCAGTGTTTTGGAATGTATTTTTAACCTAGTTTCTCATCCCCTCTCATTAAAATATCTTTGGCATCCAGCCCAACTCCTCTCATTTCCAGTGTGGGCATTATTCACATTCATTCCAAAAAACTGGAAAAGTTCATGTAAAAGAAGATCTGCAGCTCTTGAAATGGTCAAATTCTCTTCTGCTCCTTAAACCTACCACAGAGCAGGACTACGTGGCCAACATGTTGCCGGTAAAACGTGTGGACAGGACATTAACATTTGAAGCACTTAGTAGTACGCTCTATTAGGTCAGGGTTCATGAAGAGCCATTTAGAAACTTTGGAGCGCTGCCTGTCTCTAACCAGATGGAGGAAGAGTGGACTCACGAGTTGGGATTGATTACAACATTAACTCCACAGACTTCTCTGTATTAACCCGGGTTGAAATGCTTAACAATGACTGACACGCATGTTTGGATGACACTCCTTCACACATGCAATTCATTTCACTGTATGAGGGCTCTTGGCAGGCCTCCATCTTTTTTTTTTTTTTTGCACTGCTGCAAGGCATGGCAGCAGTGCATCAGGGCAGCTCACATTTCAAACGGGTGGCTCATTTGGCGCGGCTTTTTGCAAGTACTTCTAGAAATAATGTCTGAGGGGGTAATATTTGAATGCTGTCTCCAGGGGATCTCAGTTTCCCGACTCTACCCGCGTCGCTCAGAGACAGAGGATGCACCAATCAGATTTTGACACAACCTAATGTCCTTAATACACATCTACTTGTCACTTTATGCACAGGATCTTTGCAATTATATCCTTTCAGGTTCCCTGGGTTCCCTGGCATAGTGTGACAGGGTGACATACACCTAACACTTTATCATTTTAAGTCCTAAAAACAAACATGACTGACTGTTTTTGCAGGTCTTCAGAGGTTTCATCGCTGCTCTTAATCAGACGATGTCCCATTTCCAATCCAAATTCACCGTGAGTGTGAAATGACACCCCTTGAGGACCCTGTTTGCCCTCTCATGATCCCCTCTAAATCATGCAAACACAATTCTGCCCCCTCTATAGAGAGATTCCCCTGGATCAGTACAGAGGGTGGTCTGCACCCATTTTATGGACTAGAAGTGTTTGAGTCTTGCAGAGGGGGACTGGACTAAGCAGCTGTCACAGCCACTTGTTAGACGAGACAGTTAACTCTACATGGCACAGCTGTCAGTCAAAGCAGTCATGGCACATTTCACTCTGAGGGGGTGGCGGTGACACAAAGGACTTAAACCAACTGCTGACTGTTGTTCAAGGAGGACACATGGCAATGCACCTGTACCTCTGCCAGCTGTCCCTAACTATACAGGTGCACTCTCTGAAATATCTCTACATAGGGGAAGTGTTCTTTTGTTCTTATTTTACATCTTGATAGTACTTCCTGTGTTGGTGTGAATTTTCTTTTATTCTGCCAAAACATGTAAATAGAGTGAACTGTGAGGCAGAATAGCTTTGAAGCAAATTATTCTGCTAAAGAATTGGCACCAAGTCTCAATCATTTCCCCTTTCATTAATGAATTTGTGTTTAACATGCAATACCTTTGAAGATCCCTTTGAGTTCAGTTACTGAGCAAGGGCTTGTCGGTACCCGCTGAGTAAATCTTAACGTATCTAAAAAAAAGTTGTCAGTGATTAGAAATAAATAGACCTAAAGACTGATGCTTATATTTGGCTTTTTTAACATGAGATTATATCATGTTCCTCATGTGACTATCAGCAGGAGCTCAAACATGCTACTTCTTGAAAGTATTGCTGCAAAACATTTGAGTGGCAGATACAGTTTAAGACAACATCAATAAACTAACAAATACTGATTAAAGAGTTTGCATGATTTGCCTGCTCCTGATATTTGGAATATAAAATTATTAGAATTACCATTTTAATTTTAGTGTTTTTTTAAAGTGTGTCCAGTGCCATTTTTTGTTTTCCAACTTAAAGAAAAAAAATCAATATTTATCATCTAACTCTTGTGTAATGTTTTACAGTTGACTGGGCCATAGGCTGATGGCACAACAGATCCCTCTGAGTAAAGCTCAGACATTTAGAGCCCCCCCTGGTGTCTGGCTGCGGTACATATCATAAACCCTACCTCACTGCTCTAACAAAAGGGAAATAAGTCATTCTAGAAAATCGGAATACACGTCAGGTGTGCTTTGCCAAAATAGACTTTGCCATTCAAGCAAGCTCTTATTACACTGATTTATGCATAAATGTTTATTTTTCTGACAAGTTAGTTTTATTTATTTATTTATTTTAGCAATAAATGATAAATGTAGTTTGATGTATTTAAAGAGAAAAGAAGAGAAAAACTGCATCAAACACAAGTGTCATTGAATGCTTCATAACGGAGAGTACACAGCAGTCTGTCTTGCTGTAAATCACTCAAGCGAGAGATCTTAGGAGCTTTATTCGTAAGGTGAATGTGTGTTTTGATTGGCAGAAAGAGTGCCTCTATCCCACTGCTCCATCACTGAGCTCGCCCCTGGCTCTAAAATATGTTACCAGCACATCATGCTACCACCTGCCCTTGAATTTTGTCCTCACTTTATTGAACAGTCAGAAGAGATAGGAGCCAGTCATCCATATTTATAAGCAGATACTGTATTGAGACTTTCATGGACTTGGCTGTTACTCTGAGTTATTTGGGGAGTATCAGGATCAGACTTGAAGTTTACTTGTGAGCAGACCTGAAACAAAGTTATTTATATGTTGAATAAAACACAACTATCCCAGTGTATGAATTTAAAACATTGGTACAAAGACCTTTAGATTTTCCTCTCATTTCAAAACACTAATACAGCCACAGTAGATGAGGACTGATTACTAATACTTTCCTCTAAAACGCACAAGAAACCTCTCTCCAATTGAATGTCTTGCGTCAGATCAAACCTGCATCCTGCTCACCAGATAATCATCAAGCAGATGTTCTCTCTGTGCACCCAGGCTGAGGTCATACCACATGAGAGAAGGGGAGAGGGGGAGTCTGTACATCTGGAGCTGGCTTGAGCATTGTAAGTGATAGCCATCATGACATCACCTCTTCCTGGTTTGGCCTCCAAAGACAGATCTGTAGGGCAAAAATAGACCGCTCGTCAAACAAAGCTGATGACTGATTGTTTGCTGTAAAAATGATTACGTTAGTGGATGAACTATAAAGACAATGAGGTTGAGTGTCACAGAGTGAAGACAACAGCTGTCAATGCATCACATGATTCTATAATTCTGTTACACTTATTAAGGCCAGTGATCTAAATCATTAGATTTTACCTCTCAAGTTGTTTTACATCAGACACACAAAGCCATATTCATAGAACGTCTTCATGGGACACATTGAATACTGACAATTTGTTGACGAAGACAAAAAAAAAAGCAATCTTTTATTTAAGTTCATTTGTAAAAGAAAAGAGAGAGGGAGGGCATTCAAACACGTGACAGAGCATCAGCAAAATTTTCTTTGCCTTTCTTATGGTGAATCTCTAAATCAGTGGTTCTCAACTGGCCTGGCTTCCGAACCCACCATCCCTCCTTATAGACAAGCAGTGACCCAAATCAAGAAAAATTTTCATCATCTCAAATTTATTTACTAAAAGCATGTTGCAGTTTGAGTCTGACATATTACAAAATATCACAGTGTGCCATTAAATACAAAATTCAAGATTAACCATAACAAAAAACAAACAAAAGTGTGTGATGGTGGAGAGAAAAATATTACCTAATATTCAAGCGAATGCATTTTAATCAAACAACAAAAAGTGAATCTTTGGGTCACAGCAATATGTATAACATAGAAACTTAGCTGAAGTAACTTCAGTAAAATTTTTAAACGCAGTAGAGTTTAATGCACAAACACACACACACACACACACACACACACACACACACACACACACACACACACACATATATATAAACCTAGAACCTTGACCTGAGTTTGGCAAAATTAATAGGAGAACAGGGGACGTTTTGTGCTTCTGATAAGAGTCTCAAAGTTCGAAGTTATAATACACAAAGCACCTCGAGGTCATTCTCAATGTCACACAAATAATACTGTTGTTTTTTATGTCCATAGATTTGATCATCTGTAATGGAGAATGACCACTTGTCTTTATGTGGCCCGTGGTCTGTTTGATGTAACACGATATATCTTCAGTCCCCTGACTGATTGTGTCTTTAGACAGAGGTATAGTTTTCAGTTTATCCGCTGTGGATTGATCAAACACCCTTTCTCCATATCTGTAGCTGCAGGTCAGATAAGTGTCTGTGCAATAGTGTTGGACTTCTTTACCTTAGCAATTGGTACACAACAACAGGCTGCAAGGAGGAACCAGCATATAAAGTGCTGTAGAGCCTATAGCAAAAGCAAATCCAGGACCTCTTTCTAGTGCTGTAGTTCTGCTGAGCTTGTGAAAACTTTTCAGAAAAGTAACACAAAGGGAGGTCAATGCTTCTGGGACCATCCTGAATCAGAACAGCTCCAGCACCTGTACCACTATCATCAGTCTGAATAACTTGTGGTAAACCAAAGGTAGAACAGGTTTTCACAAGTTCCCGGAGAACTGCTTCCACCTTCAGTGAATACAGTAGGAATTGCCTTCAGAATAACGTTTGTTTGCACACATTATTGTCAAGAGACATTTTGATTAGAGGGGAGGGCCTATACAGTTGACAATGAGTCTGTCCCCATAGAAGGTAAGGAGGTGCAGAGTGAACCACTTGGTTTGGTTTGCCTGCCAACTGACATACATGACAGATTTAACAATACTTATCCACAGAAGCTTCAACCCAGGCCCAAAGAAGTGTCTCATTATCTAATTGTACGTTTTTGCATTCCCCAACTTTAGGAGCATTAGCCAAGTTATCCCCACAGCTTTCTGTGTCATAATCAGCAACAAAGCTAGCAACTAGCTTCTGTTAAGCTGAATTGGTGAAATCAAACATAAATGTCTCAGCGATGTAGCATCAGTGTAACGAGCCTGAGCACAGGTCACAGCACAACCAGGATAGACAGAAGTGTCCGGTGTTGACGCACCATGGACAGATTGTTCAGTAATCGCCAGGCTGTCCATCACAACTAGTACAGAAAACACCTTCTTGCCAGCAAGGTCATTACCTAAAACGAGATTGAATCAATCAACAGGAATATAGGGAACCAAAAGTACATTAACAAGTCCTGTGACAAAACTACATTTCAGATACACTGTGTGAAGAGGGGCCACAGAACTATCAATGCTAAAGGGTTCAAAACCTGATGGTTCAGGAACATCAGAGTAGCATAGCTCCTGCTCAGTGTTCACAAGAGGAAGCGGACAGGTAATAGAACTGACCACCAAGGTGGTCCCCACCCTCTCAAAGTGTGACTTGACTAACTTATTTCTACTGACATCAATTTGGAGAAACTGGAAGGGGTTTATTTGTCAGTGCCAGCCCTTAACTGTATCCCTGAAGTTCTCTCTCATGAGCAAGGTGAATTTTAATCACATCATCAAATCACTTATGTGTAGTTTATGCTTTCAGCTTCAGCATTTCAATGCATTTGTTGCAAGGAAATGCACATATTCTAGTTTATTTGGCTTTTCTTCTGTCTGGTGTTTTAAGCTTTTCTTGACACTTGCTGTTGACTGTTGATTTTCAGATGTGTTGGTTGGTCTACATGGGTAATCAGTGTTTGTAGTAGGCTTACCTGTTTCAGCTCCATGGTCCTCAACCTATGTATTTTAGAACTGCTTGGATCCTTGTAAGCAGTCCAGGTTTGGTTTACAGGCAGAAGCTGTAAAAAAGTTGGTGTATTTCCCAAACAGAATCTTTTAATTTCCCCTCACCATTTAGTTTCATCACAATGAGACACAGAGAGCACTGCCACAACTTAAGTGACTTTTTGGCTTGTGTTAAGTTGTTTTGGTCTGACACAGCCCTCACCCTGCTGTTGTATAAAATAATTGTGGAGGGGACACAGTGATCACAGTTTAAGAATCAAACATCATGTCTGCGTGCTCGTGGACAACTCGGGGCTGTTTGGTCATTGAAGTCCACAATTACGTTTACAGAATATATATATATATATATATTCCCTAACTGTGTGTCACAGAGCATGAAATCAGGACATGGTCAACCTGGGAATTCCCTCCATAATTGCACTGGGGTAAAGAAACAGGACCCAGACACTAGGATGATGTCACCAATCTATTATTGATCCCTGTGGCTACAGCTGTTATGTGAACAGGACAGACATGTATATACTTTAAAAGGGGCAAGAGGAGAACTGAGGTGGGCCAGACATTTACAGGACAATCTCACCTAACTGCCAAAGATAATCCTGGATACACTTTTACTGAGTCTTTGCTGAAATGAGACCGTGGTTTCATGTGTTGCTTTCAGATTGATAAATGTATCACCCATCTCTTCCCTCCAACCCCCTCCATGTCCAGTTTAATGACCCAGCCCTTAGGGTATACCCATTGATCATGACCATTTACAACAGTGCTCCCTCTTGAACTTCATAGCAGCACTCCCACTCAGCCCAGTTAACTGATCCACCTTCATCTGAACTGATCTTTATGAGCACTGAAGATTTTGATAGTATTTCCTTGTCAGGCTAACAGGATACCAAATGATATCCCCCTTGAGCACAACCTCACAATAAAAGATTTATTGTCTTTTACAGGAAGAGAGAGCCCATGCATTTTGGTTGATAGAATAAGAGAATTGATGTGATTTCCTTACACTATCTTAAGCCACCGTTAATAGCGGTGACAAAGAAACTGTTAAACAAAGTAAAAAGTTTGTTTAAAGACAGAATTATCTCATCATATACATGAGTTATGTGTTGTTTTTATTCTTTTTTTCAAATTAAAACATTACTAGGACTCTGTAACAGTACTCTAATGGCTGTGTATATTGAATAAAAGTCCATAGCCAACCAGAAATGTGACTGTAAAGCACAAGTCCTTGGACTGTAATCAGAGTTTTAAAATCATTTTGCGTACTTTGAGTTTACAAAACAGAGCAAACTGCCTAGTCGATATGAAGTGGATTCTGAGCACCACCTAGTGGTGATAGGTGGTTAGTGTATGATTATGATTTTGTTTATTGGTTGAACGCTTCTTAACAAAATATACACCGATAACTGTTTGAATGTATCAGTTGAAAAAAAAAATCAATATCTGGCATTTTCTTTACATTTCTAAATGTTATTGAGTATTTATGCAAGATAAAGCATGTTCATTTATTTCTATTATGGTTTAGAGCAGAAGATGACTGCTCTTTTTTTGACTGGGATATTCTCTCTGAGGTAAAAACACTGGTAGTTTTTGTACTATGTGGAATTCATCCTCAGATTATCCAAAAGTGTGGAGGATTTTCTTGTTTGTTTGTTTTTTTGTTTAGTTTGTTTTCTTTTCTTGTGTTTTTTTTTCAAAAATGATTACTGATTTGTCATTTTATCATTTTATTTTTATCAACTTACTTTTCAAAGAGTTTCTGTTTGTCTGTTTTTTTCATTTATGTGATTTTTCTTACGAAGGACTTGTTGAGCCCGTCGTCCAATGTACATAGGTCATAATTTTTATAATTAAAATAGGGCAAATTCAATGCAATGTTATTATGTCCAGTTGTGAACTTGCTCCAGTATCCCTCATATGAATCAGAGACTTTTTTTGTTACGCATTTAAGCAACAGGTAGTACAGGTGCATCCAAGAAGACTGAATACCATCAAAAGTTCAGTTTTTTTTACAAGGTAGTTTACCTAACTTCACATTCAGAAGCAGACACACTCTGATGTATTTTCGTCCTCAAAGCGTAGACCATAAAACAATCAATGTCACAACGCCGGAAGCTAAAACTTTTTAGAACTTTCCATGGTGGCTGCAGTGTGGGCCATACAGTCTGTCTTTTTCTCCATAAGATTAATATTGGTCATTTTAGAAAATTTAATCACAGGTCAAGGCTGAATGATCTTTGCTCAGACCACTGCAATGGGCCTGTCAATAATAGTCACATCCCAAGACGTGTGATGTCAGTCATATGACCATATGACCATGTTTTCCATGGTTGATGTACTGATGTCACTGTAATGCAGCCCCTATCTTGAACAAATAGAGAACTGGCCATCTGTAATGCTCAGTCTATATGTGTGTGTCACATGACTGTAGAATTTAAACACACATGCATCATTGCTTTCCTAACGTTATTTTGGGTTCTCCTCTTAAAGTGGTTGAAGGCAAGGCCGAGATGTCCCTGTGATAAAGAATCAAAGTGCCAGATGTGAAGGAATGTTAGTAGTGTGGGGATATTTGACCATCCCTGGAAAAAATATATATATAGGACAGGCAGTTTCAAAGATATGTTCCAGTAATATCCCCAGAGGAGGAAGTACTTACTGCAAATTAAATAAATCTCAATACTCATTTGAAAATAACAGACACAGGGAGCTCCAGTGAAAAAAAAGTAATGGAACCAACTGATGGCTACACTTTGATTTAAACATCAGGATTGCCCTAGTTTTTTTGTTAAATCAGTGCATCTCTGAAAATTAAGCTGTTTTCTTCTGCTGTGATGTTTCTACAATTGACCCTTAATATTGGGCGTGAAATTCCTCTAACATTCTTTTGCCTATACATAGCTCAGCCAGATGGTACGGTTTAGTGGTTAAAAGTTAGGTTCTTGAAATTTAATTTCAAATTCAATTTTTATGAAAAATCTTCATAGAAATCATTTGTCCATGCTTTTTTTTTTTACGTCTTCCTTAATTGTGTTTTTAGACATGTAATGACGAAGCAGGTGAACCTATTTTTAATCATATACTGTACTTAATCATGTTACACCTGTTCCACTGGCACTTGTTTCATAGTGTATTTTATGGAACGCTACAAACATGCCCTCTGATACTTTCCAAACATACTGTTTTAAGTGCACATCTTCTAATTCTCCATAAGATGTCAGTGTTGCACTGAACACATTCACCTTCCCCCATGAAATTGTGTCAAAGAAGCTTTTGAAAGTCTCTTGGCAGCACCTGACTGACAGCCAAACACTGGTTCATTTGGATGGAAAAAGCTTCAAGAACTCATTCCAAAATCACTAAATCTGTATTAGTCAATATGCCCCTCTCCTTCTACCAAAAATTTTTAAAACTGAAATGTGGCAGTTTTTCCTGGAGCCATCATGGAGGCAAGTGTTGCTTTTATGTTGCCAAAATAGATCAAATAAAGCCTTAAATAATAATTCAACCAATGGTACTGAACATCTCAGTGATAGGATGAATGATGCCAGCAGCGGTTGCAGTGTGGTCAGGGTGAGGTGAGGCTTTGAGGTTGTCAGTTCCTCCTCAAGTTTAGTTAAAGTGGAAATTGAGGTTCGGTTTGGCATAGGTTGAAAAGCTGGAGTAGGGAATAGTGGCATTTTTTCAGTTACACACTGTTCCTTTGCATGGTTGAGAGTAATAGTAATAGAGAGCTTTAAAATAAATCCAGTCGATGAACCTGCAATTTTACAACTGCAGTCATAAAACCATTTCCACCTATTGAAGTTTCAAGCGGAACAAACTGTTTTCATTTGTCAGTTCCACTCTGAAAATTCAGAGTGTGTCCCCGTAGGCAGGGTGCGGTGGCGGCTCGGCTGAGTGAATGGGAAGGTATTACACAGCATGACTACAGACCGTCTCTGTGTCTACGTCTGTGTTCCCCGACTCCGGCCCTCGTGAGCTCACCGGCCACTGACAGAGAATTGGCTGCAGTCTTCTCTCACTGAGTGAATCCCCAAAGGGACAACCTGCCAAGCTGCGAGCCTTGCCAGCAACCCTCTCATACATTCCTCAACAGAGTGGACACCATCCAGCTCAGCCAGTCTGGGTGGGTGCCACCCAGTGCTTCCGTAGCTGCCCCAGACACCTGAACTAGCACAGGCAGAGAGAGAGACAGAGACAGACAAGGATAGCTGGACGGGTGCATGGCTGAAGTGAGAGCTGTGTTAAATGGCCAGCTAACAGCCACTGCAGCTGTCGGAGAGTTTTCCACAACGATTTCACTGTTCCAGCCTCCAGCGCTCATTAAACTGTGCCTATCTCTTTTCTTGCCAGAACTTTTCTCACATATGTTAACATAAACATACAATTTCAGACATGCTGTCTCTTACATCTACAAACATGCTGTGCATCAGCATCAGGGAACAAAACAGCCAATTTTTCTGTCACTGATTAAAGCTAGGGCTGCACGGTGGCGCAACGGTTAGCGCTGCAGCCTCACAGCAAGAAGGTCACCGGTTCAAATCCCCACCTCGGCCGGTGGGCCTTTCTGTGTGGAGTTTGCATGTTCTCCCCGTGCATGCGTGGGTTCTCTCCGGGTACTCCGGCTTCCTCCCACAGTCCAAAAACATGCTCATCAGGTTAATTGGTCACACCAAATTGTCCCTAGGTATGAGTGTGTGCATGCATGGTTGTCTGTCTATGTGTCAGCCCTGCGATTGACTGGCGACCAGTCCAGGGTGTACCCCGCCTCTCGCCCAATGATTGCTGGGATAGGCTCCAGCCACCCGCGACCCTTAACAGGAGAAGCGGTATAGAAAATGGATGGATGGATGATTAAAGCTACAACTAAAGATTCTTTGACCACTTGGGGGCAGCAGAGCAAGCTCTGAACATTAGACTGTGTAAAACCTGCTCTTGTTGGGACTTCACTGATTGGTGAGGCATTAAAACACCAAAAGCTATTGATTACCATAAAGGTAATTCTGATTTTAACTCTGGCTGCTCTAGAAACGATCTGCTTTAGAGGTGCAACAACTTGTGATGTAAACAAGATGACATCTTGTTTAGATTTGGGTAGTAGAGTACCCTGGCTAGTTGGTGGTGGTTGTGCAAAAGGTCGGTATTAGGATCTGACTTTGGGGGTTTGAGGCAAACTTTTGTGTGGCACAACTCCATAAGCAGCACTTAACTTCACTTGAAGTGCTTATTTTTTCTTTTTATTTAGGTGATAATATTGTAGCTTATTGCATTTTATTTGTATGCTGTTAGGATGTTTCTACCTGTATTCTTTATCTTTTTCAATTGTTGTGAACTCTGCTCTGACCTGTCAGAGACTACAGATTGAAATTCACCTTGTGGCTAATTCTGTCATATTTACATGGATACTCTGCTGAAAAGTTCATTAAAATACTCTGTCCCTTTAAATGAATGAATGAATGAATAAATAAATAAAAACTGGACAAGAAAAAAAGGAGTAAGCTACCCAGATGAGTTGATGAGTAGAAAGTGGCTACTTATGTGCATGTACAGTGTTGCGATTTTTCCAAAATTGGTCTGCTGCAAGTGTTGCTTTAGTCAACGAAAATTATGAGTAAATATCAACGTCAATGAAACTTAATCAAATGACGGAAACGGGAGGAAACGGGACGTGAATGGTGGTCATGTGACTAAAACTATAATTAAATACATAATGTAATATTGTTGATGAATAAAAATGGGACTAAATGTGGTTTACAAGATGAAAACTCTGCTAATATTATACGTCTTCATTTTCGTTAACCAAAACGAGAAGGGACGGAATGTCATTGCGTTATTTAGTATCACTTTTATCTTGTATTATTTCCATTTCCTGGGTCGCAGTTGAGCGGCTGCATCAGGTCGTACTGCGCAGACGCAGGTGACGTCACTTCCTCTGTCCCCCCACTCGCGCGGCATTATGTGGAAGACGGAGCTACGGATAGTCAAGTATAACGACAACTGAAGAAACAAAGTTAAGTCTGACACAACGAAAGGGATTGATGGCCAGCCAGGCGGGGTTCGTTTTTGGGAGAAAAAGAAGAAACAACACTGGACACACTTTCATTACACAGAAGAGAGTCTATAAGGTAACAATAATATAATTATAAGATATCCATGTTTGACTTGTGAAATGGATGACTTAGAGAAAATTGTGGTTACATCTACTACATACTGAGTACTTGTACCTAATTAAGTGGGTTAAGTAGAATTGCATTGCTCACAAGAGATGAGATTAAAGTACAATCTTCATTGACTAAAACTAGACTAAAATGTCATCAGTTTTCATTGACTAAAACTATACAAAAATAATCATGGATAATTCTGACTACAATGAGACTAAAATGCTCAGACTTTTAGTCAACTGAGACTTGACTTGACTAAAAGGAGTATAAATGTGACTAAAACTAATAAAAACTAAAATAATAGTTTGACACAAAGACTAGACCAAAACTAAAACTAAAACAGGTCGCCAAAAACAACACTAGCTGCTGCTGCTGATACCTTTGTTAGCCTGACTTTGTCTTCTCGGGGCTCTTGTTGCAATGAAAAAAATGTGGAAAATGGACCAAAATTTTCTGCTTGCATGATTATATATTTGAAATACAACCCATTTTTGTCATCTCTTAAACATAATGGATAGAATCTGCAATTGTAAATACTTTTTGATCTTGGAAGGCATTTCACAACACCACCCTCTTCCAATCAGAGTTCTCCAACCCCCACTTTGGTAACCACTGACTTGTTGTATACCAAATGAGTCTGATAGAACCAGTGAAAAAGCATCATGCAATTATATGAAATAGCCAAACTTTTCACAAGCCAAGAGTTTTTCTCTACATTACTGACTCATCTGTTTTTTTAAGTAGTCTGGACAATCACTAACAAGTCAGTTTTAAAAATCAGAGCCACTACAATAAAGGATGTGTCCAATAATTCAATACTTTTTCTGTTTTGTATGACAAAGGAAACAAATCACTTTGTCAAACAGATGACTCCTTCTCTAACCCACCTCTGATCCAGCAGTCAGGTAACCAGCTTGTCAGTGATTAATTAATGTGACATAAAACATTAACTGCTGATTTCAATTTATAGTAGATTAATTGTATAATGTCTCTCACTGACATGCACTGATTCATTGGTGCCTTCAGCTCTGTAAAAGAACAGAAGTATAATGCTTTTCTCATCAGTTTGTGTCTGAATGCCACACAGAAGATTAAAAAAAGTGTGCTGGCCTCCAGAAGAAACCCTAGGTCTCATCCACTTCCCTTCACCTTCTCCGGAGTGGGCATTCCTATATAGATTAGCTGGAAATCTTTCCTGTTCTATGGAGGATAATCCCCTGAACAAGGCTGCCGGCTCTCATATTAAGAATGATTTAGGCACAGTGAATTCCGGTCAGGTCAAGTCTCTACTTTCATGTTATGACGTCGGCTGTTCCAGTTGTTATGTGTACCTTTTGGTGAGAATAAGAGCAGACAGATGAAAGGAGAGGAGAAGAAGACGCCTTCTTTTTTTTTACTGTTCACACTGAGTTCAAAGTCATCATGTGGATTTAAAACATGAATTAAGGTCACTGATACAAAACAGCTTAGTGTGTGTGTGTGTGTGTGTGTGTGTGTGTGTGTGTGTGTGTGTGTGTGTGTGTGTGTGTGTGTGTGTGTATGTGTGTGTGCGTCTGTGTGTCCGATAGTAAACTCTCTACATGTCTATTCGGATATTTCCACATCATGTTTTCCTTCACAAACACACTGCCCACCACATAGCAGCGCATTCATCAGAACTGTATTAGTATGAATGAGAACCACAAGGAAGCGCGGGTGCACAGGGTTACACAGAAGAGAGTGACTCACATGTATTTACTCCACATAATGTGATTTAAAAGTGACTGAGAGGACAGCGCTGCCTCTAAGATAACAAGAAGCTTTAATTATCACCGTGGTAGAATTGGGTATGGTTAAGCTGCTGTGATGTGGGTCTGTTTTCATTCCTAAACTGAAACAAATGGTCCAAGTTCATTCCTGTGTTTGGCACAGACTCATGAATATGGGGAATGATTTGGCAACAGGACCATTAAGCTCAGTTTTATTTAGTTCAGCTCATTTCAGTCAAATTCAATAGTAAGTGAAAGAAATCTGGAAAGATTGCTGCAAGCAGTGAGCTGTCACACTCTTTACTCTGCTGCAGATTTTGTACGAAAAAGCAAGCAAGAGAAAATGACTCCCTAACAAGATTTAAAATTTTACACCAAAGGTTCAAGGTTTGGCTCGTTGCCTCAGTGTGGTATTGGTCAGCATTTATAATTTTGATTCATTCATGGAAACACTGCACTGTGTTCCTCCATAATGTGACTGTGTGTCAGAGGAGATGTGGCTCCAACAGGAACATAATACCAGAATTAGCCGTGGAAAAGCCTCCTCTGATGGAGCACAGCGAGAAAAGGCTGGCTTATTTCAAGCTAAAGTGAAAAGGACAGTATGGGCAAGACAGGGGTTTTAGTGGTTTTACAGTTCAGTGGTGGTGTTTGAAAGCACAGGCTTTCAGCTACGTGGGTGGCACGGTTGTTCCAAGCATCTCTGCTATTGTATTGTCATTGGCTCCATGCACTTGTCAGCATCATTGCTCACTTTCTCAGGATAAATGTTGATTTTGCTTTATGTAAGGAAAGCTGAGGCAGAAGCGCTTTGATTCGTGAAATTGCCATGGCCTCAGTGTGAAAGCTTGTGTCATTGCAGATGTCCAAATTCCTCTGACATGTTTATTGTTTTCTTTTATTTTTTCTTTTTTTTACGCAAGCTTTTCTGCACACAGCTCTACCGCCACTGTGCCTAAAATCTTGTGTGTCATGTAAACAGAGAACCAGAAAATAACAAGCACAAGGAAAGGGAAAATTTCCACCCCGGCTTCATTCGCCTTTTTTCTCCCTAGTTCCTTTCAGTGCACCCACCACTTGTCCTTTATTTGTGGCCTAAGTGCCTTGGCATTAAATCTTATTATTTTTTGGTAAATAAACCAGTTTCTGGTTGGAATTACACACAACTTGGTGTGAGGTCCTTTTCAGAGAGGGGGCCTGGATCCTTTTATCTGAAATGTTTTCTATTTCTGCTTTTGTAAGACACTTTTGACTGCTTTGAAAGAGAGAAACAAGGTTTTTCTTGCGTTTCTGGGGGTGAGGTTGGGGATTTTTTCTCGGCATTGTGGTGAGATTTATTCAAAGAGGCTGCATTTTTCCCTGATTTCCTTCTTTGTTCTCTGTAAGTAGTTCCAGGTCCCCACTCAGTCACACACACACACACACACACACACACACACACACACACACACACACACACACACACACACACACACACACTCATCTGTGCGCGTTTGTGTGTGTGTAAACGTGCACAAGGCTCAGTGATTTTGCAGATGGGTGTGTTTGGAGCACATGTGTGAATGTGTGTGCGTGAGGGCGAGGCGGGGTCTTGATGTGACACCTGCTGTTGGGATGAATAGGGTCAGTGGCAGGGCCCTTCAGCAGGCAGCAGCTGCTTGTTCTCACTGCAAGACCCACTCTCTCAGGACCCCAAAGCCTCCAGGACTACAACTGAGGCCCCTGACACCACCACACATAGTGCCCCCTACCACCACCTCCAATCATTACAGTTATTATCCCCAAGTATTGCAATTCTCTGTCTCCCAGGGTCACAAACTTAATCGTTCGGAAGGAAACCTGAAATTGACCTGAGGAAAACATCAAAAACTTCAATTTCCACTCTTGCGCTGGCTGAACGCAGGAAGAGGTTTCCAGACAGCTGCTGACAGACAAAGATTCCTGGTATTTGGTTAGTCTGACCTGTCTATGCTCTCTTGCTGTGTGGTAGTCTGCCCTGCGTGTGACTTAGTAGGTCTGAAAACATTCCCTGTGGCATAACAGAAGAAGAGGGCAAGAGATAAAACATAAGTCTGTTTTGGCCTGAAGGCTGACTACATGTGTCTGCGACTACTCAGATAGGTTCTTATTTTGAAAATAGAGACATATTTTCCCTCTACAGACCTCATAGACACAACTTTGTATAATTTTCCTTTCCTTTCTTTTTAACAGAATCTTCCCTTATCTTTCCACCAGAGGTCAGCCTTTTATTAACCAATTCTGATTAACTCTCTTAAATCAGCTTTGTGCTTCAACAAGAAAATTCAAACTTAAAGGAACATGTGACAAAAACTAAATGGCTCATTTGTAGTGTTTGTAGTTTTGGTCCACATTTTGTTGGGTATTCCACGTTCAATGACAAGTGGTGTTTCTATGATAGTGGCGATGCCAGTGCAAAGAAAAGCTCTCCTGTCATCATGGTCCATTAAGGCTGGAGCACACCAGCAAAGTACACATTGTGGTCCTCCTGCACTGTGTTTGTTAAATGAAGGGTTCCTTCAGCAGACATCAAACAGGCGGCCAGTGGTGCTAAAGGGTGTTCCAGGTTTGTGTCTCGCTTACTTGGAAGGGAAATTGCAGTCTTCAACAGAAAATGGCAACAAGGTGTCCAGTTGTGCTGACAACTATTAGCATAATGTAGGAAAATACTTGACATTGCAGTACAACAATTTCCTCACCTCTGTTGAACATTGTTTTAACCTCAACTTGTATGTATATGAAGAGGATAGTGTGTCCTCACTTACTCCTGCAGTACAAAAACACTAGCATGCCAACACACACTCCACTATACTCTGATATCTAGTGTATTTCATGCTAGGCATTGCAACTCAGATCAGCTGATGGAACTGTGTTAATAAAGGTCACTTTTTCAGGCTTAATCAGACTTTAGATGCTAGCACTGCTAATGTTAGTCAGACAAGTTTCCTAGTGTGATTTTAATTTTTAGTTTAATGACTACGAAATCAATTGCTTTGAAATTCCCTGCTGTTTGTCATCATTACTGCTAATTCTGTGCACACTGCAAATCAGGGCAGATTTTTTTTTCAACCTGTCATACTACATTTTTTGACCCAATTAAAAAATATATTTCTATAAAAAATGTGAATGGATTTCATGAAAAGAACAAATTCTACTGACAGAAATAATGATTGAAAAACATTTATTTGACATAATTTCATTTTAAAGTTTGGCTCATGTCTCATCTGTTCATATGGAGGAAATGGGCAGCCAATCTGTAAGGGGGTCTCCAAATGGTCTGGCCTTACATTTGAAGAGCCATCATGTAAAGCATCTTTTTATTTCTTATAATGAAAACCCCATGATGTCCTTTTCATTCTGAGCTATGTAAAGGTTTGGTCCTTTTTGAAAGTTTGTAGTTGTAGTACATGACAGCTTTGGACTGTTGGGCTCTCTTGCGCTGGCAGGTAAGCCCATTGCCGAAGAACTCCTCCAAACACTGACAGGTGTAGGAACCATCTGTGTTGACACACTGAGCGTGACGGCTGCACCGGTGAGAGCCGGTTAAACATTCATCTTCATCTGCAGAGAAGGAGATTTAAAATGTTTATAAATGATGACACATATTGAATCACTTCTTCTGAGACCAAGGCTGTTTCACAGCTCAGTATGGAGAGAGAGTAAAGGGTTTTGAGGACTCTGTGTTTGAAACCTACTCGAGAGAGAAATTTGCAATGCTCATCACATGGATGAAAACAAAAACAGCTCGTGGGTGAGCCCACAGCTGAGTGGGTGAGCTATGAGTGCTCATCAAATAAACATGGTCTCTGGATCCTTTGCTGCCAAAGCACATCTTCACATGATCCCTCTCTCTGCCAATTAGCACAGATGAGGAGAACATGTGGAGTTACGCTATGTTCATTTTTTTTTCATCTACAGGATTGGACATGGAACAGATATGAGTGTGGTTTCAAAAATGTCATTCATGTGTGTCCCTGTGGCTCGGTGGTCTAAGAGGCACAAGACAGATTTTTAACAGCTTTGGCCTGATTTGATGGAGGACTTCTGTTGCACAGCATCTCCTTTACTCTCTCCATGTGTTTTCTACTACCAAAAGTATGGTGGCCTGCAAGGGCAAACGGGCCCAAATATCTTGTGAGTGGAAGCACACAAAAACTCAGAAATAAAATCAAAACAGCATGGAATGAGCTTCAACAAATGTATCAAAGTAAACCTCTTGGGGGTGTCCCCCAAAGAAGCCCAGCAAAGTGGGCTTTCAGATCAACTGCTCTAGTCTGTCTGCAACTAAGCTCCTCCTTTTATGATGTGTCTGATTTTACCAATGGCATATGTGTTGTGACTGATGCTTGCTTTGTTCTGAACTCCTGGGGGTCTTTGCTGCTGCTCTCCCTACCTTGGATTTTCACACAGATATATGAAGGAGAAGGGAGGGAGCTGAGAGAACAGAGCCATACCACTATATACAACTTATTGTTGTGTTATTGCAGGTCAGCAATAATAAAAAAGTTTAATGTTTAAAGGTAAATATATACAAAACAGAAATTTATAACATAACTTTACATTGAATCATATTAATTCCAATGCCTAATGGTTTTATGGGATTTGAGCTTAAACTGAAAGCTACTTCCCATTCAGTCCTTTGTTGCAATAACTTTATATAATAAATGTACCTCGACACCGCATTAGCCCCTGGAGAGACCCAATCACAAAGCCTTCCTGGCACACACACACAAAGCTGCCAAAGGTGTTTTTACAGGTCTGCCGTGGTGGACACACATTGACATCCTGCAGACACTCATCTACATCTGCAACACAATAAATGCACATTAAAAACACCAGCAACACAGTCCATCCATTTTTACATTGGTATTGGTACCATTCACAGACACCCCCCCCAACACAAACACAAACACGCACACACTGATACACACAAACCCTAATTCTTAGGAACAGAGTGATTAGATGTTTCTTGTCTTGGCTCAAAACAATAATTACCTGTGAAAAAGTTGTGCAAATGAGTACCTTGACCATGTAACCACATCTTTGTTCTATGGCTTTGAAAGGTGGTCTGCTGTTCAAAAAGATGAATGACCCAACACACACACACTTTTGTACTTCAGAGGTGACAAGAGACATCCGAAATGGTGTCTTTTTGTCTGCAGTTTTTAAGACTGCAACTCAACTGATTTCAAATTATCAAGCGAGTCATCATTGCTTGAAGACTTTAACTGGCATATCCTACTGCATCCATACTTTTGTGTTTTCTTTTTTTTTAATTTAAGATCTTTTCTGATGCAAGAATGTAATATTGTACATGCTAATTGTTTTAAGTCATGTATTTTGCATGCATGTCTGACATTCTTTGACTCGTGGTTTTGTGAAGCCTTTACTGTTCCCACCAATTCAATTCAATTCAAAGAACTTTATTTATCCGTTAGGAACTTTGTTTGTGCAGAGCATCAGTGCGTGTACAATACAACATGCATTCAAACAGTCAACCTAAAAATACTGATATAAGACAATTAATTAAAATGAATGAATGAGTGAATAAATAGAGCTAATAAAAAAAACAGTTGATTAAAATACAGAAGGTATATAAATAGGTGCTAAAAACTCATAGACATAGGCTCCTGCAAACATACATGGAGCAGGCTTTCATGAGCTTATTCCAGAAGCTCTACCCTAGTGTGAAAATGTGTTTTTCTTAGTTACAGGACAGGAGGAGTATGAGGAAGACACAGGTCACAAAGCAGTTGGACACTGGGGACAGAGTTCAGGGTATGTTATTCTCTATGTCAGGTAATTAAAGGCTTTTCCCATCAGGTGCACAGACTCAGAAGAGAAGTGGTACTGCCAAGTTTACTGCAGGTAGTTAACTGAATGCTCATGGGAAACTGTATGCTGTATGAAGCCACAGATAAAGGTTTGGATGATATGATTTGACACAATCATCTTGATATCAGTGAAGGGATTTGTAAACCCTTGGTCAAGGAACTACTGAGGTTTGCTTTGTGATGCTGGATTTGTTTTATACTTGTCATTATGGCATCATCCATATGTTATCAATTCCAGCTCAAATGAGAAAAAAAAGACAGAAAAAAGACCAAAACCTCACATCAGTCTTAAACCCAAAGAGATAGAGCATGATTGCTATTTAACTTTTTTTGCACAGTTATGCTGTTTTCATTCTCTTCTTTTTTTCAGTCTAATCCTTTTCAACCCTTACAATTCCCCTGCCTGTGATAAATTAATGTACTGATGAGCTGTGAGTTATCTCTGATACAGCATTACCTTCACAGGTCTTGTTATTCGCAGCCAGGTGGAGGCCGGGGGGACAAAGACAGCGCACCTCTCCCCCTCTCTCCATCTGGCAACCAAACTGGCAGCGCAGGGAGAAACATGCGGCCTCTCCTGGAAGACAGACAGGGAAACACTGGCTGAGGATCGGTCAGAGAAATGGGCCACTGGATCACCACTGAGAGAGTGCACACATGGGTACATGTACAAATATTCACACAAATACACACACGTATACCTGTTTTTCTATGGTTGTGGAGTACCTAAAACCAAAAGGCACTTCTCAGCCCCCCTTCCCTGTTCATCACTAAAAACATACTTACCATTATCTTAACCTAATACCTAATGCACCCTTCTGATTAAGGGAGACAATTTCTCCTGAATGTTCTTGTATTTCCACAATGTCCCCATTATAAATAAATAAAAAAAGAATATAGGTCCTCACAAAGATAAATGAACAAGCACATCCACACACACACACACAGTTTCTTGAAAATTTCTATATTATAAACTTTGAATTTCTGACATCAAAGTGTGAAAACTGGGGACCAAGTTATCAGAGACATTCAGTTTCTGTAATCTACATATGTAGCACATGACATCTTGAATACAAATTGGTCCAACATCATAAATAATATCTGTCAGCCTGTAGGCTTTCTTCAAATGTTTTTTTGAAGGTTGACAATAACATTTTAATCTAACATTTAAACAAATAGTGACTCACTGGTGCAGGTGCGCCCATCTGCATTGAGTGTGTATCCAGGTTCACAGTAACAGCGATAGCTGCCGTGTGTATTCATGCAGCGCTGGGCACACGGCCTCTCCAGGAAACCACACTCATTCACATCTGGAGTCAATATGAAACATAACTCAAGCAGCAGATAGAAATCATTACGGTAAACGATGCGAGAGAACACGTGCAATGGTTGAGAAATTAGAACCATAAGACAGATAATGAATTTGTGAATTACGCTCTACCTTCATCACACTGTGGTCCTTTATATCCCTTGGAGCATGAACACTTCCCTGGTCCCACACATTTGCCATGAACACATGACTTCTTGCACATTGCTGTGGAGAATTATAGACCACATATATATTCACAACTATTATGTTACAGTTATACATCTTTTTACACTAATACAAGGTAACTTACAGTAAATTATCGAAAGTCAGCTAAACCTGTGTTAAATTTGATCAAAGAAGGAGAGCAGCATTCCAATATCCTTTTATTTTCATCTCCTTTTAAGGCTCCACCAACTCATCAGGAAAAATGTGCTTTTTGGCAGCTTCACCTCTTTACATTTTATATGACTGTTGCCTTCTTTAACCAGCCATTTGCTCACAGTATAAAATGCAAATCTTACCTTGTTTTGGAAAAGAAAATATTAGCCATACTTTTACTTTTTCTAAGAACCAGATACAAGAAACACTTAATATTGTAGTTTAAACATAGTGTGAATCCTGAAAAGTTGAATTGGAAATTGAATTCCACTTTAAGTGATTAAAATAATGGATGATGCCTAAAATTTGTGTTAGAACACTGTAAATAACATAAAATATTAACAAATAAGTTCAAGCTCCTCCAAAGTCTTACTAAATACAGTTTGAATTCATGTAATATAAACCACAAAAGCTTTAGTGCTGAACTGCTGAACTTTAAACTTTGGGTAACTGTGCACTTAGTGAATCTCAGAAAGACTTACGCTGACAAATGCCATTAATGTGTCTCCATCCCAGACAACAGAAAGTTGTCTGGCCATATCTGCAGAGTCCTGACATTGTGTGACTCCTGGAGTGCTTGACCACATCATTCACTGACCTGACCCAAGGCAAAAGATGAACAGAAAATGATAAGTATGGATTTCTTGCCATTACACGTGTAGCTATTCAGGGAAATAAATACATGTAGTTTCATAAAATTCAAGGACTAAAGGTTTGGAGTATACTTGTTTCTAGTACAAACATTGAACAAACTCAGACTTTAACAGAGGTACGTGTTACAAAGGAAAAAACTGATTGCCTTGACTTATTTACAAAACCATTAAGTGCTGTCAGTTAACTTTCATTTTCCATTGGTAAAGAAAGAAGCAAAGCATCACGGATAAAAATTCACATTGAACATAGAAACCCAGTAAAAAATATTTTAAATGCTCCAAAAACATAAAAATCCCTGGTTCTCTATTCCCCCGTCTCTTCTGTTAAAAACTTGTTTGCTCAATAGATCCAGACTTAAAACACACATGTTAACCGTGTTTGACACAACATATAAAGGTATTTTCAACTTTACATAATGCAATGCATTGCACTGTAGGGCTGTAAGATGTACATGAACATGCTTAAGTTTAACTTGGACATTTGGGCCTCTGTTGAGTTTTTTTTTTCTTTACTCTTTAATGCCAGTTGTCCATTTTCACAGCACATTTTTTTAACATGCCTTTATAACACACTAGTGTATACTTAATAATTCTCCTCAAAAATATTTCATTAGACTTAGAATAAGCTAAATTGACAAGTCAGGGTAAATGTTTTAAGATACTGTGCAAAAAAATAAGACCTGAATAAGGTTTTACAATTGAACTTGGCAGTGATAAGGCTAACATATTTGCTAGTGCAGAATAATAAAGTTACCTTTTTTTTTTATTTCAAGAACGATACCAAGTGAACTTTGATCTCTACATAATTACATTAGCACATGATTATCGGAGCTTGTCACATTAATGTGGCACATACAAGACATATAATCAGATATTTTTGATTGAATACAAGAAAATTACCAGTGCTTCAGTTTGAGTTTCTTGCAGTGTTAAGCTTCAACTTCTCTTGCACTGCGCAGCATTGCAATATTATAAAAGCTTAAACTGTTGTTCTTAAGCAGAGATGACACATACATTACTGAAAATGTATGTTTTTTTCCCACACATATGGAGGCTATAACAATACATAAATACATAAAAGTGTGTCAATGG
The DNA here is from genome assembly GCF_033239565.1 of Halichoeres trimaculatus. NCBI lineage: Eukaryota > Metazoa > Chordata > Actinopteri > Labriformes > Labridae > Halichoeres > Halichoeres trimaculatus. The sequence continues at coordinate 25,875,852 of NW_027437180.1, forward strand.
GTATTTTGAGCACACTCTTCACTCCAGCTTTACACTGTAACTACTTACCAAACACCTTCCCCATTACTGTGGGTTTAGCGGAAAACCCTTGGATTCTAATTTTTTCCCTCATTAAAATCTGCTGTCATAAACAAAGGTCTAATAAACTATACAGCCTGTAAACCACTGACAAAGCTTCATTTGTACCCGCTGTTAAATCTCCTCACACCCACACTGCAATATGAGGCTATTAAAAATGATTAGACACAGGCCAAGTAGGTCCATTTTACATGCTCACACTGGAGTGGAGGAGCCCACCAACAGTCTGTATGAGTAAGATCCACACACCTTTTTTAAGATGTGGAGTAAATGAAGCATTCCTCTCAGAAAATAAAGTTTTCCCTATGGAGTTAGTCTTACCTGTCTTGATGATGAGCCACGGAGAAGGTAATGAAAAGCACCATCACAACAAAAACCCTCAGGCTGATTTTGATCATTTTCTTCTCCCAATGTTTCTGCAATATTCCCTCAATTTCATATTAACTGCTTCTTCTGGTGTGAAACCTGGGGCCTGCCAAAAGAGACAATTGTTTCTTGAGTATGTGTGAGTGTGTGTGTGTGCCTGTTTACACGCAATTTAAAGGTGTGTGAAAGAGCAGTGAAGTGCGTGACTGTTTGAAGAGTGTTAGAGGGAGGTCACATGGTGTAATTGCAGGGTGCAGAGAGTAAGGGGAGTGACAGCTCACCTGTGTGCAAACAAACAGAGGCAGGGATAAAAACAAAAGACAGAGGGGGCCATGAATGGAAGTAGAAGAATGGAAAACACTGCAACATTGTTCTAATGTTGACTAAACAACATCCTCTCAATATTTATAAATTTGGTTGTTCTGGGCTGTCAGTCTGGTGCTGCCGTGCCATAACATCCTGTTCAACACTCTTCAGTATGAACTAATAATAAAGGTTGAGTGTGGAAGGGAGCAGTGCTGCAAGCCATTGAAATAACATCTGCTGTATCAGCACATGAACTTTACAAAATCCTGTTTTGTTATTTGTTTTAAGTGCAGCTACTGTTTTTCTTGCAGGTTATTTCCCCCAGCCGAAAGCTTTAAACTCAAATTTTCAACAAAAGCAAATAGACATGTTACAAGTGATTATGGGATCTTCTACACAGATATCTTTCACTTTGATGAGAAACTGTAGTTTTTTTGTTTGTTTTTTTTTTGCTTTGAGTCAGTGTGCTTAGTTAGGCTATATGTATATACATTGTCTCGTTCCACTAAGTTTAAATTCAAGTTTCACAATTTTTTTATCAGTTCTGAAGATCTCAGTTAACTTTTTTACTAGCAGCTTAATTTTAACCCACAGAGCCACTGATTTCAATTGTTGATAAAAATGATAAATTAACCATCAACTGAGCTTTTCATCATGGTCAAATATTAACTTATTGCTTTCAACATAATTCAGATCTTCTTCGCTAAGTTCTGCAGCTGACACACCTTTAGAAATTAATGAAGCTAAGCCCAACCTTTTTAACTTGTAACAGGGTTTTAACAGGACAGGGTCAAACATCAAAGTATCCTTTGTGCTGTTTTGCCCACTGACTTAAAACTGATGCAATCAGTTGATATGATCTAGTGATCTATTTGTTTGTATGAGGTTTCAACAAATCAGGATTAAGCATTAGCACAGCAGGGTGAAAAATAGTAGCTAATTTTAGAGTCTTTCTATTTTTCAGACTTGACCTCTTCAGGTTTGGGTTGTTGCCTTCATTGAGTTTTATGTATATTCTTAACATCTGATTTGTTTTTGACATTAATCAGCTGTGAACATCGATCTTATTCTTCATTGTTACACCTTATGCTTTACAAGCCAGAAAAAAAAGACTCAATTTAATTTTGCAAAGGAATGTTAACATCGCAACCAATTTCTAATACCAGAGAGTAAAGTTGCGTTTCCACCAAGCAGTCCAGTTCATTTCAGAATGGTTTGGCACAGTTTGGCACAGTTAAGCCTGACCTGTTTGCGTATCCACAGCAAAACTATGCCCTCTTGTGGTAGGCGGCATGTAAGCCTGATGCCGAAAGCCGCAGCTGTTAAACAATAGCGTGATGCCATAGCAGTGCGACACAGTGTATCAAGCTGATTAATCTAATAAAGAAGTAAAACAAGACACAGTAAACAAAGAGCACAGATGGAAGACATTCAGCATTTCGTCCTCTCTGTGATTGGCATGTAGCTCTTTGATACAAATTGCGATCAAGCTTTGTTTCACAGAAGTCTGTGTGCTGCCAGGAGAAATGCAGCCGCTGTTGCGGGGTAAGTGATGATTCTTTTCACCAATCAACGGTCTGCAGTGTTGTAGCTCCGCCTTTCGAGAGCGGATCCGTTCAGTCTGGTACCCATATGAAAGTGCCCCCAAAATTGGGACTGCTCGTCGGTTATTTGGGGATCTGTCCCGGGATAAGTCAGTGGAAACGCCACAAAATATGCGCCGTACCAAGACAAACCGAACCGGTCTGCTTGATGGAAGCGCAGCTTTATTCATATTTGGCCATGGACTGAATCATTATTTTTACTTGGGGGGAATGGAGATTAGAAGTAATTCATTCTGCAACCATGACAAAAAGAAAAAAATAAATTGTATTCTGTATTAATTAATTGAAGTAAAGAAAGTGGTTTTAATTTGTGCAGTTTCATAACATCAGAGAAGTTTTTGTCTGCCTTTGGGGATAAATCAATTCTACAGAGCCAATGAAATGTTTGTATTTGACTGAGTTTTCTTTTACAAAATATATTATACAGCTTATTATTTAAAATAGACTATGATTTGCTGTATATAACTTGTGAAAACGGTGTCATATGTTTCTGCTGCCAATAAGTTATTAAAAAAGGGGGGGGGGGGGGGATAAAGGAAAGCTTATTTATAACAACTTAAAAGCAGACACAGATGAAGCCTAGATGTTTCTGAAAGCTGGGGCTGAGAGCTCAGGGTCGGAAATAACTGCTGGCAGCCTCAGAAGTAAAGCCTTTGAAGCCTTAACTATTACCAGCACTGATCAGAGTGTAATCAGTTGTATTAAGCTCAAAGGTGGAGTTCATGTCTGGATGCCTGGTGGTCCACTCACCATGTAAAATTACAAGTGTACACACACACACACACACACACAAATGTTGCCTTAACACTACATCTGTCTGCTGAATGAACATCAGCTGTTAAAAAAGTCTTTTATAAGTTGATGTCACTGTTAACCTCCCTACAGCAGCACTAAGGGGGCAGATGAAACTATTTATACCCAGGCCAACGTCATTCTGCTTTTAAGTCAGTTAACAGCAAACCAGACTTTTCTGTTCCCAATAGACACCTCACTTTTTCTGACCCCAAAACAACATGTGCCACATACTTGGCAGGTTCCTTCAATCCCATTCGGCTAATTGTGAGATTATTGTGGGTTGGTGGTCCAGGATGCCACCACTGTAGAGTCGGCCGTAAAGTAGGAGCCCTCAGCATTGACATACTTGTAGAGCAAAAAGGTAATTGCAGGGCTGGCTGATAGAAAAGGGCTGGTAAGAAAATTGCAAATTGCTACAAGTCAGAGTTTTGTCGATGCTCATTTTCAGCCATGTCTCTCTCTCTCTCTGTTCACACAACCCCAACCCAAACCCTTCATCTTGGATGGTTTTTATCAAATGTGTCACCACACATCAGCCACTGAGGTGGAAAGAAACCATAAAATGACTGTGCACGGTCTGCCTTGAATTAGTGCCAAACCTCACTCCGTATCACTCATAAACTATACAATCAAACTTAATCCTGCCTGCCAGGGAGGAATACGAATGAGGGAAACTGAGGAAAAAAGTAAAGTTGAGGCAACAGTAAAACAGGATGATAAATGTTCTTGGTGCTGGCGCAGTGTGTGGCAAGTGCAGGAGTTGATCATAGTGTTAGGCTGTGCCCCCACCTCCATCTGCCAGAATGGACTCTATGGGATCAAATCAAGATTTCAAGTGTGTGTCTGCTGATCTTCCTTTTCTTTGGACCACATAAGAAATGTAACACATTGGTGGTCTTTGATTCCTCAACTTGAAAAGGGCGGCCCCACAAAGGAATCAAAGAATTTGCCTAAAGCCTCTTCCCCCACACCCACCTGCTCAAAAAATATAACATATCCATCAAAACTGATGAGGTTGGATTGAATCCCACAATGTGAAAATAGGATTCCTGGAAACATGTTGGTGGTCAAAAACACAAGCTGTACAGATGGTCTTTCTGCTCTTGTTAAATTGTACTTTTTCTTAAAGTAGCTCTGACAAAGGATGAAAGGTACAGTGATGGCAGTCTCTGTATTGAAAATAATGACCCAACCTAAACTTCAGTCGACCTGTCGAGGAGCAGAGGTGGAGCTGAGTGAAGCCCTTTGCCTCTTTGTTTAGCGTGCTAATCAGGTAATCTGGCAGCATGGATAAGGCTGACAGGGATACTTTTCAACTTCTTCCACCTTAGGTCAGAATGATGCATTCCTGGCAAACCATGGTGCACTGCTGAGTATAAACCTTGTGTAAGGCAGGTGTTATTGAAAATATTATCTCACATCAGCCACACCCCTTATGCACTGTTATGCAAAACTATCTTCTTCCATATTTTCCAAATTATCAGCATTAAAAATGAAGCCCCATTTAGAAAGTACAGATAGTACAGAGTGTTGTTAAAGAGTGGAATTTCAACACAATTGTTTAAGAGGTCTTCTGAGCTTTTTGGGGCAGCCTCAAGTGGACCCTTGAGGAACTGCAGTGTAGAGCACTTGTGTCTCTTTAACACACACAGATTTTTTTCTATTTTACACACAGCAAGAAATATGTTGTACACTTGCTCTACACATTTTTTTTTTCTGTAACGGCATGTACGAGAACTCAATATTCTTTTTTATGCTGTCTTATAAATAGAATTGTGAACATGTAAAATCTATTTAAGAACATCTGGGTCTTCATATAAAACTTAACAGTGTAAATGTACTCAATGTTTGAGTGAATGTGACGCAGATTATGTCTGAGTTATGCATGAACGCTCATGCATGTGCTTTTGAATATATGTAAATCAAAAAAAGAAAAACTAACATTAATCAACCTCTGTATTTAGATCCTCGAAGAAATATGCGACCAATGTGATCTGGTTCTTAGTATTTGAAGGAAATTTTTCCCCTTGAGAAAAAAAACTTGGATGATTTTTTCAATAAAATAAATAAATAAATATTACAAAAAAAAAATCATTTTGTCATGGCAGGGTGTTTCATATCTGGTCTCAGGGCGTAAATAGATTTATGAGGTGTCCTTTAAAGAGTATCATCACAACAGAGCTACTTGAGTTTTTCTGTAAATCCTTTTACCGGGTGACAGCCAGGATGATGGACAGTCCGGGTTCAGAGTTTAGGGGGGGTTGGCAAAGGAGCCGCTCAGGTGGAAGGGGTTAAAGATCAAAGATCAGGGGGAAGGTCAGGACATTGGACACCTGCAAGCACCTGATTTTGGCAGTAGCCATTGATGTGGCATGAGGAAAATGACACTTTCTTTCTACAAGTTGGTGATATATATTGTGAATTTTGATATTTTCCTCATTTTAGTTTGGCAGTTCTTAAGATGAGCTAAATTACACGGTAGAGTTGACCCTGTCTGCAGCAGTTGTTTGTCTAGTGTCTGTGCCTCATTTCCAGATGGTTTCTCAACAAAGAGGCTGAGCAGGCCGGCATCCCCCCGGGTAAAACACTCACTTGACAAGTACACATTCATACTTAACAACAAAAAACAAACTTTCCCTTCAAGTAATGTTTGGTGTTTTATTCATTTTCATATCATTGCAAATTTAAGCTTTTAGTTTTACTGGTGTGACAAAACAAGTAGGCTAAAGGTGTTGGTTAAAGATGTTTCCTGTAATGTTACGACCCCATGACTGGCAGATGATGCAGGTATGACTAGATGGAGTGACTGGCAATAAAAACACAAGTGTATCTTCACATTTCAAGATTCAAAACACAGGAGTGAAGCCTGCTATTAGCGTTACATTTTATTGACAGGACTTCTATGAGGTAAACTCACAGCAATGTGATAGGTAATACAATGGTAATACATGTTTCCTGATGCCCTGACGGGTTTGTTTACATCAGGCATGTTTATCAACACATGAGTCAAAAAGGCATGTATTTTTGTTTATGATCCTTCCTCCCTCTCGTGCCTCCTTGCCTGTTTGTGTAACAACCTCTTGCTTTCACCACTTTGCCATGCTTGTTAGGGTATAGCTAAACTAGGAGTACACAGTGTACAGAGAGGCAGTGCAGCCATTCGACACAGAGCTTTGGAGAGATTAGGATGCACACAGTACACCACCAACACAGGCGGTCTCTGTACCAAAACAAGGATTAGGGCTTTGGCAATGAAAGTATGGTATAAGAGAAAAACACTTCACCATAAAAAGAAACCAAAGAAAATGTTACACCATGCACGTTTAACCTTATGTGGCACTGAAGAGTGAATGGGCAATATTTTCTCAGAAGGAGTGAACAATATTTCACTGAGAAGGAAAGGAATGCTTACTCTGTAATCCTTCGTTTTCAGAATGACACTGACTTGATATATTTGTAATTCATTTTGTAGAGTGCTTTCTGTCACTGTAGACTGAGTTATGGGGGAGCATTTATGTGATTATGTGTGGGTTTGACTGAGAGGCCATGCAGTGTTGCAGGATGTTGTAATACTGGAGCCATAAACTATATATATATATATATATATATATATATATATATATATATATATATATATATATATATATATATATATATATATATATATATATATATAAATAAATATATAAATAGTTTATATTTATAGCTTGTCCCTATCTTTCCTTCGGTGATTCTATGTTCTATCAAAGCATATTGCTGTAAAATCCTGTAAAACACAACTCACAACTTGGAGATATCTCTTAAGCTATTCTGGCAGAAACTTCCAAAGAAATATGGCAGAAGAATGGGGATGCAGGTGAACACACAAGCCAGCTCTTGCTCAATGCTAAATAAATAATTAGGGTCTTGTATTCAAAAAAGGTGTAAATAAGAGTGACTGTAAACAAACCTTTTACATTTTTTTAGATACAGTAGGGTGACATTACTTGAAGATGTGCATGCAGAGGTGTGTCTTACTCTTATAGCATGATTCTCTGCACTACTGTCTGTCTGTGTGCATTTCCTCTTAGTTGTGCAAGAACCCCAACCTCTTTGCTAGCAATATATGATAAACAGCCCTCATAGCTCAGCAGAGCAGGCCATGCCTATAAGGATAACCAGGCGGCAGGCATCTGGCAAAGTTCACTGACCTGGACACACAGATGCATCATCAGTGGTCGAAAAAAAAAACACATATTTGCAAGCACAAAAGACCAGCTGTATTTGAATCTGAATGCTCTTCAGAGACAGAAATGTCCCTTGTAGGTCAGAAAAGGTCTGGATAAAAGTCAGGGTGTAGGGAGGACAGGTTAGCACAGGTTGGTGATAGGATGTTTTTTATTTTTTGTCATTTTCTACACCTAACACTGGTGCTGTGCTGGATCCCTGTGATCATAAGCCATAGGCCATTTAGAATCAGTTTCTGACCTTTTTCGGCATTGCTTGGTTCACACACACACACACACACACACACACACACACACACACACACACACACACACACACACACACACACACACACTATTTGACCCCCGTGTTAGCTCTGGTGTTAGCAGTAAGGCTGCGGCGGATGTCCTTCTGTTGACTCTGGCTGATGTAAGCCTGAGATGAGCCCTGCAGATTAAGAGCAAAGACAAACAAAGGATCCTGCCAAGATGAGCCATAGTGTATACAGATTAATATAACAATACAGCCACACGAGCGCTGCCGTAAACCATTTGCATAACTCTTTTTAATGTGTCTTGGAAAATGTCTTTGCTTTGCGTTTAAGGGATACCCCCACGTGGAAACTTATACCTAGGTGGTCCGCTTCAACCAGCATCAGTTGTTTACCTTCTGAGGCTGTGGATCACAGAGAGTGGAAGCAGACAAAGAGGGATGTGTTGTCTTTGACAGCCACATGCAGATTCATTATAGATCTCACACATAGAAATGCGATAGACACAGAGGTTTACATGTGCTGTAAGGACCTGCTACTGCACACGTAGCAGACACATATTTCACTTGTACTTGAAAGTATTCCTGGCAATGTATTTTTTGCATTTTTTACTCCCATATTTAACTCTCAAAAAAACAGAATTATTTTCAGCAGGTGGTTTATTCTGCTGAAGTGGAGGGTAGACTACATCGAGAAGCTGGTGTGAGTGGATTAACTCACCTATTTAGTAACCATAAACAAAACAGGCAATAGAGTTTCTTTGCTAGGGCACATGCAATGAGGACGCAGATAGATGCAAAAAAATATTATCTCAAAAATTAGATAACATACCAAAACATGAGTCTGTGGGGCTTTTTCCTTCCCAAATTTACTTTCAATGCAGTATCTACAAAATAGATAAAAACTGCAGCCATAGAGGGCTGTATGCCCCTATTTTAACACTCCTCCAAATGCTGATGTACTCTGATCTATGCAGGTCTTCAAAGGCAGGGTCTTCACAAGGCTGGTGCCCCTTGAATGGGACAAAGCAATGGATGGCACAATAGCTCCCCCAAAGTGAAACTAAAACTATGAATGACTGGCAGCAGAACTGATCATTAAGCATGCCTCTTCAGCATTGTAGGTGGAGCATTGGTCAAAGTAGAGACCGATGTCTTCTTATACCCTCATCAACACTTGCTAGCGCTAATCATTCCTGATTTATGTGGAAGTGTTTGTTTTTTAGTAAGTCTTGATGCAAAAGATGGGTATTAATGCAAAGACGTGCAGTTTTTTTGAAAAATGCAGCCCCTTGTGCACGTTTCTAGACAAGCAGAGTGGAGATGCAATGGCAGGAGAAACACCGTAGAAACCTGCTGCAGACCATGCTGATCTGAGGGGTCTCTGATATTTATCAGCAAGTCAAATGTGTATTTTGGTTAGTTGGGCTTGATGTCAGCCCGTGGCTCCACAAACCAGACTGCTTCTGCATCTACCTTGGCTTCCCAATTATTCAGCTTCACCTTCTTGTGAAAAGCAAAGAAAGAGGAAAGTCATCCATATTCACATGAAGCCAATAATGAAATCCTGATGAGATGAAGGCTGAACTGCTCATTACATGTCTACTCACATAGAATGATGATATTACTAACAAAAAAAAAATAAGAACACACGAAAGAGCAAATTCATGTAATAAAAAGGAGCAGGGTTTGTAAATGGCATGAAGGTGTTCAGAAATTCACAAGCTACAAACGCATTCACTCAACCGATCCTTAGGAATCTTCTCCTTCATGTGCATATTTTTGTATAATGGCTTCATATGGCTGCTGCATTACGTGACATGACACTCCCTTCAATCTTAAACTACCGCCCCTCACTGCGGTCAGTCTTACCTGTCGCCCAACACTCAGCTCAGCTCTCAGCCCTCTGTGGGGGTTTAGCATGTGTTAACATGACAGATTGAGCCCCAGTAGGAACCTTAATTGCATCATTTCATGGATGCGAGTCAGTGCTGTGGTCGGGAAGAGTAAACAAGCTCTGAATCCAGGAGCAGAGCGAGGAACGGTGAAAGGAGGGAGTGATGGAATGATGAGTCCATGAGGAGATGAACAGAGAGGAGCACAAAGATGAATGTGAGTAGAAAGAGGAAGTGCTTTAGGATGGGAAACTTGTGTAAGTGACTGAGGTATTATGATGTAGTTGAAGAAGGGGGATACATGAGATAGACAGGGTGTGAAAGTTGAAAAAAAAAATCCCCTAGCTCACAATAAGAATTGAAAAAGCTAAAGCTTTGCTTAAAACCACCCAAAAGTCCTCAAAGGTGGTCGCGGACTGAGGTTTGTTTTGTTATGTGATAAGCTGACAGTGAAGTGAGGCATAAGGAAAGGGTAGCAGCAGCAAGCCGGTTGGAAAGTGTGTCTTCATTAGTAAGTGATAGGGGCAAGGGAATAAGAGGTTTCAGCAACCTTGGTTGTGCGTTTCAGCAGTAGTGCTCTCTGAGTCAGTCCGTGTAAACACATGAGGTCACAGAACACACTAAGCAATTAGGGGTGTGACAAAACCAGATATACAACCGAGGGATTGACATGCACGCAGATGCAGAAAATGCACGTAGAGACTCGCTGGAACAACCACCAAAAATGTTTACAAAGTCCAGATTCAATATTCTCACATAAATCAATATGTTGGATCCTGGAGAAGCCACAATTTATGCTCCAAATCACAAGAGACTGGTGCCAATACAGACAAACACAGATGTTTAAGTACAACATTAATCAACGTTTTCTCCCGCTAGGATCCCTCCCCGACAAGACATCATGACTTCATGTGTTAACACATGACATCAAACTCAGCCACAGTGCAATGTGCTCAGTGATTTCTACCATTTAGTCTGAAAGTGTAATGTGTCGTTAGATCACAGTGGAAACAGTAAATCATGGTGGGAGGGTCAAAGGATATTTGAAGGGATGTCACAATCACAGCGAAACATTTACAGAAAGTATCAAGATTGGACGTGTGTGGTATCAGAAAGATGTTGTCATTTGGGTCATCAGTCAGGATAAAGAATAGTTATGTTTTCATAAAAGATGACCACAAAGGAAATTAAGAAAATGAATTTATCATACTCAAAAAACATTAATCGAACAGGTGGTACTGTTTTAGTGCTTCTCAAGTAACGAGCAAATGTAAAGATATTTATCCAGATGAGTGTGAGGTTAAATTTCTTTGTATAGTTAATTTGACATTAACCCATTTGTTACCGTAAGACGGTAGGTAATGCTAGCATTTAACCAGTTCTTAACTCACATTTAATTTGCAAACATTTGCATCAGCTGTTTAGTGCTTAGCCAGTATTTTTGCTCCTTGCAAACATTTTGTAGCTACCTTCTGTTCTGACTGATAGATATTTGCTAAAATATGTGCCTACAAACTAAATACAACATCACAGGTAAATATTTTCTGATCCTTTTTTGTAAACTTGTTAACTACCTTCGAGGCTTTTTTGCTGGTTTCTCATCTTCATTAAGATTACCATGTGTGGAACTACATTTGAATATGGTTAAAAAAAATTGCATTTATATTCTGTCACTTTGCCTCTGGGTTGTTCAGCTTTAGTAAAAATATTTGAGTGCTGTCCAGTCTAAAAATTTGAGAGGTACTGACCAAGATGCATAGAACCTGTAAAACTGTCCTTTTACAAAGTATCACTCATGAGGAAATTAGTTGTTTGCTGTCATTTGTACGATGAGAATAAGAATGATATCTCCTTTTTTAATTGTGTGCCTATTGTTTTCACTGTTTCCCTGTCTCCTCCTGTTACCCTTATAAGTATTGCTTGTACTGACTCTTTGGCTCATGTATACAATATTATAGCATGCACACCCAGCCATCTCAGTCCTACAAATATTTGGTATACAGACTCCTCATGTTTATTCTAAGTACTAGGTTACACTGTTTGGGAGAGACAGCCAGACAAGGGCCCTTTGGGAAGGAAAAAGAGAACTATTCCAAATGAGAAGTAATGATTCATGCCACAGATAGCGTATAAACTCAAATATACGTAGGACCTTGCGCCACTATTGGAGGGTTGCACTTTATACAATTTTGATTGGATCTGAGCAGTGCATAGACAACTAAGTATTGCGTTACCCTTAATATGGCAGTGTGTGTGCTTGTGTGTATGTGTTAGTGAGAGCAGAGTGAGGTGGGTGGTCTCCACTCACTATCATTATACAACACAAAGCCTCATTGGTATTTTGAGAAGGAAATTAATATTGCCATCAGCAGCGGCTCTTGCGTGTGTGACTCCATGCATGAATGTGTTTGTGTACTTCCGAAAAAACTGGGAGGCAGAATTTCCACTTCAAATGAGGAATTTCCAGGCTTGACTTTGAGCGATGCCATGACGCTGCATGACGACAGAGCAGCCATCAGAGCTCTCTCCTCAGTGTCAGCTCTGAAGCAGCTTTTCCATTCAAGCAGGGAAAACCCTAGGCTTGGAGCCATGTTGGCCCCGTTTCACTCCAACATTTTCTTAGCATCCTGTACTTTGCTGTTTTTACCTGGTGGACAAACCATCAGTGGAAATGATGCAAATGATTTACCAGAAATGAGACAGTTTCCAGCATGGTGCCATGACCTGGTCTTTTACAATAAATTTACATCCTACATAGATTATAAACCCTTGATGGATTATACTCATGTGCCTTGCTTTTCTTGACAGCTCACACAAAATGTGTTCAACTGACAATATGAGCTTCTGAAACAACATAAAATCACATGAAATAATCTTTAAGAAGATATAAAAACAGTAGTTAGAACACCTTTACCTTTGCAATACTTTACAGACTAGCAAAAACAAATAGAGACAAATATTTCAGACATGCTATAAATTTTAATAGACATATTGATATTTCTGTAGAGAAACAAAGTTATCCCTAGTTTTATTTACAATAAAGGAATAAAAAAAAAATGTCGCATACAGTACAACGGTAAAAACAACATAGAGAACTTAAATAATTATTTTATTTGTGTAACTACTTAAATAATGAAAATGGTTATTCTATTCACACCACTCCGTCTCAGCAGCTACAATGCAACTTTCACATTAAGTGCTAAAAAAAATCATAATTTTCCATTTTACAGCATGAATTCCATTTTGACCAGGTAGAGTTGATGTCTTTCAGCAAACACGAGCAAGGCTACAGAGGAAGAAGACGTACACTGTTGTTGACATTAAACTTCAATTAACCATGATGAATGGAAACTGGACTTTCAGAACGGGACAGAGCAGAACTGTAAATGTTTGTCTTCCAGACTTTTAAGCACAATGTTTCATGGTTCTATCACGACTCATTCAGGGAACTTAAATGGCAAAAGATCAAATGTGCTGTGTGAGAGCTGCATCTGCTTGAACTTCAGTCTGTGGTCTGTAAAAGATAACACATTATTTGAGCTGCAGGTGAGCCCAGCCTTTTTTATTACCGTTTTCTGACAGTGTAAGAGTAGCATACTCATTGGAGTGTATTGCCTGAACATATTTCCATTAACCTGAAGCTGAATCCTTAATCTGTTTGTAGATAAGATCCTTTGAATGTACTTCCACAGCATCTTGGTGCGACAGGATCTTTGATCATCTCATAACACAGACACACTTCTGACAGTGGTAAGGAAACCACATGTCAGGCAAAGGATCGAGATGGTCTGCTGAGATTTACTAAATGCAGGCACAGACATGCATTACTTTACACACTTAGTGTCTTTTTCTCAATGGAGGAAAAATCGGTTTAAGTACAAGAAAACATGAACTGACAAGCTTAGTGTAAAACTGCTTTCTATAAACACCATTCTCTCCCATATATTATTACGCTTAAAAAAATAAACCCTCCTCTATGATAACAATAGTAATGCTATAGATTTTTTTTTGCAATGCTAAGTAGTACTTAGATAAGCTCTATTGGAAATATACATCACCCCACTCTCTTCCCTTTGTAGTTTTGAGATCAGTTTCAGTGTGAAGCAATGACAGGAGTTTGTCGTGCCTGTGATAGAGTAATGCTGCATATGTACGTATGTGAACTACTCTCACTGGACTTTGAATGACAAATTCATTTTGAAAAATGAAGTTAATGAAATGAAACATGTATACAGTGCATGGAAGCCAATACCTCTGTTCATATTGAGACTGGCTTTGACAAACTCAGTCATTCCTGTTTGTGTGGTTCTGGTCCTTCGTTGTAGATCTGTTCTATACATTGATAGCAAGTGAGTTTTACAAAGCCGAGTATACAGACTGTATGCTGTTGAAGTATTTCATGACAATGTGCCTAAAAACTAAATACAACATCACAGGTGAGACAACATGGTTCATCACTTCTGCCTCAGTGCCTAAAGAATAGTTAAGCACAAAGCACGTCTGCACGATCAACCACTCTCATTGACTCCTCAGTTTTTAAAAACCCAAGGCAGAGCTGTGGAGTGTTCATTCAAGTCTGTGTAGGCAGACTTTTCTTTTGCTGCGGTTTGCTGGGACCAGGAGCACAAACTAGACCTTCTGCCAAACCACTCCTTAAACTCTGAATCACTGAAGAACCCCTGAACAATCAACTCTTTCTGTTAGAGAGCCTCAAACTCCATTTTTCTAGGGTGTCAGAGGGGTCTTGAGTAAGGCAACAGACAGCCACTGAAAGATCCAAAGTCTTGTGATCAAATGGTTTTGTTCATGTGAAGTTCTTGTTCCTGTGGAGTAACCCGTGTATGAGCATTTTGTGAACAACAGAGGAAGTGAGGCGAACTTCCAGAACTTGGCCATGCTTGTCAATCATGTCCCTGGTGTCTGTGGGTCTCTTTGAAAAGTGAACACGGCTTGGATGCCAGGCCTGGTGCTCGGGAGCAAATAGCTTATAGGCAGAAGAGGAAGAGTTCGGTGACAAGGATGATGTGCTGTCAGACATGGATCCTTTGTGTGTGTCTGAGTGTGTTTGTATGCCTATGTGTGTATGAGAGAGATTAAGAAGCCTTATTAAGGACACCTCATTAAAGTCTGCTGGTGGTGGTAGGTAGGTAGATTTGTGTCAACTTGAGGATGACGGTGGGGAGCAGCTCCCCTCTGCGCACCCCTATACGATATAGCTGGTAAGGTCCAGGAGGTACGAGGTCATGTCAATGATGTGGTCCAGTATGCCGTCTTTCTCCTGGTCATTGGGCATCCCTCTCTCACTCTTCTCACACTGGGTTCCAGAGTAGCCGCTCTTACAAAGGCACTTGTTGGGCTCCATACACACTCCTCCATTGCGGCAGACTGGCTCACATTTAGCTAAAGCCATTGAGAGAAGAAAAAAAAACATGTATTAAATGTAAACATTGAAAACAGGAGAAAGAAGTCTACGAGATGTCAAATGATGTTGGAAAAATGATGCAAGTGCATGCATTTAACCTGAGTGAAACATCTGGAAAGAAAGACCACATGAGTGTTTGCTCAGATGGCACTTCTCTGTAAGGCAGCAGTAGGAGAGTCACTCACCAACTCTGCACAGGGGTCCCTCCCAGCCAGGGCTGCAGCAGCACTTGCCAGTAGGCGTACAGTGTCCATTCTTACAGTGTCTGGAACAAGCTGTCATCAGCAGCTCTGGAGGCTCCACCTGACGCTGGCACTCTTTCGGGTCATGAGGCCTGCAACAGTTGTTAGAAGAGAGGAAGTCGATATCGAATGTCATTCTAACAAAAACACAGGAAGCAGAGCTATGCTATGATCTAATAAATCTGTTTAAGAATGCTAAATCTAACATGTTGCCATCACACATCCAATACCACGGATCAGGCCTTGCTGAGAAAGATCTCTGTGAAGCTGATTATTTTTGTAAACTTAAGACTAACTAAACTAACCACTTTACAAGACTGAAGAGCAATTTCTCTCTTTGGGATTCTGATCAGCCCTCGCAGATGTTGCCATGTTTATACATTTTGCACTGTTGGCTACTTTTTAATCCAAAGGATAAAAACAAAAAGTGTCTTTTTGCTTGTAAAAGAAACATGCTGATGTGTAAACAGAACAACACAACGGTTATGGCTTAACTGGGGCTTTCATTATTAATCAAATCAATAAATTGGCTGTCTTTAATAAAGCATAACTAGGCTCTGAGTCCCAAACATGCTTTTATTTATTTATCTAAAGAAAGCAAAGTGTTGTGTGGCTAATCAGCTGGGTATTTGTTCTGGTAGCTGCTTTGCCAAGTGGACAAAACAGCAGGTTTGTGGAACATCTAAAAGGAAACAGCTACACACAGTTGGTTTAGAAATTGGAGCCTTTCACACCCACCAACATGCATCAGTTCTTATTTACCAATCACAACAGCTTCACATGCAAAATCCATTCATGGCTATTTACCATAATTCATAGAAGTTTTATCAGTTACATATTTTGTCAGTCAATCGGTGTACTCTCTGGTAGCTGCAGACATTTGTAAACTGTCAAGCTATTGGCTAATTCAACATACATGAAAACTCTCTGGTCTCTGGTTTCTGTATGTCCTTGAATTTAACATTGTGTTTATGACTCAGCTCTCCATCATGGTTTCCTCCAACAACATACAAAAAAATGTCAGTTTTAGAGTGTTGCTTTTACTGGTTTGACTCACGCTTTTCTCAAATTCTCCTGACTTGATGAACAAAACAACACACAGAGGTTAGCACGGGGCACCGGCAAATATAAACACGATTTGGAAAACGCAGACACACACAAACACAAACATCTCTGCACCATATGCGTCAAGTCTGAACACCCAAGAAACATATTGTGATCGTTCCATATTAAGACAAACATCCAGACACGCACATCAGCAAATGGACTGAAACAGAATTATTTCATATCACGCTCTACAAATCTGGAAATAATACAGCGGGGAGCGTAATGAAGTTCAAATGTGAAGCGTCTGTTAGTGGCTGTTGCTCATGGGCCCACACACACACACACATTTCTCTGAGTGTGTGTTGTAACAGAGATAGGTGGATCAGTATAGATAATTGATGTAGATGTGTTAGCAGTTACTTTTACTGAATTAATAAGCTTGTCAGGCAACAGAACTTTCTGGACCCTGACTACTGTTCTGGTTCTGGTATGAGAGCTGAAAAGCACAAGTAGTGGGGTCAGTGTGTGAGTGTAATGCAAAGTTCTTGAGAGAACAGGTATCATCAATCACAGCTTGAGAGCATATGGTCGGCAGGGATCAAGGGGTGGGGGGGTCGTTTTGTTCATCTAACCCAAATCAAGCAATTTTCAAATTAGCTGTATGACAAGATCCAGGAGAGCTAACGTTGCACTCATGTTTCAACTGTGTGTACTTACTGTCACACATCGGGTGGATATTGTGTGTTTTATATTAAATAACAGCTTCAGGGTGTGGGAAGATGTGGATTTGTGACTGTACCTACAAAGTTATAAAAAGGTAACATTTAACATAGCATTTCACTGACTGACTCTGTGTGTGTGTGTGTGTGTGTGTGTGTGTGTGTGTGTGTGTGTGTGTGTGTGTGTGTGTGTGTGTGTGTGTGTGTGTGTGTGTGTGTGTGTGCATGTGATAAAGTTGCTTTAAATTTGGAGGATGGAGGGCAACAGAGGGGGTTGATTCCCATGCTCCCATCAGCACCCAACACCAGCCTCCATCAGCGTTGGCTTTTGTTGTTGCAGGCTGCATGTAGTTAAAAGACGGCGAAGGAGGGAAGCAAACAGAAAGCGAGGGAGAGAGAGAAAGAGTAAAAGTCCCTGGAGGATTGGTGGTGCTGGTGTTGGGGGGGTCTGTAGCTAACACTGTTAATAGCAGGCAGGGGTCAGCAGCGCTACTAAACAGTCTGTACGACTGCCAGGGTGGCTGTGAAAACAGCACCTGCTGGTAGCGCCACTTGACAAAGGCAGCTGGGTCAACAGCCACTGTGGGAATTTATCAACTTTGGGAGGGGTGGTGCATGGTGTATGTGTGTGAGAGGGAGTGGGATAAGGGCAACAGTGCTCACACATGAGGTGGCTTCGTGGTCAAAATGATGTTGACATAAAATGTAAATCAATACATAAATACAAAACAATAAGCCTGGGAGTTATCAAGATGTTGTAGCTGCTAAAATAAGGCGTTAAAAACAAAAAATGAAGCAGGTCAAGAGAAACTTGGCTGAACATAAACATTCAAAATTCTCATCCATGAAGGTCTGTTCTTCCACAGCATTATGGATGCTCTGCCTCAGATTGTCCTGATCTTTTTATCACTACGTTAGTCAGTGAGTGTGTATTAGTGTGTGTTTGGCTTGTTGGCCCACAGAATCAGTTTGATTGACATGAGGTATATGTGAGAAAGGGGCATGGAGTGTACATTGTGAGGCCCAACAATGGCTTAATCAAACGGGCCAGTGTGGTCTCTTTTGCTGTTTTGTCATCTGACTCCATTGTTTGGGGGCTTCTTTTGTAGCTTCATTCCTTGTTTTAATTGTGCAAGAAATTTACTGTGTATTGTAGGAGCCAGGGCTATTCACCGCAACTGGCAAGCAGCTTTGTCAAGGGGAGGACCACAGCAGAGATGTAGGAAGATTTAGGAGGGATAGGAAAATAAAGAAAAGGCTCTTTTTTTCTGCAGCGTGCTGGGAGCTAGCGTACCGCACGCTCACACAGGCTCACAGATGTGCATGTTCGCGTGTACCCACCACCCACTTAGTTTATATCTGTACACACAAAAAAACACAGGGGCACACATACAGATAAATATTTCCACAAATGAGCGCCCACAGTCTACTTCCCCAGTACATCCAGTGATTTGTGACTTTCATGGCTAATGCAGTTCATAAAGGAGGTCCCAGGACCCTATTCGAGGTTCACTGTGTCTTTTTAAGGTCTCTGTGCACTGTAATTCAATCAGTCCAGCCTGCAGCTGACAAAACCTGGACGTGTGAAAAGCCTTCAATAATACTGCTTTCCCTGCTTCTCTGTGGAGGGGCTGAAACAAACAAAAGGGCAAATTGCATTTTACACCAGAAATCAGCAGGAGGTCTGGCTCTATATGTTACAATTAAGCTACTGCCAAAATCCAACCATAAGAGCTCGGCTGAATTTGTCCAACCACATGGATAAAGTGCAGCATGTGCCGTTTGAATTATGATATAATAAACATGTAACTTTACTATACGACTCCCAAAGTGTATTGTATATACACAGGGGCTGAAACAAATCCTTGTTTAGTGCTGAATCATAATATCTTCCTTTTGTTGGTATGTTTATTTCTCAAAAAGAACAGGGTCTTTCCAGGAGTATTTGTTCCTGGCATAAATATAATGCTCTCACTGTATAAATAATTATGTTATCAAAAGCAGACTCAGTGGGACTGAAACTTAGCATGCCCAGCCTGAATACCTGCCCACAATGAGCAAAGTAAGACACAATCAAACCCATTTTTGAGGGCAGCAGCTCAGCTTTAAAAAGATTTTTGTATAATGTATGCAATAATGGGTAAAGATGCTGAATAGCAGAAGAGGACAGGATCTTATACACTTACTTCTGCAGAATGCTTTGAACTAATTTTCAGGGAGCAAGTGCTTAATTACTGTCTGGTTTTATAGCAAAACAAAAAAAGGTGCATTTGCATCCACACTAAGTTTAATTAGGGATACTATTTGATAAAAGATTCTACGCTCAAAGTTCGACTGCCTGACAATTCAAAGCTCCTTTAAAGGCCATATGATCTGAAATTAATTCTTTCCTACAGCTATACCACAAACAAGCCAAGTCTTGCTCCTTTCTCCACTCACATGCGCACTCACACTCACAGCACACACATTCAGCATGTTTCAAAATGCATGGTGGCCTATTTATTATTGGAGGGGTACTTCAACTGACAAACAAATACCTAGAAATGAAGTCATCTGGCCAGGACATGTTTACACAAACACTGCTGAGGGATTTTATGGCTGATGTTTCCCTGTAAGCCTTTACCACTCTCCCGAACAGTTCCTCTTTCCCCCTCTATGTTCCTAAACACACAGTTGATCAAAACACAGTGCTAGATGCTATATTGGACCACAAAACCACCATACTTTAAAACAAACCTCTTCATGCGAAGGCTGCAAAGTCCAGATGTCCTTGCACTAAAAAAAGGAAAAAAGGAGGGGACCACCAGATTTGATAATGCGCTAAGGTCAGACACATTAGCTACCCCATTTACTCCCCCGAGCACCCCCTTTTCAGCCTCCCTGTAACAGGATCATAATAACCAAGCCAGAGTGTATTAGGAGTCAGGACTCCAAACACCACAGGGTCTGCACAGACTAAACAAGTCCACTTGGTGGTGGAAAGAATTGTTCTTTGGGAGAAATGCATCCCCAGACAACGCCAGAAAACATAAATACAGCGCAAGCTATCAGGGCCTTTGAAACATCTGTGGCGTAATTAATTGTGCTAATGCCTGGGTGGCACTGTCGTCACCCAAGAATAATCAGCTGCGGATATGTTTCTATTGTGACTCCAAGGCATGCAAATTCCCTCTCTGTGAGTCTGCTTCTCTTACTTAACTTACTCTCTTAATCAAATCTGGTATTGACTAAAAAAAAGTACTTTGTTCAGGAATTTTCTTGTGCATTCATTATGTTTCTAAGTTGGACTCAAGCCTATTACTGACCAAAACAGATGGGCTTAGACTTGCAGGTTGAAACTGTTGACTTCCTGCAAAAGCACTGATAAGAAGACAGGCAAGCTTCAGCTGCAAACTTGATACACGAATGGTTTGAATCACACAATCTGCAGATGTTTTTCTGAAGTGCTGTATATAAAGGGGAAAAATTCATGCCCAGTCTGCACAGTTTCTTATCCTGAGTGAAAAATGTTTTTTCACCTGCAGTATGCTTTCACAGTTTACGTATCTGCTGCCATCTGAATGATTCCTAATACTGTGATGCATATGGTAGGAATTATGACAGCAACACACACACACACACACACACACACACACACACACACACACACACGAATTATGAATTTACACTCACACTTACTTGCGTGTTCCCAATTTTTAAACATCCATTAATTAAGCATAAGACTGCATGAAAACAAACTTGTTGAACCACTGAAGTAAATATATTTCTGTGTGCGTGTGTGTGTTTGTGTGTGTGTGTGTGTGTTGGAGTAATCCAGAGGTCTAAAAATCCAATGATGATTAAGACATGCTCCATATTTAATGCTTGGAATGTGTTTGTTTCGTCAGGTGCTAAATTCATTAAACTTTCTCTTCTTGACAACAGGTGGGGAATAAACTCTGCTGTCAAATAGCCTTGGCCAAATGGGCAAGAAGAACCAGCAGGCTAATAGCTTTAACTAATCTAAATTGCAGTTAGTATTGCGTCATGCTAACACTTTGAAATGCTGTGCTTGCTTTCCTGTTACTGCTCAGCATTTGTTTGTTAACTAGCTGAATGGAAAATAAGTTTGAGCCACAGCGATACGCCTGTAGTGTGTGAGTAAATGTGCAGGTCATGAAGACTCATAAAAGGGAAATGAGCTTGAAGAAATCAAAAACAATCATCCAATGAGAGCTAGTTTAAAAACTTATTATAAGGCATAAACAAGTGAAGTGAGGTCTTCGTGGTTGTACCTTTTAGGGTCTATCAGCTTGTAGAGTTTCCCACTGTGTGACTGTGCCATGCTTTTACTGCTTGCCAGTATGTAGACTTCACCTGCAAAAAGAAAGAAACAGTCTTAATGCACAGGCCATCCACCTTCTTTGATTACAAGCTTCTACTCCATGCTTTCACTGCAATCTTCACGGTATAAGTTCCAAAGTGATAAGAAGATGACAGGTGAGATCACGAAAGGAAAAGACATGAGGATCAGCAGAATGACAGTCAGCTACTGCACTGGTGCTTTCACCAAGGGTCTGTAAGCACGAGGTTAATGGATACTCATGACTGGGAAGCCAGTAGATAATTTAATGAGGAACAAGCCTGCAAGAAAATTCCAAAAGGGGACAAATTGTAAACATATGTCTGTGGGGCCCCTACTTTGGGGCACAAGCCATCCTTTCCATGATTCTGAAAACACTTGCATATTATGATCAAATGCAGAAATTCTTGAAATCCTTGTCAAATAGTGACATTGTCCTTCTGCATTTCTGATGGTGTTGTGATTGACCCACATTATGCCCTCACTCAATCAAAAAAAAAAATTAGAGCTGACAGCTAATAACTGAGTCTTTGATGGGGGTCCAACTGGTAACTATGTTTTTTGTTATACTAGTCTTCTCACCTCAGCTAACCCTGCTTTATCTTAACACTGCAGGCCCCCAGGTAAACAATAAGACTTCACTCTACCCATGCAAACCGTTGCCTTGTAGGTGGCCCAACATGCCCAATAAATTGGGCCTTTGGCATATCACTGCTATCTTATGGAAAGGACAATTAATCCAGAAAGAAGTATGCACTATTTAATATCCTGTTGGGAATGGCCCAAAGAGCAGGAGAGGTATTCATTTCCCTGTAGTTTTCCAAGTGTTTCGCTTTGTTGGCTAGATGTTGCAATTTTCCAAGATTTTCAATGGTGCTTTAATGCATTGCACTGTCTTGGTACAAAGCATTCAAAGAATCTCTGAAATAGCCAAGTTGAAAATTCCCCACCATGATGTAAATATATGTATTTTTTTCACAGTTTTGACACTCATTATTTGAAGCCAACAAGCCATCATGAAATATTTCAAACCGTGAAACCCTTAAGTGTTTCAGAAGATATGTGAACACTTAACTGTCACTCAAGGGAGAACAAAACAAAGATTGTGGAGAAAAAATGAGGGAGAACACAACTGAACATCTGAGAAGAGGTGGAGAATTTTCGGGGAAAAAAAAGTGCTTTTATTGTTGCCCTACTAACCTAGTTCGTCTTCTCCAAAACCCAAAATGTGTCCCACAAGCGAGGAGCCACAGGAGCCAGCAGAGCCCAGACACAGAGCTTTCTCCTGCCACTGCTCTTCACTTGCCAGTAATGACAACGCTGACTTCTGGAGGATTCGCAAGTTACTGAAATAAACAAAAGAGAAGAAAAACAGTAAAGTCAAATTCCTACATCCTTCCTTTTAAAAGATGACCTTGTGTAAAGGAGGTTCCATAGGTAAGAGGATAAGTCTTTATTTTTGACAGAAAGTGCTATGTAAATGAAAATAGAATGCATCAAGTCTTCAGACTACAGTTGAATTCTGGAAACAGGGAAAACTTTTACTTCTTCTAACATAGTTCATTGACCCATCCTTCTTTTCCACCCCACGTCTCACATGGTGTTATTCAAGATGCTGGCTTTTAGTTTCAAAACAAACATCATGCTGGAGCCTTCACTTAGCCACAACAATATGCCCTCAAATAGTACTGTGTCACAGATTTAAGTGACCACACATTGTTTTAAACACATTGCCAACTCCTGTTAGTGTACTCCCCCCCTCTCGCCTTCGTTATTTACTTCCTTTGTTTACTCAAGCGTCAATGTTTGACATTGGCTAAGTAGGATAAATTACAAACTGAAGTGAGAACAGTGCAGGGAGGGATGTCTAATCTCCATTTACACTGAATATGCCATGCTATAGCAGTGACAGTAACATTATATGTAACTGTATAACAACTTGTCTCTCTATGTGGATGAAACTTAAGAATCACTTTGACAAGAGTCAATCAAGCTGCCTATCCAATTTGGGGACTCATTTACAATTTTACAGTTTGACTTTTCAAATTTGTATTGTTTCTACAGTTTTTATTTTCTAACACTTACCCATTTTTATCTCCAAACACATAACTGCCGTAAAGTCTTCTAGACTGACAGCCTCTGTAAATGAAGCCTCCTACAGGTGGTGCTCCCCCAGTGGACTGCAGGTCATAGACAGAAGGCTCATTTTCTAGAGAAAAACAAAGAATCCAAGGTCTCTTAATGCACAATGGTAAATGTGCATTTCTAGTAAGGGATGTTAAAGTGAACATTTGTTGCAATTCTTCGGCATAAAATGCATATTTAATACTATTGATGAAAAATCACCCATTTAGTCAAATAAGATTAATGCCATTATTACCAAATCACAAACAGATTTTTTCTTTTTTGTTTGTCATAAAAACTGTAATGCATTTATGGTTTCTTCTATGATAGACAACTTCAATGTGAGGAACAAAGAGTCAATGTTGACATACTAAGGATTTTAATTAACCAAGCTTAATTTCTGGCAGCAAAAATTGGCTAGAAATTATGTTTATCACAGTTAAATGTGATGGTATTAATTTGTTGTTCATGAGTTAGATGATGACACATGCAGCATTTTTTATTACAGTTTTCTATGCAAATGGAAACAAGAATAGAGGTTTGCTGCCTTCAAAAATACATGACCTAGGAAGCTTCCTGAAGAGATTGAACCAGAGGCCAAATGAGATAAAGTTGGTGTGACCAGAACAGGCACTTTGAATACAAGGGATTCATCTGAGCTGCCAAATTAACACTTTAAATGAAAAAGTTAAATGTAGTTTTATTATCAGTATCTTTTTTTCCTTGTGTGAAGAGAAAAAGCCTGAGCACAGCACTGCACTGCTGTTACTGATTATTTTCCAAATGTGAGAAGAACAAGGCCCCTCTCAGCTGTGTTTTCAACAACACTGAACCATCAGCTCAACACTTACTGTTGTTGACAGTTTTAAATCTTTCTTGTGGACAAAATCTCACATTTTCTTGGAAAATTCTACTTTTCACAGGGGGGGGGGGGGGGTTTTCTTAACCTGCATCGTCTCTGCACTTGACCCCATGTGCTTTCTTAACTTGCTGCCAAAAAAGCATGTTCTTGCAAAATGAAAGACATTTTTACAGCCACATGTCATCTTCAAGAGGATAAATATGAAAGGTCATCCAAGAGATTAATGTATATTTTCATTTCTTTCTTCATACGCAATGCCATCAAACAACACTTAGGCAAAGTTTGTTTTTACCCCAAGCTATTTTAAGATTGCAAACTGATGAACTCCTTCCAATTACAGAAAGAGTGAAAATTTTAAACATGTTTTGCACATTTTTTGGAGAATGTAATGGAAATTTTAACTCACCATAATCCTTTCCTTTGGTTATTTGTAGTATTCTTCCTGCTGATGTGTTTTTGCCACTAGCATCGGTGCATAGCATTAGCAGGGT
Organism: Halichoeres trimaculatus; assembly: GCF_033239565.1. Classification (NCBI taxonomy): domain Eukaryota; kingdom Metazoa; phylum Chordata; class Actinopteri; order Labriformes; family Labridae; genus Halichoeres; species Halichoeres trimaculatus. The sequence continues at coordinate 25,900,621 of NW_027437180.1, forward strand.
TCCGTTATCTGTCTGCAATCGATCCACTGCACACCTACATTACAAATGAAGAAAGAAATTTAATGTATTGACACAAACTGAATACAGTTATTAGTAGCTCAGAAGTAAAGATGTTAGGTTTCTCATGCTTCACTTGCCTGCCTGGATCATGTAATCCATGAGCAAAGATTTCAGGTGGCTGGTTGGTGCTGTTGAAATATGGATTGTTACGGGGTATGGAATAAGGTGATGTGCAGGTGTCCGTGTCCACGTCAACCCTCAGAACAGACCCTGTGAAATCACTGCATTCAAACACACACACAAAAAAATATACCTTCAAGATAGTAGGAGCTAGGACAGGATTCAATCATGGGGCACACACCAGAATATTGTCATGTTGACCACAGTTCTTAGATTTTTGGTCTCACCTGAGTCCATCCATCTCCTCCATATCATCCAGGGTGATCATGCCATCTCCCAGGATGATGTGCAAAAGACCATCCGGGCTGAAAAGCAGCTGACCACCAAGATGCCGCCTGTGCAGCTCTGCAACTTCCATCAGCACCCTGACTGTCCGGGTGTCCACCTGGTTTGGGTTTTTTCTAAGGAAAACATAATTGCATTGTCATTGACTTTCTTTAACTGGGTGCAAAATGACAGTCGCTTTCCAGCAAAGTTACAATCATTATAGACACGTTTGAAGAGGCGTTCAATACTGAAGTTTAATCCATGATACTCAGGTCAATCTCAGATAACTTTTTAAAAGTAAGCAGCTTTTGATGCCTCACAGTTGGCCTTCTGTCAAGGTGAAAGCAACTGACTGTTTGCAACAGTCTTAAAATTGGCTGTGTAAGGTATGATTTCATAAATGAGTTAACTCTCTAAGTACTCCAGAAGGCTGCTGGATGACACAACACAGAGGCATGGGTAAAAAAAAAAAGCTGACATAGCACCACAATTTAAGGTTGAATAACTCTAAATAGTTTGTTGTCTGGAGACTTTTGGTCTAAATGTAATGCTTTCTCTGAATGAGGCAAAGACAGTGGGTGGAGATGTAACAGGCTGTAAAATGTTGCACAATTTCTTGCGAGGATCTGGCTTCACTGTATCAGCAACAAGTATTTCATAATGTGTTATTTCGTGTAGTCCTTCCATTTTCAAAATAAATAAATAAAGCTGCTTTCAAAAGACAAAAATGACTCTCATGAGCTATCATCAAATATTTTTCTGTCTTCTCTGTATTGGACCCTAATTTAATGACTATACACAGCAGTCACCAAGTCTGTGCATGCCAATACTGTAATTAAGATTAGATCATTAAGTCAAACATACAACTGTGATTATGAAAATTTAAGTGTAACAGACGCATTCGTGAGAGGAGATTGTTTCCTTAATCACAGGTGTATCATTAAGAGTGTCGCAAATGAGTGCCAGCCACATATTCAGCAGAACAGTGCGCACTGAGAGTAAGTTAGGCGGGACGTCGACCTAGATTTTGAATCCCCACAAGACAAGAAGTTTGTCTTAGTAAAATTCCACTTTGTACTCAGTTTTTGCTGTGGTTGCCATGGTCACTGGGAAAATGCATCAAATTAATGTTGAAGCAGAGAAATAGCCAACATTGTAATTCCATCAGGATTTTTCTTTTACAGTAGAGTCTACATTTTTTATACTCCTTTTGATTAGCTTACACTTTGCATCATTTTAAATATAAAGCTACAATCAGTGGTAGATATTTATAATTCTCCCTACACTGAGTATGAATGAAAGCTAACCAGATATGTTTAAATGAGGATGCTTCTGAGTCTTCATGATATTGTGTACAGCACTCTACAGAACAAAACTGTATACCCAGGGACTTAAATCTTCAACGCTGAATAAATAAGTCAGTTTAATGTTGTGCTGACTAGGAAGCTGCAGGAGTTTTGGTTTATTTTCAGGGAGTGACTGACCCATGATTTAGGGTAGATTTGGCACACACTTCTCCCATTACCTCGAAACGGTGTATTCAACCACACGAAGAATGTGGTCGTGTGGTCCGATGGCCCAGCGCTCTTGGTTGGTGGTGTAGGAGATGTAGAGCTTGCCATTCTTCTTGTAATTGGGGTGGAATGCCAGACTTAGCAGGCCCCTTTCATCTCCACCCTGCAGTCAGATGAGAAACACAAAAGATTCAGGAGTTAATTATGTCCCTCTTTTGCTTCTGCTTGCCTGTGTGGGGTTAGAATCACCCCCCTCTTGGTTATCTTCATCACGACTTAGACCACTACATGCAACCTCAACAACCCACCCCCAACATCCTTTTAATTTTTTTAACCGCTTAAATCCCCCTTTTTTATGTATCTATCACATTCCCTTTCATACTCTTGCTGTTCTCCCATTCTCGCTTTTCCCACCTTCGCCTGTTTACTTCACACCCTTGCTAACGACTTGAACATGCCATTACCACCCATTATAAAGTTTTTGACTCTAGGTAGAGCTGCACCTCCCCTACAACCCCCTGCCTTTGCCCAGTCTTCTCCGCAGCCTGGTTATGTGCATTTGTCCAAAGGGTCGGGGGGCCCCTGTGACGCCCCAGCCCTCCCGGTGGCCTCCATTGTGCAGTGATTTGTGTGTGTAATCTTTGGGGGATATCCGTGAATGCTACGCTGAGTGGCTGAAAGAATTTATTAGCTCACTCACAGTTCATAGAGAGCACAAAAGTGCAGAGTGCTTCAGTCCATGCTTTTTGCTCCCCATCCCCTCACTCTTTCCCGGTTTACACAAAATCCATGCAAAATTCAAGGCTTGGAGGGGGCTGGGGGGCGGGCAGAGAGCTGCCAACTCCCACTGTCTTGGCAACATGTTTAGAAAACATCTAAATTGCTTGTGTAATATGTAAACCTTTGTCTCACCCCGGAGGCAGCTACATCAGTTGTCACTACCCTGGTGGTCCTCCCATCATAGTTAGCTGTAATAATCAGCTACAGCATTTCATTCCCCAGGCAAGGCAAGCCAGGTCGGCTCTTTTTTATGTTGTACTCTGCCTCACTATTTCTTCCTGACAAAAGAATGAACAGAATGCTAGGCTTAGGTGTGAAGAATGTTTATAAAGTGGTCCCTGTGTGATTGTCTCACTCCAAAACAGCTTGATTCTTTTTTCCTTCTATCACCAAGATCATTTCAGAGAGTGAAAGTGAGCATCATGCAGAGAGAAGTCATTTAACTCATGGAAAAAAACAAGCCTGATGTCTATTATTATCACAGCTTTCTTCTACTTACCGACCCAAAAAATGATCTTGGTTTCATCATAATGCTAGGCTTTGAGTAGGTGTAACCCATGTCAAAAACCAAGGAAACTCATCATAATTTGGTGTAGGAGATCCCGTAGTTCTGTGTGGACTGTGTTAGACCCAGCCCTATCAAACATAGCACCCACATGGCCCAAACATAAATGTGAGAAAGAGCTGTCTCGTTGCAAAAAAATGTTCTTGAAGTACCAGTGAGCAACAACAGAGACCCACATGATAAGCCACAGGGGTTGTATCAATGTGAAATGAAGTGAAATGTTGTGAAAGATGATAAATAAAGCTCCAAACTAAAGGCAGTGCTCTTCCAAAAAATAAACATATCAACTACAAGTCAGATCATTGTAGTCAAATAAAAAAGAGTTATGTGGGTGTGGATGCAGGACACTGTACAGCTGCAAGTTTGTCAGAGCAGAAAAGTTTGCACTCTGCCAGAGAATGTCAAAAAGCTTCATCTCCAATGGAGAAATTCTCAAACTTTACTTTAAAATGCTGGAGCCATGTGCATTGACCCATATTCCCAAAATAAACTCACCATGGGGAGTGGGTCAAAGACCCCATTCCAAAGAGGCCTAGATACAGAGCTCAAAGGGAGACCACCAAGATACAGTGTTGAAATGGGCTGATATATTGACTCCCTTGCTAGTAACTAGCTCCTTCAGCAGCAGGAGAACAGCAGCACTGGCACCACAGCCACAAGAAACAAACACTGCAGAGCCAGTCCAACACGACACCTTGATTAAAAGCTGACAGAGTGCCAACCTGTGGCTCCTGAGCATTGATCATGGAGAAACTGCTGCCAGAGCTGCAGTCAGGAAGTCCTACCTGCCAAAACAAATATACTGAGCAAATGAGTTCATTTAGAGAGTTTAGAGAACAAACTGTATTTTTCAATCTTCAGCCACATAATGAGCTCTAAGGTAGGTTTCAGCACTGCTGCTTTAACAGCTCAAGTTATATTCAGGACATTTTGTCCGTCTGTCATAGTGCATTTTAAAATCTGCTGCAGCTACATATGCACAGCTTCAAATTGTATTTCTGTTGTTTTATTATCTTGGCTTCTATTCTCCCACGTTTGATAATATGCAAAGGGTTGTTCCGTATTTTAATTTTTACATACCATTCATTGTTTCCTGAACATCTTTGTACTTTTTAAAACACCCATCATTCTTTGGCAGTCAGGCAGGGGGTACTTATTAAATCGTGAGGTATTAGCTCTACATTTTTCACAAACAACAGCCGCTACATTCCTCTTCCCTCTCCAATTCTGTCCTCTGGGACTCTTGCTTTGACACTGTCAGAGTGTTGGCGTCACTCCACAGAAGGCTGGAAAAGGTACAGGGATGAGCAGCGGTTGTTATTTTACATCTCACTGTGCATTGCAAGGAATGCTTTGCTGTCTGTGTGGAAGACAGCGATGCACACAGTGCTATGATTTCTGATTCTGCTGTCTCTGAGTCCCAGTGACGCACGTGTTGGCTCATGCATTGTTACCCTGAACCTTTTGATCCTTTCTCACTGGCTCGTGGGGCATTCCTCCACCAAAGACATTCCACATGAGCTGATTGGAGCTCACCAGTGTCTATGACTTTCAGGCAGACAGCCTGGAGCATCTACACTAACTTTTCTGTGTTGCAATCAGAACTTCACTTTAAATGTAACCTTCATCTGTTGATACATAAATCAAATCAAAAACACACAACAGTCCCAGAATTCTTCCACCGAAAAAAACAAGATATTATTCAACATCGGGAAAGCTGTAGTGTAACCTATTAACTGCCGGCATCCCAGTGTATGAATATAATAAAGTGACCAGTATGACTTTGAATCTCTTTTTCCGTGCCAGAGAAAACAGTGGAGACGGGGCTACTTATTCAGTTTTGTATGAGAGCAACCCTGAGCATCTGATGGATGCTGAGAATGCAGAGCAGCTGTCAGCAGTACAGGGACAGAAAAATAACACGCTGTGACTCATTTGTCTTAGCTGTGAAATATTTTATTGCAGGCCCCCTCTTCCCTGTTACACAGGCTAATACATGTCAGTGAACTGTCAGCACTGGGCTTTTGCTCACAGATGTCTTCATTACCAAAATTTACTGCCACTATCACATGTATCACGCTCTGGTTCCATCCTGTACAGGTTATACAAAGTAACATGCTGCCATTGTTTATGCACAGGCTGCAACTTTGCATCAAAGTTCTACAGACTAAAAAATAGTAAACATTCATTCAGAGGTCGCTAATGAGCTGCCGTTAGGGTAATTTTCAAACAGGTTTGATATATATATATATATATATATATATATATATATATATATATATATATATATACATATACATACATACATATATATATATATATATATATATATATATATATATATATATATATATATATATATATATATATATATATATATATATATATATATATATATATATATATATATATATATATATATATATATACATATAAATATATAATATTTTCCAAACAATCGGAGCTAATCAAGGAGCCCTTTCCAAACAAATGGTATATATAACATCTCAGTGTTTACTGCTGTTGTGTGGTGGTACGCAGTCAGATCGTCAGGGCATGACATCACATCAGTGACACTATTGGTTGAATGCCGTAAAGTAGAGCAGAACATGGCAGGAGCTTTAAGCTGGGAGCACGTACGATGTATCAGAGTAGAAGTAACGGATCGGGACTTGGTATCGACAGATACTCAAAATCAAATGACTTGGACTTGGACTCAGGGCAAAAATACCTGATCCCTGGTTGAAATGTACAAATCTGGGCCATGTAACCCTCAAAAAAGCTTATGGAACTTCTGTGTTCCTAAGTAACAATGACAGCATGACTGCTATTTTGTTGGTAAAACTACAGGCCTCCAACACTTTTGGAAAACTCAACTCACCTAATTAAGTTTTGCAAGACCAACACTGGACAGTACAGCAGAGCATTCTCTCCAGGAAGCCTATTCAAAATGCAATCCCCTGATTTTTTTTTTTTACAAAAACTATAAGAATACCCTCAGATTATTTTTCATAGTTCTGCACTTTTTTACATCTCAAGTATCTGTAAAAAGTGATCCAAATCAATGCCATGCACCAATCTTAACCACATCCTTTAGCAGGATTCAGCCCAATCAGCAGGTTTGTCGACAAATCCACCATCATGTTGGAGGTGTGGGAATGTCAGCCAATTGTGGAGAACCCACTGTGATGATGACATGCATAGAGTGTGTTTGAATGTGTGTGTGGTTGGTTGTGGTTGGGGACTGGAGTACATAGAGATTGGATTTCAGGCGAAGAACACCCACTGCGCAACAAGGAGCCCACACCACCAAAGCACAGCATTGTTTCAGTGCAGTTCAGCTTAATTGGCACCGGGGGGATCCAAAGAGAGAGAGAGCGAGGGGGAGATGGGGGCAGAAGGAAACACAGAACATTACAATCAAAGCATGTGCATGGATATGATGATAAACCCGTTATCTGCCCTCTCTCTTGGGGGCCTGGGTTCCTCTCTCTGTATAAAGGCACCTCCATCCTGTTGATGCTACCAGTAAACACCTTAGGCCTCCCCTGGTTCTGTTCACTCCGTGTGGCTGCCAGCCCGTTCTGGCAGCCATCATCACAGAATAGGACTCCTGGGGCCTGCGGGGGATTGAGCCACGTCTAATTGTCGTAATGATAAGGGAGCACAGCCGAGTAGTAAGAGCTGCGGCATGCAGGGGGCAGTTGCATATTCAATTGCTCTGCTCCGTTTCACTCCTTGTAAGCAAGGGGTCTTGTCAGCAGAGGAGCAGTGGCATGCGCGATGGATAAACTTCCTGTCTGGGAGTGTGTCCCTCAAACATTTCAGCAATCCCATCTCGTGCGATTCTAGACAATTATCATATTTGGAATCTAAGATGCAATAAGGATTGCAGATGAGAAATAAATACCAAGACATTTCCCTGAAGATTACCGTGTTTTTATGATTGGGACATTCGTAAAGAATTCCCAGAGCAACAGTAACGCTTTCATTTTATACCTCTGTGCATTAATACCCCTGTTAATTAAGAAATACCAGTTTCTAGGATTTCTAGAAGTTCACTGAACCTGCAAAAAATATTTCAATGGTAGAATTGATTTTTTTTTTAATAAATGCCATGTAATTCTTTCAAAAAAGGGCTGAGCCAAACAGAAGCAGCACACGTTTACTTACTCCCTGACACTAAAGTATCCCATCATGCCTTTGCGTCTTTTCTTTTTTCTTAAGGAAAAGAGTGTAGACAAGTTGAAAAAAATGAATGACAGTTGACTCCATTCTATCCAACATGTGTGGTATGAGAAAAACCCAGCATGCAGAGTATTGGGTAGGTCACCATATGGGATATTAGAATCTTGTAGGAAAAATATGGGACAGATTATGAAAGCCATTAACCCATCTTGTGAGAATTAGAAGAAAATTTGCAGTAAGCACAATGTGTGCTGTATGTACAGTTAATTAGCAGATAATAGCGTAATGATTAGCCACAGTCACATTTGATGAATGGCTGCTTGTTTGGTGTAATTATATAATTAAACACTAATAGTGTGCAGGCACCATTTTCAAGGGATTTGTCTTGGCTGGAGATGTCCCTCTTGCGTTTACATAGGTGCACACAGTTGTGTTGCAAAGAACTGTGTAAAGGCTCAATCATATTACAGCCTTAATCTATAAGTAAAACAGACAATTTTTTTATGCTGTCAGCCAAGATCTGTTTCTTTTCTGTTTCATTTTTACATCTGTGTGCAAATTACATCTGTATTACTAAAATTCCTCCAAAAATGTTATTTCTGTATGTAACTGACTCCTACCTTCAGGCCGCTCTGCACCAGCTTGTGAATGTCCAGAAAGGGCTCCTTGATTAGCTCCAGGTCATGGTTTAAAATCCTGACAATTCCCTCTCTCTCCAGGACAAAGAGCCGCTGGGATCTGTCCCCACAGTGCACCACGGCCACCGGCTGCCTCAGACCACTCAACACCTCTTGAGCACAGTAGCAGTTGTGTTTTTGTTTTCTGGGTAACAAGGGGGATAAAAAAGGTCAGAGGTCAATGGCAGTGGAAAAAAATCCAGCTGGATAAAAACTGGAACTGGATAAAGTACAACATACAATCAGCTGGCTGATACAACAACAGTGTTTGAATTATATCAAATGATTTTTCATCCCTATCCGACAACCTTAAATTCCAGCAAGCGTTCTTTTAATCCTGTTGTTTGAGCAGGGATTCAGATGTTACAGTTTGCTCAAGCTCAGTTTCCAAAGTGGGAGGCACAGATGTGTCGCTTACAATCCTAACTATTATGTTTTAGTTGTGCATCAACTACACCAAATGTGGGGACCTTGTGGGAGAGTGTATGCACCATATTCAGAGGTGCAGTCGTACCATACTGGCCCTGAGATCCATTCCAGCCCACTGCCCTTGGCTGCATGTCATCTCCTCCCCTCTTCCCTCCCAGTAGTTTCTAGAGCTAAACCTGCAGTTTAAGTGCAACAACTTGTGTTTAAATACGAATGTTTTCTCTTTTGAGTCCATGTCAGACTGCTGGGAGTAGCAGGTATGCCCTGATTTCCATGCCAGTCTCTAAGATCCTTCCGTTGTTTCTGCTTCAGTATCTTTTAGCTCACCACAACATATTTACATGAATGGTTCCCAATCAACACACAGACCAACTAACTTTCTCACTCAACTCAAGTTATTTGACTGAATGTTGGTTGCAGCTATTCAGGTGCTCATGCTGCTTGGCGTTCTTGCCCAAAGGAAAACAGAGATAAAAGGCCTTCCCTCGTGGACAAAAGGCCAAAGCTCTGAGTGATGTACAGACCTTTGCTGTGAGGGAGGCAACCAGAATGATGCAGGATAAGCATTTTCATTATGCCAGCAAAGCTGAGCAAATGCAGTCTGGACAAACTTTAGGATTAGAGAGGAGATGGCATAGCATTTCTGTCTGAGAGTATAGACCATGGCAAAATGGAGCAGTGAATACAGATCATTTAACCAAGGCTGTGCCTGTTTGAATAAAATTTCAGCCAAAGCTGAATGTCATATGTCCTAAAAGCTTTAGAGAAAAGTTCCCTTGGCTGCAACAAATTTAAGAACCAGCCAAAGCTAATTAGAATAATATTATAAACATCTTTCCTACTGGAACACGATCCTCAAATGGAATTAATTATGGTTATAGTCAGAATACAAACCTGTTGATATCTTCTATTTTTTCATCTCCCAAGTAGTTGGAATCTGGCCCTTGTGGTTGCTTTCGCTGAAAATCTGGAAAGCATGGACTGGCATCTCTCCTTCCATAGTACTGGCAGAACTCATCCACATCGGCCTGGAACAGCTCTAGCAAACAAAACAGATACACACAGAGACAGAGGGTGTTACACTTGAAATAGCTAATGCATTATTAAATGATTCAATGTATATGAATCACGTTTGCCAAACTGAGAGAACCAGATTAACTTCTTATGTAATAGATAAGGTTCTGTGCATGCCTGTGTTCTACTACATATACTATATGCTGGCAATTTGTGACTATGTGTAAGAGAGGATAAAAGAGAAATCAAGAAACAGGGTTCAGAGAGAGAGGATGTCATGTTCTAGTGCGTTTAGAGGGGTTGGACATGTTCTTGATGAGCCAAACCAAATTCTTGCTGCACTGGGCTGAAAGAACAAGTGAAAAGGCAGTGGGCCAAACCAAATCCATCATCGACTGGAGAAAACTCAGCAGTAAAATGTGCCTCCTTCAGACAGCTAAGAGATTGCACTCTCCTTTTAAGTTTGCAGTAACAATTCTTTTTTTTAAAATGATGCTTGAATTTCAGTAGAAAACACTATAGCACTGTTTTCCTCGAAGGCTGTTCAGCAGCACGCAGTCAGTGTAAATACCCAGAGTAAGATCAAGTGTTAAAATGTCTGTAATTTTCCCTCCTAAGCACTAAAAATATAAAATATCAGTTGGCTCATGCGTCATTTTGGGGTTGACTGTGGTTAAGACATCCATTAAGTAGTGTTGTTATGAAAGATACAATTAATAATCAACAGATATCTTCACCCAACAATCAAGGCAATACAAACATGTCACTCAAAGTAGTGAGATGCACAAAGAAGAACCTATTAAACAGTCACTGTGAGAGCATCCTCTCTTTCCCTTTGATGAATTATGCATGCAGAGAAAAAAAATGCAAAAATGCTGACAGTTCTCACACAGCCTGAACACATCCAAACATGAACCTACACAAGTTTAACAACAACAATGTACATAGAGGCAAACCCTCAAGTATCAGGAAAGAAATGATAAAAAAAACATGGTGAACATGATAAAAGATCACTTGGAGCAGTTACTAAAAACACAGTAGGTGATCAACAAAACCAGTCTATTTAATATTTATAGAACCCATTTTGTCATCCTACAATTCTTGAAGTCCCTGGACCTTCTTAAATGACCAAGCTCCTTGTTCATCCTTCAAACAGATCTGACTGTTTTGTATTAGTGAGCAACACGTGGGCACAGCATGTGAAATGAAATAATCAACGTGTTCAATATGGCATGTAATTCCAAATAAACAAAAATGTTTACAGGGTGGGAGATATTCTTTGGTAGCTTTGCCAAACAAAGACGTGATTCTCCCCTCTGGCCCACAATTATGAGTAGTCATGGCACCTTATGGACTGAATCATCGTTTGCATATCATAGATTTGAATTCCACTTTGTTTTCCCATTACTAGATTTTGCTGTTACTGTTAACATAGATGAATAGAAATTCTTTTACTAGGGATGGGTACCTTTCACAATTAAAACAATACAGTACCAATGCCTAGTACCTGATAATAGGTACTCGATGGCACCATTTTTCAGTTCTTTTGTGTGCTAATGTGGTAATAGATATTAATTTGTGTAATAATAAATATCTTTTTTTCAATTTAACATATTCATTCCTCTATATGTAAACTTACAATGCTGTTTTCATGTACCTAATTTGGTACCCATCCCTTTCCTTGACCAACTAATAACTGACTTCAGTATCTTATGCCTGGCTCTTGTGTAAGTTAACTATAGAATATTTGAAACGACACTGTGGTTTTGTATCTGCAAAGCTGATGATCGTTTCGGAAATGTTAAGTTATAGAGCTGCTTGTGTGACAGAAGTCACGAATACTTCCTTCCTTTCATTTTCTTGGTCTTGAAAGTCTTCTGTTAATATCTGCTTCTTTTCGATCCCCCTAATTTGGAGCAAAGATTACTGTATGACCTTCACACAATTTATAAAGCTGCAGTTATTATTTAACAAATAATGTAGAAATACAACCCTTCCATAACAATGTTCACTCTTCTCCCCCTTCTTTGTCAGCTTTTCTGGCATCAACTTCATTTTCCAGTCTGTCAGTTCCATATTCCAGATGTTTTCTTAGTGGATCCTCTTGAGGCTTCAGCCATATGTTTCTCCATGTTTCAATCTGTCAATAACATGTCATCCTAGCTCCTATGCTGTAATTATGCCACATCAGTCTTTTCTATACACACAGTATGAGTGACTGTCTCCTCGGTTGCTTTTGTTAAGGTTCCTTCTTTTTTCTTGGGGGATCTTTCTAAAACTTAGCCAAGGGTCCAAGGATTGAGAATGTTATATGCTCTATAGCTAATTTAGCATGTAAATTCAAGGTAAGACTGCCATCATCACTCTTCATTTCTCTCAGGCCTGCTGGTTTACCTGAAAGGCTTCAGTGCCAGAGCAACAAGTGATCTGCATAAACATGGCAGTCAAACATAACTGTGCCTCTAGCCTGTGCAGTCACAACATTATTCCCGGCAAAAAACAAAGTGTGCAGAGGGTCTCAGAAGCCCTCTGTGACCTAAAAACAATCCTACAAATATTGTTTCCCTTAGTCAATCCCTGAGAGGACAGAGGAGAGCAAATACACCAGTGATAAAAACACAAACAGGACTCTCCCTGCCCTCCCCCTCCCACCCCTCCTTTCATCTCCCTCTCCTGCCACACACCGACCACAAGTGCTGACCGCACCAAATACTGGAGGTGATAGGATATCCCCTCAAACATCTAAACACAACATGAAGATCAAACACACATAGAAACACATACACACACACACAGCTCTGGCAATACCACCCACTCACTTGTTTCTGCAGTTATCTTTACCATGCTGGTTGGGAAACTTGGGTGGACGGAGGGGGATGAGTGAAAAGAGGAGGGAAATACAGAAGGTGGGAGGCCTGCAGTCAGAAGTAGGAGTCAAGGCAGTAAATGTCTTTATAGAAAAATGGAGTACATGACCTAATCAAGGCCAGGTAGCTTTCCCAGGCGTAAGAAGACAGTTATGGGTGCTAGGAGAGCTACTGTTTGAAGTTTTTCTCAGTTGCTTTGGTACATTTCTCAGATCAGAATTAAAATTCTAAAACTACTTGTCCAATCTTCACATCAACGTGCACATCAAAAAAGCAGTTCTTCATTTCTCAAACAAGTTGAAAATGCTTTGGGATATCCATGCAAATGGTTATGTACACTTCTCTTCTTCTCTCCCAATGGATTATCATGGGTCTCTGTTAAATATTCTTACCCCCCACAACATTTAGTCATGAGTTCATTGCATAAGTCTTTACATGCAAAGAGACTGAACAAGTTATCATAATACGCTTATATCTATGATTCTTTTCATATGTCTGGCTTTTTTCCTAAATTGCTCCCTGGTCAGTCTTGACTTTCCTTAATAAATGGAAATGTTAGAAGCATTAAATCAACCAATGATCAACCAGTTTTGTGAAATATCTAAATGTGCATATCTTGAACCATCAACTTGCAAAGACGTGTGTACTTTCCTCTGTACAGACAGTGGCAACAAATTTATCGTAAAAGGACAATAAAGATATATCACACTTGTGAACCATGTTTTCAATCAGAAGGTTATGATGGCCGAGGTTGGTGGAAGGGTGCCGCCCTTGTTGGGAAAACAAGTGTGTCCTCAATCATTCAGAATTTTTGTGGACAGGGAATATATATCTTGTGATGTGGATGAGAATTTGTGGCCCAACATAGAGGAACATAAGAAGGTGTAGGAAGACTGCACTGCACTGTAAACCCCACAGCACTGCGAGAACAGTTTTCCATAAAGAGACTGTTCAATGTTTACATTTATACTTTTTTTTTGTTTTTTTCTTTGTGCTATGCAGCGCCTTCTTCTCCTTTTTGTATCCCATTGATGGGGTCAGTCAACAAATCACAGCAAAACAGTAAACGCAAAAATGGGAATTTTGTCCAGTCTCTTGTAATCAATCTCCCACATACACTAAGATGTAAGTTACAATTTACAATAACTGTCACAAAAGCTTTAGGCATGGTCAACATCAAAACGCCCTTCCAGAGTACACAGTTATACTGACAACATGACTAAGCACTCTGACTGTCCTATCCATACATAATGACACATTTTGTGGTGAGTTTTCTTATCTCTATACACACATTGAATAAAATGTATACATACCACACAATTTCAAGGCAGTATACTCATAACACAACAGCTTTCACAGATGAAAGAAGAAATACATGTAAGACATGAGTGGATTAAATTAAAGGTCGTCAGAAACTGGAAGACAAGGGGCCAGAAAAGAAAAAGAGATGAAAACAGAAAGATAGAGAAAAAGAAAGAAAGGGGGGGGGGGTGTATAAGGAGAGAAAAATAAAGGAAAAGAAAGAGACAGGGGGGATCTGGAGGGAGAGGAAAAAGAGAATGGGAAATGGAGTAAGAGAGAAAGAGAGATGAGAAGAGGAAAAGGGGAAGATGTAAGAAGAGAGAATTAGAGAAGGTAGAAATGTAGGGAGATAAAGGGAGAGATTTATGGAGAAAGAAAGAAAGACAGAAAGAAAGAAAGAAAGAAAGAAAGAAAGAAAGAAAGAAAGAAAGAAAGAAAGAAAGAAAGAAAGAAAAGGGGGAGATGGGAGAAACAAAAAGAAACAAAGAACGGGGGAAGATGGGAGAAAGAAAAAGAAAGAAATTAGGGGGAGGAGGGATGGGAAGAGAGAAACAAGAAAAAGAGAGAGGGAAAACAAATCTGGAGAGAGATGAAGACAGAAAGGAGAGATGGGGAAAAAGAAAATTTAAAAAAAGGGAGAAAGAAGGGAGATTTAGGGAAAAATAGAAATAAAGAAAAAGAGAGAGAGATTGAGAGAGAAGGAGAGAGACAGAGACAGAGCGCTGTCCATATTCCCGGCTCCCCAGTGCTGAAGTTCTACTTCCATCTGGTTATCTTCCAAAGCAACCTGGGTGGCCCACCCAAAGTACTTGACATCTTGATGCACTTCGGCAGTTTTACATACACACAACCTTTGTAGAAAAATAAATGTGTCATTCGTCACCACATATGCTGATCTGTGGAGGGTTGGGGGGTGGAGGGGGGCATGAGTGGGGAGGAGCATGATGGTGAACATGAGCAGAGGGGGGCTCTTCACTGGAATCCTCTCACTTACTTTTTTAGTTTAACTCTGAGCCTGTGTGTCTTTTAGCTTCTGAGCCAATACTGTAAATCCACAGCAGTCATCTTCTTTTGCCTCTGACCACACGTCACAGAATGCTACTCGCTTGCCTTAATTGTAGATCAAATGTTGTACAAGATTTGGCAGCAGGCCTTTAGATGAGGATGAGGGTGAACTTGGATGGAATGTATGTGTTTGATATTTGACTTGAGCTGCAGCAAACCATGTGGGTGGGTTGCGGACAAGTGTGTTTGAAACTGTTCTGTTCCCAGATCTCAGCAGATCTAATCAGTTAGTGGCAACAGAGATTGGAAGAAGACTTGACTGTAGCAGAGAAGACAGTCAAAAAGCGTTTGATCTTGTTCGGTATGTGTTCTGGAGGCACAGGTACCTATCATCTTGCATCCTTCAAAGGAAACTGCTGGAGACTGAATGCTTTTATAGCACAGAAGGACTAATGGTATAGCAGGACTTTACTCACATTAGGGATGGGTACCAATTAGGTACTCTTATAGGTACCGACCGAATTCTGTCAAAAGTACCGAGTACCGATTCATGTGAAATCAAAAGGTACCATGTTTAGGTACCTAAAGGCATCCTTGTGGCTGTGAGGGAGTGGAAGAAGTCCATGCTGGACATAACCACAGCATTGCAAGGTTATATATTGAAGAATAAATATGTTAAATTGATAAATTTGTATATTTTATGATAAAAAAGATACTTTTTAGCACATATACACAAAAAAGTACAGTATTGGTACCGATTGCCAGGTACCGGGCATCGGTACCGCATCATTTGAAATGTGAAAGGTACCCATCCCTAACTCCCATAGTAAAATGCTGCATTAATATGTATTTCTTTTTGCTTGTTCTGGGTATTCTGCCACATCATTTTACAGCTCAGAGTCAGACAATAAAAGAACCTTTTAAATATGTTTTTAATCTAAAAAATCAGATAACAGAGTCTGAAACACATGTTTCTGTCTGTCCAAGCCAAGGTGTCAAGTAGTCACGTCTTCACCATAGCTAAGCAACCCATGCACCCTGAATACACCATCAACTCCATCTGGGAGTCTGGTGTGCAGCATCCAGGTCACAAGAAAGTTTGTTTTGCTCAAGTCCAGTTTTCTGGTACACTGGTTAGTCCTGTCTGGCTTTTCACACACATTTTCACACCCACCTCTGCAAACCAAACATTTTCCATTCATGTCAGGAAATGCCTCAAATTTGTGTGTTGTTTCAACATTCAAGGTCTTCAGAAAAAAGGTCCAATTTTTACAAATTTATGCTGATTAAAATAAACCCTCAAATCTGGACAAACCTAACAGTCAGGAGAACAAAACTTTCTGCACCTGGTTCCATAAACACAGCAAGACCCAATACTGTGTCATAAAATGCACAAATTTTGCTCTGCAGTTTGCTCAGCCAAAAGTGCTCTATGCATCTGCATTGCACACTAATCAGCAAACTGGTGTTGTGTCTATATAGGCAGTTTTTGCAGAGTAATTTTACTAATGCATTAAAGTGCAACAGTAAAGAGAGAAAAAAGGCAGCGAACAAGCAAACGGGTGAGACAAGCTCAGCAACAAATGGAGGTGAGGTCAGATGAGGTAAGAGCTGGATAAATAAATATTCACAGGCCAGACTACTGACGCACCACTTCTTGCATAAGTCCAAAAAACTGCCAGTTTTACATGTGCAGGCTGAGTCTCTATAAAAATGAAGTCTGTTGTGAATTGTAATTTAATACAATCAAGTATTGGATCAATTTTAAATTGATTTAGTGGGTATGCTTATATCTATGATTCTTTTCATGCCTGTTAGGTTCAAATCACTACACAGCAGCAATATTCAAGTCAAATTCATGGTCATTTCTACCTGGTATGTGGCCCCTGCAGGTGTAGTAGAACTCGCGGCAGAAGTCCTGGCAGAGTCGTGGCAGGTCTGGCTCTCTGTGTGGCATCTTGTCCATGTCCGAAGAGTGGAACAACACCTGGGCATTGGGGGAGCAGTGGGCACATTTGATCTCCTCCAGGAGACGTCCACATTCTGTGTTGTTGGTGGAGAAAATCTGGAGACCACACACCACAGTTGTTAACTTTCATTTCTACCTTTACTTCACAAAGACAGAATACAGTTCAGGAGTATTTGACCTCAATAATATAATCCTGATCATCAGCTTGTAAAAGTTTTAGTCTAACTTTGTCAATGCTAAAGAAAAAGTCAGCTCTTGTTATGTGAAAAATGATTCGTATAAGCAAGAGATATCAAAACAGATCCAAGTTGTTGCAGCCTTTTCTTTATGGGGTATGAGAAGTATTCAATAGAGAGACTTTAATCTCCATAAAACAAGAAACTCAATTCGACTTTATACAAAATATGTATCCCAACATAATCTTTCTCCAAATGACACTAGCAAAGTTCTTTGGCAGCAGAATGTGAAGCACTGCTGGATGTCATAGACTCCTCACTCTTCATGCTGCATCATATGTTGAACATCAATGTCATCCTGGAATTTGTTTGTATCCTACATGATGTGCAGATTTGGCCTGTGGTTAGATGGAAAGTTACTGCCAGGGTCTGACTCTGAACTGCACTGAATAGTTTGATCACACAACAACTTTCCTCTTTTCATACTAGCATCTTCTGCAGAGAGAAGAATGAGGACAAGGACTTCCAACCAAACTCTGCATCAACAACATAGAAATCAAATGTGAATTTATCATGGGATAGCCACTTGGGATGCAACATGTCATTTCCAAGGTAATCCCAATTGTCTTGTTTCTCCTTCAAATTTATGGTTGTTTTATTATACAAATACCCAAAGTACACATATGTGCAACATGTCTAGCCTACCTGGACAACAATTTCTGTAATCTCCAACTCTATGTCCTCTGACACCAATTTGTTAAACACTGAGGCTGGAACACCCTGTCTGTTTGGAAAAATAAACACAGAAATCATCTCATTCACTGCCTACTTACACACGCTCATAAACAGTTAGAGTCAAAATACAATTTCCATGTCTGACAGAACTCAAGGCATGAAATGAATGTAGCTAAATAAGAGCCCCAAAGCCTGATTTAGGGTCAATACACTAACATACACAAAGAGTTAATCTGAAAGAAATTAGCTGGATTGTTTACATAACAAATTAGCTGTAATGAAACACAATGTAATCTGTTTTAGGTCAAGAGCAGCACTGCTTGGGCAGCCAGGCAAGCAGGCAGGCTGGTAGTGCTTTGCTCTGTGTGAGGTCCATGTGTAAACACCAATTTAGAGATAGACAGGCACATCATTCCCACTCTGGTATCAACAAATTAGCAGTCTGTCGAAGTCAATTAGACCAGGGGACCCAGGGCCAACATATGGATGCCTTACACTTTGCTCTGACTGCAGAACAAACTGCAACAAGGAGAGGATTTTCTGTTACAGGAGTTATTCAGCCAACAGGTGGCGGAGCTTCTGGAAAAACATACTGGGTGTATCTAAAAAGTATACCAACATAATAAAATGCAGAATAACAGACATGTTAAGAAGGGAAAAGTAGAACATTTACGGTTCAAAAGTTTAACTTCAATTTAAACTCCCCTTCAGTTCTTTCATCTGATTGTGGATGTTTTGTTAAAAAAGGGAGCTCCAGGCTGGTTGTCATGGCCCTGCATGTGTGGTGTGTTCCTCTGTCTGCGTGCCTTCTAGACCCATGCCATGTAGTATTGTGGGTATGCCTGTCCTCCTGCTCTAAATTGCCCATTGATTCCGTGTGCCATGGGCTGGCACAGGGTCCATGGAGAGTGGCATTTGTGTGCTCTCAGCCATGCCCGGTGTCCATATGTTGCTGGGATGGGCTCCAATGTTGCCATCATCCAAACCAGAACAAGTGGACCTTTGTTTGTTGTTCATTGCTGAATCTCAGTGAGCGAGTATGTTCCTCAAAAGCAGGGAGAAACTGGCAACGGGGCTCAGCTGTTGCACTTTTGCTGAGGACACACTAAAGCAGGTCAGGAATGAGGACAAATTGAAATAGACAGATCTATAATGTAAAGAAATAAAATAGTCATAAAGTTGTTCCCAGGCTATTTCAGTTGTGTACATAACATTTTCAAAAGTTGGCATCTCACCAAACTGCAATGCACAGCTTGATGTGGGAGAACAGCTGTAACAGGATTACGTCTTTCCAAGATAGCATCTGCATAACAGCTTTTGCCAATGAAATTGCCGGAACAAACATTTCTATATACAATGCCACACTTGGAAAAAAAGCAATCCTCTGTCACTCTGCAAATGGCGAGAGACTGAGAGAGCAGTGATGTAGGCAACTTTAAGCTTTAACAAAACACTTGTCCTCAGGGAATAGGTGTAAGTTGGTTGGCAGGGGGATATAGTGAAGAACACACACCCCCTCAAAGGCATTAACACTTGGAGAGGGCTGATGACTGGGGGAGAGTGATGTTCTCCAGCTTCTCCCATTAGTGAAACCAACAAACACAATGGTGTTGTTGTTATTCCTTTACCATAATCAGAAAGGGCTCCGTGTGTGGGCAGTGTAGTGGGGAGGAGGAGAAGTCGAGTTCTTCCTATTCAGTTTCCCCCCTCTTATTTGCATGACTTGAGCAAATTAAATGATGCAATATGGCTTTTTGTCGCAATACAAAGTGAGATACCACCCAGCCACTGAATGATTCGCGGCGTGGTTTACATGAGAATGGCCCGGTGAGTATCCAACGGAATCCGCTTCAAGTTTGGCACATACAGCCGCCTTCTTTCTGCTCCTCACCCCTATGGACACCGAGCAGGGGGGTACAAAACCACTGTTTTGACGACAGTTACTGATTTTCGACACGTACCTCGACGCCAAAATGAAGAAGTATAAAGTAATAGAGTAAGAAAAACGCGTTTTCGGTACAACCTTTTGAACTTTTTTAACGTACACGTGTTAGAAAAATCCCTTTACGTTAACACCAAAATGACACTCAAAACAACTCCCAGTAAAACTAACTCCAAGAAAACAGCTCACAGCTGCAGTTTGCAGGTTAAACGTTACGAACAAAGGTGAAACGGGGTCCTACCGTTTAAGTCACTTAAGTCATTTAAGGTAGTTCTCTCTCCGGGTTGTTGTAGCTGACTGACAAGAAGTAACGTAAATCGGCGAGTGATTACCATGGTAACGTGAAGCGCATCGAACAGCTGAATAAAGAGTTGCGCTAGAATGTGTGGAGCAACTAAATGACAATGCATCAAAGACACATGGACATTAATTCACATTCAGAACAGGTAATCAATAAAACAACTGAATTAACACTTACAGGACAGACAGGGCGAGTCTAAAAAGCAATATAAGTTGTTTTATGAAGACGTAATGGTGATGTTAGTGTTATATTTCAAGAGATTAAGCGCAAGAACGGCGAAATAATGGCAAAGGTAGACTATCATAATGGGAATCCTACGTGGTAAAATCCAGGCACGCACGAAAGTAGGCTATGGTAAGGTCACTTTTCTTGGAGTCTTATGAGACACATTTAATTTTTGATAAAGTGCGTTAAAATAAAACTGCACCTGGTTATACGAGGCAGCATAACCAAGGGCAATTTCCCCTGACAACCCCCAAACTCAGCTGT
Organism: Halichoeres trimaculatus; assembly: GCF_033239565.1. Lineage (NCBI taxonomy): Eukaryota > Metazoa > Chordata > Actinopteri > Labriformes > Labridae > Halichoeres > Halichoeres trimaculatus. The sequence continues at coordinate 25,921,021 of NW_027437180.1, forward strand.
CGGCAGTACGAGGCAGAATGACAAAGCACGAGGGCTATAAATGCATCTCCTGATGCGTTTTAGCAGTAAAAAGGTCCGTCAATGGGAAGAAAATGCAACGTGGTGGAGGGATATGAACCTACCCTGGCATCCCTGCGGTGCAGGATCTGGTAGGCGGCTCTCCTGGTGGGACAGCAGGACACGCGGGGATACAACCTGTGGCAAACTTCTCCGCTGCTGCTGCCGTCAAGCAAGACTTTTCGCTCCCTTTTCTTCAGCCGCTTAGGCATGCTTCCGTCGTAACATCTTCTCCTCCTGGGACTAATTTCTCCCCTCTCCCCAAATTTTGCGTCTCCACATTCCCACAAGTTGACCGCGATGGCCAGGACGAGAACGAATTGCAAATGCTTCATAGTTTAAAAAAAATCATAAAATTGTCAAAAAATTAAAACTGAACTCAATATCTTTTATAAAATAACAACGTAAACCTACAATGCAAAGTGTATTTCGTTGTAGGATAGGCTATATAAATATTCCAAGCAGCAGAAGCCAACTACAAAAAATACCAATAAGCTTTTTGTCAGAGCAGGTGTCCTAAATGTGATTCAGCGGTACGAAGAAAGATATTAGGAATAATTTATTTTTGCTTCTGCTTTCATAGCACAGTTGAAAAATAAAATGAATAAAATAAAAAAAAGTGATTAAAATAACAGAATTTATCCTGATCAATACAAAAAGTCAAAAGCCCAAAATAGCGTGAACTGCAAAAGAGCCGTGAAGGTCCTTTGAGATGTAATTCCTTTTAAGCACAGCACGGAGGTGTGTGCACGCACGGGGTCAAAAAAACATATAAGACATAAAAGTTGTCTCTCACTAAAGTCCTCACACCGCTCACATGTTTTCCCGTGCTCTTTCCTCCTTCTTTTTAACCAGCGCGCGAGAAGAGGAGCGAGCACAGTGACGTATGACTTCGCGGGTGCGCGCACATGGCCACATTCGCGTCCACGTCGAGGTAAACAGTTACCTGATAGAGTGGTGAACGACGAGTAGATGCAATAGGAAAGCCACAGTTGGGCTTCATCCACCGGAGAACAAGGAATATTGCTCCTCGAGTCTACTTCCGCCTTAAACGTATCATGTCAACAACATAAACCACATGTATTTTGTTAATAAATCCTCTGACAATTTAACAGTTATTTGTCTCTGCTATATGATCCTGAAGAAAAGTAGTCTCCTCTGTAATAATTTAGAGCTCGTTCTTTGCCATTTCCCCTAATTACTGCTAAAAAAAATCTCGAGTGCGGTATTAAAAGCAACTTGGTCGACACTTCACATAACTTAATTTGAAGAAAGTTGCAATTTTCACCTTTTTTTGAAAGAACAATTAATTTGTGATTCAGGTATTTTATGCACAATAGTTTATCTTAAATTAAGCATGACTGCTTTTTCAATGTAAATATAAAATGCAGTGATATAAAATGAAAAAAAAACTGTGCATCATTTTTCTGCCATTGTGTCCTTATGTGTAATTTAGATAACAAATGTGCCTATACTGAAGTGTTTATTAACTGTTTTTTAAAACAGTATCCTTGGGAATCTAAATCATTGAATTCTATTCAAATATCTAGGTTGCTTAATATTCTGAAAAAAAAGTTCTGAAAATGATAAGTTTTTTTCTGTTCTTGAATAACTAATTTTATGGGGGAAGCTTTGAGGTTTCTGCAAGACACTGGCATTATGAAAGTGGAGAATATCATGTTACATCACAAACTGTGTCATGGGTGTTTGACTTTGTTTGTTAAATATGGTCAAAAAGGTTTACTCTGGTAGCCACAGAATGAAGAACTACATGTGTTAGGCAGTGGAAAATCAACCACAATGTGAATCAATCACTATGACCTGCTGCCCAGCAATTTGTTGACTGAGAGTTACGCACCCTAAGGCATCCTAATTTGGCTCCTGCAGACCAAATGTGGGACAATTCCTCTTTCATTCTCTCTTTTCAGAAAAAGTGGCACGATAGCGGCACAAAAGACAACATCCAACCAGGGCAATTATTGGGGAAACAACAGTCCCTCTCCCTTTTTTAGATACACAGAGAATCTGAAATCAGTTTCATTGGCGGCACCTGTTCTTACTTGGGGGTCTCCAGCGCTCACTAGAGCCCCAGCTCAGCTTATCTACAGGAATCTGGAGCAGGAGGAATCCAGGAGGGGTTGGTTTGATTGTGGGCAATTATGGAAATGACTGTGTGCTATGAAGCCATGGCAGACCCTGCCAGATCTGACCTCCCACCCTCTTACATTCTTTACGTTACCCAACTGGAGACATTTCAGGACCAAGTATAGCCAAAGTACTACTGCAGTATTCTGGATGTAAAGTAAGGTTAGGAACAAGGTCATTTGCAGAGAAGGAATCTGCCACCATCACTACTACAACTATCACCAACAACTCCACACAAAGAAAAAAAATATAACTGCCTTGTCCAACAGCGTGAAAACATGTGGGATGCAGCTGTGGAGCAGAGAGTAGTACATCTGCTGTGAGAGATAGACCATTAGAGAGAAACACAACTCGACAGACTGCTGTTCAAAGCTGACAGAGGCTTGAAGCAGATACACGCACTTAAGCCTACACATTAGGGTAAAGCAATAAGTCACATACATTTGTCTCCATATTCCTCGAAACAGTCCAATATTTAGTGATTTACAATCATTGCATCACATTTCGGGCATGCAGGTGAATTCTGAAGCTCAGTGGATGTAATTTGACCAACACTTGAAATACAATACAGATAAAAACAAATGTAAAGCATAATAATCCTTACAAAATGATCAACCCTTATTTTTCTTGTATTTCTGCAGGGTTAGTTGGGGATTTCTCGTATACTCACCGTCTAACCCTCATAGAGGATATCCCAGAGGATGGTGGTTAGGTTTGCGTGTGACCACACAAGGATCAACAACATGAGTCTGGAGCTCTGCAAGCTCTCATTGCCGCCTCCACTTTTTCCCCAAACTGAGGTGATGTTGAAAGTTCACTCTGTCCATTCTTCTACATTGCATTTCTGCATTGTTTTACCCATAATTCAACATCTTAATCATGAAAATAAACAACAGGACTGATGACAGGACTGTTTGTGCTTTTCAATTTTTCCATTCCAAGCAGGCAGAAAACCACTACCTCACACCTCACAGTTCATAAGTCCACCCCAAGTTGTCTCAGAGTGTTGCTAGGTGGTCAACATGTTGCTGTGAGTCCTGAATCATTCTTTTTTTTCCTGTTGTGCTAGAGAAGCAGGATTTTTAAAGGCCATTATTTGTCTGAGTGATTACCTATAGCCTAAGCAGTACATCTTTTCTAAACACCTGAAAAATTGGAGTGGGTTTTTTTTTCCAAACCTCATTGAATTGATTTTTAAAATGTTTAAATCTGAAATTTGACCCCTGTATGTTACACATGTGGTTATGTTGGTCTGCCTGCCTCTTTGTCCAACAGTAAAGTTGGGGCTTAAATTTCTCTTGATTTTTTTCATGGACTGCTCTGAAATTTGGTAAAAGGATTCATGTGTCTTTAAGGATGACTACCAGTGACTTTGGTGATCTCCACACCTTTCCTCTAGCACCACCATGAGGTTCACATTTGTTGCTTTGAATAAAATGTCCCAAATATAACTTGTAGAACTAGTAAGAGATTTTGGGTACCACTTTAAGTCATTTACCTCTCATCCACAAAATTTTTTCAGAAATAAAAAAAAAAAATCAAATAATTCTGTTTTCCCAATATTTTGACTCGTGACTGACAACCTTCAAATAAATAATATTTCTTTGAGCCTCAGGTGTACTTTTTTATTGCGTTATTATTGAACAGTAGCATACTAACACACCAAACGAAGATGGCAACATGCCATAGACTGTTCAGGAAGGAGACAGTGCACTTAATTTCCTGTATCTTTCACACAGGTTTTTTTTCGCTGCCCCGGCTGTGACCAGCAGGAGACCACCGACATATCTTTACTCTATCTGTTAAAGTCCGAGGAGGGACTATAAGCACAGAAAGTGGCTTATTCTTGTGCAATACAGTCATCAATATGCGTAAACTTTTTTGACAAGCCCAGTATATTTTTTACATTCTTAAAATGAACTAACATTTACAGATGGAAAAATCAAGATAGAAATAGTTTTGTTCAAGGTCTCTCTTTCTGTCTGATTGGATCTGAGAAAACACTTTTATTTCTCTGCTTGAGACAGCTGTCATTTTTATTATTCAAGCTGCTATTGAGGATTATAGGAAACATGCACAAAGAAAGTAGTACGTATATTCCCCTTTTCATTACTGGTAAAGAGTTTGATGCTTCAGCTTTATAATAAAGTATTTGATTTATGGGTGCATGAAGTACTTTCAGCACAGTGGTGAGTACTTTTTCTCTTTGTAGTGAATTGGGGCACATGCAGTGGTATGCCAATGTTTAGCAATTAAAATCTTAGTACACTTATACCCTGTAGTGTTAACATCACATTATTCTATGCCATGTTTTTCCAACTCCAGCACTTAAATGAAATCATTAATGTCAGCCTACTTTCAACCACATGTGTACTTTTCTTTCATGACTTTCATCCCTCACCTTGCAGCACACAGCAGCGTTGTATTGCCCTCACACCTTCTTTAATGGCGGAGCGTTGGCAATCAAAAGCCCGAAGGCACACAGAGCTTCGGAAAGTGTTCACAATGTCATTAATAGTCCTGACAACAGCTTAATGAGCCTCTGCCATCTGTTTATGAAAGCTTCAGGGAAAAGCACAAGAGAAACAAGAAAATCAGATCCAGTAGCGCTTTCCAGCTGTTTGAGCATGCCTGATTTCCACTTGAACATTTCTAAACACATGAGGACATTTTAAGTGTAGTGACTTATGCAGCGTCATCTATGGTGAGTCAGTGACTGAGCCTGGGCTGTCTGCCCGGTATCAACAGCCACTAAATCACTGGCTTCAACCATGGGACCACACTACTTTGCCCTTAGCTACCTCGCCCCTCCTTTATGCCGTACCACCCTGGAGTGTCCTTAGGCCTTGTTTGGCTTAAGTATACACATGGCATGAGAAGCCACCCAGGGCTCTCTGGCGCAGTGGCACGAGACACATACAGGGTTGTGCATGTTGAGAAGACATAGTGTCCCTTCACTGTTTACAAAGTACTTAATGTCTAATACTTGAACATGTACACGAAACAATGACATAGCTTAAATACAGCAGAGATAAATACAGCAGCACTGGACTGCATCGCTCGTTATGGGACATCGTTCAAACAGATCGATCCATGTCCAGATGTGTGCAAGCGGTACGCTCTACACGAGGAACTCCAAAATGTTTCTCAACCCACTTTGATCATGGCTTTTTGAATCTCAATAAGGAAAAAAAAACAATGGAGTAACCATTGCTGGGTTAGCAATTAGCTAGTTGCATCCATCATCTGACTCTTTCCATTTTCTCTCAGTTTCAGTTTCATTGGTGCTCCCTGAGCCCCGTGATTGAGGATAGCACTATTCTTTCAAAGGCAAGTAAGAGGTAAATGAGCAGATTTGTAGACACTGGAGGCAAAAAAAGGTCCAAGAGAGAAGAAACACCATGTTTAGCACTGTACATGTGTGCAAATTGTAGATTCATTACAGTGGAGGATCACCGAGCTGCAAATGAATTTGGTGGGATGGGATGCGGGCAGGCGAGTGGTAATAAGTGTAGTCTGCTGTGGGCAGCAATGATGGTGGTCCCTGACTGTTGATGCTCTCTCCCTTCTTTCCCTCCCTTTGCTCCCTCTTTCACAGTACCCTGCCGTCCTCAGCCCATCTGTTCCTGCTTGGCCTCTCGGGCTCTCCATCAGGTAGGCCCAGTCGAGCTATTGAGCCGCCTCTCATCTCATGGCATATGAAAAGTATGAAAAGGCCAGTCAAATGTGTGTGTGTGTGTGTGTGTGTGTGTGTGTGTGTGTGTGTGTGTGTGTGTGTGTGTGTGTGTGTGTGTGTGTGTGTGTGTGTGTGTGTGCACCTGTGAAGCTATTTTTATAAGGTACCATGAGTTAGAACATTTGATAAACGAGGTCCCATTAAACCATCCAAAAGAACAGGTCATCTCAAGTTAAACCACATTTGAATGCAGCTTTCTTCCTTGAACACTGACATGCTAAAATCTTATTTTGACAGTGTTTCAAATCTCAGCAGTTCCTTTCTCTTTAATGAAGTGTTTGCATCCATTAAGAATCACGACAGTAAGTTTATTTCCCAAATTCTTGCATGCTAGGTGGACATAGACAGCATCATTTCCCATCTCGCTTGAAGAGACTAGCCTGCAGTGTAGCCTGCTGCCATGTATTGTATATTGAACTTTTATCAGTCAAACAATGAGGCTTGCAAGCACATCAGCCAGATTAATCAATTCCACCCTTATTTAGATTAAGTAAACGGAAAGTATTTTCCCTCCATTATTTGGCTCTCAAGGTGGTCCTCAGCATGAGCTTGGAGGGCTGATTGGTATGATAGTGCAGTGCTGTATGAGTTCTCTCAAAAGCAGACATTATATGGTTTTCCCAGGGCTTGTGGTCAATTGTGAAATCCCGGTTTACACAGGCTCTTTGCATTGGGATCATTTTACAACTGAAGGAAAAGAAGTGAATGGAGCAGGCGCTTCCAAGAAAGCAGTTAGGTGTGGTAAGGATTCAGATTTGCAGATTTGAGAATTTTTTTCTCCTTCCTAACACACACACAAACACACACACACACACACACACACACACACACACACACACACACACACACACACACACACACACACACACACACACACACACACACACACACACTCAAAGGTCACCATTTGGGAATCCACTGAGTTTTATTGTTCCAGGGAATTGTTTTCAGGTCTCATTTCAGAGTAATATTTCCTCATCTGGCCCTCTTTCTTTTATATCAAAAAGCTGAAGTGAAAACTTCCCCTTTGTCTGGGATATGGTTACGAAGCATGACTCATTTTTATAATGTGCCAGCCTCTGCTGTCAGGGTGTTTTTGTTTTAATCCCTTTTAGTTACTCCAAGCTACATCTGCGAGGAAAAACATCACCTAGTTGGTACAATGTATGTTTGATATTGCCACCCTGAATGTAATTCAAACCCTGCCCTTCATTGTAAGTATGGTTCCCACTGGTCATGGGAGGTATTTGGTGGTAACTTTGATGCAACAGCTTGAAAATAGCATTCTGCCAAATTTGCGACTGCGTTCTTTGACTCAGCGTGACATTAAATGTTTCATTATTTATGTCCAGGTGCAATTCCACCTTGCCCTGCTATTACTCTTTGTGTATCACCCGACACTTAAAAAGCTACAAAGTCTCTGAATTGGTCATGCACACTGCATGTTAGTCAGATGTGTTTTGCCTCTTCGTGGCCTTAAGGTTCTCATTAGCTGCAGAGCGAACACTGTGTCAGAAGGTGGTCTCCACGTTGGCCTCAGTGACGGCAGGTTTGAGTCAGTCAATATGTTTTCAAGTAGCACAAGAAAACAGGTTAAAGGAGTAAATCAATTCAAATTAGGATGAGGGGGGCTTATGTGAACTGCTATAACGTGGGGAATGTCAGTTATTGTTCAGTTATCAGGCCTTAAAAACCTTTTGGTAACATTGGAAAAACAGGTGTATGTTGCATGATATCACCAAATTAGAATGAACCTTTCAGCATTTATCCCCCTCTCTTGTAAATAAATAGCATTAGAATAGTAAACATTGAACTAAATAGAATGCACTTATTCGGATGCATCTATCTGAGTGTTTCTTATTCATCCATTAAATAATTAGTATACCAACTTCAGTTTGAGCTTAACAAATTAATGTTTGACTTAAGTACTATATGTTCATATCACACATAAAAATATGCACCTAGTCAGTTTTTAAATTAATATTACACCCACCGAAATAAAACAATATCCAACAGAACTCCTCTTTTTAATTTGAGTAATTATGTTTCAAACAATCAAAAACAGCTTATTTCAGCACCATATTAGCTCTGTAAATAAAATCTATGGCGTATAGCTCATCTATGCCATGTAAAATGAGCCTCATTGGCTTGAAAGTAAAAACAGTTCCAGAGATGCTTTTACTTTTGGAGGAGTCTGTATGTCTGCAGACTCTTTTACTTTATAAATATGGCTATTTAGATGTTTTAACCAATGTTTTTACTAATTTCTAATTCTGATTTAGAATATCTGATTTTTATTGACACAACAGAACATAAAATCAAGTTAATGCAGAATTCAGATGACAACAGCTCTAAAGTGTATGTAAACTTACTGAGTGTGATTGAGCAGTTTCAACCCTGGCCTCAGACCTCTCTCAGTAGGGTTTATCTCAGATGCATGGGGTCATTGCCCTGCCTGCCACTGTACACCACTCCCCATCATAGTGACATTTGGACCGACAAGTTGACTCTAATGTGGTCCCAAACAAGCAGATATCGTCCATGCATGTGTGTAAACTTATCCCCAGTATAAAGCATGCCAACGGTTGCAGACCCATTACATTAAACACTCAAACAACGTAAACACTGCATCATTATCTTCATACTCCCCCCATAGCCGGACAACAAATTAATGAAAGTCAGTGACCATAAACACAGTCTACATGTTTGTACTTTCTTGTGGGAAGAAAACAGTTTGTAAATAATTTTAAAAAACAAAGGATAAATCAGCACAGTGTAAAACTCAAGTTTATCTCCAGCTAATTGCCACGACACAAAACAGAACATTTTCAGCAGGGTCCTCGTTGCACTGCATTCCAGATACTGATAGTGGTGCAGGACCACCAAAGTCTTTAAGTATACTTACTTGACTAAAGATGTACAAAGACTCTGATAAAATGTGTTTCTCTGCAAGCTCATCCTTCCTCTTCCTGTCAAAGGAGCACAGCGTGTCTGCTAGGTGGCGTCTCTTATTTAAGAGGTTTATAAGCAAAAGTTGCAATTCTGCGCTTGGCCATGGCCTAAAATAGATGCAGAGACATTTTGGAACTAAACTTACAGCATTGGCTCTCTTATTTTAGAATAATCCACAGGACATAGCATCAGCAATTTTTATGGGAACAATGTCTTCAGAAAGATGTAATCATATTAAAAATGTGCACAATGAGATTTTCTGATACGTAAAAGTGTCCTTCTACTTGTTAGAATAGAATAGGATAGAACTTTATTGTCATTCTAATAAGTACAACAAAATTGAAGTCACAGCAGCAATCAAGAAAACAAAAGTAAAAAGTGTATAGAATGTGCAAAAAGGTCCATAAGAAAATAGATGATGACAGCTTGTCCATCATTCTCCAGTTCAGCCAGCCTCCACCTCCACAGGGTCCAGGACTGAGCTTCTTCAGTCATGCTCCATCTCTGTCTCCTGGATCCTGTCTGCTCACAGCAGGTGAAGCTCTTCCAATGTGGCGTTGGTGTCTGATGTTAGCTCTGATAGCCATGTCTGTTAATAGCACAATGCTACTCTGCCCTCTGGTATTCCCTCTGTTGCTGGGTTAGCACAGCTAGCTTGTCCATCTTATTAGAGATAGATCTTACTTTCCCATTAACGATGGATGGAAGGACAGGTCCATGTCGTCACTTCTTAGCTCACACTTGGGAACCATCCCGTCATCCTCACCTCCTTCTCCTCACCTTGTGGGAAGACATCAGGCCTTGAACCAGTTAGCATTGACAGGCTACAGGCTGCTGAATTCACATGTAAACAATGCAGCCATGGTTACATGTAGGATCTCATGACAAACAAGAGAAAAAGTAGTAAAAATATTGCTGAGGCCACAAAAAGTTTGGTGCCCATGACTAACAGATGAGCCATACAAAGTAATGATCCACTCCAAATACAAAGATTACAAAAAAGAGAGGAAAAAAATTACAAGAAACTGACAAAGAAGAGAGAGCTGCTGCAAGAGGCAGCCATAGCCAACAGGGCGGCGCCTAGCTAGTTGTTGACGGAAATATACAATATTTTGTTGAATCATTAAAGGGGACATATCATGCTTGTTTCTCCTTTTCACTATGCCAGACTAGGATGCCTGTAAAGCATTTCTGCCCTCAGTACAAGTCCTTTAGTTCTTTCATTGCCCCACAATAGCGTTCTCAATATCCTCATTTTAGGCCATTCTGAAGATCTCGTTGAAACGCTCCGTTTCGAGAATGACCTCCAGTAACCTCGCAACATCACAGCCCTTTGTGCTCTGATTGGTCAGTTCTATCAGAGGGGCAGAGGGGGTAGAGCCAGGGGGCGGTTTTTGCAGCATGGTAGTATTTACAAAATCGCCACATTAAATGGAGCAGACCAAGCGAGTTTGCTGTTTGCCAAAACTTCCCCGTAAGGCATTGATAGCACTAATAAAATGGCAGAGTGTAGGATACGTCCTTTTGTAATGGACCCCGAGTCAGACCCGGATGGTTCTAGAAAATCCACCTCGACACAGATCATCTCAGGACGCTTCAGTGTGGTGAGTCAAACCGGTACTGTAACATGTATAGTTTATACGTTTATGCTCGGCTCTTGGTTGGTGAATCCCTCGGTGGCGGTTGTGTGACTAACTGACTTCACAATGGAGGAGCTGCTTTATCAAATTACTCCAATAAAAAGAAAGGATCCTTGTGTCATCACAAAGGTCGAAATGTCGCGGCCAAATGGCAATGAACTATTTTCAGAGGCATCAAATCTTGTTCTAGGATATCAGAAAAAATACAATATCTCATTTTTTGAAAATTCAGGGGGTGAAAGGTCTTGTTTTCAAATTGATTATATTATATCTAAGAATTAAATCAGGGATCAGCATGATATGTCCCCTTTAAAAAGAAATTTGATGCCATGGATGAAACAAAGCATTAGAGACAGAAATGTTAGTCTGTTGCGACTTTGGAGATCTCCAGACTTTTTCTACCCCATTCTACGTATGTGGGTAGTATTGACCAATCATGACCTCTGAGTGAAACCTTGAAGCCACTCAAGCAAACCCAAACTATACAGCTTCAAATGGCTGACCTTTATTTAGCAGGGGGTCTATTTTGGAACTCATCTGGTACAAGTTCTTTATGTAATTGTGAACAGAAATATTATAGGTGTGCTTTTATAAACAAGTGTTTGACTTCAGTGTGCTTGGATGTATAGTTTGTGCAAAGTTACTTATAAAAAGGTTTTCCTTTTTCGCTCAGTCTTTGGCAGTGGAATACAAAGAAAATAAGGAGTCTTGCCAATATTAAGCTTAAACTGGAATCAGTTTTTTTTTTTTTTGACACAATGTCTTTGATTAGTACTGCTGTTATGATTTCGCAGACCAAGACTTAAAGCCATATGGTGTGTTTTTTATTAACATGCTGAATGAACAGGGTCTTCATGTTCTCATACTGCACTCAGCCCACCAAAAGAGCTCTGTGAACTCTGATATCCAACTGACTAAACTTGACAACATGAGTGAGATAAAGCAGGGAGCAAATTAAAGAGCTGATTGATCATAAATCATTTCTGCAGCACAGTGCAACGTTCAGATGCATTTCAACACTTGTCTTTGCTTGGGAAAGAAGTTGTTGTTTTTTTCCAACCAGTCTTTCATAACCTGCAGATTGCACGCTGTTTCAAGAAGAAGGAGACTGCCAAGGATCACTGCATACTTCAAATATTTGTGTGGTCAACTGGACAGTGATGTGGTCAGATCCCATCAGTGATGCTCAGATACTGTTGAGCAGGCGTCATGTTTACATTGTGCTTGTACTTAAGGGAAAGGATGCCTTTTTTTGTCTGTTGTGGCTGCTGTTGTTTAACAATATGCAAAAATACTGCCCATCCATTGATGCTGAGTCAGCACAAGTGTCTACAAGACATTGATTTTATGAATCCTTCCTCACAACCTGAATTTGTCTTGAGTCATTATAATGCATTCTTTTTCCTTATTGTGATCTCTTTTATTCCACAGCCCATTCATTCCCCTCGTCTCTCTTTGCTTTCACACAGTTAGCCCATTCAGCTGACTTCTCCTGACTCATAAGAAAACAGCATTATGTGTTGACAGTAACAGTATTTGGCAGTAGGGGTATCCGCAGTCACAGTATACAAACTTCTATCATTGTTGGAACACAGCTCAGTTACTGTAAGCTCTCTGTTGTTTCATCACTGCTGTAGACCTCTGCTGACGACAAAAAATGAAACTTGAGAGCGCAACACAAACTTACAAGCTCAAAAACACGAAAACCATCACATTTATTAGAAATGTGTGGTCTCCAAGATCTGCTGCAGAATGCTGGACATCCTTGCATAACATGCCTGCAGCCTTATTAGCAACCAGAGAGGAAGAAGCCATATTTTAGCAAATGTTTGCAAAAACAGAAGTGACATATGTTAATACCTGTCTTTGTTAACTGCTTAGCAATGAGGGGCTTAGTCATATATGACTCTTGACACTCGTCCCTCCCATGACATCACCAGCACGCCCTGCTTCTCGTTCTTACAGCTCTGCCAGCTGATGCCCCGTGTGTCCACCAGTACACACATTCCCTGTAGAAAGAAAAAAACCCACCAAACCAGAGCACATGACAGGGGAGCAGCAGTGACACGGCTACTTTTCAGACTCAAGCAATACTCACAAACTGCAGAGGGAGGAAAAAAAACAGTACAATTCATGTGCTACTTGCTGGGAAAAATGTCAACTCTTGGCTCTATATTAAGGAGGCAGTGCAGTACATAGATAATGCCAATGAAAATTGTTTAGCAGGTTGTTTGGATTGACTGTGTGTCCCAGAACGGAGTCCTGGCTAAATATTTACTGGGTGCTTGGGGGGTAAGAAGGCAGACTTGGCCAAACTTGAATCTCTGGTTTCCCAGCTTGGAGACAAAGGTATGGGGGGTAAAGATGGTGAAGTCATCCCCACTGGCTGATGTCGTTGGCAAGCCAGTGATGCTCACTCCTGACCCTTTTACCATTTAGGGGCCCTGGACTGATATGAGTGTTATTGACCCAGAGGCCATGTGTGGCATGTTTGGGGCCTGCAGAATATATCCCAAGCCTTAACCTATACAACTGAGCCAATTATAGCTGTGAAAGGCCAAACAATGCGATCCATCAGTCAGGTTTTTTGGATAAACAGGAATGGGCGTCCCATGTTAGGGTGTAAACTCAGAATCGCAGAGAAGCTAAGGGTCAGTGGAGCTGTTTGTCTAATTGGGGGGTGGACCCTGTGTGTGAGTGTGTGCCTCTGAGAAAAAAGAGAGAATTAGAGATTAAAAAAAAGGAGAGAGTGAGGGAGACTATGCCTGTGTTTGTGTGTACATGTGGGTGTGTTTGCATCACTGCGCAAACACTACGGGTCTGGAGGTACCGAGACACCTAATGAATGTGTGTTTGTCCTTCAGACCCCACACACCTCTGTTTATTTGAACATGGGATAGTATTTCTGAGCTGTTTTATCCTCCCTGTGTTTGCCACTTAACACGTGCACCGCAAGGTTGGCCTGTGCAGCACTATGCACTGTGTTTAAAGAGGGGGGAAAATATCGGTCGGCCTGACGATTGTGATAGACAAACAAACTTTATCTTGTAGTTTGTGGACACAGTGTTTCTCTCATTATCCTTCCATCTTTATTATGAAGCAGGGTGATAATCCAAACAGCCCAGGCGCAGACAGAGCCAATAGGCGATGGGCGGAAGACTGGCGGTCGGTTTAGTGTCAATGATGTGGGTGATGCGGGTCAGGGATAGCAGCAGCAGCCATCATTGCACAGTGGCTAAGAGCCCAGACAGACCACCGGGGAGGAGGCCTTCACCTCTTTCCTCAGCCATCAATCACTCACACACATATAAGCAAAGATAGATACAAGCAAACACAAGCAGACACTCATCCTCGTACCTTGCCACTATGACAATAAGATGTAATTCACACAATCCTGTATACCAGTCAGTCCTAATCATTGGTCACAAGGCATTAATTGATGCAGGTTGTTCTTTTTGTCAGAAACCCATTTTTCTTTTTGTTTTTGACATTTTATATTAGCATGAGGATCCACTCTGCACCAAACCTGCTCAACATTAGGCCTGTGATAGTGAAATGTGTCTCTGACCTTTGAGACCTCAGTATGTCTCTTGTGTAAAGGCCTGCTGCTCATCTGGTTTTAGCTGTTTCATGCTGGTAAGGTAACTGACAGTTAATAATGTTTATGTTTATCTGCATGAAATTCACCTTGAAAGTGTTGATGACAGGGGTGAGAGGAGTGTGTGGAGGTGTTGAACTATCAGTGAAAGGTTGATATTTATAGCATGATGTCTTTTATGGTGATTTCTGAGTCTATGAGATAAGAGATATATTTAAATCTTTGTTTATGAACTCTGGGTATAGTTTTCCAGGTTGGAAAAATATTGCAGTTGGAGTTTTGGTCAAATCGAATTTTTACACTGTGGAACACACACACACACACACACACACACACACTCACACACACAGGGGCTGCTCGAATTGGCACCTCTTTAATTCACACCAGCACTCCCTATTCTTCGCTGGTGGTGTGATAGTATTCGCTGAGAGTCGTTCCTCCTGAGTCTTTCAGTTGTCTGAAACACTCCACTTCAGTGCAGGGCCTTATTGCCCACCCAAAGAGGTTATAGGGATTCTCGGCTGCCCTCTCTCCCTAAGTGGGTGGTCCTCTGGGGTATGGCTGAGGCACAGGTGGAGCATTGTAGGGGTGCTCACAAAAATAACCCCCTCATTCCTCACCAACAACCCCTTTACCCACCCGATATTTTTTCTGCCACGCCTGCTCTACAGAAAGGTGGATTAAACTTGCAGAACCCTCTATTAGACTGTTGGAGCACTAAACACTAAAGGTGAAATGTTGACACACACACACACACGAAAACACAAACCTGTGTCCCACATTATGGGGAAAGCTGAATAAATCACACACATTTGTAATAAAACATTCCCTTATATTTTAACTAGGAGCTTTGATTTGAGACCAGCTCCTTGCAATGCCTCTGTGAAATAAAATTTTAATGAAAGTTTTTATCACTAAACTGTGGGCAACAAACTTCTGTGTCCAAATAAAAAAAAAAAAGAAAGAAAAAGAAACCCCCTCCCTTGCTGAAAATATTCCCATGCTCTGCTTTTGTAAATAATTATAGTTCTGCTGAATGTGTTTTATAAAGTTTACATGGTAGGTTCAGTGCACCCTATCTGTTGTTTGGAACCCTGCAAAACCACCAGCAAGATGTTGACATATGGCAGCTCTGGTGTAGTGCACAAGGCATGGATTACTTGGGACCATAATAAACAGGAGCATAAAGAGGGATCTGTGCTGAGGTGCCCTAAGAGGGGTGTCTCTCCTCGGACCTCCTTGTCTTAATATCACTGTGTCTGTCTGCAGCCTTTTGGGAAGGTAGAGATGCTTCATGTAATTGCACACACCCTCATCTTATACAATCGGACAGTGTGACCACCTGCTTCTGTGTACTGATGGGTAATTTAATGTTTAAGGACGATGAAGATAAACAAAGATAATGTGTTTTACAAGCCTTGAAATGACAGATTTTAGCTTTATAAAGGTATAAGACTTTTTTTTTTAAACTATGTCATGTGTTGACACACTCATTAAAGAGCCATATTTGGCCAGGAATACAGCAGGTGTTCCACATGAATTTGCAATGCAAGTGTGCACAAAGACTTGGCTGTGTGCTCCATCCACCTGCACTTATGTAAAGAGATGCCAGAATTTCTGATTCAATGAACCATTTATGCTAGGTCGAGTAACATAGTGGTCTGCATGTTCTCCACCTGTACACCAATTCAGACATGAAATGCTTGTTAATGTTTTGTTGAACATCTAGCAGGAATGTAATCTAGAGACTGACGACTTAGGCAGAGTTTCCAAACATGCAGCTAGAGCCACTTGAGAAAATGATGGGATTGCTAAATATTCAACTGACTTTATGTGAGGCAAAATATCCATTATCAGAGTTCTTATCCTCTTACGTCTCACATAGCTTCCTGCTCAGATCTTTGCAAGAGCCAGATGGTTACATTGGCCACTGGGGATAGCAAGAAGCCCAGAAAGACGGTTTTACAATGTGCAATTACGGAACAGATAAACTAAACACTCAACAAAGCAAGGCATTTCAAGATCCCTAGCTTCCAGACTTTGATAAGACCAAGCTGCATTCTTTGGCCAATTTGCTGTCTTTAAAACTGAAATACCAGCGCTAATGAACACTAGCTTGAATAGGAGATTTTTGTCTCAGTCTAATGAAGGCAGAACACTGTAGATAGACTGTAAAGCATACTTCAGTGATCCATCAATGTGTCCTTAAAAAGCTCTGCAAAGCTTTCAATTCTGTCTGATTTGTTTTGGGCTTGGTCTTATGCCAATTGATGTTAAAGGGGATAGAGTTTCTTAACCAATGAGTACCACTCCACATCTTGCTACACTCAGAGCTCAGCCTGTTTTGTTCCACATTAACATTACAGAGAGAGATCAGGCGCCTGCCCTCTGTGCTTTACCCCAGGGAGCAAGAATCCCCCACAAACTGACACTGATACAATCTCCAGGTAATGGCTGCATGCCTGCAAGCCAGAGGGTGTCTGTGGATATACTCTCTGTGTGTTTGTGTGACTCAAGGAGGTACCAAGCACTACTAGTGTGGTCACAAGGCCAAAGTTCACTCAGAAATGTGTGGCCCGGGGTCGAGAGGTGCTATGGCCTCTGTTAACGGTGAGGGTAGAGTTTCAACCTCCACCCTCGCCCTCTTCTCTTTCAAGGCTGCACTGCCACTTACATTTCTCACCGTGACATGCGTAACGACCCCCACCTTTTAGTCAGGTGACAGAGGTTTGATGGAGGTGAAGTAAGAGCAGACAACAGAGCAGGGCAGCAGGGTATTGAAGAACACACTCAGAGCCCTGTCGTTTTATGTTCAGGTGAAGACAGTGTGTTGAAGATAAGCTGGAGTTAAAAGAATGGTTGATAAGTTATTATTAGTGCTTATATCATTTGTAAAGATGCATGATTTTAAATTAAATGACAGTCTCTGGAGGTGGGGATGTATTAGACTCCAATACTGTGCTTGATTTTCTGCCCTATAACCTAATGCTTTACTTTTCACTACAGCTTTGTATCAATTTGAACCATACATGGTCTGGTTTGCTCTCTTATTTCTCATCATACCACATCTCATTGTATTGGATCATTGCATCATATTGTAGCATCTCGTCGTATTGTTTTTGTTGTATTATACTGGGTCATATTGTAACATATTATATCATATTTAATTTTATCATATTGTATCATATCTCATTGTGTCATGACATGTCCTATCATACACACCCACTCAAAATAGTCTGTTTTAATAGCTAAAACAAACATGTTCAAAGCCTGGTTCAACAATCGGTTTTGTTTCAAATTGCTCTTTCTCTATTGGCTAACACCAAAGATACATTTTTTCTCAACTCGTTATTTTTGAAGTTTTACTCTATAAGGGCTTGGCTAATTTGACTGACATCCTGCAGTATTCTGCAAAGAGGCTCGCTTCTGTACTTCATCCTTAAAAAAAAAAAAAAAAAAAAAGCAAAGTTGAGTGAAGCTTTTCAAAATGGCACCTGCCAACAATGGGCTACAAAATTCCATATCAGAAACAAATGGATGACATCATGGAGACTAGATCTATGTGTTAGATGCTAGATGATCTCATACTGCATTGCATCCCTTTGCGTCACACTAGGTCTGATAGTACTGATCCATAGTGAGCCAGCAGTGAAATGTTGGACCAGCTTAATTTTGCAATATTTTAATCCATTGATAACAAAAAAGAAGGCAGATAAAGTGAAAGAGCTAGACCAAAAACATCTGTTTCTTGTTCGATTATTTTATTTTATTTTATTTATTTATTTTTTTTGGTGTAGACGTGAAGTGTCCAAAAGCAAAAGCTTTCTACACTCTAAAATTACAATGTCACTTTTAGGGAAGTTGTTATATCAATTGGTGCTTTTTGCATCATAAACTAAGACCCAGACACACATGCGCACTCACACACACACTCACACTCACACGCACACACACACTCACACACAACTGCACACACACACTCACACACACACACACACACACACACACACACACACACACACTCACACGCACACACACACACACACACACACACACACACACACACACACACACACACACACACACACACGCATGCACAAAAATATGTACACACATTCTCAGCCGGCACTGTTTAAGTGTTCCCCAGACAGTATGTGATCCTCAGACAGGACAGTGCTTCCTCCTGTCGTACGCAGGTCTGGTTTGGAGGATCATCCTGGGGAGGTCATCCAGAGATAGACAGACAGACAGGGAGAGAGGATTTCTTGCTTTTATGACGCTCCAGAGTCTGCTCTGAAAAATGTTGTGTTTTTCAGTCGGTCCAAACTGATGTTACTAACAAATGTTGTTGACATGGTTTTTCAGATTCTTTAGGGGGTTTTGTGCTTCGATTTCTCCCCTCTCTACTTTCTTTATCTTTCCTCTTCTGTTAAAGAGGATGAAGATAGGTTAGTGCCCAGTGTCAGATTTACACATTTTATCATCTCTGCAACATTTTTTTTCCATGCAGTGTTCTCTACCTCCCTTGTTTTTGTGCCTGCTCGCCTCCCTCTGTCTCATTTTCCCTGTCTCTGTCTCACTGCTGGTGTTTTTCTGAAAAATAACAAGGTTCGGGGCTGTGCGTGTGCATGTGTTTTGCACTGGCTACATACATAGCCTGGATGGGCTGGCTGCGCTGGGCTGGCTTCTTGTGTGGTCTCCCGGCAAACTTTATGATTTATTCAGCTAAAGGCAGAGGAGCACGACCCCCAGTGACCACAGAGAGAGAGCTGCACGTGGGTTTAATGATTTCACCACAAAAATGTCTACTATGGCTGGGCCTGCATGGAGCTCAGAGCCCCCCCACTGGCTGAATGGTGGGGAGGTTGGGGGGGTTGAAAAGAGAGCTCGGCTGACCAGCCTGAGTCAATACAAACTCTTACCACTACACATCTACTTGGAAGTATTACGAGGGAAGAAGACAGACAGAAAGCTACATTCGATAAGCATGATTCAGATTTTTTAACTCCTGCCTTCTAGAAAGAGGACAGCGTATGCTTGTTGTTATTCTTTATCACGCGTTCTGCTATTTTTCTTTCTTCATCCCAGCCCCCCCATGAGACTTATAGCCAGTGGGAGATTTCAGAGGCATTATTGAAATGTAGACACAGAGGATGATGTAACCAAGCTTTCAAGAACAAGGAGAGGGGCAGAAATAATAGGGGGTTGGGGGGTTATTTGGCATATTTTTCTCCGCTGGTGTCCAGGTCTGCTGGCTCAAGAGAGTGACTGCTGAGGGCTTGGATCTGGATGCTATGTTCAGTGCTGCTCCTCTCTGTCTGTTTGGCTACAACTCCCCAGAACAAGATGATGTCATTCACTGGGATTTGTGAGCATTCTTGATAAAGAGACAAAATCACAGGGGTGAGCCTCATTATGCTGCATGAGTGTGAACAGGTCAGGGAGCTACAGCACTCCCTGTTTAAGAACAGCTCTGCTTAGCTTACTTTAGCCGTTCTGGCTATAAAATTTTTCTGTTTATTAAAAAAAAGATGTATATGGGTTATTTAAAATGTGTAAAACAAAACTCCTGCCAGCTGATACAGCCTGGGGCATCAGGTATTATTTTGAAAGATTGCTGACAAGTCACAAGTCTTGTGCAGCTTTTAGTTTTGAGCAAGTACAGCCCAACTTCTGAAAACAAAAAAAATGTTGTTTTGACTGACTTTTATGAAAATGCATCTTAATTTTAAATTTCACGCCAGCAACATTCTGTCAACAATTGGGAACTGAGGAGACCAGTTTTTCGGAGATCTGAAAGTTAAATGTTGCCCCGTTCTAGCCTAATAAAGGAGACAAGCCAATGGTCTAGGTGGGCAAAGACTTCTCTACCCCTTTGGCATCTTCTGGCTGTATTATGCTTTATCTTGTCTAAAAAAAGAGGCTTTGTCTGGACAGCAGGATAACCAGTGTATATCACTCTGCATTTATGCTGCCTTCTCAGATGTGTGAACCATCTGTAAACCATGCCACAGGCACTAATGCATCCCCATATCATCAGGAATACTGGTTTTTGAATTTTGTTGACAACAAGCTGGGTGGGCCCCCCTTTGTTTTGAGTAGAGGATGCAACATCCATAATTTCCAAAAAGAATGACAATTTTGATGTCTCTCTGGGTTGTTATTCAGGCATTAAACATCTTTTTCCTTGTTTTCTTGTCCCTGTCCAAGCTGCTTTAAATGTTGTTGCTCTCATCAAATTTGAAATGTTCATGTGTTTTCCATAATCTCTGATGGTTGGATAAGCGAAGGTGCAATATGTAGTGACACATTTTGTATTAAAACCTACAGCAGTGTTTTTAACGACAGAAACAGACTGGGAGAACATTTTCTTTTGCTATTTTCGAGACATTATACTGTCGGAACAACTTAGCAACGTCAAATGGTTTTATGCAGATTGAATGTTAGATGCATGTACCTGCTTGCCTTAATCATTTCTCTTTATTTTGTGTCCAGGTAAAAAAAAAAAAAAAAAAAAAAAAAGTCTGGGTGGAAAAGGGCAGCAGTAGCTCAGTCTATAGGGACTTAGCTGTGTAACCAGAGAGTTGCTGGTTCAAGTCCAAGCATGTACAAAGATTAAGTATTGGACTGACAGCAGGTGTTAGCATAATGTCCTGTTCACTGTTGAGATGTCTTTGAGCAAGGCACCTTGCCCCCCAACTGCTTTGGACAATAGCGTCTGCTGAGTGAAATGCAAAAATTGGAACAAAAAATTGGACATTTCGACTTATGTGTCACCACTACAACAAGGGTTAAAATGAGAAGGTATATCATGAAATCTAGTCAAAGGTAAAAGCTTGGTTGAGTTTAAGAGTCAATTAACTTGGTCTATAAAGTTATATGAATGAACATAAAGAGGTTTAACAAAGTTAAAAAGGAATACAGTTATCATCGCTTTTTGGTGGAATAAACTTTAACTGTCACAATTTTATAATGTTTGAAATGCTTTAAATATGTGCCGTGCATGGAAACCTCCACTGAGGTCTCCCTGCTGAGGACAGAAGCTCTTGCAGGGTTGTATCACTTACATCACAGCAGGTTTTAGTCGATGTTTGCATGGATGCCTCCCAACTGTCTCTGCGTGTGTGTCAGAGGGTGAAGCCGTATCAAACCGGTCATCATTACAAGCCCATTCCACAACCCCAGGAGGGATTACACAACTGACAGTGTATAGTGGGTGTGACACAAGCTTCTCCGTCAACCCCGGGCTCGAGACTCACAGTGAGTAATGAATCCACCCAGCAGAACCTCCGAAACACGCCCAGGGCCCAAGGAAATGTATGTGCTCACCATGTCTGGTATGACAACCCCCCTCCTCGACTAGCCAGGAACACAAACTCATATCTGCTGCTCTGTCTTTGATCCCTAGCAATCCCTCCCACATAACATATTATGTGGTTTTTATATGGCCAGCTATATAAGGTTTAATGGCTTATGTCTGGTAGCATCTCAGAGGTCTATGTTAAACACACAGATGTACACACACACACACAGACACATACACATACACACATACCTTGTATAAATCCAAATAACTCAAATGCAAAGAAAACCCAAAACATACACAGATAATGACGGTATTTACTTGCTCCGCAGGGTCTGTGGTGATAGATGAATTGACTATCCTGTTTGCTTAGAAAATTGGGTTGAACTAGTTGATGTGTAAGCAGTGTAGTTCAACATCCAGTGGCCTGTTGAGCCCCCTAAAGCTTGCTGTAAATTTGCTCCAGGGTTAGCTACTGATGAGGCCTGCAGTCATGGCTGCCATCAATGGAGAATTAAAGAGTCTGACATTCTGGGCTTTAATTATTTTCGGTTACAAGTGGATAATTCACCAGATATCCACACTACCAGACAACCCTTGTTGATCTCTTCTTCTGCTCACCTCTTGCCACTGGCTTCCTTCCCCCTCCTCCTTGCTTCCTCCTGGTCCTTGGAAGGATTTGGTAATACAAGTCATATTCCAAGTGTGACATATCCTCCTTGCACTTCTGCCCTGCAGCTTTACCCCCACCTCTCTGCCACCCTGTCCCCTTTTAAGGAGCGTTTGTTTTGGGCCTTGCCACCACTGTGCACTGTGTGATTCCAGCCACGATGGTGGCGAACCGTCTCTTGCTAATTACCACACTCCAGATGAGTCACACAGAGAGGGAGAGAGGCGTTTTCCGCTATTTTTGGCCCCTGACATCGGCCCCATAAGAGACTTTTCACCCCCTCTGATCTCTGGACCTCCTCAACAGATGAAACAAGCTCTTTTGGGAGGGCCTCAGACTCTGGACCCGCTCCTCTCTTTGCTGGCCTGGTGTGAACAGCTGCCTGTTTTGGTTTGGGACATACACACAAACGTCCATACGTATAGTGTTTGGATTTGAAGGCCTCCCTCTTTAGGTACTTGGTGTCCTATGAGTTGTGACACATGTTATTTTGCTCTTTTATTGGTACTTTTTTCACACGTAGTAGATCATCATGTTATAATCGAAACAGGTTAATTCTGCTATTCTGTGTTCAAACAGCTGAAATGAGAATTCAGAGAAATTTGCTTTTTAGGATGTTTTACAGGACTAAGCACACTTTATTTTACATCATATAGAAATTTTCTTGGGGGACATTCAGACAGAGAGAAACTTGTTTTCTACCAACAGAATTAAAATGTTGTGGTGAAAGCAGCCACATCCACCAAGAATCTTTTGGCTGGGGGAATTTCTTTGTGTCTTATTGTTTATTGGTTAGAAAAGAAAAAAGAAAAAAAAAACATCCTAAGGGGGGGTGAATGCTTACTATTACAAATTCCCATTTGTCACTGATGTAAATGAGCACATTTGTTTCATTTGCACAAAGACACATGGGGTATAGTTAGAACTGAACTCACAGTGCTTTTAAGCCACCACAGCATGACCCAAATTAGACTTTATGTGCCACTTTGTAATGACTAGCTGCGGCCCCAATTTTACCCTTGACAAGATTTAAATAAGGACCCATTTGCTCTGGCATCAGCGGTGTAGGGTAGCAAAGCAGCAGGCAGGCTGGCCGGACATGCGCTTTCAGCCAGAGCAATCTATCATTACCAGTGTAATAAGGGGAACTGACTCGTTTCTGTCTCACAACTGAAAGCAAAATGAATGCTTCCCCACAAAGTGATAATCATGAGGGCTTGCCAAAAGAGAGGTTGCCAGGAATTCACTATTGCTGTCTTTTGCTGCTTTTTATCCCAGTGGGTTAGGAGGGGTTGTCGTTGGCTGATTGCTGTCTAATTTAATGTTGTCCTCAACCACTGCTGAGCCTTACAAGGTCAAGTAGCAATGACCACATTTGTAGTTTTAAGCTTCATTTCAGGGTGCAAGATCCTCCAATTGTGTATGATCTCTTGAAGTCAAGTTGCAGCCATTTTTTTTTGATGTCAAACTTGAACTTTTAAATGCTGTCACAATGTCACACTACTGTATTTTATGTTACTTGCCACTTACAGATACTTGTGGCTGTCTCTTGATTGATCAGCAAGAAAATGTAATGTATAGTAAAAATCTCCTACAGGGGTCAGTCCATTTGGCCACCATTATCTTGACCTTGTTATTTTGTTTTTCTGAAGTTCATGAAAACAAGTGAGGAAATTCATCTAATAAATCCAAAGCTTCACCTCAAGGCTCCCCTTACCTTTATAGTTTGATACATGGTATGTTTTAATCGATGCTGCATCAACTTGTCTGTCCTTAGTTAATTTTATGCTCAATCAGAAACTGGACACAGAGATATTTTGAGTCCTGTTGTTAAAAGGCAGTAACTCACTCATCATCTTTAGGGAGCAATTCACTGCTTTCCTGCACAGAACTGGAATAGTCTCGGACTTGGAGGTGCTGACTCTAAGCCCAACTGCTTCACATTTGGCTGCAAACCACCCTTGGGCTTGCCGAAGGCCAACAGAAGCACATCATCTTCAGAAGTACCCAAATGGCTCACAGCAGGGACCTGAAGCATATATATTCACTGAAGCCCTCACATATGACTCATATGCCATTATGAAGTCCAGAAAACACATGTAGACTGGATGAGCAAAGCCCCTTGAGCCCCCACTTCCTAATAATGCCATAAGAGAAAAGATTTGGTTGACCTTTAAAGCCAGGGCTGACTTCTCATTGTTCTTCCCCTATCTGATATTTGGAATTTGGCAGTAGTCCACTATTCTCTGGTGCCTCTTTCATAAAAGTGAAGGAAACCCCATCTGTGAAGGCAATGTCCCAGACCTGCATTTGACACTGAGGCCCCGTTTACACAACGACGTTTCATCTGAAAACTTTACAACGCAGTGAAAAAAATCTGGGTTTACACGGAAACGCCAAGGGACTGAAAATGCTATAGTAAGCATGCCAGGCCTATAGTCGGCGCTGTAACTGTCTTGTCCAGAAGCCGCTTTTGGGAGCTACTGAAGTAGAGTTGAGCTGGTCATCTGGCGTACAGGGGAATACTAAGTTCAAAAGTGGAGCAACAGATGCACATTTTGTTGAAAGACAGTCAGTAGATACAGCAGATTGAGCAGCACAAGCACAACATGGTAGTCCGCAACTATCGTAACAACCGTACTATTGTCCTGTTGAATACGTGAAATGCAAAGTAGAGTGTGACGTCATCATTTCCACTGAAAACGCCGGCTTACTGTTTACACGGCAACAGCGTCGGCAGCGTTTCAGAAAAATCCCACTCTGGAGGCCGTTTTTAAAAGTTTGCATTTTAGGTCGGCTGAAACGTTGTTTCTGTGTAAACACGAGATTGAAACGCAACAAAACTTTGCGTTTCACCCTAAAACCGTTGTCGTGGAAACCCCCCCTAAATCTTCTATACAGTAAAGACAGCACAACAATCAGTATGTTTACATGCATGCAGTGGTCTGATTCAGGTCATAGCACAATCATAAATTCACAGCAGAAGATCCAGTCTTGTTTGTATATACATGCAGAAAAGAGAATTGGACTTCTGGTTGGGAACGTCTCACTCCACTTTAATAGGCAGCACTGTGTCTTTTTTTGATCAGTGAAGTTGTGTGCTTATTGAACTAGCTTCAGTTTACCTGAAGAGGAAGCAAGATACTAAAAATGATGGCCAAGAATGCAGTTTTAGCTCTTTATGTGTCTTACTTTGGAGCTTACTTGGTGTTTGTTCGTTGAGTTTGAACACCCTATTTTTTGTGGTCATCTACTTTCTCTTCCAGGTGAAATTTTCTTACACTGAACAGCAAAGTTACAAGATATGCAGAGTCCTGCTGAATCCAGTCGCAGTCCAATAGCATTCAGGTTATCTAAGTGTCAATTGAGCTAAGCTTCGTCTTCTCGTTCTGACTAAGCTGTTTGAATCATTTAAATGGTCTGATCTCTTGCTGACTAAGCCAAAAGTCTGATTTCTTGAGCTGCTTGTAAACATACTCAGTGTCCCAGTCCGTACATATCTCAGGAGAATCTGATCTATATCCAGTTCCTGGGCACTCTGACCTTCATACCTAACTCTCTGTGAGACAACTTTAAGACTGTCTTTATAGAAACTGTTGGATGAATCACCACAAAATTGGACTCATCCATTCCTGGTTACAGCACGATGAAGTCCTATGACTTCACTCATCCTTGGACCTCTTGCAAAATATCATCAGCATCACCAGGTCATGTTCTAACCTTTACAATACTGTGGCTTGAACAATTTGTGATATCAGCCCCAAAAGTCTGTTTTAATCATTTTTGATCAGTAAAGGCATGCTAAACTTGGTTGATGAGTCATTGTAAAGATTTAAGCATGATGTCAGCTGAAAACACCAAAGAACAGTCAAGTTTTAGAAACTGAACATGTCATCCAACAGAAGGAAAGATATGACACTAGTGGTATATGAATGAATATTGTTGTATCAGAGAGTAATGTTTGGTAGGTTTTCATGTTGACATTGGGTTTAGGTCATCTGCTGAGTTGGAAATCTGTCATTGTTGTGTGGTCTCTCCCCATTTTCCATTGTGTGGTCAAGAGAGTTGAGAGCGCCTCATACAGTGCTCCATCCTGCCCAGTCAACAGAACAGGGGAGCCTCTCACAGCAACCAACAGACGTTTGAAGATGAGGTTTGTGGCTAGTTTCCACCCACAACGCCAAGCTGTCTCTGATTAGACCTGGGATCTAATTTGAAAAGGGGGCTATGAGTGGGTTTGGGGTGTGGGGGTCTGTGTGGTGCAGCCATCCTCTCCCTGAGGGCCCAAAGCTCAAGGGTTTGTGTGCTTGACTTTCTCCACAGAAACACATCCTGATTGTTATGAATATGGGTACTAGAAGTACATGCAGAAGTGGAGATGAATGGGAAAAGCCCCTCATCCTCCCCAGGCTTTCTTTCTTTCTGACAAACTACAGAGAAAGCCCCTGTCTGAAACACCCAGCTATGATGTTGAAGCCTTTACCGCCTCTCTTGATACACACACACACATTTATACAGGGTCTCCTGGTCCCAGTAATCATGATGCAAGTCAACCCTCTGACCCAAGTGATGTATTTCTGTGCAGTGTGTCAGCTCTCTAAGTGTGTGTTCTGGCTCCAGTCTGGGTCATGCATTGTGGGGAATGTTGATGAAAAATGACAGCCCATTATTACATGCAATGGCTGTCCCCTCCTCTATACCCTTTCCTCATCATAGATAGGGCCTTACTTTTGAAAAACACTCAAACCAACACTAAAAAACCAATGTTGCAAAAGTGAAATGACACCCCTCCCCAGCTCCTAACTGTTGCTATGAAGACCTGTTCTTCAAGAATTTTACAGAACAGAAATACAACAAATTAGCCCAGCTTCCACTCAGCCCTCTCCATACCCCGTTAGGGTTTAAATGGACTCGGGTTTCTCTTGTGGTGGGAATTATGGTGCTAATGTTCTGGGGCGGTGAAAAACAAAGCTTGGGGCATGTAAAACAGCCCTTGATCCCGAGCAGGGAGATCAGGCAGCCACAGGCAGTGAGTGTAAAGGTTTCGATTACCTGCTTGGGGCTTGAGCACATCGACTCCTCATCCCCCTGGCACAGGACCACCTGGGTGGTCAGCCCTGCTCCTCCAGGAATCAGATAGTGTAGACACAAGCAACAGGACAAATAGATAGAAAACAACCATCACAAATACCCCACATTTGTAATGGCCCCACATACAAACAATGAGGTGATAAACCCACACATCTCAGGCCTCTATTGACCCATATCTGCTGAGCACAACTCCCAGGGCCTCAGATGGATGTTTGGAGGTGTGGTTGCTGTCAGTGATGGCTGACCCTGTGCTGGTTCCCTGATTTCTCCTGTCACACATCACTGCCCAGGAAACACTTTCCTTTTTCTGTCAGTGCCTACATACTTTATCATGCTATTTGACTACAACAGGGCTCAAACTACAGCCTGCTGTTTATGCACGTGTGGACAAGAATATGTAGAATCTACATCAGCTTTGATGTAATAAAAAAATTGAATTGGAGCCTCACACTTTTTCAAGTTCAGCCTTCTCCTTCTCCAGGTAGGGCAATGTTTTTGACAATCAGAGCATATCACACACTGTGGCTTGTTCTGTTATGCTGTAAAAAGTCTGTGATGGCCAACAAGATCTTTTAGGCTCTTTTGGGTTTCAGATTTAACTGAGCGGTTCACACTCCAGATCCATGTGAGCTGCTGGTATCCTCTTCTTTGGCCCTGAAATACTGTTGGTACCAAGTTCCACTTGTGGCAGCAGTTGCTCTCCCAGCTTGTGGGCATGAGCTCACAGTTTATTCATCTGCACCACAAGAAAACTCAGGATCTCACTCTGCCCTAACTCCTTAGGTCCAACGAGTCTCAGTCTTTCTCTCTAAATTCTGGTTAATGAAGGTGTCCTCATGTGTTCACAGGAAACAAAATGTTATCACTGTGAGAACCATTCATTTATAGTTTGATTGCAGTTAGATTAGCTTCAACTTAATTGCACATCACATGTGGTGTCGAATTGTAGGTCGCATCTAACCAGAAAAGAAAAGCCATAAATAAATAGAAAACATGAATGTAATTAGAATATACGTGCACAGGAGTAAAGAGTATGAGTCTAGTCTTGTTTGAAGCCCTAAAAACTGAACAGCTCATCAGTGCACTACAGTTGGAACAACGCCAGTGTGTCATATCTGAGAATAGTGCTAAAAGTGTGTTGTCTCTGATGGCAAAGTGCCAATGTATGAATGTGTACTTTCACCAATATAAGAGTTTGGATGAAAGTTTGCAGACCCTGTCTGCAGCGGTGGACAGCCGAGTCTCTTCATCTTAGGACGCGGTCACACTGGCCAACTGTGCCGTGCCCAAGCACGCTTCAGCCCTAAAGCATGTTTGGAATGGCCAGTGTGATGGCAACTGTGCCGTGCTCAAGCAAGATTCGGTCCCGTGCTTTGGCATACTTCGGCGAGGTGGGCTTCGGCAAAGTTTACTTCATGCATGAGCACTAGCACGAGGACAGCGCGTGCGATCCGTGATGTATGATTGCCACAAGCGCATCTCTCAACAATCATTTTAAACAAAGCGGGGGTGTTAGAGGGCTATCCCGGGCCAAAGCGGCTCACTATATGTCTAAAAGTCTCTCAAGTTGTAGCAGTGCTCTCTGTGTCTCATTGTGCTGACTGATGAGATCGCGCTTCATGTAAACAAACGCTTCACGATGACGGAGGCAGGCCATGCGCGTGTGTGATACTTCCACCAAGCGGTTCAGTTTGGTTCGTATCGGTACGGCACACATTTTGTGGCATTTCCACTGACTAATCTTGGGACAGATCCCCAGTTAATCGAGACAAACCGTCCCACTTTTTGGGACCCTTTTGTTGCCAGACTAAACCGAGCCGATCCCAGAAAGTGGAGCAAGAACCCTGCAGTTCATTGATTAGTTGAAAGAATCGTCACTCATTGTGCCACACCAGCTGTATTTCTCTTCACGGCCTACAAATTTTTCTGAAACAAAGCTTGATTGCACTTTGTAACAAAGAACCACATGGAAATCACAGAAATGCGAAATGCGGGATGTCTTTCATTGTTGCTCTTTGTTTCCTGTGTCACACTTTTCTTCGTGGTCGAATTTGATAGTGGGGCACGCTGTGTCGCGCTGCTATGGCGTCACGCTATTACTTAACAGATGGGGCTATCAGCATCCACCTTACACTTCGCCTACCATGATGGGGCACAGTTGCCTGTGGAAACACAAACAGGATCAGGCTTGACCAATCCAACCTGTACCAAACAGTACTGATCCAAACCGGAATGCTTAGTGGAAACAGGGCTTAAAGGACCAGGACCCCATGTGGTAGAACACTTCCTATTAACAGGTACCTCACACAATTCTGGTCTTAAATCATATTTAAAGGTCCCATATTATGCTCCTTTTCTGCAGTTTAATATGGATCATTGACGTCTTCATGCAATGATAGTAACATGTTTTGGTCCAAAAAGCCAAAAAATCAAGCAAAGCAGCATTGTTTCAAGGCTCTCATAGCTCCTCTGTTCAGAACAGTCTGATTAAGTGGGCGTGATCTTAATATGTAAATGAGCCACCGCTGACACCATCCCGCTCTTCCGCATCACTGAAAGTGGCGCCATGTAACCATGACTACTGAGCTCCGGGTGCACATTGGAGGAAGTTGGTGGACCAATCAGGTCAGACTTGCTCCTGATTGGTCAAAAAAGGGAATCCCTGACATAAGCAAATCCCCAAAATACAAACAGCTCGTTTTAAGTCAGGATTTTACATTCACAAGCACTACAAGTACAGGTTTTGTCATGAAATATCATATCTTGTGGGCTGGGAGGAAAGCCAAAGACCCACAAATTTCACTAAAAGACTTAACAAAGCGATCTTTGCATAATATTGGACCTTTAAGGTGTTTTTACTCTGAGAACTGTTTCTCACAACCACCAGCACTAACCACAGGAGTAAAACACCACAGAAATAGCATCAGTCCAGATATATAGCATATGTGTGCATATGAGTAACTTTGATGCAGTCAGAAATAATTTCTACCCATTTAAGTTGATTAAAATACACAGCTGAGAATAGTTCCTTACTTAATATCTGGAAGCATTTAGATGTTGTTGTTTTTGCTCAGCAAACACTTTAAAGTGGAAAGAGTGCTGTGGTTGACCACAGGGGAATAAATATGGTTTCTGATCAGCTCACTAATTACCCTCCCCAGAGTAAATATGAGTAAAAAAAACAACAACACTGTGAGCCACCCTGGTTTAAATTGCTAGCTGTTACACACAAATGTGGTCCTTGGATGCATTATGATCCAAAGTGGTGCGTAAGAGCAATTAATGTGGGTTACTCCACTCTTGTGT
Source organism: Halichoeres trimaculatus (assembly GCF_033239565.1). Lineage (NCBI taxonomy): Eukaryota > Metazoa > Chordata > Actinopteri > Labriformes > Labridae > Halichoeres > Halichoeres trimaculatus. The sequence goes on from NW_027437180.1 coordinate 25,951,519, forward strand.
TCATGCTGCTGCAGCTACATAACTCAGTACTATTAAAACCACTCAGTCCTCCCCTCCCACTTGACTTATGCCTTGTTTAACACACTGAAGTTGATGCAGCCTTTTTTGGTCTTTTACACAGCATCTATATCAAGGATCATGACAGCTTCTGTGTGAGAAGAGATCTGTCACCGGCCTGGGAAACATTTGTCACTCTTAAATTGCTTTGACTCGTGTGTTCCAGACGAGCTCACTTGGTGTTATAGAGCTTAACCCTATGCTTTGTGGCATGCAAATGCAGCATGACTTAAAGGAGGTGGTGGGAATGTGACACTAGCACACACACTGACTGTTCTTCTCCGCTTTTCTGCCCAATGTAGCTCAGTCACAATCTTGAAGTTTCTTGCCAAACCCTTGCTCGTGTTGCTCTTGAACGAGGTCCAGTTTTGAACATGTGGGCTGCGGCTTGACATCCACTTGCACATAGGTCAGGATCATGGGTCGGGACTATGATGTGCCTCTCGAGCACCTTCCTCTCTCTGTATGTAAAGTAAACAGCTTCAAGTGTATTACACTGGGCTGCTTCCTGCTTCTATGTGTGTGGCATGCTGCGTACGTCAGCTGATGAGACATAAAGTAGGTCTGTTTGTGCAGTTATAAATACACGGACTGTTCGTAGAAGCAGCCAAATTACCAAGGACTGTTTTGATTTAACTGTCGGACTGTGGTGTGGAAACTCTTGCAGAAATTGATTGTGACATGAAGCTGACAATGACATGAAAATCATTTTTGGATAAGTAAGAGTTTCTTTGAAAATAGGTGCCAAGGATATGCTTTGCAACATGTTTTTCCTGCACGCTGAAATCAAATCAACGAACTGAAAAAGATTTAGACAAGAATTGGCTGTTGTTGTTTTTAAATACAAATAGGCTTCAGGCCTCATTGGATTTTATCCTTGCTTGTTTCCTCATTATATCAAAAGAATGAAAGGCTAAAACAACCCGTGATGTGTTTGGCACACTTAGTTCTTTCCACAAAATTAAGTCGGCCAAGAAAAAATGATGTCCTGTAAAGTACTAAGTCTCCATCTGTGTCTCAAGTCTAAGTTTATCAAACAAACCAGATTGTTACTCTTTTGACCTGTGACACTTAAAAAAGATAGTAAAGATGAGTTTAAAACTACACATAGTGAAAAATAATGGCAGAGTAAAAGTACAATGTCGTAATGAGAAGATTTAGCTTGATATAATGCATTCCCTGATAGCAAAAAGTGATTGAATCGACATTGTGATTTTGTCAGGCGAAAGACTGAGATCAACACTTATGTCAGGTACTGAGGGAAAAAAAAACAGTAAAAGTGCTCGATATGATCAACATAATAATAACATTGAATTTCCAATCAATTCTGGCAATCAGCCTTGATTTAACTATGATATGATTAACATCGAATGAATGCAGAATTCATTGCAATATAAACTAAAACAATGTTTTTATTAAAGGGCCACTCCAACACTTTTCAAACTTCATCTGTATGTTTTCAATATACCTCTTTCAAAAATAATCACTTTCTCTTTTGGGGTGGCGCTTGGAGCCTATCGAAGTTGTCATAAGGCAAGATGTGGTGTACAGTCTGAATGGGTCACCAGTCCATTACAGGACCTAACATGGAGAGACAAACAACTGTTAATGCACACACTCCCGCTGCAATTTAAATTCCCCATTTGACATGACTAACTGATTACACTTATATCCAACACTTTAAGACAGTGGTCCCCAAACTCTGGGCAGCGGACCAGTACCGGTCCGTGGGTTGATTGGCAGCACGTAAAAAATACTCAACTTACGTTATTTCATTTTGATTTATTGTCTGATTCTGAACGATATTTTATTTTGAAAAATGACCAAACTCTCCCCGTCATACCTGTATGTGGCTCATTCTCGACCAGTGTTGGGTGTAATGACTTACAAAGTAACGTGTTACAGTAGCATAACTACTTTTTTAGGTAAAAAGTAGTGTAACGTGTTACTACTGAAAATATGGTAACGAAACGTAGTTCCTTTTTCATTTCTCAGGGATGGATTTGACAGCAACATTGCCTCAGCAGCGTGCATGCGCAATAGCCGTGTACTCCCATTCAACACTGAAGCTGGTACTCACAATGGCATGCGGAGAGCAGTCAATCATCATGGCATTGTTTTTTTTCTTGTCAAGTGCTCTATGGCATTTTTCAAAACAAAGAGCACAAAAGAATAACCTGTTATGTCCTCAATAGTAGAATTTTATGTAGGCTTATACATATTTAGGAAATGAGATGGGGTTCTTTCCCAAGTTGAGCGCCATAAAAGTAACTTAAAAGTAATGAGTAACGTAAAAAGTTTCTTTCAATAGAGTGTAACTAAGTAAAGTAAGGGACTACTTTTCCCAGAAGTAATGTGTAACATGCAAACTCTACTTTTTAAAATTAACTTCCCAAACATTGTTCTTGACACCAAATCCCCAAACTAGCAAAATGGACAAAATACAAACATCCTTGGAAAGTTTCTTTAGGCGGGGTAAAAGAACCAGTGAAGAGACAGAAGAATGAATGAAAATGTTGTCTGACATTAAACCAGTCCGTAGCAAAAAAGGTTGGGGACCGCTGCTTTAAGGCACTTGTCCTGCCAAGAATTCAAACCAGGAAGTCTCCACTGTAAGGCAATGGCACTAACTTTGCAAGAGGAACCAATCCTGTTTCTCTATTTTTTTCATCTCAGTCAGAAATATCTCCTACAATTAACCAAGTGCTGATCTTCAGAGTGAGATACTCTTCTGTTAAACATCAGCCGTAACCAGACTCAAATTATTAGTGGTATCAATAGTATCTTTGATTCAGAGTCAGCAAGCCCTAAAATCTCACTGAAGTGTATCTGTGGCAAGACAAAAGCAAAGTAAAAAGAGAAAGTGGCAGAGAGCACAGAGCCATGACCCAGAGGTCATTGGCAGTAGATAATCTGGTATGAGAACAACTGATAGCCTGTCAGTAATGATGGGGCCTAATGCCGGTGAAGAAAAAGGAGGGGAGTCGCAGAAGAAAGAAAGAAACCTACTGAAAACTCCCCTATGTTTTTTGTCATCTGTGTGCCAAATTAGGGTGAGAGGGGAGAGGAAAGGGGGGCCAGAAGGGTGAGGAGAGCGAAAGAGAGAGTGCAGATGGACCACACTGGCTGACTGGTTGGACTAATGTGGACATTTTCTCTCCGGGGTCAGATATTTACTCCTAATTAGCTGGAGGAATGCGACGCATGAGAGCGGAACAGATACGTTACCGTTTTGGCCGGAATTTCCTCTCCTTCCGTGGCATGTGCTGCTTTAACTTGATTAGGTATGGCACTTATCAGCAGAGATGAAAGTGCTCAGGGGATCGGTGACGCATTGCTGGACACCCCTGCTCTACTCCCCCTAACCCCCATTTCCACCACGACCCTCCCCGTGGCCATTACTGGTTGTACCATGTGTCATGGTTTGGCAGAAACTGGGTCCCTGATTTACAGTAGGACTTTCACCCTGCCCTTTGTGTGACACATTTTGCGGGAGAAATCAAAAATGAACAAACATGGGGGCTTACTATTAAAAATTGCTTAATTGAAAGAACTTACGATGTTTTTCGCAATAAAAAGTTTCACAAGGTTGTGAATGTGTGGACATGCATTTGAAAGAAAATTGGACATTTTCCAGTATGTGTTCATCATGTGTTTTGGCGCAAGTACCAAACTCTGGTGGCCTCAAGATGGAGCATGTTTCATAGTTTTACGTTTTACACACAGACAAAGCTTGTGGCATTTCTGTAAATGATGGGTAAGAAGGATTTCAATGGCAGATGGAGTTAGTTGGTTTTGGCAGACTTGGTGTGTATAGCTTTAATCTGTAACATTTGTGGTTTTCTTGGAAAAGAGAGGGGGATTTCAAATTTGGTTCCTTGGCAGAGATATTTTTCCCCATCATTCTGACTGAAAGCCTCTTGGTTTAAATTCAATTTAATTGCTTGAAGAATGAAATATTTAAAAATAATTTGAAAAAGCCTTTGGCTTTTTGCCATAGAGATGGTTTCAATTTTATTTGTCACTCTTCTTGAATTCATTGTCAGTGTTCACAATGTCAAACAACCTTGTTTTTAAAAACTGAAATACCAAAGAATTTACATCTAGCGACATGATTTAAAAGGAAATTGTTAATGGTCTGTTTTGTAACAAGCTTCAACAAGCGGGGTTTTTTTATTTTAAGCCACACTGACAGTATGACTTTGTTGATCTATCACTACATTGGTCTTCAGAAAAGAATAAGTTTACTCAGTTACTAACAAATGGTGATGAAACCTGATTCTGTCATTAGAGGCGACCAGATAATGTATCTGGAAAATTATCACGAGATCTTCTGATTTTATTAAAACCCATTTTACCGTTGCAAAATTTTGCAAAAATTGGCTTCACATACAAAATTGGGGTTAGTTTTGTTACAATGTTTGTTTTTATCGGTTAAGAAGTCATGTTTACAGGGTTGTCTTGTTTCTCCAGCCACCACTTAGTGGACATTTGTTGAAGTGAGTCAGACCATTTAAGATCATTGGGTCAAACACCAAAAGACTCTATACACACATTCTTGTGTATGATATACTTAAGTCTTTGTCCCACTCTTGATAACCAATTATAAACCTAAGCTGCCCTTTGTGCTGAGTAATAATCAACAAATACCAGTGTGCTAACACACCAAACTGAGGTAGTCAACATGGTAACAAAGGCCAGGATAGCACTAGCATGGTAGCATGCTAAAATCAAACATGCTATGGTGCCACAGAGTTGCCAACATAGCTGAAGATCAAAATCTTTTTTTTTTTTTTTTTTTTTTTTTTTTTCAGGGGGTATTTTACTGTTCGTTTTTCAGCATTGGGATTTTCTTTAATACTTTTTTTTAAACTCTTTTTTAAATACCCCTGTCAATAAAGAATTTTATTTCTCTTTAAATGAGTCAACCTTTTCTTTAATTATAAGTGTTTGTGAGTGATACGTTGCTTTGATATGAGCGAGTGAAGGACAAAAATGTGTTAACCTCGATGCTGAGGAAGGAGCTCAGGGGTCTTCTTGGAGATGTGGTTCTGAATTTAGGCTAAACATATATTTTTCAGAATTTCCCAACACAAACAAAATCAATCACCAGCTGTCACACAAACCTCCAGTGAAGTGGAACTTCTTGATTACACTTTCCTTATCAATGTGCAATGAGACCCTCACTCTGAAGAGATCATGAATATTCGTCCTCACTAGATTGCGTTACAATACACTTCCTTCCCCGGCTGCATATTTCAGCGGAGGTGATGTCAGATTTTACTATTATAGTTGTATGACAAATGAGAACTCTCACTTCTGAATGCAAGACCCACCTCTGCTTGTGGCCAGCGGCACATCTGTGCACCGTCTGTGGTGGGCTCTGCCTGCGGTGGGCTTTGGCTTGTGAGTAGGAAGCAAGTAGATACACATGACACACGCACGCATGCAAGCACATACAGTGGCATGCTCATGGACAGCTGCAGGTGGTCCACCAAGGTGACTGTAAGATTTTTCTTCTTTAATGAACATCAAAAGCAATTGTCCCAGAGCATCTCCGGTGTTCGAATGCAGTTTAGATGCATTTAACCATCAGGTTGTAAGCCATATCAATAAAGGGATCTGACAGGTTATCATCATTTTATAAAAAGGAATTCTAATTTATGCAACTAAAGCCTGGAGCACATCAACGTAACATTATAATATCATTTAGGCCTCCCACACTGACAAGCTGTCAGATAAAAATGGATGCTGTGCAAGTATGGTAAACAGGGGCCTCAGATGTCTGGTGTTTGGGCTAATGACCTGGACCTGAATGCATGTTACTGTAAATGACACTGGGGTCACAGCCTCTGATTTTCATGTTGTACCCCACACAGAGCTTGTTCCCAGCTCCTACTACAATTGCTCTACTTAGCTCTCTTGAAATTACTCTTGCGCACACACTGACACACACACACACACACTGACACACAAACTTGCTTGCTGATGGTCTGTATTTGCTCAGGAGTTACTGGAACAGGCCACATTGAAGTCTGGAAAAGGAAGGACATCCAGCCATACAGCCTCAAGGTCTCACCGTCTCACTGATTGACCTGATGAAGACCAAAGCCTCCAATCACTAAGTCTGTGTGTGTGTGTGTGTGTGTGTATGTGTGTGTGTGTGTGTGTGTGTGTGTGTGTGTGTGTGTGTGTGTGTGTGTGTGTGTGTGTGTGTGTGTGTGTGTGTGTGTGTGTGTGTGTGTGTGTGTGTGTGTGTCAGCACCTGACCACACACACAGTTTGGAAGTAGCGTTATCATTTGCACATTAGACTTTTTGAAAATACTCCAAAATCGTCTGGGGCCAAAATACATCTTGTCCTTCCTTTCTCCTCTCCGCTGTCTTCTTGCTCTAATCCCACACAAGAAGACCCACATCAGCGGTCTGTCATGAGTGTGTGTGAGCAAAGATAGATACCATTTGGGTCTATCTTCTGCCTAGGTGGCACAGAACTGGTGATTGGTTGCTGAAAGCCCTGGAGTCTTGCCAGTGTGCTTGAATTAAAATACAGCTGGTTGGTTACACGAAGGGAAAGAGACTTTTGTTTCTGTCTTGTATCCATGTGTCCCAGTGTCTCATCACTGATTCATCGCTGATCTTTAATAAAAGGGATTCATGGTTAATCCTTAAAATATCAGAAAATTAACACACACTCACACACACACACACAAAACCTCTGAGACCCCCCCCTCCTTTTCATTACCTCACACTGTACCATCATGCCACTCATTGTAACTTTATCATTCTATATTTACTTCTAATATTAAAATTTTTTCTATTCTTAACTAGTCTCTTTAATCATTTTATTCAATTTTATATTTGTTCACTTTACTTTATTCCATTTTATTCGCTTTTGTTGTTGTTGTTGTTGTTGTTGTTGTTGTTGTTGTTTTTTGTCTTAATGTGCCCTATTTGTTCTTTACGACAGAAGGTTAGAGCCACATTTAGGAAGCAGATGTGCCAAAAGATGAAGTATTCCCTTATATGTGAAACCTATACAAAAGTACAACTTCACAAGATGCTCCTTGCTCCTCATTTTTGTACAGGTGGCTGCTGCTCTTCTCATGGCTTAGCTAAAGCCCAGAATAGAGAGACATATTCTTATCCTTGTAAACTTTCGACTTTCTTCTTGTATAGTTATGAGATGAGATTCAACCTTATTGTCATTACACATATAAAAGTAAAGAGTAGCAAAATGAGGTTTAGCATCTCACCAGAAGTGCAATGATTTCTGTTAAGTGCAGAGTAATTAGTTATTTACAGATGTGGACAAGTGTGAGATTATTTTCATGAATTTACAACTTTATCCTTGTAAATTTACTAATTTACTCTTGTTGATTTATGAGATTATTCCGTCAAATTTACTTTTTTTTCCCCTTTAACATGGCATTAACCCTCAGTGGTAGCTCTTATTGTTTACATCTGTAATGCTGCAGCAAAACTAATTTCCCACTGGATCAATAAAGTCTTATATTGCTGTAACTTATCTAAAAAATAGAAGGGCCTTCAGATTTTATTCTATGTCATTATTACTAATATATATAATTATAACATTGGTTATTCTTGCTAGTTTTGAGGTTGAGGAGCAGGAACATCTAAGGGGAGGTAAATCTGGTTATAATCCAGACCTGTCGATTGACTGAGATTGGCCTGCCTGGGCCCCACAGGCTGGACGTCTCATCCAGGAGGCTGGATCCCATGAAGGATGCTATCCATAAACTGGGGTTTAGTCTAGTGTGTGTCTTCACTTCTTTGTGGATTTCCAATATTATGCACATCCCCTACTAGTTTCTGGTTGTAAATACAAGTTTGAAGTGTCACTTGACATAGCATATGTTTATTATGTAAACTTTGACATCATTTAAGAAAAAAAAAAAAAAAAAAAGGGGAGGATTCAGAATGTAGCTACCTTTGATTGATAACTAGCCCAAACAGTAGCCACGTAAACATGGACCCAAATATTCTGCTTGCATTCGGTTCATTTGCTCAAACGGAAAGAATTTAACCTTTCTATACACCTCATTCCGAAAGAAGTGCCAATCCGAATGGACATTAAATCAGTTTCACAGAGGTATATTACTTACCCCAAACCAATTGAAGTATCATATATCCACTCAAATGGAAAGTTGTCAGAGTGCGCTCTTTCAGCGCATGCTCAGATATGACGTAAGACACAACTAGAGACGTTCCTCAATTACGTTGGTTTACGTTTGTTTGCGCATGCCCCATTGACCATTCTGTTTGATTATTGCGGGACATGTAGACCCAAGATTGGAGTATTCCTTTGCATGTATACTGTTATTTTCGGAAAAGTCATTCAGAAAGATTCCATTCGGAAAAACGAAAAACTCCTCATTTTACCGTGGCTAGTGACTTGCCAAACAGGAGAGATATCAGTACCTCCAGATATCCATCCTCTCACCCAAACGTGATCTGCTTTTGCCCCGTAAAAACCAAGATAGTAATGACCACGATGTGAAGTCCAAGGTTGCCAAATTCAGTCTACTTTCTGACAGAGAAGAGCAAAATAGTTGAGCTGACATCTCTGACAATAATAAATCAAAGAAAACCTCTAAATATTTAGAACTATGAAAAATGTTAACTCAGTGAGTCTATGCTCTGGCCGACACCACTGGTTACTTCCTATCTGTATTTGCTGCACAGCAAGTAAACTAGAAGCCCATTTTAGACCCCACAAACATTATCTCTACAGCTCTTTAATCTTTACTATATTGTACCAGCAGTCCTCTTGGTGTGCACTTTGCAGTTATTGCCTCCTGGACACACCTTTCCATTGTTATTCCCATTCCAACCCCCAAATAAACTAAGTTTACTAAGCCAATACTGTAAGCCTCTTTTATATGCACAGCACACCAGCATCAGCTGAGTAATAAATCCTCTCAATAGTGTGTAGGTGGTATGGGTTTCATTCTCTGGGTGGTCATATTTGTGTAATGTAAAGTCCAACATGGGAGTATAATGTGGAGGGCATTACACCAGCTGTACATAAACTTCCTGAGCTAGAGAGTGGGTTACACGCAAGATACTGTATTAACAGGCATTTTCTTTAGTTAAATGAGCCAATTAAAAAAATCACAGAGAACTACTTAAAAATGCATCCACAGAATTAAGCCAGAGATTCCTTTAATGAGAGGAAGTCAAACATGTGCCACAGATATATGACTTTCTGATGGACTCCTGTCAAATAAACTTCAGAGGCCATCAGACTGTGTTGTGCTTAAAGGTTTCTTCAGGATATCAGCGCTGGATTCACTCAGTGTTGTCAACTCATGGATCAGAGAGAGGCATTGAGAGGAGTGAGTGACAGAGGGCAGCAGGGAAGAAAGAAAGGAGTGAATGAGCGTTCTGGCTTCTTGACCTCTTAGCATAAGAAGTCCTCTGAGTTCAAACTCCAGTGATTACAAGCTGAGCTGGTATTTAAAGTGGCCTTACTCCCCCTCGTGTCCTTTCCCTTTGCCTCCCGTCCTCCACTGCCCCCACCACCCCCCGGGTTCCCTGCAGACTCGTGTGAGTTGTGTGTGTGTGACAATGTTTTGGCATGAGTACATACCACATGAACCTGTGTGTGTGTGTGTGTGTGTGTGTGTGTGTGTGTGTGTGTGTGTGTGTGTGTGTGTGTGTGTGTGTGTGTGTGTGTGTGTGTGTGTGTGTGTGTGTGTGTAGGGGGTTTAGTTGGGTAGGTGGGCAGGGTCAGGGGTTGCTTGGTGGGGTTCTGGAGCCAGTGGGCTTTCTCCATTGTTCAAGTTGGAGGAGCCAAAGGGGGGCAATAAGTATTGATGCTGAAGGTATTGCCTACTTACAGCAGGGGGTTAGCAATAAGAGTGTTTGTGTTCTTATATGTGTGTGTGTAGGCCTTTGCCCCAGGAGGAGCCCACAAGTGGGGAAAGGGAAAGTAATTACAGATGATATAGGACCATAGGGGGGGAATTGATTAAAGAAAATGGGTGACCAGGAAGTAGGCAGGGATCTTTGTTTCCTCTTCAATTATACTGAAACGTTTCAGTGGTCCCCGCTCTGAGCTTCATGTAGCAGAGCAGGACTGTGGAGGACACTTTATCTTGACTTTGTGTCCTGACTTTAAAGGATTCATCCTTCACTTCACATTTTTAAGACCTTATTTTGCCTTCAGAACGATGCTTGTGTTACCTTAAGGTAGGGTCTGCAGGATTTTCCTAAAAAATGAAACATCAACTTTCACAGATATAATCCTGGGCGATCATCTTCTACAGGCATCTATGAGTCCTAGTGTCTGTAACTACCACCATCCACTGTGTCGTTGTTGTATGTTGGTGTTTTGGTCATTTCAAGACGTTTCTGGGTGGAGATTAAGTGCGGCTACCTCAGCCAATCACAGCATGCCTGGTGCGCAAGTTGCTTTGCGTGTTGATAATATGGCGAAGCTTGGCTCAACTTCCACTGAGGAAGAAAAATGCAAGTTGACTTTCTGCCAACCAGGTATATGTCAAATGCCTGTGATTAGCTTGTGTCAACATGTCAAGTCAGGTGCACGTCTCTCCCATGCAGAAAAGCGACGCTACGGGTGGTTACTGGACTAGTAAGTGTGTTCACGTAGCTTCGGTCAGAAGAAGTGGGTGTGCGCTGCTGCTGCTGCCACTGATCCAAGTAGGAGGAGCCTAGTTTGAATGTTGTGTAATAACAAGTAATAAAAATTCCTGCAGACCCTTTAAGGTATTTAAAAGTAATATTTGAGGTGGTATGAATCTGGATTGGATTGGGGGGTTGTTCGTTTTATTTATTTATTTTTCTTATATGTAGTATGCAGTGCACATATCAGAGAAATTACAACTGGTAAGCATATTCTTAAGTCAAGCACAGTCACAGGAGTCAACAAAGCTGTCAGTTTATCTTATCAGAAAAATGAACTCTTCAAATAACAAAACCAGGGAAGCACAATCTATCATGATATAAACCATCTTTGGAAAAAAAAATGCATTTGTCGTGTATTTTATTTTATAGTTTGACCCTAGTTCTGTCAGTAAAGTAGAGGTGGGGTGTATGTAACAGAGGCTGTACAGTCTCTGCCTTGACCAGGTAATGTGAAAAAGGCTTCTTTATAAGTACACCAACATAGGGTTTAAAGTATTGTTTGACCAGGTGACTTGACCTGCAACCTCTTTGTGGCAGCAATATTACAGTGTCTGATCGCAGCCAACACTGTGATGAGTGCAACCTGAACGGTAAGAAGCTAATGTTAGACAACACCAAAAATTTTTGGAGAAAATACACCTTTGCTTTTTCAGGGATTTTTGTGAAAATTATAATCTGACACTTTGTAAAGGTTTTATAAATACTTCATTAGGATTTGAGTTTTTTTGTCAGTAGGCCTGTCAGTAAATTTATTTTGGTGAATTAAGGTTTGTTTGATTGCAGTGTAACTTGAGAAAATGGAAATAAAAGCATGTTTGTATTTCCAAACATTGGGGAAATGCATGTAGAAATCCAGTTTACACCTCAATGTGTCCACTACTAACTCTGTGTCTGTCTCTGTCTCTTAGTGTTGCTCCTCTGTTGCTTGCTTGGCAAATGTGAGTATACAGTATGAATAGTTTTACAAGGCCAAGGAAGGAATAACAGTGAGAGGAGGTGGTGGTGGTGTGTGGGGTTGGGGTGTTGGGGGGGCGGTAAGGAAGAGAAAACAGGTTGTCAGTGTGGTTGAACAGCAAAATAGCATTTTCTCCCTCGGGCTCAGCCTCCACAGATGTTTCATTCAGGCCCCATGGCAGGGCCACTCTAAAAAGTGCTCTAGTCCCCAACACAATTCAGCCCCTTTGTGCGCTGAAGGAGAGAAGCTCAGCCCACTGTTTACTGCTCGTCCACCCCCCGATCCCCCCTCGTCTCACCCCCCTCCTCATGTTAGCAGGCGGAACAATTGGGGAGGGCCTTGCCCAGAGCTGGGGCGGTGTGGCAGGTCAACAGAATGGGCTGTGAATCCTGTGCCTCTGAATCCTCCGGGTGGGTGGTCCAGCTCTCTCTCTCTCTCTTTCCTCTCTGTGTCTCCCTAACACACACATATGCACAAAAACACTCTCCTCTCCTCTCCTCTCCTCTCCTCTCCTCTCCTCTCCTCTCCTCTCCTCTCCTCTCCTCTCAGTGATTATCTCATCCACCAGGCCAGGCCTGGAGCTGCAGCCTGGGCCCCTGTGATGTGGTGATAGGCGACCCATAGGAGAAGCCAGGCAGGAGTCTTTCTTTAGGATGAGTAGACTCCCGGGTTCCCTCACCACAGTGTTTGGGTTCCCAGACAAACCTAGTTGGGCCAGTCTGCCTGCAGGAGGGGCCTGCAGTGGCCCACGTGTAGCTTGCCAGAGACTGGGTGGCAGTTAACACTAATCCTGCTGCTGATTACCATTGGCATGGGGAAATAAACAGTAATAAATGAAGCTACAAGGCGGAGCACACATCCTTACAATGACTCCACCCACATAAGAAAAGTACTGCTTACACATTTGAACAACACACATCCTCATAAATCCTTCAAAAAGTATCCTTTTTCATTATGGATTTATCTGTTATCAGTTGGGAAACTTCAGTTTATCCATTTACCACTTGTGACTTGACATGTAACCTGTATTCAGCCTGAACAGATATTCACATATCAAAGAATGACATGACATGACATAGAAAAAATGAAATCATCATATTAAAAAGTTTGAACCTATCCAAAAAATATTTTTGACAGATTAAAAACTGTGACCATTTCTTGAAAGAGTTGCTGGTTGACCTCTTATTGAATTGCCTGAGAGTTGCCACGGTAATTGCCCTGAAATGATAATTTGACATTTACCAAATCTATCCTGACATAATATCTTCAGAATTAGCAGTATCATCACTTAACTGTTGAGCAATTCCCATCAAAGAACTCAAATGAATGATTCTTCATTTCATCAAGTGTTTGCACTAAATGTTCTCACAAGTAAATGTGACATTAAGTTTGTCCTGTCATCAGGAAAGATAAAGGTTAACTGTTACTCTCAAATCTGGCATCTTTCCCCTGACCCATAGCGACATCTAGTGGTTAGAAAACAGAACTAGAAAACCTGCACAAGTGACAAACTGCAACAGTCCCTTGAAAATATTTAATGGTCAATAAAATTGACAAATACTTCTTCAAACTCTAAAATGTAAAAATTGTACATTTTCTATCATTTTTTTGTGTATGAATTTTACATTAAAGTGACCCAAGGCAGATTTTTCTCAGTATTACACACTTTCTTATTCTGTACCTCTGTGTTGATCCATAGTGAGGAGAGAGTCTGAGGCAACACACCAGCACTCCGTTTCCTCTTACTTACACCGTTTGAGCAACTCTGTTCTTTGATGCATCCTGTTGTGGTCTGAGGCATTCATCCTCTTTTTGGTTCCTTCAGAGGCATGCAATTCTCTGAAGCATTTCTGGAGAAACATATTAAACGAACACATCACCTTTGTGTAGTAAGTCTTAAATCAACAAACTAAATATCTGGATTTTTTTTCCCATCTACTTCAATTTTCAACAAAATTCAATGGCGTCGATAAGACTTTCCTTTTTTATTCTAGGTAAGCATCTTTATATACTTATCTGTATTTTTGAATGGAACTACATTAAAATGAGTCTTTTTTTCCAAACCATGTAAGATAATGAGATAAAAAACTAAAAATGTAATAATAATAATAATAACAATAATAATAATAATAATAATAATAATAATAATAATAATAATAATAATAATAATAATAAATTAAAATAAAAAAACAAAAAATATACAAAACTGAATTTGTAAAATTATAATCCTTACTGCATGAAAAACTTGTGTTGTAATAAAATGTTGCATGCAAATAGGGCCACATCTTTTCACAAGGTACTTAAACTTTAAGGTCAATCATTCACTCAATCAACACATCCCTCAATCAATCGATGTAAACAGTTACTGTAGAAAAATGTTAAATAGATAAATTATAAACTATTTTTTTTAATTCAATGTATCAAAGCATCCTTGTAATTAAATCTAAATAATGCAGTGTGTGTGATGTTTGAATAGACTTAAATTCAAGCCTAATGATTAAGCCAATAGGTAAATAACACCAAATAAGATGGTATAAAATGAAATTCAGTTACATGTCAGACTTTGCTTTTAAAAGCTTTACTTTTTTGCTTTTAAATACCACTCGCAGACTGTTCTACAGACCTGAGAAGTTATAATAAAAATCTGCCCCACCCAGTCTCTTAATTTGAATTTGAGGCATAATTAAAAGACTAAAACCTAACTTGGGCCTTATCTCTGTTCTCAAACAGCATTTTGCATCAGCATCAGATAAGAAATGTTCTTTAACAGAAAGAAGAGTGGTCAATTTTACAGTTGACAAAAGCATGGAAAAGTGTCTCTGCATTAGTGGGAAGCGGTTTATGTCTTTCAGACCCCCTGTGTTTTGTCTTTACTGAGGTGTAAAAAGTAATCTGCCATACGTGACTCAATATCTGAAGTATAGTTTAAAAAGGTGTCAATTAGGGGATGTGGCAATGTAATGCTGTGTGCCGTCTCCATAGCGAAGAATGTTGATGCTATGTCTCCTGATGGGTAGACAAAGCAAACATTTTTGCATCAGCTAAGATGAACATCTTCAGTTTTGTGTATAAGTTGCAAGGTTGACTTTAAATGGATTGATTAAACTATCTATTGCTGAAAAAGGGATTTTTGTATCCTGATTATGCATTTTAAAAAGTTACGTTTTGGAAAAAAAAAAAAAAAAAAAAAAGCTAAATTATCCCATTGAAATGTGATTATTTATTGGTATTCCTTCACCAACTTCTGTCAGCTACTCCGCAAAACATAGTTTTGTGACTGAATTTTGATCCTCTCTGTGCTCATCGGCTGCATCCTTATGAAAATGTTGATCTCTTCCCTACAGGTTTGGTGGTGGCTCTTGTTGCAGCAGATAATGGATCAGCAAACAGTACGTCAAACACATCTTTGAAGTCTGTGTATAGGTTGCAAGGTTGATTTGAAAAGGATTGATTGAATTATCAATAGTTAAAAAACAGATTTTTTGTTTTATTCTGAAAAGTTACAAAAAGTCTAGTTTTGAAAAGTTATACTCATTTCTTCCTATAAAACAGTACAATTTGCTTTTTACTCTTCTGACACCTATCTTTTTACTATTTAGTTTCTCTTTAAATGAATGATTTCTTGATTTCTTCATGAAGATTTGAATTTATATCTATGGATTATTATTTTTTATTGACTTATTTTATTCATTTTGCTGGAGCTAATTTATCAAGGGTTGACCTAAGTTTTGTTAAAACTGTCAACAATAGGATCACAAGAAGGAGCTTAGGTGTCAGGGGAGTTATCACAAAAAGCATCAGATTAAGTTTGAAGCCAATACAGGAGTGAGAAAGCATTTCCTGACAGTTTTCACAGAAATTTCCTGTTGCACAAAGTAGTTTACGATAAAGAAAACAAAAATGGACAAGCCCACATCTACAACCAAAGATGACAAGCTGTGAGTGAATACAAAAACAAATATGGCCTTTGTTGAGAATGAGTTGGGTAACCTATTGAATGATAGAAAGTATTCCTGAAAATTCTGAGATCGTATTGTAAATTAGTGTTACTGTACTTATGGTATACTATTGTGTATACCAAATGTTTTACAAGAAACAAATACCCCTTCTCTGAATGTCCTGACAATGCTAGCCACAGAGAATCTCCTCAAATTGGGTTTGACCTTTTGTCCTGACTCTCTCATTGTCATGCCATGAACAAGGACATGGTGTACTATTGTTGCCCGAATTTGATCAGTAATGATTGTTCCTGGTCTTCCTTGACCTCTTCCTCCTTGGCCACCACCTCTCAAACAAACTATTCTGCCTCTCTTTATGTTTCTGTTCATTGTAGATGGAAGCACATGTGCCACCTGTGCACTCTGAACTGGCTTTTATCCTGTCGAATTAGTCTGATCACGTCATTAGAAATGTGTCTTCAATTATGAGTTGTTGTGTGGTGACAGCTGGGTTGGAGTTGTGTTCACGTTGCTGCCAGTGTTTACAATTTTGCAACACAAGTGTATTACAGTGTAAAATGTGTTTAGTGACAAAGAATGTGTTTAGAGTTCTGCAAAAAAGAGCAGATGAGTTCTGCAAGTTCAGTCTCAGTACCTGAACAGTTTGTAAAATTTGGCCAAAAGAATGTTTGATTTGAAAAATGAGTTTAGGCCACTAACAATTTGGTTCACAAAATGGGGTTTAGTGCTTTAGCAATTGTGAAAAATAGAAGTTACAGATATTGGATATTTTTGCGTGGTGTTGACTATTTTGCTGTCAGTTTTTGATAATGATAGAAATATTTGAGTTGTTGGCTGGATCTTTGGGTCAGAGTCTTGTAAACCATGTGTTACAATTACTGGGGATCTTCATAAGTGATAGGATTGCTCTGATGAGAAGTGGCTGAAAAAAGCCCAAGCTTTTAACCATATGCCAAATTCAAATACAAGCAACAGCTACTGGACCCTGTCTTCCTTAAAAAGAAGTCTTCTGTATAGTTCCCTTTACAGTCAACAAAGCCATATGTAGATAAGCAGGAAATGACTCCACAGAATATATTTTGTTGCAAATCTCTGTGTACATACAAAGAAACAAAACATTCAACAGGAAAAAGTTGTCATAGTTTTATGCCTGACCCTTGTTCCTCTCTGTGCTTATCAGTTGCATTCTTATGAAAATTCTTATTTCTTCTGTACAGATTTGGTGGGGTCTCTTGTCACAGCAAGTCAACCATCAAAAACCAGTACACCCAACACACCTTCAAAAGGAGACAATACTATCAACACTGTAACACCTTCTGGAGTCACCAGCAATATTACCACCAAAATCCCCATCAGCGTCACCACCAGTAATAGCACCGTCAATTCCACTGTGACAAAGAAAGATGGTGATAGACTTGATTTTATAGTTTGATTGTTTGCCCCTGTACCATTGTTTGCTATTGTGACGACTCATGTCCCTCAACCATAAGGTGGAAGTACCAAAGATGGTAACAGGGCAACAACTGCACTGCCAACGTCCAAAATTGGTGGGACCACAAAGGTACCTGCAACGAAAGAGAAGGGTAAGGGCAAAGGTAAGACTTAACACAGATCTTTTCACCAATTTCCACATCATGAACTTTTGATAACTCACTTCTTACTCACCAAACACCTCTCTATTGTAAGGACAGCCCACAATCGATCACAGCTAAACTTAATCAATACTGCAGGTATATGATACATTTTGTTTTTGTATGTTGTGAATTATATAATGAGAAAACAAAGCCTGCAATCTCTACACAAATCGTTTTTTTTCCCTCTGGCATTCTCTCACAACATTTATTAACATTATTTAGCCACGCAGGTGTTTGTAGTCAGAAAGACCTGACACACCCACCACGAGGGACACGGCTAGCTACAAAGTGAAGAACAACAAGTGTTGTTTAAGGAGCTAAAAAAATAAATAAATAAATAAATAAAAAAAATATATATATATATATATTACAAATATTCACCCCCAAGAGCCACTGCAGTCAAGAGCTGGAGGAGACAAGTTACTGTTATTATCTACTTAAAGTACTCAAAATGGACTCGTAGAGTGTTTTAACCTGTTGGCTACATGTGTTTGCAAGCTAGCAATCGCTTGCCAACATTGCTAGCTATGTTGGCTAGGTGGTAGTGTCGTTGTCGGAGCTTTTTTTTTTTTTTTTTTTTTTTTTTTTTAAGCTCATTAAAGACTCAATAATTTATTAACAGACCTTGAATCTAGTGATTGAAAAGTATCTGAAGTTTGGTTGCATTTCTATTTGCGCTAACCAGAGCAGGAAAGGCCTGTGGGTGATAGCAGGCTCAGCTAGCTTTTTAACAATACATGCCATTCAAAGGCTCTGTTTAATAGCAACTTCTCTTTTTTTTAAAATAAAAAATGTGACTTTTGTCGCATTTGTTTAAGGTGCCGTCCCTCCGCCCGCAGGGACAAGTGATGACAACACTGGTGAGTTATACTAGTATCATGAAGATCATGACATGAAACTGCAGTGTTTCTAATGCTATTTGCTTTGTGTAGAAGACATTGACGGTATTCCTGTCTTCAGGTATCATCATCATTGTTGTGATAATAATCATCGCCCTTGTGTTTGCTGTTGCCTGCTTCTTTGCACGAAAGAGAGGAAGGGTAAGTGAAAACCTTAATACCATAACGGTGTAGCTTTAGATTTTGTGAAATGAGGTCACAGTAAGCAGGTGGTCAACACACCTTTGCTTGAAGACCAGCAAGAGAGGCATGATGATGATGTTTCTGCTTGTAATGTCACTTAACCATCTAATCATGAAACTATCATGTTTGTAAATTTTTGTTTGAAGTTACCACTCAGCCCCTGGGTTTAGGAGGTGGTTGGGGACAGACTCCTGTAGGCTAGCTGTTTCCCTCTGTTTCCACTGTTAATGCTGAGCTTATGATACCAGCTGCTTCCTTTTAAAAGCTTCATTTGTAGCACAGAGACCACTCTGGGCATAATTGTTCTGACCCTTTCATTCCTCAGCGCTACTCTGTGGACCTCACATCTAGACCGGATGAAGCCAACATCCCTCTCAGTGCTGTGGAGCCTGAGATGCATATTGATGCTGTGCCTCAGAATGGTTTGTCAAAAAAAACAACAATAATTATAACACTAATAATAAATACCTCTTGCTGATTTTGCACTTTGATCTTCTTTTCAGGCTTGCAGACCTTTGAAAGTGTAGAAACACCCAAAAAAGAGTCCCAAGAGCCAGAGCAGAAACCTGAGGCCCAGGAAGGCGGGGAGCAGAAAGGTAAGAACTACCAGGTAGTAAACCATGTTTTGTTGTTAATGTTTTAGGTCTAAATAGTTGTTAAAGTTAAACCAAGGGAAGTTGCAGATTTAAAAAAAAATGTTGTGGGTTAATTGTGTGCTCTTTCCTTCTCCTTTTTTTAAGATCAGTTAAACTGAATAAAAGGAAGCACAGTGTGTAAGAGCTCCACTCTTTTAACATTTACACTGAAACACTGTAAAAATGATTGCAGAAAGGGCAGACCCATAAAATGCTAAAACCTGAATAATAGAAGTATTTTGCTTCACTGAATTTATCCCCCTATTGGAATAAGAAATGGATGATGATTGGACACTAACCACAGAACAAATCATCCATCCATCCATTTTCGATACCGCTTGTCCTGCTCAGGGTTGCGGGTGGCTGGAGCCTTTCCCAGATATCACTGGGCGAGAGGCGGGGTACACCCTGGACTGCTCGCCAGTCAATCGTGACACAGAGACAAACAACCATTCACTAGCACACTCACACGGAGGGACAATTTAAAGTGACCAATTAACCTGGTGAGCATGTTTTTGGACTGTGGGAGCACCCGGAGAGAGAACCCACACATGCACGGGGAGAACATGCAAACTCCACACAGAAAGGCCCACCAGCCAAGGTGGGGATTTGAACTGGTGACCTCCTTGCTGTGAGGCTGCAGCGCTAACTGTTGCACCACCGTGCAGCCCCCAGAACAAATCACTTTTTCTAACATGAAACCATGTTCTTAAACTGTTGGTTGAATTAGTTGGTGTAAATTCCAACGGAGGGAAATCGAAAGTTGAGGCATACAGGGCCTGAAACAATCATCAGTGTGCAAATTTTGAGGTACTTTTTGGACATTTTGGATGCAGTACTCACAATCACCACATGATGGAAATGGAAGTTAAGTAATCTACTGTCATGGTCTTTCAGTCCAGGATGGTCCAGCTGGTGCCTTGTATTAAATGCACTGGGGTTTTTATAAACATTTATTTATTTATCTATTTAAACACATTAAAATTTTGCCACAAAAATAGATCATTCTTTTTAGTATGATTCAAATTTTAATTCAGACATACAGAACCCGTGCCTTTATGTAAAAATGTTAACAAGCACAGCAGTGAAGTGAATGATCTAAATAGATCTTAATCTTCCTCTAGACTGATAATGCATCTGAGGCTAAATTTGAAACGGTACATCTGTATAGAATAGGAACTAAACTAATCTTAACAAAGACTTGTGCTTGTGCTTGTTTTTGTCTTTGTTAACATTTTTATGTTAACAGAAAATGAATGGAGTTCTTGTACTTCACTGAATGACATCTTCTTAGGCTAAATGAGAAAGCTAAAAGCGACATTTCATGTCTGGACACGTCTTTCAGCTTTAGGCCGCACTTTGTTT